>NC_134244.1:52798039-53998039 GCF_965152275.1 Natator depressus
CCATATATGTATTTGATTAGAGAGAGATTACTTTTCGATTATTATATTCACCCAGTAAAGGCATGATCATGCTCCTCTCAAATTAAATGGCAAAACTCCTGTTGTCTCCAGTGGGAGAAGAATTAAACCCTAAATTAGGTACAGTGCTGCAGTAAATGACTGAAATCTCCATCACTATACATTACTTCATTACTGTGCTCCGTTACTACACATTGGTTTTGCTTTCTGCACTTCAATGCTCTGGTAACTGATTTAGGCAGCTTAGTATTACTGTTACCCAGGCAATGTTCTATTACATGAAGGTATTTGCTGAACAAAGGACACACTCCAGGGAACTCTGTTTCAACGTGATGGTCTTTAATAGTTGTAGCTACAATGTAAAAGAAATAATGAGCACCAAAGCAAATTTCCTGAAGCCACATGTAAGGCATGGAAAGGGTCTGCTGTCGGATGTCTTACTGTGAACCTATTTCTTGGAATCTAATTCATGGATTGTTATATGACTAAGAAGGACATGATCAGTTGATGTCAGCGGGAGATTTGTCTGCACGGGGACTTCAGGGTCTGTTTCTCTAATCTGCTGTGAAGAGATAACAATCTATATGTTTATAAAAACCAGTTTAATATCTAACCTTGTTTTCTTATGGAGATGGCTAAGGGCAGTTCACAAGGCAGTGAATCTCTTGGCTTCCTTGCCCAGAAATGAAAGAGCAAATGAAGAATCCCCATTTGAAATGATTCAGATGAAATTATGTTAAAAATATGTAAGCGGGCACCGACGAACTATTTTCCTTGCCGTTAGAGTGCTGCTGTGAGGAGTGGGGGGGAGAACACAGCACAGGCAAAAGGCCATGAGTAAAGTTATAATCTTAATAATCTGCTTACCTCTACTAAAGGGCTTTTAATGTCGTCAGATAGGACACATCGAGCAATCCTCTGTCTGTCTCTCTCAAAACGTGCTTCTTTTTCTCTGAGCCATCTTCTGGGGTTTAGACGTTTGATTAATAGGGTGTTTTAAAACAAGTGTATATTGTCATTTCACTGTTGGATCTGAGACCAAGCAAAATTCGTATAGTCAGAAGGACTATACCCCTTTCGCCTCTCATGCACTGTGCTCATAGTGTGCAAGGAAGTCAGAGCACCTCGATGTGCTTTAAAAACTGAATTATTATTTATATCAAAGCTCACTTTGTTCTAGACATATCTTTGCTTTAGTGATGAAGTTCCAAAATGGAAAGATGTGACTGAACACAGCTGAAGCTGAATTGACTTTAAACAGTTTTCATATTAAGACTAAAAATTTAAGATACTAATGTGTTTGTTTTAAATACATTCCACTGTTTAAGAGAATGTAAGAACATAAGAATGGCCATATTGGGTCAGACCAAAGGTCCATCTAACCCAGTATCCTGTCTTCTGACAGTGGCCAGTGCCAGGTGCTTCAGAGGGAGTAAACAGAACAGGTAATCAAATGATCCATCCATGGGAATGCCTCATTGGATAATTGCATTGCAATATTAAAACTAATATTAGAATAATTTACACAGGTTCATAAATTGGCTGCATGGATAGTCTAATGGGAGAGCTGATCATTAATCAAAAGCTTTGATTATATTTATGAATTCTTAATTTTTTATTTTATGTTTTTGCTATGTAAAAATCCAAACACACCTATGATCGTAGGAAGATATTCCGCAAGTGACTAAGTTTGGCTTACTTTCTGAGCATTTAATGGCCATTACAAATATAGGCCCTGATCCTTCATTGTAATATGCTGACACAAACCTTGATGCCTGTCTAGAATCCCACTGAAGTTCAACTCCACGTGGGCTAAGGATCCCAAGGTAGCAGGTCTCTTACAAGTGGAGGTGCCAATGTGAGGAAGGAGTATAGGAAAGATGTCCAAACTAGCATGACTCTGGGGCAAAAGTCAAATGTGAAATAGCCATGGAGTTTTAGAGAATTACTTTTGGAATGACACATGGCCCGGCTTCCAGTTCTGAAGCTGAAGGGGAGTTCCAGGCCAAATATTCATATGATCAGAATGCCCAAATTATCACAACATGAAAGTATTGGGTGTAACATGTGTCTTCATTGCTAATACGGGGGGAAAATATCACCTTTCAAATGACACACATGATAGACGACTGCTTAAAAAAAGTGGAGTTTGGCTTTACCATGTAATAGGTAGTATTTCCTGTGCTGATATGGTAAAGCCATACATCACAGTGCGGTGTAGTGTAATAGTGTAGGAAATAATGCAGATACTGAAATAAAGTCAAGGGGAAGCCCAGCACAAAAGGGCCATAAAGCTGCCCTAATAGGGCAACTGTGGATTTCACTAATATTGAGGAATCCCTGGCTGGCATAGGCAGCTCTATGCCACCCCAATAGCCAGCTCCAGCCTAAGGGCCTGGCTGGAGCATGGTGCACTCTTGTGATTCCCAACTTTGTCACAGTCCCTTGAGGGGCCATTACAAGCCACCATAATCTAAAGCAGCCTTGAGGCTGCTTCAAACTATGCTGGGGACTGGAAGGATGTAGAACATGCCCCAGGCTTGTGGAGCGGCAAATAGTTCCTTCCGTGGCTCTTATCCAGAGCTGTGTCCCACTGGGCAAGGCTGAGGCATTAACTTCAGGCCAGGAGGAATTTTCAGCTGATGATTCGTATGTTAAAAATCCACAAACTATAAGGGACCAAACCCTCATCAGTAGGAAGTTTGCAAATCACCTCATAGAGACCTCGACTTGGCCCAAAAAGTATGGTTTGAAAATTCTGTTTCCAAACTAATGTTAAGTGGCCATTGCTCTCGGTAGGTGACACTTCCCCCTAGGTTTTCTTGATCCAGAAGAAACTAGTTTGCGTCTCTGTACTCTCCTTGTTTCCTCCCTCTTCCTAGGTAATAAGCACAGCTCAGAGCTTCAAGTTCTCTCTTACCTGTTTGCTCTGGTGCACAATATTTCCTTTCTGATGCAGTTTAGTGTCAGCTTCCTTTTTGCTATCAGCTTGTGCATCACTGTTGAAGCAAATGTGGTTTTTCTGCAAAGCTGTACTTTGCCAAGGGTCTGTTTCTTAACTCTATTTTGGGATCATCTGCCAACGTCAAACAATCTGATTATTGCCCCTGAATATTAAATCACTTCTGTGGACTCTAATTTGCTTAGGTGGGGTAACAGAGGACATCACTCATGTTAGCAGGAATGGTGAGAGAGAGAGAGAGAGAGAGAGAGAGAGAGAAGGATATAGAATGTGTGTGAAGATTTCAATGTGCAGCTATGTTTTAACATTAAATGCACTTTTAAAAAGTCTTCGATCAATGCCTCTTGCCTTTTGTTGTAGCGGGCGGGGGGGGGGAATTGTTTGGATTGGAAGAAATAATAGTAAAACATTTGGCTTTCTGCTCTTAAAATATACATCCAGCAAAACCTGATCTTCTAAATCTTCCTTACATTCAGGAACAAGTGGCCAAAGCAGCAGCAATGTCCATACCTTGCATTTAGTGGTAAGTGTGGTTAAATTCATGTCTTGGTGTAGAAAGTTTAAAATAACTACTTTTCTTGAAAGCATAGGCGTCTAAAAGCATCTACCTCATCAAGAAAATTACCACCCAAATTGCAAGTTCGGAAGCCAAATGTAATAGTCCCTTATTAAATGCATCAATGCCACTCCACGCAATCACTGGATTGTTACTAATTAGTGTAACTACAGGTAACCATTGGATTACAGTTCATTAATGTAACTACAGGTAAACCTGGGCTTATTTTAATGAGAATTTTAGAGAGATGGAAATGAATTTAGTTCTCTAAATGGTATGTCCTGTGATCCAGAATTTCTTGGTGCTAGTCAGTATTGTAGTGCCACATTATTCTTTTACAGACTTACCAAATAAAGCATAAAGTGTGCAGTAGCTTGTATGATGCACTCTGATGTTGATGAGCAGGAGTCACTCTATTTTATAGAACTATATGCTAACCACAGCGGTACTGGGTTGGCACTGTGGCTGAGATATACACTCTATACCTTTAAACCTATAAATCAAAGTGACTTTAATATGTTCTCTGGGAGGCAATGCAAGCTGGTGAAGGTTTAAATTTTTGGAACTATTATAGGTATCCACTTGGAACAGGGCATATTTGTGCCTTTTTAGCAGATAGAATTTATTACGGTGAAGAGCCACATTCAAGGTGGGACTGAAGGAAGCTATTTCCATTTAAGTAGGATTCCTACATTTTTGAAACTTTCAGCATAGTTAATAGTACACAGGTCTTAGTGATATTCTGGTGGTGCCATGAATGAAAAATGATGGCAATAAACACAAAATCACTGATTCAAAATGTCTAATGAATTTGGCCAACTAAAGAGATGACCTATACCTTTGGTACATTTGATTTAATAAAAAACATAGTCTTAAAATATAGAATATGGGCAACCATTTGTGTATCAGCCTGTGATGGGGTGGACTAGGCTCCCTGCTAGAGGCCTCAGGATCCTACCACACCCTGTCCCAGAGAGGAGCAGAAGAGAAGTCCTCCAAATAGCCTAGAGTGGTTGCTGGAAAGCAGCCAATGACTGAGGCTGCAGAGAACAGACAATCAGGGCCCAGCAGACACCCCCAAAAGGAGCTGCAGGGCTAGAGTAAGACAGTTGCTGCCTGGAGCTGGAGGAGAGAGAACTGTGTTCCTGGCTGACTGAAAGAGCAGCAGGACCATGGACAGCTCAGTGTTGGCAGGGACCAGGGAAGCAAGAGAGAGCTCCCGGCTAGCTGCTGGGACTGAGTAAGGACTGAGCCCAAGGAGGGCTGCAGGAAGACAGTGTCTCCAGGGAGGAAGCCCTGTGGGTATGGTCTCATACCAGGGCTGGGACAAGTTAAAGACTGTATACCTTGGAAGGAGTTTGTTCTGTTTCGCTTAGAGACAGCATGTGTGACTCAGCTGGAGGGCTGAGTCACTGAAAACCTGCCTGAGAAGCCACTGACGGGTCACCACAAACGGAGAGAGTCAGACACATGCACTTCATGCAGGAGGCGCTCGTGAGAGGTGGGTGCCATGCCATGCCATTACAGGGCCCCAAAGAATATCAGCAGTTCACTGTACAATTGATGCTGCCTACAGCAAGAAGGTGATACTATGCCACAAACCATCATTGTCTTTTCCCAAGTGGAATAAGTACCCTATTTTGCTTAAACAATCCAATGTGAGAGAGGGAAAGATTTGTAGTAACCTTGCATTTGGACATCGTAGCAAGATCTAGGAATGATATCCTATAATGGCCTCACCATGTCATCTGTGTTATAATTTGAAGCCAAAAATGTTTTATTCCTAAACATTATTTTTCTCAGTTTGCAAGTTTGTAGAAACAAAGTAATATTTTTTCCCCACATGAGAATGGAAATAATATTGTTTACTTGCCATCTGGTTATTGTACACTGTTTTTTTTTGTCCTTCTGCCAAGATAAAAATATGAAGCTTTTCGATGATCTACTACAATAAAATGTAACTGATTTATTTGCAAGAGTAGCTATTGGCCGAGTATGCTTCTGTAACAGAAGTGTTGTTTGTTATGACATTGCACTGAGTCAATTGATGCTCTTTGGGTGAGAGAGTTTAGTTAAAGGGACTGGAACAGGATGTTTGTTTTATTTCAGTACTGCTTATAATCATGAAATGTCTTTGGAGAGTGACAGTAACTCACATTTTAGACAGAGCTTCTCTTTTACATAATTCCTGGATGTTGTAAAGAGAGGGGGAAAAAATATCCAAGGCTTACTTTATGCATTGGTTTTATTTTAGTCCTCTCTCCGCAAACATTTGTTACACTGCATCTGTAGGTGCTTTCTCATTAGGTTGAAAAGGTGGTGGAGCTACTACTGGTCATGTGATCTATAGTTAAGCAATGGGTGAACTTCAGACAGTTCAGAGCTTTGTGTTCAAAGTTCATGCCCCAAAGTTCAGATGGTTACAGTATTGTACTACATAAACAATGGAGTCTGCCAAGTTTCATGTGTGTGGTTTCTGCTGTATCCTTCTGGTCAAGCTTCAGCTATCCTTAGAACTGCTTCTCTCATGGTATTTCTGCACTTCCACTTTGGGACTTGGAGAATTGGGAAGCAGAGATGCATGGATGTGTGAAAACAATGTTCTGGGAAGAGGGAAGTTACCCAAACTCTATTGGACCTCAAAGGTTCAGTTCAAATTTTAAGCGATATCTGGTTCTAATTTTATCCAAGCCTGTTAATCTGTAGCAGTATAATAATTAAGATAACTATCTTTGGTATGAATTGTCTATTATGTATTATTTATTGTCAGTTTATTATTAGGGCTGTTGATTAATCGCAGCTAACTCACATTATTAACTCAAGAAAATTAATTGCAATTAAAAAAATTAATCTCAATTAATTGCAGTTTTAATCACACTGTTAAACAATAGAATACCAATTGAAATTTATTAAATATTGTGAATGTTTTTCTACATTTTCATATATACTGTATTCTGTGTTATAATTGAAATCAATTCAATACAGTCTGGTGAGAGGCCTGTGCCAGCATACGGCAACTTCATCTAACTTTCCCAGCGTGACGGAGTAACTGAAGGTAAGAGAGGGTTAGATGTGCTATCTTGAAATGATCTCAGAGAGAAGAGGGGCTGTGAGGACAAGGACAAAGCAATTTGGCTCTTAATTCTCATAGGCTGTGTAGCATCGTGGCATCAACCAACTAAAAAGTAGGCCACTAATTATGACAGAGTGGAAATGTTAATGAAATTGATTAGAAGTGACAAAGCACCTGGAATTGTCATTTTGGCAGATGGAGCAGCTACAACAGATGAAAGGATGAGGATCTGTACCAAAACTGAAAATTAAGTGTATGGTTAGTAAGTCCTTGCATAGCTCATATGTAATTGCACACCACATGCTGATCAAGCTTGCACTTGAGTTGTGCTATAGAACTGGATAATCTGGTATTAATCAGAGGGAGTAGAGCCATGGTGGCTTCCAGAAACTTGTAACCAGCAGAAGTTCCATGATTGGAGGAGCTTTGTCATGCTACTTTTCTGTGTGGTGGTTAACGTGTGAAGTTGTGGTATCCTGCTTGACTAGGAAAAGACCATTGCCTAGAGACATTCAATCCAGCTATCTTCTCTAAACAAATTCACAAGCATGATTCATCCATAGATCAAGGAAACTGGTCTGCTTAATGTTAGAAGAAATCTCTCTCCGTGCTCACCCTTCCTTTATGTTAAGTAAGGAGTTTAGGGAACCTGGAAGAGAGAAACTTAGAGGTGCATTTCATGCCAAAAACCAAAGCTCTGAAAGGGGTATCTACCTTAAGATTTTGAGAGCTATAATTGGGTGCAATTTCACTGGTGGTAGCAATAGTAGAGACCATTGTGTATTTGAGGCTCAGGCATCTTCACCACCAAATCATCATACTTGCTAAGTTCACTGATCATAAAGGCTTTTGTGACGTGGGATGAGAAAAGAGGAACATATGACGAGAGGATTTCTCTGTTAATTGTTCGTTATAGTCATTTATTCTCCCATCTCACCTGCCCTCTCCTGCATTATTTGGAGTAGAATGTCAGTTCTTTTTGCTTTGGAAGACTGAGGGAATGGAGTGCAAGTGGTGCTTAATTATTGCAGCTGTATGATAGGCCTTGTTTTGTGCTTCATGATCCAGTGAACGGAGCACTGGTCTAAGAAGTTGAAGAACTAGGTCCTATTCCCACCTCTGCTACCGACCTGCTTAAAGGGAATTGCTCAAGACCATAATCTTTGGGTCTGTATTTTCTCATCTGTGAAGTGGGGCCGATGGTACTTTATGGTTCTGAGCTCTACAGATGAAAAGGGCTGTGTGAGAGGAGGTGGTGGTGGTGGTTTAATAGTCCTTGATTGGTTGAGCCATAATGTTGCTGTTAAGAGGCTGCTGTTGGACAGGATCAGGGAAGAGAGGACAATGACCAACAAGATTGTCTGTGAGTAATCTTCCCATATCTCATCATTCGGTCCTGTGACATAATTTGTTTGCAAGATGGTTTCAAGCTATCCTTTTGGAAATGGCCTATGGAAACATATTGCTGCTGCTCGTAACCTTTAATCTTCACATGAAAAAACCTTTCTTTGCAGGGCTAGGCTGCTCTTGTTTTGACCAGGTTAATTAAAAATGAAACCCAATCTATTTAAAATATTCTCAGAAAGATAATAGGCTAAACTCATCCTTGGTGCAGTGGGGAGCTACAACTGGGATAAATTTTCCACATTTGCTCCTGCTATTTTAATGAGCGGATGCATTGCCCCTCATATTCAGGAGGCTCAGGAAGACTTATGACTTTATTGTAAAGTTTGATGCCGGACAGACTTTGACATTGCAAGTTTTTAAAATATATATATTCAAGCGTATGTGGGGTGCCAAATGACCAGTGGCAGTGCAGGTTTCTCCACAGGGCCCCACTAAAGTGCCTCATTACTGCTCTGAAAGGATTCACCGTGATGGGAAAGTAGTTTTTCAGTCACTGTGCTCTTTCGTTCCTTTGCTTGCTGCTGAGCCTACCAAGAAGGGTGTTAATCTGGGTCACTAGGGATGGTGTTGTCTTTATATTTTGGCACACTGGTCCACTAGGAACTGGAGTGAGACTACCAAAGGCCACTGAACAGCCACTGTAACTTTTAGAGGATAGCACGTTGTGTTCATTTTAAAACTAGGCTAAATTTGAACCAGCAACCTTAGGCTCATTTTCCCCTTATTAAGTCTCCTCCTGACCCATTCAGTCCATGGGGAAGATTAGATTATTCTAAATCTGAATCATGCCAGGCTTGATACTAACACCAAAACACTTTCTTACTATGAGAAATCCTTTTGACCAATCAAAGCTTTGTACTAAGGAACTGGGAGCAGAGGGTGAGCTTATAAAATGTGTAGACCCTTCCTCAGAAAACACGCTGTGTGTAGTTTAAAAAAATCTTTTTCTGTGCAAAATTGATGGTTTAGTGCAAAGAGACCTAAAATAAATTTTGTCTCAAGTTTTTAAACATGCACACCTAAGAGGGCTGCGCAAAACACTTGATAGGCAAATCATGGGGCTGCACATCACTAGGCATTTTGAACGTGCAACTTCGGTATGCTAAAAACTGTGCACCCAGCATTGCTCTTTCCAGTCTTGCTGTCTTCTTTTTATCTCTTTAGATTTAAATATCAAATAAGTGTCTCTACAGAGGCCTCAATGGTTAGATTTACAATGGCAAATGATGGCCACTCATCAGCAAAAAGTAACTATACGCAAACGGGGAATTAACTCCAGCACTGGCCAATAAATCAAAGCACCAAAACAGTGCTCTGAACACTCCCTTCCCCTCCCCACTGCATACCAGGGAACATACCTTTTCCCCAAGTCTTATCAAATAATCTTGAATTCCCTCTCTCTGACCACTATTTCCTCTCCTTCAACATCGCTCATTCTCCCCCGACTGCCTTGACACGCTTTCCTTTCATGATTTCCAGTTTACCAATCCCACTCACTTCTGTCTCCCTACTTCTATCTGCAAAAAACCTTATCCCTTGCTGTCTCCTCTCCCCCTGGCTCCTTCTGTGATTCCTACCTCTCCCTTAACTCTGAATGTATGTTCTCTCCCCCAACTCCTTTCCCTCTGTCTAGAGAGAACTTCCCTTGACTCTTCTGTCTCTCTGAATCCTGGCATGTCTCCACTTCCTATTTTGTCTCACATTCTTGAGCAGGCTGTCTACTCTCAGTTTACATTCCGTTCAGCCGTGGTCTAAAAATTCTACTCTGAAAAGACTTTACTGAGGAAACTTCATAGCAGACCTGAATGTGTCCGAATGAGCCACTTGAGCTATTTGAGTAAAATTCCTGATATTGTTTCCCAAATATGGTAAAATTTCAGCGTTCATGGTTGGGCATCTGTAGCGAGGATTTTACTGGACGTGACACAGTACTGCTGATTTCCTTCAGTACTCCCTGTAATAGTCTGACTCTCTGTAAAAGCACTATGAGAATAAACAGTGATCTTTGACAAAGAATACCTGACCTATATCTTTCATGCCTTTGTGACAAAGCATGCTTCTTTGCCAAGATGGAGGTCTCAAGGAAAATACACATTAGAAGGGATAATTTGGTGCTCTTGTACCTCTAATTACAATTTCATGACTTAATCATAAGCTGCCTTTTGCCCAGGTCTACTTGTTACGTTTTTCTCCATTCTGCTTATGACCCATGGGCTTTCTCTTAGATGTAGCAGCTGTTCAGTTCCGGCTTGAATGATGGGATTGAAATACATGCAGACAAGGGGAATATCTTTGTCAAATTCCTTTTGAAATGCACTAGGAATTGCAGGCTCAGTCCTAAAAGGGAGAACCTAAGTATTTATATGCTACCCTAAAAAGCAAAACCTACATTAGTTAGATACACAAGCATGCTAGCTGCACATACAGAAAAGCTCTCTAAGTAATCATCTTCAGTTTTCCCACTGTGCAGCACCATGTTGCCAACTCTCATGATTTCATGAGAATTCTCATATTTGGTATTTTCCTTAAAGCCCCAGCTCCTGGAGTCATGTGATTATGTAAGAATCTCTACTTTTTATTAAAAAAAGCTTCCAAGCCTTGCTGTGGAGAAAAACTTAAAAATGTAACCCTAAAGGCTCAAACATCAGAAGGAAAATAGAAATAACTCCACGTTTTAAAAAAAACTCATTAATTTTAAGCCAATCTCATGATTTTTGGTTCCTTGATTCATGATTTTTGAGCATTTGAGGTTGATAATACTCTTAACAGCT
This sequence comes from Natator depressus, assembly GCF_965152275.1. Classification (NCBI taxonomy): domain Eukaryota; kingdom Metazoa; phylum Chordata; order Testudines; family Cheloniidae; genus Natator; species Natator depressus. The sequence goes on from NC_134244.1 coordinate 52,808,827, forward strand.
GATACTTTTCTTAAGATGATCTCTAAAGGAAATAAATTGGGCTGTGCCCTTCTTTGCCTGTTTTTGATGTATAAAGATATGAAAGAGGTTTTTTAAACATTTTTTAAAAAAATTCTGCATGTTTTTTAAATTAGAAATTCAAGTATTGTCAAGGCTGAAAGAGCGATGGGCTTTTAGTCAGACTGTTTCAAACTTTTTCTTCTGGTTTATCTTTGGTAAAACTAATTTGAACTTGAATAATTAACATTTTGAATTGAGGAAGCCTTTGTTAGAGATTCAGCTCTCTCGATTGAGATGCTGAGTATTCATAATAAACTCCCTTCTATTTTCCACAAGTCCTTCAGGAAAGTCAGAGAAGATCAGACTTTATCTGATATTTCTAAGGTAAAAAAACAAGCCTTAATAAAAACTTCAAGATATCCCTCCTTCCCCTCAACACACCTTTCAGGCCTTCTTTACACATACTTAAAAGAGCATACATCCAATAAAAAAAAAGGTATGGGTTACCTTTTAATATTAATGTTATGAAAATTAAAGCAAAACTTGTGGATAAGGTGAAAAGTTAAGGCCTAACAAACTTAGCAATGAGTTATGGAAACTGAAAAGCCTTGAACTGTAAATTTGGAATATTGTCATCTTACAATGAATTATGTACTATTGAAAAGCATCTTTATCATAACATTTCTGACAATTGACTGCCTGTGATACATGTCTCTTCACTGCATATTGTAAATTCACCTGATTCAGATTTATTTCCATGTAAATGTTGTTACGAGAAGGAATTATTGCACGTGTCAGTGGATGCTGTCTGAATGGTTGCCAGCATGTTCACTGGCTGTTGGTGCAATGCCAGCTCTTTTGAAATTAAGTACTATTTTAAATCACAAAATTGCTCCTGATTGAGGGGTAATTATGAATGGCTACACAGCATTTGAGATGGGTAAAATAAAGCCTGCTCCTGAAATTGTTGCTCAGTGCTCTCTGATTGGCAAAGTGCTCTTAACAGCTTAGTTAGAGGTTTAGGACCTGATTCTTCACTGTGTGACTGTGGTTTTATGCTGGTTGCTTTACATTAGTGTAAAATTGGAGTAACACAGTGGAGAATTGTGCTCTTTGTGTTTGTTTGCAGTTGCTGGTACAATCGTTATCCAAGTATGGGCGTTTCCTTCCTGCTCAGTTTGGAGACTTCTGCCAAAGATCCCCTTCGTTGACTCCCATCACAGTGTAGGGAATGTGGAAAAATGGATGGACTTGTAGAATTTTCCATATTTCCTTTATTTGGTTCTGCCATTCTCCCCTCCATCCCTACATTGTAATCCTGACTCTGCTCAGCTCCTTTCATTTGGCTACGCTCACTTCGCCCTCCTGTGGCTGACAATGGCGACTTCAAGAGGGCTATATAATAACTGTACTGAGGTCCATTTGTAGGACACCTGTATCCTTCACCATTCTGAGGCTGCATCCTAATATAGCTCTTCCACTTGGCAGAACTTCTTGCTGGTCATAGTCAGCATTCAAGACCAAGGGTGAAGCTTCATATAATTGCTTTTTAGGGTAAACATAATAGGCACATTATTCCTAATCAGAGAGCATTTATTACTTTATAGTCGTATTTCTAAGAGAACAGAGTATACACTGCTATGGACAGAACTAAATGGAATAGACAATTCAGTCTACAAAGTCTGTTGGGAATTTATTTTCACATTTTTTTAAGGAATTGAAGTACCTCAGAAATCATGTGAACGGAAACCCCACTGGCAGCTCAGTCTTCCTTGAGCACAAGTAATTACACCTTTTCAGATAAACAACTTCACAACAACATAATTACAATACAGGGATCCTTCTACAAGCCAAAGCCTTCAGAATAGTTTCTTACAATATATGTAATTACTTATACTACTTTTGGTTAGAAATTGAATGTTAACCTGCAATAGTAGGACAGCAGACCCAGCTTCTCTTGGCTTCCTTCTGTGGCTACTCTGACTGTTCATTAACTTTTAAAGTATAATAAAACAAAATAGTTTAAAAATGCTAACCAGGATCACACTTGTCCAACAGTTGCTTGGGTTTCTTTGAAGAACATTAGATGCTGCAGGAAATGTCATCTAGTGGCTTAGCAGGGGCCACTCTACACCTGTGCTATATTGGTGTCCTAGTGTGTTAAGTGGCATATGAGATACTGTTGACCACAATATGACTCAGCTGAGTAGACTGGATGGTGTGATTTAGAGTGGCTCCATTTCATGTCTGTGGTAACGAGTAATTGCTCAGTAGCTCTGAGGCCCATTCCCATATGGAGTGCTGCAGGGGTCAGTTCAGTCAACATTATTTAGCGTATATGTGATGCTGCTTGAAGAACTGATATAGGGTGACTGTCCCTAGGTATCCTCTACATACTAATGAATACCTAGCTTTAGATTTCTGTCTCATCCAATCGTGGTGATTCCATCTGAGCCCTGTCTGACTGAGATTGCTGAGTGGATGTTAGGTTGGTAATGTCCCTCCTGGGTCAGCTGGAGTTGTTACTTTGGGATAAGGGAAATGGATCACCATCATTTTGGCGGTGTCTCTGTTAATGCAGGGATTATTCCTCGAGTAGACTGGCAGGATTCTTGGTTTGGGGATAGGTTGTTACTGGGTTTTTTTAAAATGTGAACAGAATGTGAAACCCCATGTCTTGGCTGTGATTAAGAGTGGGTTTTTTTCATCTGAAGTAACAGAAGCTGCAACCTTCCTAACTGACAGACATTGGCAAAGCGGGGTTTCTGCTGGCGAGGTTTCCAGGTTGCTGTGTGACTCATAGATACCAGCTTGAGATGTTCCATCTGCTAAAAAAAAAACAAATAAGAAACTCTTAAGGACAATATATAAAATAGACAAAGCCATATAAAGAATCAGCAATTTAAAATACATCTTATTTCAAAACAATAACAAAATCCCTCCATTAATTCTGGATGTAAATTTACCAGATCATTGCAGAAAATGGTTAGGGTCCAACCCTATATCCCTGGCTCAGCCAAAACTCCAAATGAAGCAAGTTTGGAGTTGGGAGCATGCAGGAAAATACTGAATTGGTTCCTTGGTTATGGCTGTAGATAGTCACAAATATTTGATGTGTGCTCAGTATGGGAAGTTACAGCCTGGTCTGTGACCATGGGGTTCTCAGTGCATGAAGTTCTGACTCTGGTTGCAATTCTTAATTTGTGTGTGTGTGCGGGGGGAAGGGGGGGCACTTTAAAACAACTTTAAAAACCTGCTTTGGCCAAATCCCATGATTTGTGGTCCATTAACTCTAAATTTTGAAAAATGTTTAGATTTCTGGGGTTGGGTCTTCAGGTGTTACCATAATATCTGTAGTAGTTATGATTCATTTAGTAATGAGAATAATGGTGTGGAACAAATAGGAAAAAACCTTTGCAAGACATAAGGGCCAAGCTATTCAAAAGATTGGGGCATAAAGTTAGGCTGCCAAGGCCTTATTTTTTAGCTTACATGGATTTTCAAAATTGCTGACCACCCTCCAGCTCTCCTGCACTTAGTGGGAGCTGCAGAGTACTTGATACATTTGAAAATCAAATCATTCATTTAGGCTCTTAAACAAGGATTTAGCAGCCTGACGTGATGTACAGTATATGGTCGCCATCCACTGTGTAAAAGCTAGAGGCAGAGAAAGGAAAACATCAAATGGCTCTGAGAGGGAATTTAGATAGGCTTGAATATGCAGAACTGTGATATAGACTGGTACGTAGCCATGCACCAGGGATTTGCATGCCAGTTCATGGTGGGATCTGGAACAGGCGGCCTGTCCAATGACAGAGGGGTTCTGCAGGAGCTTTTGCAGCCAGGTGATGAATGGCAGAGAAACAATGCGGGGTTCCCATCCTTTGTAGAGTTCCTGGGTCTGCAAGGTTGGGAGTTCAGGCAACCTACATTTCCTGTGCCCCTTTCCCCACAGACCACTGCCTCCCAACTTCAGAGAAACTCACTTCTTGTCTCTGTCTCTCTCCTCCCTTGTTCAGAGGCTTCAATTCCCTAATCCCAGCTTTGCCATAGAGACTCAGTGTGGCCTAGAGCAACTAAAGTAACAAGCGATATTTGATGGGCATGCAAAGCAAATCAGGTAATTAAAAGAGAAACAAGAAGTTCTGGAACTTTGACCTAAAGATGGGATTACCTGGAGATGAACTTTGATGTACCTGGATGGGAAGAGATTTCCAGAGCCATGTGCTCCCAGTCCTGGCAGATGCCCTTCCTCTAGTTCATGCTCTGATTTTAGCTGTTGTGACAGGGTGGCAGTCCATTAAGTGCACTGATTCTGGGATTGCTATTGTATATTTATGGTGCCCAGAGTTCTTCAGGCCTGGGTACCCACAAATTTAAATCTAAATTCTTACTACTCTATAAAACTGAAGCTCCGCTATACTCTGTAAAATGAGTCGCTAAAGATCCCAGGATGCATCGGCATGCAAATCTCTGGTGCACAGCTCAGTAGAGGTCTGGATCATATAGTTCTCTCTATTCAGGCCTGTGTAATAGCAATTTGATGATTCCCTTTCTCTACTCCTAGCTCTTACATTGTGGTTGGGCAGCACATACTGTACACCATGGCTGAACTTGAGCAGTTGTAAAATGGATCTTGTGCTCAGTGTCTGGGAAGCTCTTTGAGACCTTCTGGGGAGAGCAGGTGCCAATCTCATTCATTTTCTTCTAGAACTTACTTTACTTGTGGTGCAAAGGATACGGGTCTCACCTCCGCTGCATAGGAGGAAGATCAACCAACTCAATGGCACCTTCCATCCCCACCCCCACCTCTGGACCCTGCGGAGGGCATTCCATGAATCCAGGGTCCATGCAGGGGGAGGTGGCAGAGGTTGAGCAGGCCAGATGAGTATTGGGAAGGCGCAGGGCCTCTTAAGACCCTCAAAATTTAGGTGCAAAAGGAAGTACAACTTGGGTCTCTGTTATCCTTTCTGTGGAGCCCTGCCCCCCAAACAGGATTCTCAAGAGCAGCCATGGCCAAGGGCAGTGTCTGCTAATGTGGCCCTATTGGAGTCACTCTGCCCAGGATTAGGGGAGGGGTGAGAGCCAACATGGAGGCCTTTTATGGGTCCCACAGGATTCACCAGATGCAGGGGCCACCTCCGTGGCCTGATCTGGGGAGGTGTGGGGTAAACCCTGTCTCCGGAGAGAATAACCAAGGAGGAATTCTTCATCGGATCCTCCAGAAGATTCCCCTTTCTCTCCCCTCAAAACCTTTCCTGTGAGTTTACTACGGGACGGGATGATCCGAGCCCTGGACAAGAAAACAAATTCCCATGTTTATCTGCACGTACATGCTTCTGTGTTTCTTCTTGTGAGTGAGGCAGGGGTTTAATCTTAATAGTCATCACTATGTGGTGACCGAGATCTTTTATAAAGATCCAAGGTATTAATGTGTTGGCTGCTTGAACACACCCTATACATCTTACCCTATTAAACAGGGCCAGGGCCCCTGGGAACCCAGCACTACACTAGTAGTTTTAGTCACTTTCAAACAGAATTTGAAATGTAGCCAGCAAATGCACAGCCTCTGAGAGTTGCCGCCTCAGCATGGTAGTGTTAAAAAGAGAATTAATGATGGGAATGTTGCCACTGACTAGGAAACCACTGAGGAGCAGCTGCTGGAGTGTTACAATTGTTGTTGTTACTATTTATCTATCATCAGCATGTAGGAAGATAGGTCCTTGCCCCAAAGTGCTTGCAATCAAATTAGGCAAGATGCAGACAAAAGCTGTAGAAAAGGATGCAAGCTGGAAAGAAAGGGGCCTGATTGTATCTAGATATGACAAGGGAGGCAGGCTGCCTCTAGCGTACCATTCCCTGCATCTTCCCGGGACTCTGTGGAAGGTTGTTTTTTGGGTGGGGTTTGTGGGATGTAGGGAGGAGGGATTGGGCAGACTGGAGTTGGAAGGGATCAGCCATGATTTGGTTGTGTGGGGCAGGTGGGATGCACATCTGGGCAGGTAGCGCCCACCAGCAGAGATCCACTTTTAAAGGGACCCCTAGGGAACACAGCCGGGGAGGAGCACTTGGAGCCTGGCTCCAATGTAGCCACACTGGGAGGGAGAAGAGAGGGTGTGGGTGCGGAACTTTGCATGGCCGGATCTCCTGCTGACTTGCTGGGATACACACGTCTGGGTGTCCTGCCCCCAGAAGGGAAAATCAGGGAGGGGTTCCTAGTGGTTTTTGGTGGCTATTTCCTCCAGTGCTGTAGCCCCTGCCTAAGATGACACATTGCATGGTCATCATTTACCAGAGGCTTTTTTGGGGGTTTTTTTGTGGGGAGGGGGAGGGAGAGGGAGATATTTTTTGATCCCTTGTCTTCATCTTAATTTAATACAAATTTTTATGTATGTGGCAAACTGTGTAAACTCTCCCAGTTCTGTTTTACCATCATCCCATATTGCGTCTGCCTGCGCAGCCCTGCAGCTCGTTGCTGTTTAGCCCGATGATATTTTTGTTGACGTGTGGCATACTTCGGAACGTAGGAAATGCCAGACTAGATCAGACCCGAGGCCTTTCTAGTCCAGTCTCCTGTCTCAGAGGAAAGTGCAGGAAATGCCAGAGTGGACAATTCTGTAGCTGCCCCTAGGGGAAGCTTGTTTTAACCGCTGGCAGTTAGTGAGTGACTCCTATACAAATCTATATTTCTCTCTGTGGTACCTGGGGAAGTTCTGATGAGCATTTTTGTACTTGTTGAGGTTTCCTTTTAACTTTTAATGTACCTCACCGTATGTTGATTAGCAATGTCACTGCCTTTGAAAGCAGAATGCCCACCCCTTACTGCTTCAGACTAGATGCTCTGTTATAGAAGAGGCCACTAGTCAATTACTACCCATTACAACAAACCCACTTTCCTTCTTGAAGAAAAGGACAGCCAAGCACACAGTCACTGCTCCAGGTTAGGAGAGGTAGAATGCAGGGAGCTGATCCAACCCTGATTCCTTTTGGATATGGAGCAGGGGACGCTCCCATCTGTGTCAGGGATTGTTGCTGCTTCCCCGGCAGGGTGGAACTAGGTGGGTGGGTAAAGTACTTGCTCTGTGTGCTGCCAGTGACAGTATGGCAGTTTTGAGTCTCTTACAGGGTGGCAATGCACCCTGTCTGTGTGTGGCAAGGTGTCCTCTTTCTAGATGATCCAAGGGACAGGATTGTTTTTCAGCCTGAGCAATGGGATGGGATTTGGCTTTGCATGTCACTGTAGCTGTCATATGTAGCATGATAGAAAGCAACAGGAAATAAAAAGTGATGGGGAAATTAAGGAATGGAAAGAAAATGGGTTTATGTTCATCTAGCAAGTGTAGCTAAGTCCCTGGGAAAAGCAAGGCTTTTGATACTGTTCCTGCGAACACCTGCTTGCTTGCATTACATGTTTGTTTGGAGCATTGAGGCTACTCTGGCCTGGGCAGATTTGCATTATCAGGACAATTTCGACAGCAGCGGGAAGTTAAAAATGTTTCCGTTTTGGTTCTAATTAGGTTCTAATAGTCTTGACAGCAGCCGCCGCCACGGGAGGATTTTCTTATTTGAATGGAATATTCCAGGGCCTTCGTTGCCAGAGGGATTTGATTGTCCATCTCCAGCAGATGGTGCTAGTGTACTATGGAAAAACCATTAAGCCTGCATAGGTTGGGGTTTTTAGGTATCTCTCGACTACATATCTCAGATACGGTCTGCACATATATCCTGTGGGTTTAGAGTGTTAGAGTGGAATCTCATTTTTTACAGAGCAGTTTTATGGCGATATCATTATTTTTTTACAGCTATAAATTAACTGTCTGCTTCAATATGCCCAGTTCTCTTGGTGCCCTCAGGGATCTTCTTGTCAGTTATGCAAGTTTCCAGTTTTATGACTCTGGCAGAGTACCAATGAGATCAAGAATGATTTCGTAAAGACACAGCATTCTAAGTGACAAGAAAATGCAATTCCTTGGGTACTAAACCCTGTGCAAATGGCTTTGCTATTGATTCCCAACAGCAATATTAAAGTTTTCTCTCAAAATAAATAGCCATCCCCTTAACTAAATGTTTAGTTTCACGGCACCAGGCTAAGCTCTTACGGTTCATCTTTGTGTTGCTTAGCTAAAATTCAGTTACCCATGTGCAGTGAAGTCAATTGGAGTTTGTTATTAACTTCAGTGGGGCCAGGATTTCACTACAGGTGTTTATGCCAATTGTGATAACCAAAGAAAATGGACAAAGGGGTGGGGATGGGAAAAGTGCTCATCAGAAGGAGTTAGAGCAAGTGCCAACCACGTATCATACAGAAGTTTCTCCAAAGTATACCCTTCCAGAAAATTCTGTGAGATATAGCCACAGGTGTCCCCTTGCCTTTAATGGAAGCTGTGTAGTCAAATCCCAGGCAAATCTGAAAATGCATCAGTTTTTTATTATGCTCTTTAAAGAAGACAGATGTCAAATGGCCATGGAGACTAACCTGCCTTCTTACCTCTCAAGTTGTTCCCATATTGTACTGGGCATAGAGGATTTTAGTCTGTGGGGCTGTCAGCCCTTTCACTAGCACTAAATTCACTTTATGCAAAAGTACTCTGACAGCTTTAACATGTATGTGTATTTCTCACACAGATTTCGACTTTGGCATTCCAGTGTGGGGAGATTTTATCAAAGGAGGTGTTTCTATTTCTCAGTCTCCCACACTCCAAGATAATGGAATGCATATATAATACATCATTTCAATCCCCAGGGTGCAGTGTGTATACAATGGGCCTTCGATCCCCAGCGTATGGCCAGCTTGAGCCTGGCTCTTGAGCAGATGTGCAAGAGGGGAAAGGTGCAGAAAGTCAAGGAGTACTGCCCTCTATGCTCCCACAGGTACGAGCCACCCCAAACGGGGTAGGGGAGGAGGCCATGGCCACCCTTGAGAAGTGGACTGCACACCACAGACTGCTATGGGGAGGTGCAACAGCTGTGCTCCCAGGAACTGTGGGAGGTATATATCCCTCTGACCTACCCTGCTCCAAAGATGCTCTGCGACACCACCTGCTTACGTCTTAATAGTAGAATCTGACTTTTGGTACATAGTGCCTATACGCCTAGGGACCTTGGCACCTGCCCCTTGAAGGGAGACCGTCTCTCAAAGCTTTGCCTTTGTTCAAGGCAATTCTGACACATGCTTCCTGCTGGGTTACGGTTGCCAACCCTCCAGGATTGTCCCAGAGTTTCCAGGAATTAAAGATTATCCTTTAATTAAAGATTTGTCATGTGATGAAACCTCCAGGAATACGCCCAAGCAAAATTGGCAAGCCTATGCTGGGCCAAGTGACTTTGAGCAGCCAGAGCAGAAAGCATCTAAAGATCTGAGTTCGTAGCTGACAGGACAATCCTGTGAACTAAACCCCGCCTGACAGTAGAGAATGAAAGTTTGCAGGTAAACTTAAACACATACGTGTCTGAGCCATGTAATGTCCTATATAAATTACAGTTGTGAATTATATTCAATTCATCTCTAACCAGTGTCCCGGCTCTCTTATTCTTCACCTACCTACCAGGCATCCACCACCTAACTTTGTTAAGAGAAAGCTCAGCATATCCTAAGTGTTTGGTAAGTGTTGCCTCTAGATAACTAGGAAATAAAGGTGGGAGACAGACAGGCTTCATTCTGTTTTCATTTATAGTTGTAATGATTGAGAACGCAAAGGACTTGGAATGTAGCACAGGGACAGGTTTCAGGCCCTGAAAATTATTTGCTTCTAATGGGAACCACGGAGTGTAAATAAGTCTTCCGAGATTACAATTTTTCCACTGGAAGCTGACACCTGACTGTAAACTTTTCCTCCTAAACTGATGCTCTCCCCCTTCAGTATGATATTCAGCATGGACAGCCTGCTCTTTGTTTACAGGACTTGGAGTTGAATGCTAGCATTCTGCAACCTACCCTCTCTCAGCTGATTATTCATAAAGCTGAGAGTCTTCATGGGGGATAGAAGGCACAACTATGAATTAAAAGCACCAGCGTATGTCAAGAATACCAAAAGGTGGAGAATACTGGTGGTTGAGCTTATCTTACAAGGTACTATGTAACAGTATGCTCAGCTGGGGAGTAACGTTGGTTGCTTCATCTTCTGAGGCTTTTGACTCAGCCACATGCTATTGGAGGGCAATATTGTCAGTGGAATTGTAAGTGCAATACTTGAACTAACAACAATAATAAATCTTATGTTTTATTGTTTCCATAAGTGGTGCTAAGGACCTGCTGCCTGGGTTCCCTCTCCTGTGTTTTTATGGTGATTTAGACAGCACTGACAGTCATGGCTTGCTAATCATCAGAATCCCAGGTAAAAATAGCTAGAGAATTTAAGTGCTGTAGGGTTTTCTACTGACTCTTAATAACACAGCTACTGTTTTTCGTAGCTTTTCTACTGTGTATGCATTGTGCTAGTTCCATCAGACAACAGAAGGATGCTTGAATGGCATTGAGACAGAGCTGAAAATGGTTAGATATTTGAACTCGTAAAATTGAGCTCCACCTTTCCTTTACATTTTGGCAATTTGTTCAAACCCATTTTTGGCAGTTTATAGAAGGGAAAAATAAAAAGAGAGCAAGAGAGAGAAATCCTTGGAAGCTCAACATTTCAAATCTTGCAAAGAGGGTCAGTTTTGTAATGAGCATTATGGGACTTTAATGTACCATATCACTCTTGTGCACGGTAAGACTAACAACAAGTAAGTTTGTTTTGCTTAGCACTGAGCACCCTAAATAAATAATGCTGATTAAAGATTTGATTCTGTTCCCATTTAAATCACTTCTGTTCTGTTGACTGGTGAATCAGGATTGCGTTCATATGTTTTCTTCCTTTTGTGCATACCTGCACTCTTTTCAATAAGAACCTTTTTTTTTTTAAAAATGAAGGGCTCAGTACTTATATCAGCACCCTGACTACTATGGATTTGAAGGGGTCCCTTAAAATTGCTTTGTGAAATACCCATACTGGCACTAAATTCATGGCTTTCCAAGATCTTCCAGTGCTGTGTCTGGGTCACTACCTGTGTCATGAATTGCTGATTCACCATTTCAAGGAGCAGCAGCTTAGGGGCATAGGCAGAATGAAAAAGAGAGTGTTACAAAAAAGTAGGAGGTAAAAACTATGGACCCAGCCCTCCAAATTCTCATGAATCACTGTGACCCAGGGACTCTTTGGTGCCAATTGGCAGAGGACATAACAGGTGCATAGGAGTTTACAGGGATCCCCTGGTTCTGATGTCTACATAATAATATGCCGAAAGGTGGCATGTTAAGCTGCTACCCAGAGCCAGTAGCTTACTAGTCATCGTAATCATTGTGAAATATATGTACAGATAGTATTTGAAGAGTTACATATCTGTATTGAAAACTGTTCTTAGGGTATGTAAGTTAAGACAGGTCATCAGAAAATGATAAACTGGTTCTGTTCAAGCAGGTGGTATAGACCAGTGATTTTCAACCTCTGGTCCATGGAACCCCGGGGATCTGCACACTATGTCGAAGGGGTCTGCAAAAGATTGTTGTTACTGGAGAACAGTGCTTTTCAATCTGTGGTGCATGGAGCACTGGGGTCCGCAGAGTGTCTAATATTTCCAAAAGGGTCCGCACCTCCATTTGAAATTTTTTAGGGGTCCACAAATGAAAAAAGGTTGAAAACCACTGTAGTAGTAGATTACCTCTTTGTCTGGTCATCATATATTTTGTGTCTCACAATGTAAGTCTATTTGCATTTCTGAGCTTGATGCTGATGAAAAAATTGTGAATTCACATGAGAAAAGATTGGTAGGAAAACCACAGACAAAAGTGGGGTGTCCTGTTTAGGAGCAAAGACAATGGATTTTTGGGCTATATCTGGGGGTACTGAGGTACACCCAGGATCCTTCACCGAGATGAACTGTCAGCATGTTCTGCATTAGGAAAGGAGGGTAACAACCAACCTGTATGGAAAACATTGCAAAGACTTTGGGTGAGCCAACTTCATTAGAGAGGAAAGTATCTTGTTGTTAAAGTCTAGGCTCTAGAATGCATGTTATGATTCTATTTTACATGTAGCCACTTGTTTTCAATACTTTGTTAAATAAACCTTTACTTGTTTTCACTATGAACATATCCGAGTGCTATGTGTTAGGTGGAATGGGGATCTAAGGTGAAACTGGTAAGCTGGTGTGTACTGTTCCTTTGGGAACAAAGAATATGTAAATTCTGTGACAGGTTTCAGAGTAGCAGCTGTTAGTCTGTATCTGCAAAAAGAAAAGGAATACTTGTTGCACCTTAGAGACTAACAAATTTATTTGAGCATAAGCTTCCATGAGCTACAGCTCACTTCATCGGATGCAGTGAGCTGTAGCTCACGAAAGCTTACACTCAAATAAATTTGTTAGTCTCTAAGGTGCCATAAGTACTCCTTTTCTTTTTGTAAATTCTGTGAGTGTCCAGTGAACCAGTGGCTGGATGCTCCAGGAGGATGCTTGGGGGGTTCAGGGTTTGGAGTGTGCCTATAACTAACCTAGGGAGAGCAGGGCCTGCATAAGCTTGGAGGGGAGGGCTTGTGTTGAATGTGGCTAATGGAGTTGGGGAGCTGACCCACAGCAGGCACAGACAAGGTTTCCTCATGCTAAGGGCAGGGGGTAGCAAGGTGCCTCACAACCCTGCATACCCCCAGGAAGCAACACAATTTACTCTATTGATATGAAAACAATCACATTATTTCCACAACTATAAGATAAATTACTTTTATTTTTCCCCTTTTAACTGCTTCACCTTTATTCTGTCCCACTGATCTGCATCTACTGGGACCGACATTCCAGATCTCTGAGCACTTTTCAGTTTTTTTAAATTGTAAAAACAAACTCCCCTCCTCCCCCCAGTCTGTGAATTCTCCCCACGAATTGCATTGGTCCAAGATCCAAAACTGATACATCAATCCTGGAGCTGCCAAATATTTTACGGGATGAATCTTGCAATGCATCAAATTAGAAATACTTGCTGTATCCCATTGGAGAGTTGGGAATCCTTCTTTTCTAGTGGTATACAAAATACACTTGCTGGTCTCAAGGTACATAAAAAATTATGATTTTTTAAAAATATAAATGCTATTTGAGATCACTTTGCAGGCGGGGGGGGGGGGGTTTGACATCACTACTGATTTTTCTGTCTCACTGAGACATGGTAACAGTAGACGTGCTGAGTGCCTTCTGGGAACGGCTGAACACACTCAATTCCCATTGACCTGTGGGAGTTGAAGGCCCCCTGCATCTTTGTGGAGGTGCTCAGCTCCGTCCCTTCTACTGTGGGACTCCAAGGCAGCCCATTCCCCCCTCCCCTTTTATTATCCCACCCATCCTTCAGCGTCCTATACGGCCTCCCCATAATTCTGCAATGGGTATTCAGTTTTTCAATTGGTAAAAGACATCTGTCTATGATGGAGAAAACATACACAAAAAAGAACAGATGTACAGTATGTGTTCCATGGAATAGCCAAATAATTCCAGGGGCAGCAGTGACGTGTGCTACTCACGGGGGAAGTATTCTCCTGAATGGTACAGGGTTGAAGTGTGCAACTCTTTCTATACTCACTAACATGAGTAATCCTCAAATGCTCGCCAGTTTGAGTAAGGCTTGCATAATTGGATTCCTAGTGTTTGAAGACAACGGAAGCAGAAATTCTGTTTCATTGACCTTTTCAGGCGTTGACATGCTTTCATTCGGGACAATTTTCAAATCTGATAGGCTTCGCTTATTGTTGTGGGAGTGTCTGGGCCACAGGCAGATCCATTAATAAGAGCTGACTTGTGATTTTTAAAACTATGGAGATTACTGCAGGTCTTGCCAATGTATTTTTCTTGCATTAACACTGACACTGAATGACATAAACCCCATACATGGATCTGCAAGTGAGATGCTGCTTTATGCTGTTGCTTTGCCTGTACTAGCTCCAATGAAATGCATATGTTGGCTGTGGAGATTTATAAGCCATGCATCTCTTTGAATCACACTCCTATATTAATAGTTTTTAATTCTGCTGTGGCAGTTTTTGTAAAACAAATACACAACTTCACAAACACAGATATGTGAATAATACCCTCTAAGCTGTTGGGAAGAATTGGATTTATTTTTACACTCATTCATGCCCTCTAACAGCATGATTGGCAGATGCATCCATGAGCGATGTCAGAGTCCACGGCTAACAAGCAGAAAAGAAAATCAATGTTTCCAATTCAGCCACGTAATGTCCTATTTATTTATATAATACATTTAGTGACTTTTAAAGTTTGAAACTGTACTTAGGTTTCCTCAGCTCCCTTTGATCCCTTTGCAGCTGTGCCAGATGGTTCTCTCTGCTGCTGGTACTACCCCTCTAATCTGCTTTTTGATTTCATAGGCATTTATCTGCTGGTTGTATTCCATTTGACACGTCCAGCTCTTAAAATAAGAACCGATTGTTGAGACTTGGTGATAAGACAATACTGCTTCTCTGCTCCATTATAAAGGAACTTACATTCTTTTGGTAACTTGCCACATGAGTGCAAAAACATTAGAGTCTTAAAAGTATCCACAGATCTTATAAGTCCCAAATTATGAAATACTAATGTTACTCTAAACACATTTAAGGCCAGACCCTCAGCTGGTGTAAACTTGTCTAACACCATTGGTATCAGCAGAGCTATATCCATTTATACCATCTGAGGCTCTGGCCCTTAATGCTTAAATGAAGTATTTAAGCCTTATTTAGTATTTTACAGCACCAAAAAGGCATTCTAGGCCCTTTGCCGAAAACAGAAATACACAATCTCTGCCCTCATGGACTTTACTAAGTAAGGGCCCAGGTTTGGCTCCCTTATTCATGGTGGGTAGTGTCCTACTCCTGAGTAGTCCCACTGGTTTATAAGGTACCACTTATCTTGAGTAATGATGACAGACTTGGGTCCAAAGTAAAAGCCGTGGCAATGAGTGGTAGGGACTAACAGGAGGCTTTGGGTGAGGAAGGGTGAAGGTTACAGTAATGTAATTACGTGGGTCGGGAATGCGCACATTCACACAGTACTTCAGTTCTTTTTGTTTGCTTAATATATATGAAAATTGAGGAAGATATAAGAAAAATGAATATTCTTGACCTATTTACTGAGGGCGTTGAGGAAGAGGGAGTTTTCAGGAGGGATTTAAATGAGAACAAGGTAGTGGTTTGGCAAACCGGCACAGGAAGTATGTTTCATGCATACAAGGTAATGTGAAAAGAGGTGAAGAGATGCTTGTGAGAACTGTGTAGAGCGGCCCAGGGCTGACATCATTGGTAGAGCGAGGAAGGTGAGAGCAAGGCAGTAAAAGGCAAAGTTGGATAAATAGGGAGGGATGGAATTAGGTAAGGCCTTAAAGATGAGTTTTTAAAGCTTTCCCCTTTTTGTCCCAAGTGTTAAATCAGGGCCTTTATTTAACAGTCTGGTCTGAATACAACCAGCAAACATCACAAGCAGCGTGACTTTTCAGCAGGTGGCTCAGAGCAGACAAACTCCAACTTAAAAATTTTAGTGTGGCATTCTGTTCATGCTGAGAAGTGTAGCTCCCACATCGGGAGCCAAACGAATAGTTTTTGTCCATATGCAAGTCAACAAGGCTGCAGGAATCCCTTCAATGCTAAAAGGCTGGTCTACTTTTGGAAAGACAATGCAAAGCAGTATTAGCATCCTCGACCATGGGCTATAGCACCGAATCAGGGTTATTAAGGCTCTTGCCCTTGAAACTTTGGTTTATAATCTTATTTTAAGATGCCCACTATGTGTATGCCCTCTTCTGTGCACGCCTTCGTCTGTGCTCCTGGGAAAATGCCTGTTTTTAAGGGTGTACGCAGACAGGTTTAAAGATAGGCCTCACAAGAATGGGTCTAAGATGTGAATGCACACAGATGTGGGACATATATGCAGTGCAGAGATTTTGAGAATGGTCTTCAGAATGCTGGCCTGCTTTGTTGAGAATGTTCAGGGTTCAGTCACTGGGTCCCTGCTCCTCGCTCTTTCTGACAGGCGGGATGACAGAGTCTCTCCACTCAGGGTTTTCACTCTCCAGGGCTTTCTCCTGTGTTTCTTCAGTTTGATTCCTGCCTCACCCATGAAGGCAACCTCCACGGCCGTGTCTGGCTTCCATTTTGTCTCTTGAGCTGAGAAAGCCAGAGCAAACAAAGTAAAACAAGCCATCTGCACGGTCCCTCTTTTGCTAATGCTTTCCCATGGGGTCCTGCAGTCCTCCCTCACTGAGGGGAACCTCTGTTAATCCAGTAGAACGAGGCAGTGTCATCTTTTTCTGGGGCTGTGGCAGACACAACTAGCTATTCATCTTCTCTAAATGAGGCAAGAAACTCACCCACAGCGATTCTCCCCTGAGGCAGCAATGAAAGACAAACCCAAACTGCTCAGCTTCCTTAAGCAGGGAGAGAAATTCTCCTGTGAGACAGAGGCTCTTCTTGAAGCATAACAGTTTCTTCCTGGATGGCTCCAGTAGAATAGCACCTGGAATTGGGAGTGGTGCTGCTTAGGCTGTAGGGAGCTCATTGACAAGTTACTCCTTCCCGTGGAGCAGCATGAATTTAAAATTTGGGGAACTGTATTCACTAGGCAATATATCCTTGAACAGGCTATACCACTGGGCCTTCTAATTGAGTTAGAAGAGTTATGCCACTTCTAGGTCTGTGGCAATTCTTCAACAAAAATACTTCAAAAACAGACTCCAACGAGAGACTGCTGAATTGGAATTAATTTGCAAACGGGATACAATTAACTTAGGTTTGAATAAAGACTGGGAGTGGATGTGTCATTACACAAAGTAAAACTATTTCCCCATGTTTATTTCCCCCCTTCCCCCCCCCCCCCCACTGTTCCTCACATGTTCTTGTCAACTGCTGGAAATGGCCCACCTTGATTATCACTGCAAAAGGTTCCTCCCCTTCCCCCCTGCTCTCCTGCTGGTAATAGCTCACCTTATCTGATCACTCTTGTTACAGTCTGTATGGTAACACCCATTGTTTCATGTTCTCTGTGTATATAAAATCTCCCCACTGTATTTTCCACTACATGCATCCGATGAAGTGAGCTGTAGCTCACGAAAGCTTATGCTCAAATAAATTTGTTAGTCTCTAAGGTGCCACAAGTACTTCTTTTCTTTTTGCGAATACAGACTAACATGGCTGCTACTCTCAAACTCCAAAAGGCTCATTGCATAGACATTGCACTTGTATGGAAGTCTGAGAGTTTTACTTTGTGATTTAAGGTTTAGAAAGTGTTGAGGTAAAACTAACCAAATGCGTTTGGTTAAATGGGAAAGATGATAATCCTCTGGGGGAAACTTCTTCCCATACGTCAGTGTGTCGGGTAAGAGTTTCTCTGTAAATATGTGCTTTGGAGCTGAAGAAGGAAGGCAGCAAGTGGCTATGAAAACATTCAACTATCTTCATATCAGTTATCTGTAGTGACCTTCACTGCCCTTGTTAGTTCTTATTACCAACAAACATCATCGCTGTCAAGGCTGAAATCAGAAAATTCTCCTTTGGAAATTTGCAATCTACTTTTGAAATATTCCAAACACTTGTGGGTTGTTTTTTTTTTAGAATTACTATAATTTTTTGGCCATCCTTATTCCTGCTGAGTTGTACCTTACTCCATGGGCAGTTCCATTAATTTCAAGAAACTACTCAGTGTGAGTAAGGATAGCAGAAGGGGGTCATTAGTAAAACTAATGCATTTATACTTATTTTGGAAAATGTCTAGGCATCAAATACTACTGCATTTTACTCTTTTCATTACTGATGCACAAACAGTTTCTGAGCAATGTCCTCCTGGTTTAAAATGGTCACTGAAAAGGGAAATATGTATGCATATTGGTCCTATTTAATTGTCTTCCATCAGATGACAGTTATCCCAGTTTTAAAATGGGAATAATATTTATTTACTTTGCAGGTAACTAAGTATTTTTTTGTAAAAAATAATTAAAAGGCTGTTTCAACACTGAGTTACACTGCTGTAAATCTGGAGTAACAAAATGGTGAATCATACGTAAAGGTTGTACAGAGTTTTCAAGAGGTAAAGAAATGCTATATAAGTATGAAATATTGTAATAAATCCTATCTGGATAGTTTAGCTATATAATAATAATAATAATTATTATTCCTAGCTCTTATATAGCACTTTTCATCGGTAGATCTTGAAGTGCTTTACAAAGGAGGTAAGTATCATTATCCCTATTTTATAGATAGTGAAACTGAGGCACAGAGAGCTTTCCCCGGGGTCACTCAGCACATCAGTGTTAGAGCTGGGAAGAGAACCCAGGTCTCCTGAGTCTAAATCCAGAGCTCCATCCACTAGGACACCATGCCTTGATCACTGAAATTTCCCTTAAACTGCTCTATTAGGTAGTCCGATGGATTTCTGAAAAAGGTCGCAGTCTGTAGAAAAACTGTCAAAGCTACTGAAGATTAAATAATAGTGGCTAACTTGTGGAATACCACCCAAAATCAATGCCTGGCTAATGTTTTGGAGAATTAGATCTTCTATGATAAAGGAGTTAGAGTTTGCTCCTAATGGTGCTGTCATAAATATAAAGGGAAGGGTAAACACCTTTAAATCCCTCCTGGCCAGAGGAAAAACCCTTTCACCTGTAAAGGGTTAAGAAGCTAGGATAATCTCGCTGGCACCTGACCAAAATGACCAATGAGGAGACAAGATACTTTCAAAGCTGGAGCTGGGGGAGAAACAAAGGTCTTGTCTGTCTGTGTGATGCTTTTGCCAGGAACAAAAAAGGAATGGAGTCTTAGAACTTAGTAAGTAATCTAGCTAGGTATGCGTTAGATTCTGTTTTGTTTAAATGGCTGATAAAATAAGTTGTGCTGAATAGCATGTAGATTCCTGTTTTTGTGTCTTTTTGTAACTTAAGGTTTTGCCTAGAGGGATTCTCTATGTTTTAAATCTGATTACGCTGTAAGGTATTTACCATCCTGATTTTACAGAGGTGATTCTTTTACTTTTTCTTCAATTTAAAATTCTTCTTTTAAGAACCTGATTGCTTTTTCATTGTTCTTAAGATCCAAGGGTTTGGGTCTGTGTTCACCGATGCAAATTGGTGAGGATTTTTATCAAGCCTTCCCCAGCAAAGGGGGTGTAGGGTTTGGGAGGATTTTGGGGGGAAAGACGTTTCCAAGCGGGCTCTTTCCCTGTTATGTATTTGTTAGACACTTGGTGGTGGCAGCAATAAAGTCCAAGGGCAAAAGGTAAAATAGTTTATACCTTGGGGAAGTTTTAACCTCAGCTGGTAAAAATAAACTTAGGGGGTTTTTCATGCAGGTCCCCACATCTGTACCCTAGAGTTCAGAGTGGGGAAGGAACCTTGTCAGGTGCCTATTATGAAACCCAAAAGTAGTTTTTGGGTTAGTCAAAATAATGTAGAGGAGTGTCAGTGAAGCAATGAGAGAGGGCCATTTAAATTACATAGTCCCTATAGATATATTTGGACTGCCAGATTCCTGGACCCAAAATAAGAGGTCTTGTTTAGGTATGTTTTGCCTTAAGGCAAGATGTGGTAGAAAGGGCCTAGAACATTTTTTACTCAAACTATCTGGCATGTACTCTCAATTTAAATAATGAAACAGATGGTGATGTTCCTCCATGGAAGACTAACTGTAAACATTTGAAGAAGAATGAAAGTATTTATAGTGCATTCCTTGCCATAGTATTAATGCTTTACTGTAAATCCAAACAGGCAGACTCTTTGCTGATCTAGAATTCTATATTCTCTCCCTCCTTTGTGTGTACAAGAAGAGCTCTTTTAAAGCAAGTTTACACAGCGAATGTATTCTGGGACAGTTGTTTAGCACAGAGAAACCGAGTGCGTGCTCTCATTTTGAGCCTGACCCAAAGCTCACTAAAGTCAATGGGAGTCTTTCCATTGACTTCAAAGGTCTTCGAATCAGGCCTTTAGTCCTGAAGGCAGACAGACTTGGTCATTCTTAACTTCTGCAGGAGGGAGTTCTGCCATCACCATCTGTCTGCCAAAAGGCTTTGGACCAAATTTTGCTCTCATTTACACAAATGTAAAGTTGGGTTGACGCCATTAGCTTAAATAGACTTATTCCAGATTTACACTTGCATATATGAGAGCAGAATCTTGTCTTCCCTCTCTGGCTCCCACTAATTTGAACCTTGGTGATGAGAGTGTCATTATTTTGAGAAAGGCAGCTTGAGAGTCTTGCAGGAAAAACTAGTGTTTTTAACTGATGTTAATAACTGTTAGTAACTGATGGACCTTGTGGCCTAGATGGCATAACTTAAAGTGCATGGGATGATTCTCTCCGCTGGAATGCCAGTGCAGATACATACAAGAGAAGAAAATGGAAGAAGTGAATGGGTAGCTCTGCATGCATGTCAAAATTGTTTACAAAGCCAGTAAAATAAGGTGTATAAGAAGCAGCGTGGTGGTGGTGAAATACGTTTGGTAACGATACAAGGAATGGTAAACAAACAAGAAAGAGCTACAGCTACCCAGTACTACAAGAGAAACTTTTGTGAGGCATGAAACTATAGTGTATCGTGTATATGGTGGATTTTCATTAACCAGACAGCTTTTGATCCACTTCTTACCAGTAGGAAACGTTTCATTAGGCAGCTGAGAACAATAGGGAAGTTTAAGTTTACTTACCACAAGCATTTTAATCAACTTTTTTTTTTTACTGGATAGCTTTTTGCAGAATCTTGTCTAGCACACCATCTACACGGCCAGGTCACATCTACTGGTGAGAGTGTTCACAGTTTGAATAAATTTCTTGGCAACATTTTCCATTTTTTGATAAATATTTTATTCAATTTTCCAGTATTTGACCAGCTCTACAGCAAGTTGAATACATTATGTGGAGAATCATAGCAAAATGCATTGAATGATTTATAATGAGCTCTAATACTAACAAATGGAAATGCCGCATTTACTTTGGGAATACTGAAGCAGCCTAAGGTCCCTATTTTCCCCATACAAGTAGTTACTTGCTAAATTTCCAGTACTTCCCTAAACCCAAGGATCCCAGGGCATCTGATAGGCCCTTTGCCTCTGCACTGATGCCATCCAGGTCCTTTCATCCTCTTTACAACGTGGCTATCATAGGAGCCATGCTGCTGGGGGCTAGCCCCACTGGCGGCTTTGCCAGAAACCTCCTTAGGTGGGCCTTCCAAATGGTGGAAGGGAAGCCGCATAATTTTCTGCTGATTCTGTGTTCAGTAACTTACGCTACCTTACCCCCCCTCCCACTCCGGGGGTTTAGGATTGGAGAAGAACCCTGTGGAGCTTGGGTGATCCCTCCTCAGCCCACTCCTTCTCTGCCCACCCAGTGCAACCCCAAGGAGAACAGAATATGTCCCTAAGGGACGTGGTCTTTCTACTGAAAACTACATTCCATGAGGAAGACCAAGTTGCATAAGGCCCAAATCATCCCTAGTGTTGCTCCAGCAGCTTCACTGGAGTGCCTTCAGGGATTAATTTGACCCTTTCTGTAGTAGATGGACTTCTCTGGTTTGAAATCAGATGTAATTTAGTGCTCTTTGTGTATCTCAAGCTTTGTTTTCTAAAATTTCTCAGTTGTTTTGGAGGCTAAAGTGAATTCTTCACAAGGGGCACAAGGCCTATCTGAAACTTTTCTTTCATTTTGTCAGGTTTTCTGTTAGATCTAGCAACACAAGGAGACCACTAGAAAAGTTAAGCAAAGGCAACAGTTTTTGTTTCCCCAATTTCACAAGTATTTACTAAAGGTAAAACAATTCGCTCTCCTTAAAAATCTGGCTCTGATTCTGGTCTGTTACATCGGGGTATATCAGGAGTATCTCCACACAGTTAATGGAATTATATTGGTGTAAAAGCAACATGAAATCCTGCAATCTAAACACAGGCAAAATTCTCATTTGAGATTAATATGGAGGACTTGCCCCTTTATTTTCTGTGAAATTTTCACAATGTGAAACTCAATAGTTTTGCCCAAATCTAAGACCTTTTGTCACTAAAGTTATAAGAGAACTGGTTATACAATGTAGGTAGCCACATATCCAAATCTATGTCCACCTTGGCCTGAAGGGGCTGATGTTTTAAGGAAGCGAGAGCCATTTGAGATCAATATTCATTTGATCTTGATTTTGATAAATGCTTTTGGATTTTGCTGCAGGGGCTACAATCACGCAGCTGAATATCACACTGCCAGTGTCCAATTTGGCTTTTTAACCTAGTCAGGAAACGGGGACTGCCTATTGTACTATGTTGGGAAGGACAGTGAGGTACTGTGGTGATATCGGCAGAC
This sequence comes from Natator depressus, assembly GCF_965152275.1. Taxonomy (NCBI): domain Eukaryota; kingdom Metazoa; phylum Chordata; order Testudines; family Cheloniidae; genus Natator; species Natator depressus. The sequence continues at coordinate 52,831,158 of NC_134244.1, forward strand.
TAAGAAAAGATACACAGACACAAATGTTTGTTTTACCTTTGTCAGTAGGAGTGGCTACTAAGCACATTTGAGGAACTTAGTCCTTATAACACTGAGGACACATGTATCCTTAGAGGTCTGCAGTGAAGGTCAGCATGTGAGTAAACTTATCTCCTTCCTCTGTCCTCCACCATAATCTCTTTACACTTCCCCATTCCTTTCTGTGGTACAATGAGATCGCTCCCGCAGAAGTGCTGAAAGAGAATTTCCTCCCATTGGATGGGCTTCATGCCTACCATCTTTCTCATTAGTCATGGTTTCAGCATGAATGTTCTTTTGGACACTATGCCAGGAGTCTCTAGCTTCCCCATATAAGGAAGGGGCTGGGACTTGACAGCACTGGGCAGGTCGATAAGGAGCAGGTTTCCTTTCCAAGAGTCCAACCCTAACTTTTCCTCCCAGTGGCTACAGAACTTCCCTCCTCTTCATGACATGCCACCTACAGAGCCCATTCTTACACAGAAAAAAATGGCCAGTACTGTATGTGTAATAAAGCCTTATTACTAGCCAGCATTCTGTGAGCTGTTTTTAGAATTAGAGAATGCACTACCATCCTTCATTTCAGGAGAGAGCTATGCTGGACCAAAGGGCTTAAGGAAAAGCACAGTAAATTCCAGGGATAAACTCGGAAATATTAAAAATGGGGGTGGAGGGGTTGGAGTGGAGTAGGGGTTGTTTCAGATCCCATGTGTTTCAGGAGTGACTTCACAAGTGAATGGAGCTATGCCGGTGTCAAAGCAAGAGCAGAATCAGGATTTATTCTGTATAAACCAAAGTGTCCTATATATTCCTCAGTAGGGAAAGGAGCAAGTAAAAACAGCAATGGAGAGAAGCCAGAACAAACAATGTTTTTTAGCAAATATGTGGGAGCGGAACAGCACCCGAGGGAGGCCAGACATGTGAGGGAAATGGTTTCAGCAGACATGGATGCTTTATAGTCTCATACATCAGATTTCTTAGGGAAGGTGGGTGTCAAAGGGGCTGAGAAAGGAAGAGAGAATTAAGACTCGATGGATTTTGGGTTTTACATTTTATTTACTGTACTTATTTTTACTTGCAATTAATTCCCTTTGGCCCCATTTCAGTCACCTGATGGGACCATGGCACCGCTCAGCGACCCAGTGACAATTTCTAGCTATTTGAGGCGTGTCTCTCTTCCCCACGCTTTTTGGGGATCTCACACTTTCCCGTTGGAGTTCTTCTGTACTCAGTGTGTGGAATAAGTTTAAATGTCTCAAAAATAGGAAGCCAATTCCTGCTCTTAGCAGCATTTGAAGTAAACATTCTTGAAATCTCAGTGGGGTTGCATGGATATATAACTGAGGGCAGAGTCGTTTTTCTTCCTCTGCTGCACCATCAGTTGCCCTGTGTTGGGGCTTTCTTTATTCTGGGTCACAGCAGGATCAGATTCAAATATTTTGATGCCCTTGGTAGGTGAGAAGTGTGTGAGACTAATATTCCATAATTTAAAAAAGTAGTTTTCAGACCCATTTCCTAAGAGTTATCTCTAAAATACAGCTTACCATGCAGGGATAGGCATAAATAAACAAATACAATTCTTACTTCATTCTAGTTTTTTACCTTAGAGTTGCCCCCACATCCCTTTTCAGCTGCTTTATTTCCTTTATTCTCAAGTTCCCAGTTCCATCCTTTTATTTTTCTAATCTAGCTCCTACCGTCTCTTCTTTTCTTTTGTGTTTTCTCTGTTTTTATTGTCGTCATAATCTATTTTCTAGTTTCTCTCTCTCCCCCCCCCCTTTTTAGGTCTCCATATTGTTTTCCTTCCCTACACCCTGTCTCGTTTTGTGCTCCATTCCCTATTCAGTGACCTCTGTGTTGTTTCCTTCCTAACAATGCCCCCTGTTCTCTCTCCCACAGGCAGACACACACTTCCATATCTCAAACACACGTCCCGCCTCTTACATACACACACGCGTCCATTCTCTCATAAGGGCTTTTCTTACTATCCTATTTTCTCTCTCTCATACTTCTCCCTGTCTCTCCCTCTCTCCATTCCCCCCAATCTGTGCTGTCATAAATCTGAGAAGTAATGAGAACACACAAAAACATCTAGCAGATTTATAAGATCCCACAAGTCTCTTCAGTATTGTTTTATGAGGGACTTTTGTGATTCTACAGAAAAACACAAACATTTTTCCAGGAGCTCCCCTACTTTAAAATGGGTGGCACATATATGGGATATATTAAAACTATTACATAGCTCATGAATTTGTTTTAGATATTAATAACATGAGGATATCCACTAAAACAAAAATGTAGCCTTTCCACCCCTCTCTCTCATGTAGCATGTTTAGTTGTTATTTTAAGGGCATGTACAGCAGCATGCATGAATACTCCACACACAAATTCTAAGCCTCAGAGCAGCCATTCTTTGAAAAAGCATGCTGCAGGGTATGGGAACAGAAAATCCCTTCTTTAAAATGTACATAGGAATAATATGCACAAAGGTCTTAGATGACCTATCATCTCTTAAGACTTTGTCATCAGGGTAACCTCCTCTCTGACTCACGGCTTTGTATCTCCATCACTCCATCTGAGTGCTGAAGTCACCTTCCTATAAAATTAGTTCAAAATGTTCAATCCGGATGCCTTAAACTTAGGCTCCTAAATCCAGGTAGTCTGTGGGTACCCAAGTACCAAGAGCCTGATCTTCAGAAGTTCACAGCAACCCGAGCTGCTGCTGAACTCTATGGAAGCTGCCGTTGCTTAGCACCTCTGGAAATCAGGCCATGTCTCTCTGGGTGCCTTCAGATGGATTTAGGCACCCCAATTTGAAATGTTTGGTTTTAGTGTTTCTTACACTTTAAGAAGTGATCTAGAAATAGCAGGGGTATTAGTTAGACACGACACCACCTTAACTCTGCCCCTGTGGAGATGGCAATAGGCACTGTGAATAAAGAAGAGTTATATGTATTTGCCACAAATCCACTTCACCACCCCTAGTCAGACATTTCTACTATGCCTCACTGTGCTATGTTGAGCAGTAATGATTTGGAGAGTCCTCGATGCTGGCTACCACAGCCCACATTAGCGCCTCAAGAACCATCCCACGAGGGATGGCAAGTGGGACAGGCAATATAGGAATACTTTACCCTGTCCTAACAATCCCTTGCTTATTCTCAGTGCCCACAACTCCAGATCTGCACTGCTATCCACACTCCCATGAACCTTCCTGTCCTCTGTGCTGCACCGTTGCTCTGGAGAGAAATAACGTTTGTTTACACATCACTGGACCACCAGGGTCATTGAGGGATAAGCTAAGGTGATGTCTTTGACAATTAATAAAGCTTGGACAACTTTGAAGTCCTTAAGCGTTCCCCAAAGTACTCTTCTTCACTCTCCTCCATATCTTTGGCATGATTATGGTCCTGTGATCTCCCTTCCAGGCCTCCATCAAAGGGGGCAGTGTGGAGGTGTGGTGTGGGGGGCATTATCTTGACCCCCTATTTCCTGTTTTGCAGAGGTTTGAGTTTAGCCTAAAGGGGGAGGAGTGAAGGGTGTGCGGTGCAGTTGGCATTACGTTGACTGTGCCATTCTGGTTTTCTAACCTAGCTATGTATTTAGTTGTGGGTGGGTGTGGCCCATTTGTGACAGGTCTGAGTTGGTGGGTGCTTCCATATTCTGGAAAGGCACGAGGCAGAACTGGGTAATCTTAACTCTGTGTTAATGAAGTCTTTTGGGTAATGAATACATTGTAAATGTTGGTGCTAGGATTTTGGCGTGGTACGAAAGCTTGGTTTACACTCCTATCCGCCTCTTCGTTCGAGGTTATGGCCGTTGACCAATTTTGTTTTTCTGTTACCAATCCACTTTCCCTCTAGGCCTCCAGTCCTACTCCTATTGAAGTAAATGGGTGGATTGCACCGCAGGGCGTCTTGAATCCTTCACTCCAGGCCATAGCAGATTATGCTGGAAGTGGAATGTAGCTGGCAGTTAGACTCCCTCACACACAGTCATATCATCTCTTTGATACCTCCACTCCACAGAGGTGCCCCAAGGAGTGTACTGTTTACAACACGTTGTTCCTAAGCCAGGTCCCCACTCATGGAAGCACAGAGTGCTCTACTCCTCTTGCTCTGAGACAGATATAGTTTATTTCAGGCTGTATTTTGCCACCGTTACATGTGAGCAGAAATGTGGGAGAATGTAAAGCTACTTCCTGACAGCATAGCATGCCTACTGGTTAACAGCCATGAAGTATGATATGTAGTGGTTTTCAGATGGGATCCAATCCAGCTGGCAGAACCTGATTTACAAAGCACGTTGAAAGGTACATTTTTTTTTTAATGCAGGTCAGTATCATTTAAAATTATTAAAACTCAGGCAAACGACTATTTTTTGGTCGGAAAACTGAATGCTATGGGAGCTTAAAGACCCAGAGAATTACAATTAGGGTCAAATGTATTATTGTTTAATGTCTAGCTCAGTCTTGTCACAATCACACAGCAAAAAAGAGTAACTGAGACCTCATCTGAACATACAGAAAGAAGAAAGAGAATCAAAAGCTGGCATGCCAGAACTATAAATCAGCTAATATATTTTAGGAACGACAGAATGATTAAAATTACCCCCCCAAAAAGAGTCTCCTCCAGAGAAATTATGACTCATAGTTTGTTCCCTTTTGTGTTGCTATGGAAAAGGAGGTTAGTGCCAAAGGTCATCTGAAAGAAAGATAAATAGCAAACTCTACCAGATTCATTTTGTGTTAGAACAATGTAATTCAGTATGTGGGATGCCCACACAAGAGACACTGATGGTTAAATCAAAACATACACAATTAGAAAAGTTAGAGTGAATTTAGTGTGTACCTCAAACAGCAGCATGAGTGGGAGGGGAAAAGGAAGGGGACATGGTTGAAAAAAAGGGCAGAGAAATCAGAAAAAGAGGCATAAATGTCTTAAAGATTCTACACACATACAGTTAGATTCCACCTGGGGTTGATGCTGGCACAGGACTCCAGCAATAGAAACTCCAAAGCAGCAGCCTCTCTTCCGCTGCCTGGGAATGAGAGGGGCAGGGATCAGAAGCAGAGTGTAGCCCCTGTAGATTCAGCATTTGCAGTCTCCTAAGGAGCTCCAGCTATGAACATAAGCCAAGCACTAACACAGGTAGGTGGCCTTCTTTGAGATTAATCTTCCCACTAGCAAGCAGGGGATTGAGGTGGCACAGAGAAGTGCAAACTGTACACCCCTGAATCTAGCCCATCTTATCTTACTCACCTTTAGGGGAAAACATAATTAGAAGGGATGGGTTTGCAAACCACAGTTGCCCTCCAGCACTTTCAATGATGAGGTATGGTAGGAAAATTGGCTGGGAAAATGACCGTTTGCCATTTCATGTTCATGCTCCATCAATGCCTTCTGCAGCATGTTTGCTCAGGTTACAGGTTCAAAACAAGATTTTTTTTTTTCCCCCAACTGCAACCTCAATGTATCTGAAAATCGAGCTGTGTTCTCTCCTTTGTATGTAATTAGCAACAGTAAAGACCCTGGAATCAGAACTTAGCTAGAAATTTTGCTAATGATGCAGCAGTCAAAGCAGAATAGAGCTTGCTTTTCTGCAGCTGTGTTGGCTCTGCGCTGCTGACAGCGGTAAAACTATTTATTCTGTCGATGAACTAAGCGAATAGGATTAGGGAGATACAGAGCCATATCATGTCCTCCTATCAATGGGAATTGTATGTATGGCTCTGGGGCATAATGTGATTCTCAGAGCCCAATCTAAACCCACTGAAGTCAATGGGAGTCTTTCCACTGACATTAGTGGCTGTTGGACTGGTCCCATTGTCAGCAGGTATGTTCATTAACAAGGGGGCATTTTTGCACTAGCTTTTCTGAGCATACCCACGCTATAACTTGTATGGCCATCAATTAATTTTATCACCATAGAGGTGACCAGGCCAGATGGAAAACTGTATTTTAATTTCTTCAATTTAAACAGTGTAAAAATACCATAACTTCTGGCATGTATATGTTCTTTCTTTTTGATCAACAAAGCTTTTGTAGTGCAAGCCATCAATCCAGATCTCCTTATTTGATAATAAAAGGATAGAGAAGGCCCATATTCCCATGTCTTTTCACAGAGGTGTCTTCTTATAGTGTCCAGTGCCAGAGATAGCATATGAAGGTCAAAGGGATGCTCCTTGCCTTTTCACCGAGAAGTGGATAGGAAAGTGAGCAGTTTTTATGGAACTGGAAATAGAAGCACCAGCAGCTATAGGCTGCCACTAACATAAGTATTTCTGCCATATGGTCCTTACTGTACTTAATCTTTGCACAAAACTCACGTTAAGAGACCTACATATTTTGCATGATATCAAGGGTGTCCAGAGAAGTAGCTGCACCTTTGCTTAAATATATAAATACCTGTCATCACAAAAAAGAATAATCATGCCCCTGGGTGAAATCTGTAAGTTGTCAGGTTGGCCATCACATATTTTAATGTTTGGGGTTTTTTTTTTTTTTGGAAAAAAAATATGCTGCCACTGCAGACATTTGGCCATGAAAGTATATTATAGGGACTAATATTCATTTTCAGGAGTCATGGAACTCAAAGACAGACAGGAACTTTAAGATAGCTTGGAACAAAGGAATTTCTCTCTGTTATGGGATGCAGTACAGCAGATAGCAGACAACAGAATAAACTTATGAATTTTATACAAAGATAATTTTATGTTGCTAGGATTACAGACCTGTTAGTCCTTGTAAATGTATAAATATATAATCTTAGAAATAAGTTAAATTCTGGCCCTACAACTAATCCCTGTGCATACGATGTTTCTTAAAGTAATTATTTGTACTAATTCTCTATTGGGCTGATTTTGAACACCTGCAGTTCCTATTGTAGGGGGTTTTAAAGCTCTTAGAACACCAAGCATGTAATTAAGTCTAGTGTCTGTAAAACATGACAAAACATGTCTGACTGCTAATTTTTTCAGTAGTACTATCTGAATTAAAGCTTATAGGGAGGAACAAAACAGACATTGTTAGGTTCCCTGGCTAGCATTTCATGGCTGCAAGAAGTTGACAATTGTTCCATAAAGGTTAAACATGTATGCTTTGGCCTGTCTGTAAAATTAAGTCTAGTAAGGCTATGTGGCATTCTAGAAGACACAAATTCATCTGTGTGACTAAACAAAATGTACAGTTCAATACAATTATGCCTGTAGGAGTATTTAAAGTATTAAAAGTCTAGTACAATGCAATAAAAATGCAGATGGAACTATCAAATTCACCAAGCTGTCTGAAAATATTCAGATGCTTTAGCAATCTGGCAAGGTGATATCTGAAGAGTTAAATTTGAGAAATGGTTCTTGGATTTCTAAATAAGAACAAGGGAACAAGAAATAAATGTAATTGGGACATAAACTCAAGTAGTAAATGTTTAGTCTTTAATTTTGTTTTTACCAACCTCTAAAATTTCTTTGCCCAAACACTGACATGGTTGTATTAGTTTGATTATTTCTTTTTTATTTACTTCATCACATCTGTAGTTAGTTACAAGTATTGAATAACTGAGTTACATTTTAGTTAATACAAAATAATGTAGCTGCATGGATTTATGTCATCATTCTTCTTACAGGTGATAGTTCTTGTATGATACTATATAATAAAGAGCTTAACTTTTAACAGTGCCTGTTTAAAATCCGCTATGCTTCCAGGCTAATTTCCAGCATGATTTACTGGTTCAAGAGAGTGCTCACGTCCATCGTGTGATCTCTGGTAAGCATACTGTAATGTGTATTTTTTTCTTAGAAAACTTTAAATGATTTGTAATTTTAAATACAAGGAAGGAAGCAACATGTTAGTGCAATGTTATGTAACAAGAATTCAGTATTCAAAAGGAAACAGAAAACAAACAAAAATGCATAAAAATAACATGGATGTAAGGCAACTAAGGGTTTTATCCTTTTCTTTTTTTCCATTTATAAGTAGCTGGAATGAAAATTCAAAGAGAATGAAATTTCTTTAACCCCTCATTTTTAATGCCTTTTCTCAATTTGAAACCTGTAATTTGAGAATATGTAGTAATTTTTGTGTGTGAAAGTTGTAACATTAGTGGAGAGTCCAACCCCATGGCTGGTATAAATTGGCCTCTTTGCCAAACAGTTAAAACCACAACACATTGTTATCCTTCAACATCCTGACCAGAAACACAAAACTTTACCTTTTTACAAAAATTGTCCTTACATCCCTGTAACTATGTAACTATTCTGTAGGTATAGCATTACATATATGAAAGTCTTTATATAGATAAGTTATGCTATTTTCAAAATATTATTAGGTACAGGTGCAAAGATGAAAAATATACTGCTAAGGAATAAGTAGAAATTTAATTGTTATTTGAGTGTATATTCTTTATGCTGGCAGTAGAGATTTTTTTCCTTTTCTTTTTCACATTCTCCCCTTCTGCTCTTTCATCATATTGCCTCTAAGTTTCTATCATCATCCCTTGCTTCTATGTCCGTCACTGTTTTTGCCAACATGCCAAGCATTACCTAAGATCTCACGGTAAGTACTGTAGCTAGTTACACATTCATCCTTGAAGTCATCTATTTCTATAAACTGCTGTAAATTACAAAACCATGTCTCCCTTTGCCATATAAACACAGTTGTTTCTATTAAATGACTAACAAAAGACTCTGGGTGAAATCCTGGCCCCACTGACTCAATGGCAAAACTCCCACTGATTTCAGGAGGCAGGATTTCACCCTTTGCATAGTCTGCTCTTCTAGTCAGAATGTAAAATGGAGCCATGCCCAAAATAAAATATACATGTGTATATACAACAGTTACTGAGTCTATTACCTTGCCTTGCCATGTCCCGGATATGCTAAGCTAAGCTAGAGTGTTCAGTGACATTGTTTATATAAAAACTACTACACAGCTACAAAATACTGCAATAAGAGGGAAAAAAATATTTCTTGACTACTATCCAAGCACTTCCCTGATCTAACTTAAAAATCCAGCTGACCAGCCTGCCTCCCCTGGTCAGGTTCTTTTCCTGATATCTCCAATTGCAACCGACTGCAGCAACTCTAAATTAATATTACCAGCTGTTTGACCTAGTATAGGAGTGGAGCACCTTGTAGGTTGCCTGCATAGTAGACCTTGTTCACTCTGCATCTCAATACTATGCAATACATTAGCATTGCATAGAAAACAACAAACTTAATCGTTGTCACCCGATACGTTGTATGTGTAACAGAAATATACACTGCTTCTTCGCTTAACTAAACCTTTTTGCATTTCTGAACACAAAGGACGGCTCAGATTTATTATGCAGTTTGGTCTATCTGGAGAACAGCTGCTTGAGTTGATTCTTCATCAGATTGTTCTGTTTCCCCAGTGGTTGGTTTGTTTCTTTCATCATACAGTCTCTGGCTAGAAACTTCTAGTGCTGTCCCATATTCTTCATCATCTTCAACAATTGAGAGCTCAATGTTGCTGTTTATCATCGCGTCCCCTTCTCTGCTTTCTTTCTCTAGAGAATCAGCTATTGCTTTGCCTTCCTCAATTAGAGAAGTTGGAGGTGAGATATCTGAGAGCCCCTCAGTAAATGAGGTGGTCTCGTCATTCACTGCCTGCTCACTGCTTGTAGTTTCTGTTGGTTTGTCTTCATCTTCAGCAGGGGTCTCTCCTTCATGGACTTTCTTCATGTTCAGTGTGAGGGGAGACACTTTGAAAGAGGAGCTTTTTGATGAGGAGGATTTCTGATGATGTGGAGTGAGCGATTTCTTAATCTTCTCCCGTCGTTCAACTGAGACAATTTTTGTGCTGATCTTGTTCATCTTTTTCTCGATATTTTGGCGAGAAAATGCTTTCTTGAGGCTGTCCACTTTCTTGAGGCTTGATCTTTTTATCTTCTCCGCTCTTGATTCTCCCATTTTTTCCTCTACACTGTCATCCAGACCATCTTCGTCATGAGGCATTTCATCATCGGACGACAGCTCCACCGTATGCAAGGTTTCTTCCAGAGTTTTGTTCTCATCCACAGACTCTTCCTTTCCTTCTGTAATACTGGGAACTGGTTCTTTCACAAACACGTTGGCAGGAATCTCATTTTCCTCCTGAAAGAGAGGACAATATTTGAGTTTCATAGTTCACAGGACACAAATTTGATAAACAAAGCATAACCTTGCACAATGTTACATTGTTTTTTTACAATGAGATGAAGGAAGCTGAGCATTTTTTATTGTTTTGGTATATTTAGCCAGCAAGAAGCCACTCAAAACCCTCTCAGCCATTCCGTTGTACAGCTTGAGGCAAATGAGGGGCCAACTGTGATATTCCAGTTTCAGAGGGCTCAGAATATATAGATATAGAATATGAATCAATCCTATTCTGTCATTTAAATTAGATATTACTAATAAGGGTTTAACTACAAAACTGTAAATCTAATGTTAGAGAAAAAGGGTAGGGTTGTGGTTAAGGCATGAGACTGAGCACTGGGAAGTTTGGGTTCAATTCTTGGTTCCGTCACACTCACCACATGACCTCAGGCAAGTCATATAACCTCTCTGTGCTTCAGTTTCCCTGTCTATAAAATAGGGATATACTGCTGACCTATGACACAGGTATAGCGAGTCTTATTTCCTTAAAATATGTGTTTTGAGATCCTCAGCTGGAAAGTGCAATACGCATGGAAAGTAGGATTAATTGTGTTTGAGAGGTTGCTAAAAGTTGGTAAAGTATGTTTGTAAAGAACGGACCAAATCCTTAGCTGGTGTAAATGGTTAAGCCTCATTGATTTCATTAAGTTTTACTGCCACTGACAATATGTCCAATATTTTTAGTTCTGTTGAACTTTGATTGCAGTAGCTTGAACACTGCTGGAACTGTTTGATGGAGCCAGATTTTGACCACCTTGATTCACACGAGGATGAGACCTTTGGCACGTTGCTCTCACCCTGCCCATGTCCCCGCTTCCTCTGGATGGAACAGTGCTCTGCAGGGTTGAGCTCTGGGAGGAGAGGAAGAAACAGCAGAAGGGGGAGAGGCTTGGCTTTTAAAGGAGGCCCTATGGGCAGCCACAAGTGCTCCAGAGCTAGTGAGGGTGCACAGAGTTTCCACGTGGGTAGCGCAGGCCTCCTGCAGATTCCTCAGGCAGCTGTATGAAGTCTAACCCCAAACCCTTTCTGGGTGGGTCAGAACCCAGCCTCTCCTTTCCCTGGATGGAATATCATGGGAAAAACTCTCAAGAACTTTGCACAGGTTTCCCTTCTCCTTCTCCTGTGGGTTTTATGGTAGGAGAGGCGATCCAGCGCATGATGATTAGAATATGTTGCGTTTCCAAGATCGAAGGAATGGTACTGATTTTCTTTTTTATTTGGGGGGTGGGGATAATGGAGGATGGGACATATAAACTAAACATCTATGAAACGTCTAAAAAAAATGAAAGTGAAAAATCATGCAAAAATGAAAGGCGGCTAATGTTCCATGCCCCAGGGAATAACAGTAGTTCTTTGCATCAAGCAGTTGAGCTGGACAACAGCTGCATATTATTTTTTAGAACCAAAAAAGGCCAGGGAGGGATGTATTCCAGAAGAAGTCTCTAAATAAAGAGCAGGCTGAGCAGGGGAAAGAGCTGGAACTGGCAACTGGGGAAAGAGCTGGAACTGGCCTCCTGCAAATAGTTACTACTGAGTACAACACTTGCAGCCATGAGGAGTTCAAAGGGGACATCTAGTAGTAAGCACTATGTTAGGTAGTAAGTTTCTGCAGGGTTTGTCCTAAGACAGAAAAGCAAGCAAACCTACAATACTTCCTTTATTTCTTTTCCTATCCTTGTAATAGCTGCATGTTCTGCATTCATATTACTTAGTTTATCATTTTTAACTTGGCAAAGCTTAGGAGATACCCCAGTCACCTCGTTCAGAGCTACAGACTGTGGGGAAAGAATTCAAAACATCTCTTTTAGATATAGAAAGGGCTGCGTGCCAGATGTGATGGCCTCAGGTCTGTCCTTAGTGGGCTAGAGACAACATTTAAGGGAAAAAATACCATATGCAATTCAAAACCTCTGTTCATTAGCACAGGGTGTGATCCCTAGAGAAAATGGTCTCTGGGGTTAAGATTTCTGGTGAGGCTGCACAGGAATGACTGGATGAATGCACTGCAAACACCAAACTACGTTTTGTATGCGGCTTGGTTTTTTAAAATAAAAAGTCACATTCCTTTGCTGCTAGTCCACTACAGAGCGTTCCTGGAAACAAATTATCCATACGCCTACGAACAGAATTTTAAACAAGTGTGCTTGGTGTGTGAGGAATATTCTTCAAGGTTACAAAAGAAAAAGGATGGAAAACACTTTTGAGATATTTGTACGTTTTACTATTCTATTGACCTTGAACTAACAAATAATAAACTTGGACAAATGACGCTCCCAAAATGCTCTGTACCTTTCCCACAGTGGAATCCTAATAAAACTGTCACCCTTGCTACATGTTTACATATAAAGATTTTGTTCTGGTGCTGAGCACTGTAAGTAAATGGGCACAGTATATAGTCTTGTGATTTTTAACTTGGTTTACGGTGACCAGAAAGCAACTATTTATCACAGCAGCTTTAATGATCCAAAAAAGCCCTTACTGCAATTCAAATATTTATAATGTTCTCCAATTTGATTACTGAAATATGGACTATATGAGCAGACACAATTGCTCATTTGACCCCAATACAACTATTTGCAGAATCAAGTATAAGACATCAAGTATACAAGTTTACTGGCCTAACTGTCCAGATTCTTTCCAAATCTGGACAATTAGAATTTGTGTACAATTCTGTATGATCCAATATTCAAGCATAAGAATGTGAATAGAACAGATTGTCTGAAACCTTGTAATCACTTGTAAATTACATTGATTAGGATTTATTAAGATTTGCTTTAACAGCTGAACTATATGAAATAAAAGGCCCAAATCCTGCCATCCTTACTCAGATAGAACTCCCTTTGACTTTATTGGGAATTCTGTCTGAGGAAGGATGAGTGGGATCTTAATATAGAAAAATGGTTTCACATGAAATTGATCATATACTGAGTCTGATCCAGAGATGAACCAACACTGCTCAGTTCAAGATCAATTCAGTGACACTTCTAAACTGTTAAATCGAAGTACTGCAAATTCTAAAAACATTACTATAAACATTTTATTTTAATATTAAAAACCATTTGTGGGGAGGCTGGAACATCCAGTTTTCAGTACAGATAAAAATTCATAACCCTCTATAATGCTCCATAATAATCAGCTAATTATTCATTTAGAGTTACAGAGGTGGGATGTACTTGTGGCTGAAGCACAAGTGTGGGAATCAGGAAGTCTGGCTTGTATTTGCACCACTGTCACCGATTTCATGTGTAAATCAACCTTTGTGTCTCAGTTTTTCCACCTGTAAAATGGAGGTATTTTCCTCTCTCAGTGGGTGTTGAGATTTGGCTCATTCATGTTTGTAAAGCATTATGGGATCCTTAGATAGCAGTTACAACAAAAATGGAAATTATTATAATAGAATAAAATCTCTAGAATGAAATCTGCTTTGTTGCTAATACTGTTTTAAAAATCATTACTATGAGCATGTTGTTAAATGCGGTATCAGGAACTTTGACTGCAGTCTACCCAGAAGTCCTTCTGAATTCCATTGTTACATTTGGTTGTGCTAGGTAGGTTGCAGGACTGTAGTTCACTTTAAAACTCCAGCATGTAAGTACCGTCTATTAATTTTTCCAGATAAAATTTAAGCATCTGATCTCTTGGACTAGATCAAAACCAGGAGAAATATGCTAACCAATTCTGAGATGGGATCAGAATATATCTTCCTTCCATCCCCCACCTTTAGAAAGCTAAAACAAGGCTTGCATTTTTCCAGATCAGTCATTACTGTACACAACTAAGGAGCAGCCTTTCTGTATTCTGTTTCTAATGTCATCAGCTGGGACACAATCCTGCAAGTGCTCCATGAGTGTGGAACTCCCACTAAAGTCAACAGGAATTTGACCTGAGTAGTTTCTGCAAGATCAGCTCCTTGGTCAGCATAGAGGTTTTACGCAGTCGTTTTGGGGGCTCTTGTTTATGGGGATATATACTTCTCCTCTGTAGTAAAAGCTATGGAAAGGCCTCACATTCATAACGTACTATAAAAATTGAACTATGTGAGTGAGTATTTATAACAAACAGTGAGAATTTTTTTTTTAAATCACCTACCCCTGGAATGGCTAGAATCACCACTGAAGACAAACATCCCTGCAGCCGCTGTGTTGGGGAAGATAGGAGCATTTAACTGGCTACATCTAGAGTAGACTATGTAATAAAAGGACATGTCACATACAGAAAAACTTTTCTCAAGCCCCCCTCCCTTGTTATTTTTCAGAGGGCCGTTAGATGCTTAACCATCTAATATTCTAAATGAATGTTTTGCCAAATGCAGAGCAGATTTCTGTCGAGTAAGTTTACTACTGGTCAGAACAGCCTTAACTCCCTCCACTTTTTCTTAGACCACACCTGCTCTTTAAGAGCTTGTCTACACTACCCACCGGCTCAGCGGGCAGCGACTGATCCAACGGGAGTTGATTTATCGTGTCTGACACAAATCAACTGCTGAGCACTCTCCCGTCAACTCTGGTACTCCACCAAAACGAGGAGTGCAAGCAGAGTTGACAGGAGAGCGTCAGCTGTCGACTCACTGCAGTGAAGACACCGCGGTAAGTAGATCTAAGTACGTTGACTTCAGCTACGCTATTCACGTAACTGAAGTTGTGTATCTTAGATCGACCCCGCGCGGTAGTGTAGACAAGCCTTGAGTTTGTAAATGGATGTGGGCACAGTACCAAACAGGACGTTGTAGAGGCAAATTCTCTAATAAGTTAATAATTTTCAGCACATCAGCCATAACTCGCTTACTTTCCCATTTTCTTTACTTTTGAAGATGAAGATGCTTTTTCAAAAGGCTGTTTGTTATGCTGGTTGATGCAACAAAATGCAAACACATAGTTAATTTCCTGTGGCTTTCTCTGCTCACTTCATTTCAGGATCAAATATTCACTAACTGCAGTGCCTAGAAGGGGCCTGAATACCACTTTACTGACCCCTAGCTATAATTTAGCATATTTTTCTGTCCCATCCAATAGTAAATGAGAGATTTTTATTGAAACACTAGTCTGTATTCCTCTTTATTTTGGATTTTACTACATCACCCCCCTTCACTCTGTCTTAATATATGTGTGACTGCATGAAATTTGTTCTGAATCCATGCAGTCCAAAATCGTGCTGGTCATGCGGTTGCAACAAAACAGACAGGAACAATGCCAAAGCTTAACAAGGATTTAAAAACAGTCACTTCAGTGTTTTAGACTGCTGCACCACTTATGGTATTTGTAATAATTTTTAAAGCCTTACATGTTTAGATGTGACAACATTAAAATATGGCATCAATTAAAGAAATATGCAAACTAGGAACAATACAGGACATCTCGGGAGAAAAAACCCCTAAACATTTGAATACAAAATATGCAAATTGATAGTTTTCTCACTGTGTTTTCATATTGAGCGTATACATTGAGGGAAATCCGATGCAAACAACTCTCAGCCTGTCCTCCGAAAATACAAACCCTGAGCTCAATCATGTCTTCCTTACACACCCAATGCTCCTGTTAAAGCAACAACAGGGAGCAAACTCAAATTCAGAATTGAGTCCCTAATCTTTGCTTTTATTTTCACATGAAGTTGTTTTTCCTAAAACAGGAGACAGAGTCCTTAATGAGAAACGCACAGCATGAAAGTTAAATTTGTTTTTAAGTGGCAGAAAATAAAACCTAAACTAAACAAAATTGCCCTATATCCAAATTCCATTTTCAAAACAAATCTGATATTAATACTGTATCATAGCAGCAGTTGCTTCTTTCGCCCAGAGGTCCCTGCCCAGTGTCGTACACAAATCCATCCATCCTTTTGAGCTTTTTCCTGTGTTTAATTCTTTTGCTGGGGGGACAATCTAGAGCAGAGGTGGGCAAACTACGGCCCGTGGGACCCTCCTGCCTGAGCTCCTGGCCCGGGAGGCTAGCCCCCAGCTCCTCCCCCACTGTCTCCCCCCCGCCCCCGGCAGCCTCAGTTCACTGCACCGCCGGCGCAATGCTCTGGGCGGCAGGGCTGTGAGCTCCTGGCGCAGTGCAGCTGCAGACCCCGGCCTGACCTGGTGCTCTGTGCTATGCGGTGGCATAGCTGGCTCCAGCCAGGCAGTGCGGCTGTCGCGACGCCAGTCACCGGTGCTCCAGGCAGTGCGATAAGGAGGCAGGAAGCGGGGAGGTTGGATAGAGGTCAGGGGAGTTTGGGGGTGGGGGGGGTTGTCAGGGGGCACGGGTGTGGATAGGGGTTGGGGAACAGGGGAGTTGAATGGGGACAGGGGTCCTGGGGGTGCAGTTGGGGGGGGGGGTTGGATGGGGTGGCAGGGGGCAGTCAGGAATGAGAGGAGGGGTTGGATGGGGCAGGGGTCAGGGGGGCAGTCAGGGTACAGGGAGTGGTGGGGGGGGGGGGATGGATGGGGCAGGGGTCCCGAGGGGGCCATCAGGGAACAAGGGGGGTTGGATGGGGCAGGAGTCCCAGGGGGGGGGGGAGGAGATAAGGGGCAGGGGCTGGGCCATGTCTGGCTGTTTGGGGAGGCAGACTCCCCTAACTGGCCCTGCATACAAAGTTTGCCCACCCCTGGTCTAGAGGACTAATAGGTCTTTTCCATATTAAATGTCTCTTAAAGACACCATACAGCTTTTATGGAGATCTGAAGCCAGGTAACACAGTTATTAGCAGGCGTATGCAGAAGGAAAGAAAGGCAACAGAAAAGCATCATGACCAACATTTGGGATCCTTGCCAGGGTGTGGTCAGTGTGCTCCCTTGAGCAGAGTACAAGCTGGCAAAGAGAACAGCACAGCCTCTGGGGTGGAAAATCCCAGCCCCTCCCATCTTCACTCCTGGGAGAGAATTCCAACCTCTCCAAACAGCTCTTCCACACCAACCACTCAAATGTGACAGGCCAGAAGACCTTTGTCTGGGACTTCAGTCCACAAGACACCCAAGTTTCTCTTTAATAGCTGGTTTGTGTTACTGACAAGTAGTATTGCAATCTCTTGGCAATGTTGTTGTGTCTATGTTGCTCCCAGGATGAGAGAAAGATACAAGGTGGCTGAGGTAATATCTTTTATTGGACCAATTTCTGTTTTGGAAGGGTCAAGCTTTCAAGTTTCACAGAGCACTTTCTCTGATCTGGGGAAGGTAACCAGAGTGTCCGAGCTAACCTCAGGCCAGATAGTTAGGCACCAGAGGTTCACGCATGCTGCAGAAGACCACTTAAAATAAAGTGGGCAACTAAAGGTGAGCAGGCAGCAGAGTGTGTAACAAATTCTTGTAATGAACCATAAGACCAGTGTCTCCGCTTAGTCCATGGATTTTAGTATCTAGCACAATTCTAGTGTCTATGAATTTCAGTTTCCAAACTTGTCTTTTGAAAGTGGTGTGCAGGTTTCCTTTGAGGATGGGGATTGAGAGGTCAGATATGGAGTGCCCTGTATGCTTATCAATCTAACCCTCAATTGCCCACTTCAATTTAAACTAAATGGTCTCCCTGAAGTATGTGTGAACTCCTTATGCTTAAGCATTTGTCCTAACTTTTATTTAGCTTATTCACCCTAGTTACAATCCCCAGATCTGAAGAAGAGCTCTGCGAAACTCAAAAACTTGTCCCTTCCATCAGTAGAAGTTGATCCAATAAAAGATATTACCTACCTTGTCTCTCTGTTCTCTTGGCAATACATTTACTGAAGTTAAATGTGATTTTTTTTTCTTTGCTAAATAAGGGCCTTAGACCTGATTTTCCTATTATGTACACCAGCTTTACAGCAGGTTAGCTCCACTGATTTACATTGGGGTCAACTATGGGTTGGTTCATGTAAGTGAGAGGAGAGTCAGGTCCTCTGTATCCGTAGAGAGATTTAGGACACAGCCACCCTTCTGTACGAAAGTATCTCTTTGAGTGATGGAACTGTACAAGCTGAATTTCCTTCTGCCGTCGCTCACAAAAATGGGGCTACATTGTTTGGTTTGCTTTTGTGACCAATCATGCATTTTGGAACCTGGTATTAAAGAAAGGCCCAGGCCAAAACCTCCACTTTGAAGGTTCCTGAACTTTTCAGAGGATTTGATTTGGCAAATATTTCTCTTAAGCCACCGGCTTGTCCTCCTTCAAATCCCTCAAGACTAACTTTTACCATGATGCCTAAAAAGCACTACCAGCAGTGCACAGCAAGACAAGAAGTGAACTGAGCCAGTATCTCACCCTTACTCCGTCCTTTTGTCTGTTTCTTCCACCTGTTGTGTCTTTTCATAATCCTAGAATGCACATTCTCTAGAGAAAGATGTCTGTTTTTTGAAAAAAATTGTATAGCCCCTAGCATAATGATGCCCTGATTCTGACAGATCTCTGGATGCTACTGTAATATAAATAATAATAAACATCTGGATCAAATCAAAAAACTTTAGAGCCAACCCCACCCCAAATTTAAAGGTTTAAAATCTAAATTCTGTATCTCAAACCCATCTTTTGGTATCTGATCCCTGAAATAGTACTATTTTAAATTTCGATAAAATATCTGAAATTCTTTTTAAAAACCCAGGTACTGCATCTCTTTTAATACATCTGGTACATGGTCAGCTTTTTAGTTGCTTTTGAGGTGGAAGAGACCATATATGTCTATATGTGCCATGATCTCTTCCTCATCTGTCTTTAAAATACTAACTTATAGCTTCAAGAGAATAATAAGCAGCAAGGTGGGGTCTTTCCTAAGGGAATGGGCTGTAGATTAATTAAGCCTGCCAAATCTTTAAATCTAGTACTACCCTGATTAAAAAAAAAAATCTATATATATATGAAAGTGGAATATATAATCTAACATGATATTTAACAGCATAAAAGATAAATTTACACTTCAGCATTTAACTAGCTGAAGTCAAATGGGATTTTCCTGAAACAAAATTTCAATGACACTTTTTAGAAGTAAAAGGCATGTCCCATATTTGGTTAAAATTCATGTTGCGTACAATCCACATCATTGCTTAAAAAGGAGAAAATATGCAAACTGTTCGTTCATACCACCGAAAGGCTGACAAACAGAAAGCTGAGTTTAACAACTGTGTTTTTAATAGACTGCGGAATATGCTGGGGTCAACCTAAAAATCAAAGTTGGCATTTTGTTGAGGGCAACAAGAACTATTAATGTTCTAAGCATTCTACTTCCTTGATCAAAATGGGAAGGTTACTTTTTCCCAGTTGTGCCCTCAAAGAGTTAATGATTGTATTGTGCGCTCTCTCTGAAAGTTTCCACTAGCTCCTCTTGTGCTGCAATGAAACCGTAACAGCAGCAATGGATTCCTTCCCCTTCCTGCGGGGAAGCAAATATAAACTGGTTGGTGAAATGCAGAGTTTTCTGTGCATGCTTTCTTAAGAACCGTTGCATGCATAAAAGTTACAGACTGTCCATGCTAAAATACACAGACTTATTGGCCATGAATGTGTGCCCACACTGCGGTGGTGCTAGTAATTCTGAAGTGGAAAATGTGCGTATGCATGATAATGAAGTGGTATTGCAGAAAGGTAATGAATCTGTGACTTGTGTTAGGTGTGGCACAGAGATGCAAAATGTATAAAGAGCCCCCTACTTTCATGGGTGAGTGAATCGGAGTGTTCTTGCTAGTTAAGCACCAATAGTAGTGATAGAGAATATATATTGCGCGAGGGGGGGGGGGGGACAGTGCATGTTTTGTACAAGGGAAGTGAGCATAGTTCACCACAGCACTGGTCTGGAAAGTATTTGTATCCATGTAAAAAGGACTTGTGTTCTACAGATGATGAATTTGAGCATTCTTTGTGTGTGGCCCTAGGAAGATTGAGATGAACAGTGTATTTCCATGAGAAAGCCAAGTCTCTCCTAAGAGCCATCCTTGGGCAGCACTGCCCTGGCCCATGCATGGAGCGCCGCACCCTTGGGCAGCACTGCCCTGGCCCATGCATGGAGCGCCGCACCCTTGGGCAGCACTGCCCTGGCCCATGCATGGAGCGCCGCACCCTTGGGCAGCACTGCCCTGGCCCATGCATGGAGCTCCAAGGGAAACTGCATAGGTTACACACATTTAATTCAGTAGGGTGTTCTCCCGGTGGGCGCACCTGCAGCTCTGAAGTGTCTGGCAAAGGCACGGCTAGGGGGAAGCCCATGCATCGCACAAGGGCGAGGAGCGGGTGTGTCCATGCCTGGCGGAGAGTTGAGAAGTTCTGTACAGCGCCGTGTGTGACATTTCTCAGCAGGGAGCGAAGGGAACTCATCTCCGCTGCACAGTGGGAGCAGTGGTAAGAGGCCACGCCTTGGAGCCCCGCCGCTGGAGCGGGCCTCGCCTTTTCAGCGGCCCAAGGGTAGATGAAGGCACTGGGCTCTCCACCAGCCCTGGCCGGAGTGGCGATGGGAGAAAGAGCGGAGGTGGCTGAGCGGCTCCAACCACCTGCCCCCAGGGCCAGGGGCAAGAGGGAGAGGAAGGCAGGCGCCATGCACCCCCTCGGGCGGGGGAAGGGTGGATAACGGGGCCAAGGCAGGCGAGCGGTGGGTGGGGAGCAGTAGGGTCCAGCCTGCCCCGCCGGACTCACCTGGAAGATGAGCACCTTGAAGTGGTTGCGGCGCAGCAGCTGCGCGTGGTTGCTCTCCAGCCGCCGGACCTGCGCGCACTGGCGCTCCATGCGCTCCCGCACCTCGCGGGTGTGCGCGCTGACCTTGCGCGACTTCTCCAGCAGCTTGCTGACCGCGTTGCTGGTGGAGGTGTGGTGCTTGCACAGCTTGCTCAGGTCGCCCTGGATGCCCTTCACCGAGCCCTCCAGCTCGATCTGCCGCTGCTCCATCCTGAGCTGCTTCTCCTGCACCGAGTCCAGCATGTTCACCAGCTTGTCCAGCAGCGTGAGCACGGTGATGGCGTTCACCTGCGAGCCGTCCCGGATCGCCTCGCCCGGCGCTGCAGGCGGCGGGCTGGGGCTGCCCGAGGGCTCCGGGCTGGGGCTGGGCTCCAGCTGCTCCTCGGAGCTCGGCGGGGCGTGGGCGCCGCTCCTCTCGGCCTGCACCCCATCCTCGCCCATGGCGAGGGCCCCGGGTGGCCTGCTCTGCCGCTCTCCTGGTGGGGACCCGCCGGCAGCCGCCGCTGGACGCGATCTGCCCGCCGCGCTTCCAGCCTCTCTTAAAGGCTCCCCCGCTCCCCACCCAGTGGGAGGCGAGAGTCCGCCAACGCCGGGCTCCGCTCAACTTTGTACGACACACACACGCTTCCGAGTCCCCTCCCCAGCGAGGAAACCAATCCCGGAGCCGGGTGTGTGTGTGTGTTGCCTTCGCCTTCAGTGGGAGCAGGATCGGGCCCGCCAGCTTCCCCCTGCTGCTGCAGGTTTAACTTTCCCCCCCGCTCTTTAAGTGGAATGTCATATTTCAACCATGACTTCATGCAAGGCGGAGCAAACCAGCCCGCCGTGGCCCAGTTCCATCGCCAGCCGTTGGCTGCAGCCTGTAAACTTCTACCGACTGCTATGCGACGGGGGCAACACAAGAGCTTGTGTTTTTCTCCCCCCGCCGGCCCTTTTTCCTGGATACCGAATGATTTGGATAGAAAGTATTGTTTGCCTTTGTTCTGGGCTGGCTTGAACCGAGAAAGGAAGGGGAACAAAGTTTAAGCCACCTTTAGTTGTTGTTGTTTTTTGAGAGCAATATCTCAATGGGCTTATGAAAGCCGCTCGGGGGAAGGGTTCATAAGTAAATAAAATCCAGCCACACCCATTGCCTGAAGCTAAAGGCAAGAAAACCAGTCACTGTGTTTGCAGGATCAGGCCCTTTAACATTACAATTGCTACTGAGTTCTCTGAGTTACAACTGAAATAACCAAGCTCTGCTGTGTGAAAAATATGTCAAGCGTAACTCAGAGAACGTCATAATATTCTCATTTCTATCATGTTTTAAAAATATTTTTAAAAACTTTTTGGGTCAGTCATTTAAAGGTGGCCTCTAATGCTGCATCTGCATTTTTGTGTCCACACCTACAGATAAAAGTGGTTGGATTTAACCATGTAGCTATTTGATTGTGCTCTCAAAGCAAGTAGTTAAATGTCTTATCTTTTGTGCCCAGGGTTAATTGGAAGGGCAAAATGAGAGGCTGTCTTGAAGGCTTTTAAAAAATATATGGGCCTTGATCCTGCAACGGAATGCATGCAAGTAGATCCCTGGGCCCTCCTGCAGCCCCACAGAAGGCAAAAGACTTCAGCTCAGGGGTCCACATACATGGACCCTAGAGCCTTACATGCATACTTAGCTTTATGCATGTGAACTCAGTGGGGCTGCTCTTGTGTGACAGTGTTTTCAGAATTGGGTCTTTGAGCTTTATATGAATTTAATGTTTATGACAGGTGCTGGCTTGACAGCCCTGGAGGTCTTCTGTGTATCCCCAGGAGAGCCATAGACTGGAAAGTCACAGTGCAAACTTCTTCCCACTGAACCTCAAATATATCCCCAACCTGACCCGGACAGAATGCCTGTAGGGGGTGTCTCAGCTATATTGTGCAGTTCCACTGACATTGTGCCCTCTCATTAAAGTTAGCAGAAATCACTTAGCTAAAATCCTGTAGCGGGCTTTGGAAATATGTACTGTTCTGATGTATATATTTTCAAACGTAAGTGATCAAGGTAAACAACTTTGAAAGTCACCTATTTTGCATACAAATCTGTGATCTTCACAATAATTTTTAATATCAATTAAATGTCATATAATATAGACACAATGTGGATAAAATGCAAACATTTGTTGGTTTCACTGGGACATACTAAAATTTTCATTATAATGGATTTGAATAGTTTTGGTTTTAACTTTGTATTCATATAGGATTTTGCAATAACCTGGTAAAATACTTTTACAAGAACCAATACACTGCTAACAGAAGCTTTTACACTGTTTAAAAGGACTCACACAGCCATGTTACGGAAAGATTTTCTTACTGTTTTGTCCCTCATTTTAAATGTTTATACTAGTGTCAAAAGGCAGGAAGATATTAAATAAAAACTATTTAAAGTTAACTAAGGGCTAAATTTTGCTTATTTGGAGTTGTGTGCGGATCATACAATCGTAGAAGAATCACAGAAGATTAGGGTTGGAAGAGACCTCAGGAGGTCATCTAGTCCAGCCCCCTGCTCAAAGCAGGACCAACACCAACTAAATCATCCCAGCCAGGGCTTTGTCAAGCCGGGCCTTAAAAACCGCTAAGAATAGAGATTCCACCACCTCCCTAGGTAACCCATTCCAGTGCTTCACCACCTAATATCAAACCTAGACCTCCCCCACTGCAACTTGAGACCATTGCTCCTTGTTCTGTCATCTGCTACACCGAGAACAGCCAAGCTCTATCCTTTGTGGAACTCCCCTTCAGGTAGTTGAAGGCTGCTATCAAATCCCCCCTCACTCCTCTTCTGCAGACTAAACAAGCTCAGTTCCCTCAGCGTCTCCTCATAAGTCATGTGCCTTAGCCCCCGGGCCCTCCGCTGGACTCTCTCCAATTTGGCCACATCCTTTCTGTAGTGTGGGGCCCGAAACTGGATGCAATACCAGTGCCAAATATAGGGGAATAATCACTTCCCTCAGTCTGCTGGCAATGCTCCTACTTATGCAGCCCAATATGCCATTAGCCTTCCTGGCAACAAGGGCACACTGCTGACTTGTATCCAGCTTCTCGTCCACTGTAATCCCCAGGTCCTTTTCTGCAGAACTGCTGCTTAGCCAGTCGGTCCCCAGCCTGTAGCGGTGCCTGGGATTCTTCCGTCCGAAGTGCAGAACTCTGCACTTGTCCTTGTTGAACCTCATCAGATTTCTTTTGGCCCAATCCTCCGATTTGTCTATGTTACTCTGGACCCTATCCCTACCCTCTAGCATATCTACCTCTCCCCCCAGCTTAGTGTCATCCACAAACTTGCTGAGGGTTCAATCTATCCCATCATCCAGATCATTAATAAAGATGTTGAACAAAACTGACCCCTGGGGCACGCCTCTTGATACTGGCTGCCAACTATACATTGAGCCGTTGATCACTACCCGTTAAGCCCAACGATTTAGCCAGCTTTCTATCCACCTTATAGTCCATTCATCCAATCCATACTTTTTTAACTTGCTGGCAATACTGTGGAAGACCGTATCAAAAGCTTTGCTAAAGTCAAGATGTATCCCATCCACTGCTTTCCCTATATCCACAGAGTCAATTATCTCATCATAGAAGGCAATCAGGTTGGTCAGGCATGACTTGCCCTTGGTGAATCCATGCTGACTGTTCCTGATCACCTTCCCCTCCTCCAAGTGCTTCAAAATGATTTCCTTGAGGACCTGCTCCATGATTTTTCCAGGAACCGAGGTGAGGCTGACCGTTCTGTAGTTCCCCAGGTTCTCCTCCTTCCCTTTTTTAAAGATGGGCACTATATTTTCCTTTTTCCAATTGTCCGGGACCTCCCCCGATTGCCACGAGTTTTCAAAAATAATGGCCAGTGGGTCTGCAATCACAGCCAATTTCCTCAGCACCCTCGGATGCATTAGATCTGGACCCATGGACTTGTGCATGTCCAGCTTTTCTAAACAGTCCTTAACCTGTTCTTTCACCACTGAGGGCTGCTCGCCTTCTCCCCATACTGTGTTGCCCAGGACAGTAGTGTGGGAACTCACCTTGTCTGTGAAGACTGAGGCAAAAAAAAGCATTGAGTACTTCAGCTTTTTTCACATCATCTGTCAATAGGTTGCCTCCCCCATTCAGAAAGATCCCACGTTTTCCCTGACTTCCTTCTTGTTGCTAACATACCTGTAGAAACCCTTCTTGGTACCCTTCACATCCCTTGCTAGCTGCAACTCCAGTTGTGTTTTGGCCTTCCTGATTACACCCCTGCATGCTCGAGCAATATTTTTATACTCTTCCGTAGTCATCTGACCAAGTTTCCACTTCTTGTAAGCTTCCTTTTTGAGTTTAAGCTCACCAAAGATTTCACTATTGAGCCAAGCTGGTCGCCTGCCATTTTTGCTATTCTTTCTGCACATCTGGATGGTTTGTTCCTGCACCCTCTACAAGGCTTCTTTAAAATACAGCCAGCTCTCCTGGACTCCTTTCCCCCTCATATTAGCCTCCCAGGGGATCCTGCCCATCAGTTCCCTAAGGGAGTCAACGTCTCTAAATTAAAGGCTAAGGATGGGATTTTAAAAAGGGTGTTAGGGCACCCAACTTCTGTTAAAAGTAAATGGGAATTAGGCACCTAACTTACTTGAAAACCTTCCCCTAAATTCTCATACTTATTTACAAGACAATATCTAATTCAATTCTGTATTTTGTAAGGGCTGGATAATTGACAGTGTGCTGCATTCTGATTTGTTATGTCAGATCTCTGGATGAGTATCTGATTCTGGGTAGGGTTTCCATATCTGTATTTCTGGCATATATTGGACCCAGTCCTGTTTCTACTGAGGTCTGTACCAAACCCATGGGCAAGACTTTAGGGCTCAATCCTGTGAGGTGCTGAGTGCTTTCTAGGAGCACCCTGTGCTGTGCACACTTTAACAGGAGCTTCAGCACCTTACAGGATCTGCCCTGTAGCCAGCGTTTAACCATACTAGTTGCCATGTGATATTTGTATCTCACTGTGGTGCGTGCCTCTGACCTACACCTATTCCTGGCCATTTTGTTAGAGGACATGAAAGACTGTAATAATAGTGAATGAAAATGCAGGCTCCAAAACATACGTGGGCCTAAATCTCATTTACAGTAAGGGCTTATATTGCCCTTGAAGCCAATGTAAATATCTCCACTTTCCTGACTGTTGCAATCACAGACTTCATAGAGGCCAGCAGCACTAGAGTGTCCAGTGTACCTGAACCAACACAGATTGCCGTGGTTTTTAGTCATGATTGAAGTGATTGGTGAGGTGTAGTGTGCCTCTTGATGAAGTGAAGGTCCTATCACCAACTGGAGTTTTGGCTATGGCATGTCTCTGTCTAGAAAACTAGAGTATGACTTGCTTTCACGTTGCTGGAGGGCGTGTTATGTCACAGACTTTCAAGGTTTGCATAAACAGTTCCCATTCAGTTTTGTTCAGTTATCCAAGGTGAAGTGAAAAAACTTAGCTACAATGATGATTGTTTCTGTACAATATGAGTAACTTTTATTGAAATATTTATGGGCTACGTGAAGATTACTGCTCATGTTATGTCTTATCAGAATTTCCAAACAGCATATGGATAGGGGTACTTGGGGCTTGAAAAATGTACTGGACACTCACTAGCCAGAGGAGTAACCTGCTCGGCAGGGCAAACACGAAGTTGGAGCCTCTGCCAGCGGGGTCTAGGGGCAACAAACTCCTGAGAAGCCCAGCTCTTTTATCCTAACTTCAGAGAGTGGGCTGGGATTTGTATCAGGCTGCTGTCCCTGGATCCTGTCTGGGGACTGCCACTTGTGTACCAGCCTCAGACTAGTAGGTGTCCCTCCAGCATCTAGAAGGGAGAAGGTGCTGTCTGTTTCCTTCTTTACGTGCCTCTCCCTACTGATGGGAGGATAGTCTTATGTTTCACCCCTCCTCCAAGAGCCTCCTGGCTGCTAGATGTTGGGGGCTGCGTCCCCACTACTCTATCCCTCCTCAGAAACCTCTTGGCTACGGCCACGGGATCAGATTTCTACTATTCTGCTCCTCTGCACGGGCCTCTTTGTTGCTGCTACACAACTCATTGTTCCTCCTCTTTTCTTTTTGGATCATTCCTCTCCCAGCCAGAGGTGTGAAACTGAAATGCCCAAGGCCTGTGTCATTCTTGCCCACAGGGTGCTGAGTAGCGGAAGTGACACTAAATTTGAGTCCTGGTTATTTTCATAACTCCAATTTGCAACTTGGCAAAGCTCGGAGCTGCAGCATAAGGTCCTTCTGAAGAGTCAGGAACACAACACGACATTAGTTCATGTTGGAAGGTTATTTTCACAAGCTAATGCGCTAGAAGCTTAATTGTTTTTCTTTTTTTGTTTGTTTATAGAAAAACAAACCCCTAAACTCTGGGGAAATAGTTGTGTTTAGGAGAAACACAAGGAGAAACACTTGTCAGGGAAAGCTTTCCACTCACCACTGGCAACTGGATTTTCCAAGCTCTGCATCTAATCAGGATGTTGATTGATGAATATACTGTCCCTGCATGGTAGACTTTTTGCATGGATCTCCAAGATAGCAGAAGAATGGGTGAAATCTCCGGTATAGGGCCTTACCAAATTCAGGGCTGTGAAAAACATGTCACAGACTGTGAAATCAGACTTCCCCCTTTGAAATCTAGCTATTGGAGGGCAGGGGCAGAGCTGGGGGTGCCCCAGTTGAGGGCTCCTACTGTGCCCCGGGCTCCAGCCACTAGTCCCTGCCAGGCTAGGGTGGGACGGAACTTACTCTTCCCCTGCACAGCTGCTCTCGGTGGAAGATCAGACCCACCTCTGGGTACCACCCCCGGCTGCAAGAAGCTCTGTGGCTGCAGCAACTCCAGAGCTTCCTGCAGCCAGGGGAGGCTCTAGAGTTGCCAACTCTCCAGGATTGGCCTGGAGGCTCCAGGAATTAAAGATGAATATTTAATTACAAATTATGTCATGTGATGAAACCTCCAGGAATACCTCCAACCAATAATGGCAACCCTAGACGAGGTTCCCGGAAGCAGAGGTGGGTCTGATCTCCCCCATGCTGCTGGGAATGCCGCAGCTGGGGGTTCCTAGCTGCTAGTCCCAGCTGGACTGGAGAGGTTCAAGGCCACTCGCACGGCGGCGGGGGAGGAGGAGGAGGAGATCAGACCCACCTCTGGGTACCTTCCCTGGCTGCCGGAAGCTCCGTGACTGGGCAGCAGCCCTGGAGCTTCCTGCAGCGCAGAAGTGAGGGTGGCAATCCCGCGACCCCCCCCCGAGAGCTTTGCAACCCCCCTCATGACCTCCCTTTCGGTTGGGACCCCCCGTTACAACACCATGAAATTTCAGATGTAAACTCCTGAAAATGTGAGACTGACTAATTTTCAAATCCTATGGCCACGAAATTGACCGGAATGGACAGTGAATTTGGTAGGACTGTACTCATGTTCAGTGCAGTTCCCTATTGATTACACAGCTGCAGAGGTTTTGTTTGCATTGTCTGTTCTAGTCTGGAATATAAGTACCAGGTTATTGCATGTGTGAAATAGCCAAGTGATTAGCGATGGTCAAAAATGTGAATTTATTTTCACAAGAAGACTTTTTTTAAAATTTCTCCTCAGTTTCCTTGAAAAACTTTTTTTCATTGACAATTTCTGATCAGTTCTACCATCAATACTCTAGTTTTGTGGTGTCATGCACAAGCAGCCCTTGAATCAGCCTCAAGACCCAGCTGGGTCCAAAGTGCTTAAATTACTTAGAACTGGCCCCTTTAGAGTATTAAGATACACCTATGTGTTGAAGGGGTTAGATCAAGGCACATTTTGCTTCCTGGGGCAGGGACTGTCCCTTGTATGTCTGGGCAATGCCTAGCACATCATGGCTGCTATTGCAAACAAACAAATAAATAAGTAATTTTGCGACAGAACCCAAATGCAGCATGAACATTTTTCTGTTTCGGTTACTAAGGAGCTGTCTTGTCAAATAGAAAGCAGTGCTTGTGGTTTTTATTTTAGAAAGTGAATTACTTTGGTTTAAACGTCTTTCTTACTATTTTCATGTGCTCATTTGAGAAGAGGCATCAGGGTGTGTGAACGGAATGTTTTCTCAACAGTTGGAAAATGAAGGTCAAATATTGGATGTGTTTCAAGTTCTGAAACAATACCACCATCAGATTTCAAAGCTGCCTGTGTGTGTGTATGTGTGTGTACGTGTTGGGAAAGCGGGGGAGGGGAGGTCACAAAAACTTTGCCTTGAAAGATTTCCAAGCATTGGGCCATATCCTTCAGTCCTTGGCGAAAAGCCCATTGAGCTCATGCCATTTCTCCTAATGACCCGAGGTAAGGATGAGGGGAGCCTGATCCTGCAAACACTTAGGCACAGGAGGAGCCCTTACTCGGGTCAAAATCATGGCTTGTCCTACGTACCCACACAGGGCTGGATGAGGGCTAGGGTTGCCAACAGTCCCTTGTTACAAGGGACAGCCCTTATTTTTTCATCTCCGTATAAGATCAGGAGTTGGTGAGAGCTGCAAAAAGCAGCAAGAAATACTCCTGGCGAAGGTAGGTGAGTGCTGCTTATTATTATTAATAATGATGATGATAATATTGGGAGAGAGGCAGGGGTGCTAAGAAAACAGTCCCTTAGTTTTGAAATACAATGTTGGCAACCCTAAAATTGGGGGTTGCGGGGGAGGGTAGCCTGCATTGTAGGTCGGAGCATGAGGTGGATGGGTGAAACAGTCTCTACAGGAGGGTGGAGAGTGGGCAGGTAGGAACAGTGAATGGGTGTAGCCTTGACTCTGTCCCAGCAACATAGTGGCCAGTGCATCTGTGCTGGTGTGAGGGGGAAGTGATCTGTGCCTGGTAAGGGCTGGTGGACCTGAGTTTATTTCCTGGGGCACAGGGGAAAGTGACTCTTTCTATGACTCTCTGAGTTACATTTCTGCTCCCGGGTACAAAAGTTATACGTTGCTACTTACTCGGGGCAGACTGTATTCTTACAGCCCTAGTGAGTACCCCTTTGAAGCCCTTGGGATCATGTCAGTGAGGGCTACTGTTATGTGTAAGCGTAAGCGGGAAAAGACGCTGAGGAAGAACTACAGGATATGGCCCAGTGAGTTTTGGAATCGTGTGAAAGACCCTTCTGTTTCAAGCACATGTAATTGAAATCTGGAGGAATGCCTCATTGTATATTGGAACTGATTTGGATGGTTCTCCTGATTTGACTGCGACTTGTTTGTAAACACTAGATTTATAATCATCACTGTATGACAGGCAAAGAATGAATGCTGGGCTTGTGATTTGGAGGAACAGAGCATATTTCCACTGCACAGTATGAACTATGGGATGTGAGTCATCTCTTACTATTGGAAACTTGCTTCAACCCATGCAGAATAGGTCAAATTCCTCCTGGGGTGTGTCTCTAGACTCTAGTAACTGCAGTAATAGGGACACATTAAACTGCAAGGAAACAGCTACATGTTTATTTTACTTCAGTTCTCTTCAAAATATTTGATATTTTTTAAGCCTGTGCATCACTTATAAAATATTTGTCTTGCCTTAAAATGCGCCTTTGAAGTCCAGGATCTTGCAGATATTACTACCCAACTACGTCCAAATGTGCCATCACAAAAAACTCCCATCACCTTCTGTAAGAGTCCTGCATTTGACTTGATGGCAGGATTGGAACCACCTGACTGATAAAGGACATTGTAAGAGTATACAACAGGAAGTATAATGTTGAAATCCAGGTTGAAGTATCAAGATCACTTTGAATTTTATCCATCATACTGTAGTAATTTTGACTATTTTATTAAAAGGCTGTATTTACAAATAAGAAAAATGAGAGATTTACAGGAACTGTAGCAAACAGATCCTTAAATCTGTAGCTATAGCAAATACTCATGTATTTCATTCTCTCTAGGGGCTTAAGCTGGCAATTGTTCTTCCCCCAAGGCTGCAGGCTATACTTAGACCATGCACAATACTAAAACTAACTAATGCTTAGTAGGCCTTGCTGAGCAATTTTCAAGTTAAGGTGAAAAAATATGTAATATATAAAAAGACAATGATTTGAGAGATCAGATGAAACCCAGCAATGGCCGTGATGAAAAAAGAAAAGATGAAAGACTAAAAATAGACGCTAGTTATTTTAAAAGCTAATGGATTCCAGCTTCAATAGATTATTTATGGCATTTTAGCAAAATCTAATGATCATTGACCGTGTTGTTCAACTGACAAATGAATCAGAAAAGCCAGCCTCTGCTCTTTTTTTTTCTTTTATTTAAACTATCAGTAGATGGCAGGAGATACCACTAAATCCAATTGGAGATGTAAAGGAAGGCACATAACTTTCTTCCTGCTGAGCCTTCGTAATAAAATGTGGCTCACAGGGTACCAAGGCGTTCACACTGATGCCTGGGGAAAGTTATTTATGGATATGGATCTGAGTTAAACTCTTTCACTGTATCGCCTCCAGCTTAATCTGGAGAGGTTAAATTAAGCATTAAAATGATAGTCTAAAACTGGAGTGAATTTCTGCTCTGTCAAAGGTGCACCTAGAGATATGATTCATCACCCAAGTTGCAAAGATTAATTGGGCATTATAATTGTGTTAATGGATTCTCAGCACCATGTAAGTCTTTATTTCTAGAATAACAAACAGGAGCAACAGTGGTAACTGCGTGACTGTGGAGATCAGATATTGTCAAGTTTTCCCGTAAGATTGTACCAGCAAGAGCTACTCTTTAAACAGCACTCTGTTTTCTAATAATACTGCTTCATGGACCTGATCCAACACCCACTGAAGTCAGTGAAAATAATCCCATAGACTTTAGGTCAGGACCCATAAAATGACATTTTGCAACCCCCATAGAAGACTTTTTGTATAACACTATATTTCATCTTTACCAATAAACCGTGCTGAATAGTGGAAGAATTTTTGCTAAAATACAGATGCTCCATTCATAAGATACATGTAAATCATTACCTACATTCTAGAAATAATAATAAATTTGGAGCCAAAGTAGCTGTTACCATTTTTTCTTCTTCAGAAAACAATGTTAGTAATGTTATCACACAACCCATGAGAATTAGTGACTTAAATACATCCAACACATTTGAGAGAGCAGTTTCAAGTGCCTGCATTTTCTGGCGGGTTACTGATAATATCCACACTTGCTGTTACTTTTCTGTTTCTCAGATGAAAACTTTCAAGATGTAGAGCTGTGAGAATGTGAGTAATCTGTGTGGTGAGTAAATGTACTTAAGAAAAAAAATCTCACCACGTCGGCCAAACGTTGAAACTTCTGGAAAATATGCTGAGACTGTAAAATATGCAGACTCAGATGGGAGTGGACATATTTTAAAAGAAGTGACAGAAATGATACAGTTCTGCCTTTGTCTGCTTTCTGTGGCCATTAGAAGAATGCTGCGTAATGTCCAATTACTGACATCATAGATACTGGATTTTTAAAATAGTGATCATTCTCTACCCTCCCTTCTCCTGGGGTCAAGACTCCTCCCTGAGGCTCCCTTTTGACAGTCTTTCCACATAAATTATTTCTCTGGTCCCCTTAATTATCCCGGCTGTGGAGGAAAAGATATACCCCGACCCATCTATTAGCCCCAGCCTGGAATGCCTCTCTGGAGGTCAGAGTGCAGGGGATCCCCCTGGAGTGTCATGGAGTATGAACATTATAGTTTGTTGGGGAGACTTGGCTGGAATTCAACACTAATTATCCACTGTTCCCTTCCAGGCCACAACTGTTCTAGGTCTCTCTCTCTTTTTTTTTTACCCCATGTTTCTACTGACATATTCCCAACATTCATTTTGCATTTTTACCTTACAGCCACTTTGTGCTAATGGTTCCCTGATGGTGTCCGCTGTCAGGCCCAGACCCTTCTGCTTTGTCTCCTGTAGGGTTTGCTTATTTAAGGTGTGTCACAGTTCAGGGCAACTGCACCTATATTTCCCTCCGTGGGCCAGCCAGGGTACCAATCCTCAAGCTTCCAGCTCCCAAGCCACTGCCTTTCTGGGTGGAGACCAGTGTCTCTCCCCCTTCTGACCAGGGTAGTTCCAGGCTGCACAGTTCCCTGCCTTCACTGTGTTATTCCCAGCTCAGACAGGTTGCCCAAGGACATCTGCTTGCTTTGCCCAAGGACATCTTCAGAGATGGTTAACAGGTGTAATTGCTCCAGTAATAAGGTACCATGCAGCACTGCAATTCCTAAGGTAAAAAGTATTACAGAGAAAACAATAATTGAACCTACACACATGCTATAAGCTTATCAGACATTGCCCCAACTCTAACATAGGCTCTAGCAGGACAGTCGTTCAGCACCCCACCCCCAGGGTCTTCTTTGTGGTCACAAATTCTTCACAGCCTCAGCTCAGATCTAGCACTCAGTCTTATGAGGTCTTAGTAGGCCCAGTCATTCCACCCTTACCCTCCATGGACCCAGAGGTCCTGTCCATGTGCTGGAACAGGGGGAAGGCCCTGGGCCAATTTAAAACCAGGCTATTTATCCAAAAATCCTGTCTTTGTCTGTTAGTCCCTGGAGAATCCAGTTTGAACTAGTATATGTGAACCTCTTCAGGGCAGTGCTTCAAAGGGTTGGTAATGGAGGAAGTACATTAGCATCCCCTCTCCCCACCAGAGAAGGTACATACAATAACATGTAGACAATTGTATTTTTATTCAAAGTACCCCAAAGGTGTTAACTGTAATTCAATAAGGTTTAACTTAATCCAGTGAAGTTCATTCAGGAGATAGACTGACAATTTCCAGCAATCACATAAGGTACAGTATATCCTAGCTTGTTTAATCCCTAACCCCATGGCTATATGCTGACTCTCATAAGCCAACTCTTGCCCATGCTCTTCCCCTTATGTAGGTCTCTGTCACTGATCTATTTCACCATCCTTTTCACAAACCCACCGAGTTTTATGCCATACCTTGTTACTTTTTTCTGTGCCCTGTTAGCATTCAGCTAAAGAATAACAATGGCACTTCTATTCCGTCTTTCATCTAAGGTGTTGAACTTGCTGTGAAGCTCATTAACTCTTCACAGCACTTGTGTTGTTATTACACCCAGTTCACAGAGAGCAAAATTGAAGCCTAGGGGAATTCAGTGACTTGTGCAGGAGTTAAAATCTGTTGAAACAGGAGGCAGAACTCCCACCTCACCTACGCAGGAGAGGTGCTTAGTTTCTGGTGCTCTTTCTTTAACCCCTGCCCTGGCAATGCCTGGGTTGGAGGTAGACTCCCAGGAACCCTGACTAGTCCTGTGCTGAAATCACTGGGCAGACTGACTGAGTTAGTACAAAAAAAAAAACCTGCTGCTATAATTCAAGGACTGTGTTAAGATCATGCCTGTTAAACAAGAAAAATGTTGGACTGGAAATCAATGAGCCAACATGGATGTGCCAGAAATTAGGTTAACGGATGTGTTACGGGGCGTGGCTCCTCTCCTGCCTTCTTCCTGCAGAAACTGCATCGACTCCAGTGGTTGTGTCTTCACTGTACCCTTTTTATTTTAAGTTCCCGTCACCATTTCCACAATAATCCCCATGCAACAAGCTATTTACTGCACCAACAGCACTTTTTGGCCCTTTCGCCAGGACCTGAGGGGAACCGAGGTCTTCCTCCCCTGAGGCCTCTGTGTAACAGAGCTCACCTAGTCCTGGTCCCCTCTTCCCCACCCCTCCCTGCTATGGTACTTCCTTCCTGCTGCTTTATCAGCCTTGGGCTGACGTGGTAATGGGCTCCTTAGACCATCCATGCAGCCAGCCTGATTGTCTAATTACCCCCATCAGCATTCTCAAGGGGAACTAATTAACATCTGAGTGATCAGAGTGCAGGCACGCCTGTTCACACCTTGCACGCTGTCACAGGGGGTGCAAAATAATGAGGGGATGGGCTATTCCACCTACCACTCCCTTTTGGGATCCTTAAAAATAACTGTCTTTGGGGGGAAAATTAGCAGAGGTAAAGTGAAGCATGACTATTGTTGACTGAAATAAGGGGAAGGAGTGACTTCCACCATCATGGCTGTGCCCCCGCACCTTTTCCTGGATCCCGGGATTTACCATAACATCACTGGGCTTTTGTGGTCCTGATCCTGAGAAATGTCCTGAGCAGACTGAGCCAGAGAGCGGGACACAGATGACATTGCCACCTCTACTGGCTTACCTGAATCCCGAACCCCACGTGGGATGTGAGACTTTGTCCCCGGCTCCCAGCCCCACCCACTTGCTGTCCTTTGCCTTCCCCACCTTACTTTTTCTCTTTCCTATCCATCAGCTTTTTTTCCTCTTGTCTAATAAGAGTCTGACTTAGCTGGCCAAGACTGTATAATTTAAATATTTTTGGCATCTTGTGACCAGACAGAGGCATCTAAAAGCAATGCCCTAAACAGCCCGATGCTGGTATGAGTTTGCCAAGCCTTGGAGTGGCGGATAAGACTGTGTGCTCTGTGTGTGGCTGCTCCATCAGTAAGGCTGCCAGCGAACGTCAGCGCCAGAGACAGAAGCTGCATTTTCTATCTTTGCTATTCTTTTGTTTCCCCTCTTGCGTACGTTTATCTTGTTTTGGCTTCTGGGCAATGGGACTGGACTTTAACAACAGCTCCAGCCCAAATTTTTCTCTTTTCCCCCAAAGGACCATTATTACCATTTAAGAGACTGTCAGACAAGGTATTTTTTCCTTCTAAAGACTCTACAGAGAAAGGGAACAACAGATGGCGTTAAAACGAAAGCTTTACTTAATACTGTATATTGCAAATGCTTTTACTGTTTTCCCCTCCTTTTGCTGAAGCTTAAATGCGAGGTTAAAAAGTTGAATGATGTGTTTGCTATGGGACTAAGCAGGCTGAGGTCTCTGTATAACAACCCCTGAAGCTTGTTTAACACGGTTTAATGTGGGACAGTGACAGGGTCATGCTAACCCCTTTGACGCTTTGGGCCCATTTATCCCAACAAAATCAATACTGAAGAGTCTAACTCTTTTATGCTGATTTGATTGCGTAGTGGTAAGGCCAACCAGAATGTGGCCCATTGTTTTAAAAAATAAAGTCCTTGATCCTCTCTCTTCCATTTCTTAAAGGCTACATATATTGTGCCTGCGTACTTGTGAACCTGCCACAGATCTGAGAAAAGTCCTTGGGCTTTTAAAAACCTCTAGCCTGATTTATACCCTGTGAAATCGAATTGAAGTCCCATTGAAGCCAGTGTAAGATAAAAACTATCATCTCATCTGCTGTCCACCAGCATGGTAAAACGCCTGGGAGAGGACAAGGGAAAGGAAGTCTCAGTGAGGAATGAGTTGCAAGGCCTACCCACAGGCTTGGAGAATCCGTATAGATATGTGCAGATCCCAGGATCATCCATTCAGGGGCTTTCTGCTTCTGTGCCAGCTTGGGGGCTGCTGACCCTTCCACTCTCTGGTAATGTGGATCCTTTGGCACCATGGAGGAAGTTCCAGGAGAAAGGTAATACAGACCCGGGTTTATAGCAGTGATAAATATGCACCCTTGCATCTCTCCCCAGAGACAAAAAACAGTACTTCCTCCAGCTTCCAACTATCCAGGAGCAGAAATCCAGTTGGTGATTTCCTTTGGCAGCACATTGCACCAGTAACTTAAGCTATCACCTGGCTGCACTGGCTGATATTTGAGGAAGATATTTTGTATGTCGTTATTTTTTTAGTTTTATTTAGTAATTTTGTTGTATTTTTTTTACTAAGTGGCATAACAGGTTTTTTAACCAGTGAGAAATTTTGCTTTAGAAAACATTTTTTATATATATTTTAAAGTCATTAAACATGTTTAATTTATCAGGATCACTGCAATACAAGTCAAGGGCTGTTTTCATGTGAAATCAATGTGTGAGAATTATATGGACAGAAATGTACAGTTGCTCATTGGTCACATGATGCTCAGGATAATAAATGTTTTATGCCAGAGCATTAGTGATGATTTATTAGGCAGGGAGTAATAGGTAAACTGATATTATGTGGAAGGAAAAGAGGGAGTGTTAAGTGGGGAAAGAAGAGCTGTAGCGACTATGGGCTTCGCCCTATTTTCATTGTAGTTAATGATAAAACTCCTAGGATATGTCTCCACTGCATGTAAACCCATGCTTGAGCCCAGCCTCAGGGCTAACCTCCCCCCTTGGTGTCTACACTGCAAATGCACAAACCCAGGGTCCCAGGACCCTGCAGGGCTAGAGGGTCTGAGCCCAAATCAAGGTAGGACTCAGGGTCTGAGTCCTATTGCTTTGCAGGGAAGCCACAGCCCTGCTTGACTCAGGTCCCGGAAGTCATCTGGAAGTATCCCACAATTCCATGGGACAACTTCTTTAGTCCTCTCTATTGCAACAACCTGCAATCCACTCTATTAAAAATGGAAGCCCCCCCACTCTGGTTGGCAAACAAGAGCAGCTCAGCGTTAACCCATTCTGTTCTGATCACCGATCTGAAAGCACAGATCTGAAAGCACAGTCTCAGAGAGCCTCCTGGGTTCGCAATGGAGAGCGAAGTGAGCTGCTTCCTGGTAATGTGCAGGGCGGGCAGTAAAGTTTTCCCACAGTGCATCACGGTCCAGGATGGGCAGGGATAGGCGGTCAATGGACTCTGGGCTATGGTTGCTTTGACTTGAGTGGCACACTGCAATGTCGATGTCTGAGCCCTAGGTTTGAGCACAGGTCAGAAAATTCTTAATCTAGGGTCAAAATACAACGTATACACTCAAGCCCAGTGCTCCCTAACACAGGTCAGCTGACTCGGGGATTACGTTGAAGTTTAGACGTACTCCTATTGACTTCAGTGGTGCAGGTTCAGGGCCGATCTGAAGCCATCTAACTGTAGGACAATTCATGAAAGTTGAGGCAGGGATGTATATGGGGGACAGGGGCAAAGAGCTCCCAATAGAGAAGGGAGAATACCATGACGATGGCTAATGTCCCCTTCAATGTGAGCCGGGGAGATCTATGCATGAGTGTTCTTTCCAAGTGTAGATCTGGAGAAGAGATCTTGCCCACAGAAATGCGGTAATCATGGCTAGAACTGTTTGTTAAAACTTCAGGTAGAAGAATAAGAAATAGCCTAAAATTATTATAACAATTATTATTTATTTGTAATGCGGTAGCATGTAGAAGCGCCAGTCATCGATCAGAACCCCACTGGGGTTGGTGCTGTACAAACACGGTACAGTCCCTGCCCCCAAGAGATTACGTGATGCATGGTTTTTATGCAGCCCCAATTATAAATAATTAGAAAACTTCCTAACAATTCAGGTCTTGGTCACGAGTTAAGTCAGCCAGTAACTGTTCTGAATTTTAAAAAAATTGAAGAGACCTATATCAATTAAAGCCCCTTGCCTTCCTCCCTGTCCTGGTCTGGCCCTTAGACTAGAATATTTGCTGCTGTACTGCTCAGGGGGTCACCTACAATGCTCCGTGTGGAGAGCTTACACATCACCTACTTGTATAAAGCCTCATGCTTTAAGAAACACCACAGTTACAAAATAGAAAGGTGTTGAGTTTTTTTTTCTTCACACTACGTCAGAATCTATTTTGGTTTGTCCCAATTTGAAGGAGGCATTAAGTAGGGTACAGAAAAATAGCTTGAAGTTAATGTGCCAGTCCCACACGCTGCCTTTGATTTTTACAAATTTGAATTCATTCTGGGCCATGATCACTGGCACCATCCACTGTTTGCTGCTCAGCTGATACAAAGCAGCTGCAAAAATAGGATTAGCTGGCTAGTTAAATGGGTATACAATAGTGTGGCATTGCCAGAATGGCACAAAGCAGGCAGATTGTATTGGTGAGTCTGGCCTACTGTTGGTCTCCAGGAATAACTTTCTTTCCCATGATTTGTGAGTCTGAAGTTATTTCTGAACTCTGTGAATTCTGCCCGCCATATGATTGCTTATTAGATGTTGTAACATTGTTTGTTATTACAGGTAGAAAGGGATTTTACGTCAACTCAGTGAGGCAAATTCTGGATCACTGCAGAAATGGCCTCCAAATGGGTGCATTTTAAGTTTGTGACTGCTACAGTGTGCACAGATTCTCACATGGAGAGTGCCCTCAGGCAGACACCCCCAGCAGATTGAGTCTGCTCGAAACAGCAATAAGCTGTGTGAGGGGAGGTGTATAATTGCCATTATAAAGACAGGCAAAGCATATGTGTGCAGATCACACCGTGGCCTCTCCCCAGAAGTTTTCTCTGTGACGAGGGGCCTGAGAAGTGGCCTCTCAACAGAGTCAGGATAGTAAACTGCTGTGTTTCCATTGTGGCTGCAGATTTTCTGGCATGTGCTGAGACACATCACAGCCAGAATTGGGCCCCAAACCTTATGGAAAACGGAGCGTCTAGCCTGAAAAACACAACTTCTTCTGAAACAGTGTAAATAATCCAACATTGGGTACCGTCATGTTTTAAATGCTGTTAAGAAACAGTGTCTACATTTGATTGTATTCCTCTATCCCCAGCCTTTGGATGTCACTTGTTTTTAAAAAGTGTAAGTATTCGTGGCGGGGTCTGTGTCTTTGTGTTTGTACAGTGATTAGCACAATTGGGACCCAATCCTCGCCGTGGGTACTGGGTGCTACTGCAATGTAAGTATTAAATAATAATACTAATAACGATGTTGCGTGGGCTTTTCAGAAGAACTCACCATTGCCCTATTTCCGTTCCCCTTGAAGTCAGTGGGAGTTTCACCCTTACCTCCATTCGGAGCAGAGTACCTATATTTGGAGAATGAGAGGCAATTGCGCTACAGGGTTCTTCAGGAAACTGTTGTCCTTGCTGGTTCCATTTGGGTGCATGCACCATTTGGGGTGCAATGACAGTTTTAAGTGCCAGTAGATTAGATGGCTGTAGATCTCAGCACATCACATGAGATCCGGTAAATAAAACCTCCCTTGAATGATAAATATTAATAATTAAATTTTTAAAAGTTAATATCCGCGGCAGGATGGAACATAGGCAAAATGTCCTGGAGGTGAGTCAGAGCTCATTTAAAAGGTTGATAAGTTTCTGTCAGTTCATGCTCACTGGGGAAGGCACCGGACTGTAGCGCACAAGGACTAATAGGTCAATAGGTGCTGGTCAGGCTAAGTCCCAGCTGCAGGTATCTGCCACACTGTAGTGTTTGGGCCTGAATCGCCACTCCCTTCCACCAGCTTGGGTGCCCTGGAATTCAAATGAGTTACTCTGGTGTATAGCGGGTGCAGTGGCGTGGAATTAGGCTAGCTGGGTGCTATAGTGGGCTGGCTACTGAAATGCTGAGTGCAGTACCATTCTGCTGCCAGCGGGGGATTTCTGGTGGGCGAAGCTTCTCCAGCTGCTGGAGGCTCGAGGGCACGGCTCCTCCACTGCAGACAACAGAGGGAGCACTCACTCAACAGGGATTCCCAGCCTGTGCGGAGTTAATCCAGGTCAGCCTCACAACCACAGGCTATAGGGCTCCTTGGTCTGCCCTTGTACTCCCTGCTCCTCTGCACCTGCTTCTCCTGTTCCAGCGAGAGGTAGGGTGGGTTTCTGTGCTGCAGGTATGTCTGGGAATGGGAAGGTCAGGTGGGAGGATGAAGGCTTTTTAGTGGGTGCAGAGGGGCTCAGTCTGAGCCTGGGAGGAGGGCTTCTGTGTGGGCAGGTTGGGGGTTCAGCTGGAAGAGAGAAGCCCCCTGAGTCTGAAGATGGATTGTTCTGTGGGGGTGGATCTTAGGGGGATCAAGTGGGAGCAGAAGGGTTTTGAGCAGGGA
Source organism: Natator depressus (assembly GCF_965152275.1). Lineage (NCBI taxonomy): Eukaryota > Metazoa > Chordata > Testudines > Cheloniidae > Natator > Natator depressus. Next base: position 52,871,697 of record NC_134244.1, read on the forward strand.
CAGCCGAAAGAGGAGGGGGTTCTGCGCCGTGGAAACTGAGCAGTTTGTAGGTTCTGAGCTTTGGAGAGAAAAGGGGGCCGTGCTACTCGGCTGGGGTGGGAGTTTCTGAGCTGAGGGGTTCAGCATCTAGTGGTGTTGGGAAGGACCCTTGAAAGATTGGATGGAAGGGGTCTCTGAGGAGGAGGTTGGGTTGGAAAGAGGGGGAGGAGGAACTTGAGGAGATCTGAGCTAGAAGGGGTAGGCTGACAGGACTGGAGAGTGGGCGAAAGAGGATGTGTGTGTGCATGCAAATAGGATGGATTTAAATGAGGATGTCACTCTGCGTGGGGAGATACAGGAGAGGGAGATTGGGGGAGAGGGGCAAGGGGTACTTTGGCATATGCAGCCCTACCCTACCCCTACATTTGGTCACTAGTTGCCACTAGGTCAGATCCAATATTTTTCACAGATTTCTTGGTTTCGAACCGGCCCAGGAAAACCACAACAGCGACGTGTCTCTTACTCTGCATCCTGCACTAGAACAATGTGTATCTGGTGCAAAATCCAGGCTGGCTCCTGGAATCCCCGTTGGCCAGCTCCAGCTCCTTGCAGTCTTTGATGGAGGCTGGTACAATGGAGCTTAGTGCATGTGCATAAATGTTGAGGGGGTTATTAATAATAACAAGGACAAATCATCAGGCATGGGTGTGAGCCCAAACACTCGCAAACTCTGGGTGTGCCAACATGTGCAGCTTTGGTCTCTTTTTATGAATAGCCATAATTATTAATAATATTTGACTCCTCTGTGGTGCCTTATAGCCAAGGCTTTCATTGAGTCTTACGGCTGTTCATTCATGAAGCCTCCCTGCCCCCCTTGCTGTCGGTACACTCAGTTTAGAGACGAGGCACAGAGAGGTAGCATGAATTGCACTGAGAAGTCAAGTGTCACCCAGAAGATGAAATCCTGGCCCCAGTGAAATGGCTGACAAAACTTCCATTGACTTCAGTGCAGCCTGGGTTTTACCCGGAGAGTCTGTGGTGGAGTCAGAAACAGAAGCCAGTGCTCCCCATCCTGTGTGCGAAGCGCTGGGCCTCCCTCTCAAAGAGATATTTCAGACCAGAAGTTCACAGCAAAGTCATAACAGAACACCTAACCCGTGTAAACAGACAAAAACCTCAGCTGTAGGGACCGGCTGCAGCAAAAATGGACCCCGTTTAAGGGCTGGATTAAGACGATCTGGGGCCCTTGGCACACCATGACACAGGTTCCCCCCATAGCGCTGCCCCGGGAGCATTGCCACCAACTTGGTGTGGCAGGTGGTTTCTATCCCTGAGAGGCAGGGGCAGTGCCCCTTTCTGTCCTCAGGAAGGGCAGCTGGTCTTCTACTCCCCTCAGGAGCAGCAGAGGTGGCAGCATGGGTCCTTTCTCCCCACCTCAGGACTTAGCTCAGATGCTTGGGTGAGGCCTGCTGCACTCTTCTCCTCCTGCCCTACACACAGTCCTCTAGTATTGTCAGGGCCCCCACTATTCCTGGCTGTGATTAACACTAATGTGATTAGTATTTGGGCCTCCCAGATAGAATATTTAGCAGCTTGGACAAAAGCAAGTTCAGGGCACCAGTGGACACAAACTGAGAGACCTGGGTGCATTCACAACTCTCAGAGCTATCGCTTCAGCCTCTTTGCAGACTCAGGCAGCGGGGGTCCTAAGTGTGAGCCTATAGTGCCTGTGCCATAATGCAGTTGTGGCCTGAGTTGGATGCAGTGGTTGTAAAGCTGTGTCCTTTATTGGCTGACGATTACAAATCGAGACTGTCAGCATGGTTGCCACTTGTCTATCAACCAGATTTCTCACTGTGTAAGATTTGGGAAACTGATAATCTAGAAATGTCATAGGACTAAGTTAAACTTTCTACAGCTGCTATATATTCTGATGCACTAAAACTGATCCCGTATTCAGGTTGTAAATCTGTATTAATGCTGTTGTACTGGGGGTTGGGTAATCACATTGAAGCTCCCGGGCGTGACAGCTTTCTTCTGTGCAGGTTAAATGAGGGAACATTTAAGTGCTCCCTTATTTAGTGATAGCTGAAACAATGGAAAACCATTGACCAAGGATTAGGCCACATGCTAGCTTGGGCTGTGGCTGGGCTATGCAGTCCAAGGGGTTCCCTGGAGGTCTGAGAACAAATGCAGTAATAGGGAATTGATTGGATTGCAGATGTGTGTTTGGGTGAGTGAGACAAACAGCAGAAACTCCGGAGAAGCACACAGAGAGGGCAGCAAGGAAGTCATGACACAGCCAGAAATGCACTTGTAGAGTGATTTTAAGAATAGCGGAGAGAGAAAACTGGTGGGAAAAGCACTGGCTGGAAAGAGGCTTGGGACTGTGTGCAAAAAGACTGACTCCTGGTGTTTGATTCTTACTGTGTTCAGGGAGACAGGACTTTGTACGTTCTTTGTAGATAAACAGGATTGCATCAAAGAAATATCTGACTCCATTATCAACTCCTCCTACTAGAGGAAACAATCCACACGATCCCAAATTTGGCCAGCTGTTCAGGTCCAAAAGAAGTAACAATACTCTAGCAATATTTTAAAAGCTAAAGCTGTAGTGTCACTACTAAATGAAAATTGAAAACTTGGGAATTAAAAAAAAAAAGATGGGAGGGTCTGACAGGAACTGTGTGACCCTAAAAGAACATCAAGCTACAATTCTACTCTGGTGAGAATGGTATCCAGTAGAAATTAATATTAAAAGAAGAAATACTTCATCTTTATCAGCCAGCCTAAATCCTATTTTGCACACGAGACTTCCTTTTGGTGTGTTCTGAACAGCAATAATTCTGTGAAGAGTTGTAGCCAAATAAAAAATAAGCCACATACATGCCAGGCATTACCAGTGTATTGTCCTCACACATCTGAAGAGCACAATAATAAAACTCATTTTTCATCTAAAAATGAATGAAATTTCCATGAGAGAGAGAAAAAGTATTTTCCTTTGATTAAATAAAAAAGGCCTCCCAGATAGAATATTTAGCAGCTTGGACAATGGCAAGTTCAGGGCACCAATGGATACAAATTGAACAACATATGGCTAGTCAGACATCACTTGCCAATTATTATATTCATCCAGTAAGTATGCAGAGAACCAGGTAGTTGGGTAAGCAAACCCATTAAATATTAGTATAGTATAATCCTAGTCATGGGAACCCTAGCTTCTCTTTTGGAATGGAGACCCTGGTCTGGGATTGAGCTGCAGTGAATTCAGTGCAATTGGATGCCTGTGCCCAGAGGAAGCCAATCATTTTTTGTGTAAGGCTGCAGGGGTTCCCTAGAGTTGGGGAAAGGGTTTTCTGACCAGAAAAAAGCCTGTTTGAAGTAAAATGAAAATGTGTGCCAACAATTTTCAATTCCTTCAAAACATTCCAGTTTTGTTGAGGAAAGCAAAGTTTTCACTTAGTTTTGAATAGAAGCATTTGTTTAATTTTGCTATTCAAAACCGAAACATTTTTGTGTTTTGTTTTTTTTAGGTGTTCCTGAAAAAGTGTGTGTGTGTAGGAGGGAGAGAAATGGAGAACCATTCCCCCCCTACAAAGAGTTCTCTATACCAAAAATGGTTTGGATTTTGAAACGGAAACAAAACTTTTTGATCTGAAATTAAATGAAAATTAGAAACTTCTGTGGAAACTGTTGAATCCAACAAAACCTTTAATTTTTTTTTGGGGGGGGGGAAGGGGGAGTGAATGGTTTTTAAGGAAAATACCTTTTTTTTCAGACCGGTTCTAACTGGGATTCATATCTGGAGTGAGCAAGGAAGGTGATCTACCATGACAGACAACTTTTGCAGAATGCTGCCGTAGTATCATTTGGGATGCTACTTGATTTGAAGTCTATTTGAACAGACAGAATGTTTTTTTACTATAATCCAGGGAAATTATTTTCTTTAAGAGTGGTACGCTAAGGAAACTGTCCTGGTTTCATACATTCCCTAAGATTGTCAGTACTAATTAAAAGGCTAAACAAAGGGATTCATCTTATCTTGTTACCAAATTTAGAAGAAAAGAAGAGAGGATTTAACCAATGCAAATAAAATATTAACTGCAAAGAGAGAGAAAATGTAAGAGATGCATTTTCATTAGGTAATTGAGGAAGACTCTGGCCTCTTTCAATCTGCATATCCTGTAAATATCTTACCGTTTATTTCTCTTATATCCTTTATATAGAATAAGATATAATGGATACTGGATCTGGATAGTGGCTTTCCTTCAGTCTCTGAGGCACCTGTCATGTTGTGTGATGCCACTTTACATTTGTTAAAATAACATTGCAAGACATAACATAATGCAATGCAAAATGAAGCGTTATAAATGTGACATGGCATGTCTAAAACAATTCTTGCTTTTAGTGGATCAGTTATCCTTTAAAAGCTGGTATTTAGGATTGTCCTTAGATAATTCAATAGCTCCACATCTCTTGTAGAAGTGATGTCAACCTGAGTTACCATTTCTGCTTAACAGAGACGATGGGAGAAGATGGCATGAAGAGGGATGAAAGGAAAACAGATTCTGAATACATATCCTGGAGCACTTTTTCAAGCAAGTGATCAAGGAAAGTTTTTGGGGCCAAGCTCTGCAGCCCTGTAAGAAACAGTAACCATCAGAGAACAGCTGGGCTCTGAGATACAGTTTTTGCTGTACTCCTTCCTGCTTTTTAGTTTTCCTTGACTGTTTAACCCACCATCACTGTGAGTGCACTGACATCATGGAAGAAAAATGTGTTTTGATTCTGCCTGAGAGGGAAGGAAAGTGGGTATAGAGCACAAATTGTTGCTGAAATTGGGAGAATGCAGCCTGGAATTTCTGTGAACCCAAAGCACACGATCTTCTCCCTTTTGTTTTCCAGATTAAAAACAAACAAACACCAAAACAAACTGGACTGAGGAGAGTTCCTCCTTGGAACCAGGAGCCTAAAAAGCGATGAATTTCACCGGTACATAAGGTTGTCTTTGGTGAGAAGCAGAGAGCTAAATCGAAGATTTGGCTGACTGAACAGGCATACTTAGAGAAACAAAAAACTTGGAATGAATCGAACCAGTTCCCAGCAACAGGGAATTCTTAACCTTTCATATTAGCACTCCTTCATACAGCAAGAAAGTACCACCCTATTTTCTTATAGCATCCCTCTAACATAAAATTATTATTATAATTTATTATTACTTTATTTCCAGGCATGCCCACAGTATGCTTTCCAAACACAAAAGAAGGCATGCCCAAAGAGTTTAAACATTCCCTTGTCTAACCTGGGATTTTTCATTATTGATTGTATGTTTGTCTGCAGCCTGTTATTATAGACTGGAATTTTCAAAGGCGCTTAGAAGTTCGGCACCCAAATCTTTATTGAATTTCAAAATTCCACCCATTGTTTCTTTTTGTATTACTTACTTTAGTACATAAATGTCCCCAACTGAGATTAGCATTAGGCCTTGTACAATCACAAAGTAAGGGACTGTAGCTGCCCTGAAAAGCTTGCAATCTAAATAGAGTAGGAGAAGGGAAATATTTGCATCCCCATTTTACAGACGGGAAGAGATTAACAATCATATTTGGTACAAAGAGATTAACAATCATATTTTGCAAAAGTACCTAAGTGATTTAGGCTCCTAAGTCCTTTTTTTTTTGAGTGACTTGGGTCCAAATCCTCAAAGGGTTGGGCGTTAGGTGCCTAGTAACTTTTGAAAATGGAGCCTACGTTCCTTAGTCACTTGGGGAAATTTTACCCTAAGTGATTTGCCCAGGGTTATATAGCGGGGTGGCCAAACCCAGGCTCACGAGCCACATGAGGCTCTTTTACAGTTAAAGTGCGCCTTGCGGAGCCCTCTACACCCCCATTATTCTCCATCTACCAGACTGGGATCGTGCGGGGAGAGCTTGGGATTTCTGCCTTGCAGCAGGGTGATGGGGTAGGAGCTTCTGCCCAGCGGGGAGGGACGTCTCGGGGCTTCAGCTCCCCGGGGCATGCCTGTTGGGGATTGGGGCTTCAGCAGGAGCAGGGTTGAAGCCCTGAGCCCTGGCAGACCCCTCCCATGGGTCTGAAGCACCAAGCCTCAGGAGGTGAGCCCCAGGTCTCAAACTTCTGCAAATTGTCATATGCAGCTCGGAGGGTCAGTAAGTTTGGCCATCCCTGTTATAAAGGAAGAATGTGACAGAGCCAGGAACTGAACACACATTTCCTGAATCAGAAGACAGATTAATGCAGTAACTGCAAGATCATCCTCCCTTTTTTTTTTTTTTTAAAAAAAGGTCAAACCATCTGTTACTGTCAAATGTAGTAACTCTATGGGTTTCTCTTTCTCTCTCTCTCTCTGTCTCTCTTATTTTTTACAGTGATTGAAACAGATAGATGGTCTTTGATTTATTTTACAACCAGAAAATGTGATTAGAAGTATCTGAATGTAGGTACCTACGGCAGAATTTAGTTTTTGCCAGTTCTATGCCAAATCTGGAATGACAGGCTCCTAACCCTTAAATGGAAGGAAACCTGGTTGATGCGTAAGTAGCAAAGTATCAATAGGCATAATATGCAATTGCTGGCCAATAAGGGACCCAGCTTGAAATAATACTCTAGAGTATTCTAGTTCCCCTGTGGTCACTGAGTCTCTACACCTAACGATGTGTTAAACTGACAGGATAAAGTCCATTGAGATTTCATGGGATGAAGCATAGCGGTGTGATCTTGGGGATGGGTGAGGGTTAGCAGTGTTCCTTTGTGTCCCCTAGCCGTATAAATACGAGGAAGTAGAAGAGGATGAGTTTGATCAAGAACTTTTTGTGCTGTTGGAGTCAGTGAGGAGCTCTGGCTAGTGCAGCTTCACTGACAATGTGTTGCCAGGGAGCAAGGGGACCCAGTGAGGGCCAGAACTGGTGTAGAGTGTCCATATTGATGCACCAGGTCTCTCAGGGGTCCAACAGATGTAGGGTGGGCCTTGCATCCTTTTGAACCCCAATGGGATAACATGGAGGGTCTCTGGGAGTGGTTTTTCCCCCAGAAGCCTCCTCCTGTGCCTTTTAACGTGGGAGGCGAGGATGTGGACCAAAGGTTACTGTATCTGTAGGACTAACGATAATAGTCTGGAGGCACGATCACGTAAACGTGGAAGTTGAATTTCAAGTGTCGGGACATGGCAATACACAGGCAATACATAATTATAGTGGAAATGATCATATTTCTTTGTCAGACGAATGCTGTAATTGTTATTTGAACTGATTTGTGTATCTTGATGCAAATCTGAGCAAACATGAATGTCATTCATTTGTTATAATTCGAGGAACTAAAATATCTAACCCTGTGGGCTGTCTTTGTTTTTCTTTTCTTAAAAGCCCAGCAGAATGTTTGCCAGGAAAATACTGGGTTATAATATTTATTTAAACGATATGAAAAGGAAATAAAGAAACAACATGTATTAAGAAGATAGGCAAACCAATTTGGGGCCAGATCATCATCTGGTGTAAGCTGGCAAAGATCCACTAAGAATATGGCCCTTTGGCTTCCCTAGGTACCTGATGTTTACCCTCATAAAACCATATAGTGAGTGCCATTGTTTCTAGCCTTTCCTTTGTTTCCTGAGGTACGTCTACACCAGTGGTGCCCAAACCGTGGGCTGCGGCCTCCTATGGGGGTGCAGAGGAACATTTACGGGGGAGCATGTGGCAGGGCCCTGTGGGGGCTGGGGAGTGAGCGCCACCCAGCCCCTCTGTGCCCCCAGCCCAGCTTTGACCCCTGCCACAGCTCCACTCTGTCACCAGCCCAGCTCTGCCGTCATTCCCTCTCTGCCTCCAGGCCAGCTCCCCCTCTAGCCCCAGCTCCTCCCCATCCCCAGTTCTGTCCTTCTCTCTGCCTTCAGCCCAAGTGCCTCTGCCGAGGAATCTTTGTCTGTGTGGTAAAGGGGGTAGGGTGCAGACAGAGTCCATTACTGGTAAGGGGGGGATGTGACAAGAAAAGTTTGGGCACCATTGGACTACACTGATACTGGGCTCTGGGACCCCTTGAGGGGGATGAGTCCCAAAGCCAAGGCTCCAGCCCCAGACCGAATGTCTACACTGCAGATTTACAGTCCCACTGCTTGAGCCCTGGGAGCCCGAGTCAGCTGATATGGGCCAGTCGTGGGTTTTAATTGCAGTGTAGACATACCCTGAGTTTCTTTTTTTCTGCTGAGCACTATTTTCCACTGGAATTCGGAAAGCAGATCACTCTTCCAAAGGCTTCTCTTTTGCTGAAAAGTTTCGCGAAGGAACAGTGAGACCCAGTACCCAGCTTCAGTTTTAACTCTGAAGACGCCTCAGCAAAACGTGCAGAGGAGAATCTTCTGAAGTGCTGGTACTTGAGACAGTGTCTGTGCTCTCTTCTTTCGGGCAGCCCATCTCACTGGTGCCCTGCGTGTGCTTGCTCGCAGCGTGAAAGAAAAAACCACTACCACTCTATACCAGACTGTCCCTGTCCACAATAACCCCAGTTCTGCTTCATATATTGAAAATATTTCCAGACTTACATGTCCGACAAAAGAGAAAGATGTATATTTCCCAAAGACACGCCCTGGGTTAAAACAAGTGAGGTTAGGTACTGAACGGCCCAGCTCTACAATATAATTTAAATATTACCTTATTTACCACTGTAGAGCCATGCAGTGCTTTTGGTCATGCTACTGAATAAGCATAGAGTCATCTAGACAGGACACTGCTGACATTTCAAAAATGCAAATAATTTTCTGTGAATACAGAGGAGTTTAGGACTATTAATTTTTGAGAAGTCTGCTATAGGCAGTGTACGGTGAGACCTTATTCAGTTGATAACCTTATATACAATGAACCCAATCTTTAAGCTGGGCCCAGTCCATTGGCAGTTACTTGCATGCACTGGCTGCATAACTGAGCCCATGATGACTTTTAGTGTTTCATTTACTTGTGCTCTTTAGCAGCTCATGAATTGCTTTGGTGATCAAAATGCCAGCCTCCTCCAGCGTGGCTGCTGTTGTAAATCCAAAGACCGATTGTCCCAGATCTAGGACTGCATCCACCTGAGGAGCTCTTGGCACAGTTCAGAAGGGTGTGCTCGTGCAAAGGTCACTTGAAGTCCTTCATCCTGGGCTGGTGAGCACTGGATTGGTCCCCAGGCACAATGTATAGCAGCCAGGCTGGCTGCCAATTGCTTCTCCAGCAACTTTGGGTTGCTGGCATGCAAAAGAGTCCTGACTATGACTCATGTTCTGGTGGATGGGAAAGGGGTGGCCTGGAGGCTGTTATGGAGGCCCTGGGGAATCCTCCATTAACTGAGTATCAGAGGGGTGGCCATGTTAGTCCACAAAAACAACGAGGAGTCTGATGGCACCTTATAAATCTGTTAGTCTTTGAGGTGCCACCAGACTCCTCGTTGTGGTCACAGTGGTGCAAAGCTGCCTCAATGCCCCGTAGGATCCGGGCCCTTGTGTTGTCTTTATGGAAAACTCTGCTGTATGGACTAGGTTATGACTGAACTGTAGGGAGTTCAGTTTCCAACAGATGTTCAGTCTGCAGCACCAACCCATGCTGGTTGTAGTGTCTGTGGAAGTTGCTGGATTGAAAGCTCTGGGGAGCTTATCTACAGTGTCAGAGCAGCTCTGAAAGCAGCAATGCTCCCCTCCCACACATCGGGCTGCCAGCATACCTCAACTCAGTAGGGACAATCGATGGAGGAGCCGCTAGGTTCGTTTAACCTTTGGACTCTCTGCTGTGATGGCCAACAGGAGCATCACAATGAGAGTTTTGCAATGAGGAAACCTGTCCACTATGCTCTGGAGTGAGACTGCTGCATCATTTCACATATGTCGCCAAGCAACCGTTTGATAGTAATGACCTTGTTTCTACCACCAAATTCAGCTAGATTTGAAATGGTGACCTAGATATGTAAGATCCTATATCCCCTAGCACTTCTGAACCATCCAGTCTCCACTGCTCTGCTGTCTAAGCTTCTCTTTCATTCTGGTTGCACACCTGCATGTTGCTGTTTGTGACTAATGTCATAAAAATCTCTCAGACATGGAGTATAAATCAATGGAACATGTACCTATCCCAGTCTGCACAGCGCCAGATGTAGTGTGGTCCCCACATCCCATGGCTTCCACCGTGAATAGCCTGCAGTCATGTAGGATTTTATACTCTACGCTTTGTTGGCCACAGTGTAAGTATAGTGCACAGGATGGCAACTATGGGCACATGCGGTTCTTCTGTACCCTATTTTTTTTTCTAGCCTTGGGATTTTCTGATAGTGCAGACACATCCTTTGTTAAAGGGGCACCATCATTAGAAAATCACATTTCCCTTTGAAACTTTTGTACCTACTACTGTTCCGAGACATTGAAAAAAGTTTAAAGAACAAAAGTTTCTCTAGCTTGATTACTTTGCGCATTTGACAGCTCTTTGTCCCAGATCCTCCAAGGCCAGGGATGCAGGATGGGGTGGGAAAAGGGGCAGTTTACCCTGGATCCCCTGTTTGAGAAGGCACTCAAAATGATGGGGGGGCATCTGCGCCAAATTTGAGTGGTGTTGCAACCTGGCCTCACTTTCAGTTTTTGCTCCAATCCCCCAAAACCTCTGTGTGGCCCTGCCTAAATCCCATTAATTTCATTGGTAGTAGGTGCCTAAGTATCTTTGAGGATCTGGGTCTTTGTGTTTAGTCAGTGTCACCTTTTTTGCTTCCCCATGCTTGAGGACATTTGCCAGGAACAGCAGCTGCAAATCTGCTGCTGAAAAGGTAGCAGACAGGAGTGTGGACAGTGAGGAACAGAAGAAGAGGAATGGGCCTGAGCACGTTTGCTTTATTTCTCTTGGGCAAAAGACCCTTTTAAAACCTCAATAAGGGAGCAGAAAAAAACACTACAAATGATTTTAATGGTGCCTTCATTGTTGTAAACAGGACTTCATTGGTGCCTTATCTGATCTTTTTTTTTTTTAAAAGTCAATTAAAAAAGATCAAGTTGACAGCATTCTTTTAATACAAAAACAAACAACCCAGCCCCATACGAATGCTGCACCTTTCATTCTCCTGATTGTTGCACATGTCTGAGGATTTGGGCTTGCTGAAACCAGAGTTGTCACAGTCACTTTGTTACACTTTCTATGGTTAGTCCTGTACATCAATGTGATTTTACAGTGCATTGCTGTGCTGTGATACAAGAGTAGGTTAAAGCAAACTAGGCGATAGTGGTTGTCACGGACTTTTGTACACGTGCAATGAAAAGCAAAAAAGCTGATTATTGTAAATGATCTAACTGCCACCACAGGAAATAACACCTGGGAAGAAGTACTTGCCTAAAACGAATGGCTTCCTTGTGATGAAAACTATTGTGCAAGAAGAAGGACTGTTATACTCCGAAAAACGTTACCACCCACTTCCGGAGCACGGTCAGCTGGCTGTGACGCTCACAAAAAAAGGACGCTGTTCTGGATCCAAAACACTTGTCTCCCTATTATTTTTTAAATGCTGATGAACTGTTTTCTGTTTTCCCTGTATATCATCAAGGCAGCCTACAGCTTCATGCTCTGCAATGGAACATAATTTAAGGTAACACAATCTGAAGTATCAGCATGTTTTAAAGAGTTGTTTTTTTCAGATTCAACATGTAAACCAGACCCTGAGAATCTCTCTGGTTCAGATTCACCATGGCACATGAAGACTGAGCAAACAAATAACTGTTCGCTCACGACCGGTGTTATTGCCACATTATTTGGCAGATCTGTATTCATGAGGCAAACATGCAGAGATCTCTAAAACGGCAATGTTCTCCATTTTGAGAAGTGAGAGTGTGGTTATTAATAACAAAAATTAAACATTATGGGCCAAGTTGATCTCAGTGGGTTTGCGCTAGGGATGAATCTGGCCCAGTGGATTGATTTATATTACAATTTAGGAAGTTAAGATCTGGGTTGAAAAAAAAAATTCTTCCACTGAAGAGTTTCAGCAGATATTTTTACGTTCTTCTTTACTTGCTACTTGTTGATGATCAATCCTATGATGATTCTAACATAAAATTTGAACAGAGGAACATATGGAATGGCAGGTGATAAGGGGTAAGGGAACTGTTGTATAAATTTTCATGGAATATATAGGCCCAAAGAGTTAAAGGTGTTAACATGACCCTGTAACTATCCAACATTAAACACGGTTTGATACCCAGAGACATCAGCCTGCTTAGTAGCATATCAAACACACTAGGAGATTCATGCCAAAGGTTAGAAATGTATTGATTGAAACACACACAAGGAGAAGAAATAAAACAAGGCAAAAAACATTGAAACTGAAATTGAGTGAATACACAAAGCAGACTTAATCATTCGATTTCAGTAAGGGTGAATATTGGTTAAAATTCCTTATTCTGTCAAACAGTTCTTTTTGGTAAGGAAGAAAAGATTAGTTCTGTTGTTTAATTTTGAGTTGGGAATGATAGTCACATTTCTGTTTTTGACAAAAAAGATAGACACAGAGGGAGAGAGGAGATAGGCTAGTAAGATGCGATAAATATGGCTTTTGTGGATAATTTCAGAAAATAGAGCAGCTGGTCAGTCATGGCTGGTAGGTTGGAGATGACAGTTGCTACTATGGACCCAGCTACCGAGCCCTGGTTAGGGACATCATCTGGTTGGTCTGGTCCCCCTCCTTCACTGGTCCTTCTCAGGCCGAGCAGAGCTGGACAGGCTGTCTCATCTTGTGCTGGTGCCATATGGTGCAGTTAATTTCAGGATCAGGTGAAATGCTGAGAGAGAAAGAGACCGAGAGAGAGAGAGGCGGGGAACAGAAAGGGACACATGATGGAGGGGGAAGACAAAGCAGGATCTCACATGAATCAGGGCTGGTCCTCACTGGTAGCTGTGGTGGTCAGGTGTCACAATGAAAAATTCCTTAGCAATGGGTGTAGTAGTGGTGGAAGTAGTCCCGCCTTTCTTTTTATTCCCCTAGCCCTCTTTCTAACGGCTCCCTCTATGGGATGATGTGCGGAATATCCCATCCTCTCATTATTTTGCCCACCAATTAGGCCTAATTTCCAAAGCACCAGTTTTGGTTTTGTTTCCAGTCCTCAACTCTTACTTATCAGTCAGAATCTTAACATAGTCCTTGAGTGGTATTAATACAACCTCTTTGTTTATATTAATTCAGTTTTTCTGCCTCCTTTTAAAATCTGTTCTGAAACAACTTCATACAACAGGCAATTGTGACAATTCAGGCACCTCTTCCCACCAGTCAGGCGCACACTTAAAGTGGGCCTGCTAGGCCTCAGTTAGTAAAACAGAACTCCGTTGATGTGTATCTTCTCACAATAATTTTCCTCTTGCAAAAATTTGATTCCCTTTCAAAAGTGATTTTACTGATTGTTTTCTGTGGCCGTTTCTTTCATATATGACCCAATTTCTCAGTGATGAAATCTCACCTTTCATCCTTTAAGGCCTTGTGCATCCTCAGTTGAACTTGATGTAGCCTTGTTCATGACTCACATGCGATTGTCATATCGCACTTCCATCTTACTTCCGTTTGAAGATATTATCAATTTCCCTTCCTTAGCTCTCCTTTTCCAGAGAATTCATGATTAATTCAGCTTGTCTGTTTACAACAATGAAGTCCTTTTCTCAGCCTGGTTGCTCCCATCACAGTCTTCATTTCTGTATTATTGTAAGATGGAGCTGGAGCTGGAGACACCCGCAAGTCAGAGCTACCTACTTTAAGGCACCTTTGCACTCCCCTGATCCAGTGGCCACTACATCTTGAGCCAGTTCCCTGCATCCTTACCCAGTTCACCAACCTTCCCAAGGATATTCTCATTTACGCCAGCTGTCAATTGCCTCAAAGGGGCTGTTGCACAAGCAGGGAAGAACTGAGTTGCAAGAAAGCCCCCTGCCATGCCCCTTCCCCTGTCCACACTCCCTCGGCCAGCTTCAGGGAAGAGGTATGGCAAAACAGAAAAAATACCAACTCTTTGCTACCAGAGAATCCCCTTAAAGTGGGGTGCTCTTCCCAGGGATGGAACCACTTTGCATTAGTGGAGCAACACAAAGAGGCCATGGTCCAGCCAAGGATTGGGCCTGTGTGGACAAGACGTACATTAGGAACTCCTTTTTCATTGGTTCTTGCTGTGCTAGCTCATAGTGGTGAAATGCCTGGCTCTGTTGTAGCAGGGAGCCAGAACCTAAATTCTTTGATTATGATCCTGAATTTATCTTGCTGTCTAACATCAGGTAATTCATATTTAAAACTCCCTTTAAGAGCAATATGTATCCTCTAGCAATATTGTGCTTTGCATTGTTAATGCCTTGGGAGCTTGACTGGCGATCGTTGTGTATGCTATAGCCCTGTCCCAACAGACCCCCTATGCAGGGGCTTGCAGGGTGGTCTGCTTTGGGCCATCTATGACATTCCAGTGCTCCAAGGGAATTCTCCTTATCTAGTGGTATATAGGGTCTGGAGCAGAGGGGAGAATCTCACCCAAAGTCTTACCCTTTCATACATACCCTGGTAGGAACCATCTGTGCTGGGGATTCAACGACAGGATCTCGGGGCTCAGCTGAGCGGAAACTGTCAGTGATGCTGGATTGTGGTTTGGGGAGATGTGTAAAAATGTCCAGTGATGTCTGTGGATGAGATACTTCTCTCAGTGACCCTGGTCTTACCCTGGTATAAGCCTGTATACATCAATTGAGTGATTCATGATTAATACCAATGAGGGACCAGAATGAGGTGCTACAAAGGAATAGTGCCCCAAAACTTATAAACCCTGAACTGTCACTTGTGCCCAAAACATGAATGGAGCCCAAGTGCCCGGAGGAGAGAACCCCAGTGCTGAGTGTTTGGGTTGTTTGTGTGAATGAGTCAGTTCCTCAGTGTCGCTGCTCTCTTTTCGGGAATGAATACTAAATCAATGCATAAAAGAGAGAGTTTTAATGTGTTTACTTTTCACACTAAAACATCAGATGGTTTTCATCTCTCATTTGCTTTGTCCTAGGGATAAAAAGCACTTGGATGCAGCAAAATGGTAAATCCTATTAAGTCTTAAACTGCCACCTTTGTGAGTCCATCTATAGAGACCTTGGTATGAGTTCGTGTATCTGTGGGCTGCAATGGCTGTGGTTACCCATGTTCTTGGCTGTCGTGACAAGACCTATGATTTTCTGTATATGGTGGTGTGTTTCCAAAAGAAACAATGGCAAGGGGGCACAATCCCTGTGCTGTAAGGCTTTGTTATTATTTAATATTATGATCAGCATGGTTTATCAACGAAAGACTACCAATGTGCTTGGCACTTTGCAAGACACACAAGCTTTGTCTTGAAGAATTCACTGACTAAGTAGATGAAGGCTACAAGATGCATTGGAAGGTTCTGTCGCGGAGAGTGTAGTACCCAGCATTTGTTGTGAAACAATGGGTTATAATATGTATTGTGTGGGCGAGGATATTTTTACTGACCTGGGTTAATGTTTGTGAGCCTCAGGAAAAATAATTCAGGGCTCCTAGGTATTTGGATATATGAATATCTCAGGTGTCCATTAAAAATTACCTTTATTCTTCTAATCTCTGCTCTTTAATGCAAACAAAGCTGCTCCAGTCCTCCATTCATTTGATCTGTAGGCAAGATAAGGACAAAGTGAAGAGGTTCTTTCACCATCTGTCTATTTTTGATATAAGAGGGTCAAAAACTGCTGTTTGCCTTTAGGTGGGTTTTGAGGACATTTAGAATTTAGCAGGTTTTCTTTCTTTGTTGTTTGCCTCCCTTATTAAAATAATAATGCATGCTGATTAAACAATACAATACTGCACACTTTTAATATGTACAGAGACATTCACAGTGAGTTTATTTCAAAACACACTGCAGAGCTAATTGATACAGTTATGCAGATACTCTAAGAGAGAGAAAAGAGCAATTAAGAGTTATAGGCGAAGGTTGAAAGATGTGTTTGTGTCTGAGATCTGATATGAGAGGGGGAGTTTATAAAGCTGGGAAAAGCAAGAAGACCATTCCAGGGGGCAGGAGCTACAGAAGAGAAGGCTCTGTGACCAGCAATAGCCAGATTACATGGTGGAACAGGTGCTAAATGAACACAAGTAGTAGGGACAGAATTAGAAAGAACCAGATGCTTAGCCTCATTACTATTGCTTTATACCAGCATGAAGGAATCCCTGGCTGGCATAGAGTCTGGGTCATGGAGGGAATGTAAACTGGGTGAAAGGAGGCATATTTATGACTTTTGAAGCCATAAGCAGATGAGCATAAAAATTAGAGTAGTCCTGAGGTTGTACTAACTAATGGTAGGGTCCTTCTCAGTCTTTTGGCTGCCCCAGGATCAGGTGGTGTGAAGCTACCTTTGCCTTTCCCCTCTCCTGAGCTGCCCAAGTGCAATTTGGGCATAGCCCAGAACTGGGGCCAAGAACTGAAAGGTAACCTGGAGCAAACTCCTCCTCCTCCTCATCATCATCATCAATCTCCTTTTTTTTCCCAGTGTCCAAATTGGTTAGGGCCAAGGGAACATGCCAATGGTAGATTTGCAAAAGAAGAAGGGCAATATTAAGCTGTATCTTGAAACAACTGGGAGGCCAGGGGAATTCTTTGAGAATGTGTGTGAGATGGTTCTAATTTTTTTCTGCGTGAGAGAAGGTGCAGTATCATTCTGCATGTGCTGACATCTGAGAAGGATGCTGCACTTGTTAAGGAGCAATGAGATGAAAGGATATATGGTGGATACATGATGTTCTGTCAGTTCCTGAGCTAACTGCACCACTCACCCATCCTGGTCTCTCTGAGTATACCCGCCCCTCTTCCCCCAGGCCTTGAGCCATCACCTCACTCAGGTGGAATCACACAATTCTTCCCAATTAAGCTCGATCAATGGAAGGTCTTGTGGCCCCCAAAACCTCATTTTGCCAGCTTGGCAAGGGGGTGCATTTTAGTTCACCAAAGAATGTCACATGAGGTCTCAAATGAAAGTCACTATCACACTGGTCATCAATATCATTGTGAAATGTATGTACAGATAGTGTGTAAGGAGTTATGTATGTATACTGCAGATATGTTCTTAAAGCCTGTATCAAGGTACTGGTCACCAGGAAAGGTGAAAAACAGATTCTCTGTCAGATGAGATGTTTATCCATCCTGCTGTTTACCTGTAAATTGAGTACTGACTCATTCACAATGGGCTTCCTGTCACCAGTCTGAACTGAACGCAAAGGAAGGCTTGTTAGGACCTCCAAAAGAAACTAACAAGAAGAAGAAAAAGTGGGGGAGAGAACCTTGTCTTGAGGTGCACTGTAAAGATTTGCTTGACTAGATTTGGGTGGCAGAGAAGACACCCGGGCACCCTTCACTCAGGAAGTAAAAGGACAGCATTTGGCTTCATGAGAGGAAATTGTTAGTTAACATTAATCTCTAGAAATCCTATTATGATTTGGTTTTATGTTATTTCCAATATTCTTACTCACTATTAATTGAATCTCTATTCCTTAATAATAAATGTATTCTTGTTTTCACTATGAATATATCTAAGTGCAAGGGCGTTAAGTGAAGTGATGGTCCTGTATTGAATATTACAAGCTGGTGTGTACTGTTCCTTTTGGAATAGAAGGCCTGGTAATTCTGCATGTGTTCAGTAGATAACGGGGAGTGCATGGATCAGCGTTCACATTGCACTCCTTGTCAGTACCCAGCCCAAGCCAGGGACACTAATGATCCAACCAGTGGACCAAATTCAATGATGAATCCTGGTCACGTGCCACCTGAGGTACGTTACGCATACTCAAAGAAGAAGAAGAAGAGGGGGGAGGCATAGGTCAGTGATTTGAGCATTGGCCTGCTAAACCCAGGGTTGTGAGCTCAATCCTTGAGGGGGCCATTTAGGGATCGGGAGCAAAAATTGGGGTTTGGTCCTGTTTTGAGCAGGGGGTTCGACTAGATGACCTCCTGAGGTCCCGTCCAACCCTGATATTCTATGATTCTATGAAGTGGATAAGGGCCTGGACACTGCAGGGCATGCTTTGAGGACTCGGGGGTTGATGTGTGCTTATTGCTATCTGTACGGAGAGTGCAAGGCTTGTTGAGGCCTGGAAGATAGTGCTTGTATCACTAGAGGCTGTGGATTAGCTCCATCAGACAGGACTACTTCATGTTAAGGGCAGGTGGTGGTGAGGTGTCTCACAACTGAGCAGCATCACACCCACTATACGATAACTTTACCTCATGGACCAGGTGACAGAGAGAATTCATAAAATTATTACACCTCAGTGCTATTAGCTTATTCTATAGCAGTTCCACAACTGTCCCAGCTGCATGCAGGCAACAGTGCAGTGCAGAGAATAGTGACAGGGACATGTGTGGACTTGCGGTAGAAGAAAGAAAAAGAGGAGTTTCAGTGTCAGGGATGACCCCAAAGCTATGCAGTCCTGTAACCTTCAGTGATTTTATTGCAAGTCTCGTGGTGTTTGGTGTTTTGTTTGTTTTAAATGAGAATCTCAGCTTTTATTATGGGGGGAAATAAAAGGGAGTGTCTCGCCTTCATGGTTTTAGAGAAAAGCTTGGAGATAAGAAACGAGTACATCCCAAAGGCTCATAAAAAGGCAAATAAAAAGACCCCAAAATAAATTCTTTTCAACCAGGCTCGATTTTTGTTGGACCTGGCTCATGATTTTGGACTGCTTGGGATTGGTAATACTGGTTGTGGGCCTGGAGGCAAACTGACAAACTGGCAAGGGAGGGGGAAGAGGCGGAGCTGTGCTTGAGGATGCTGTTTGCAGGGAGAAGGTGGCAAGGACAACTTAGGTTGCTAATGTTCTGTGTCCTCCTGCAAGAACAATGTATGTAAATTTCCTGAAAAGCCTTTAATGTTTTGTCAGCAGTTCAAAGCCTTGTTCCAAAATGGCCTTTATAAAATAAAGCGCCACACCATGCTAAGTAACGACTCCAACCACTTGAATCCTGTGCGTAAATATTTGGGGCTAATATATTTGGGGCTAGTGTAATATTTGGGGCTAGTGTAATATATTTTTGTGGTGATTTTCTATGTCTCTTAGTTGACAGCTCCAGGCTCCCGTCCTACCAGCTGCTCTTTGTACAGCAGGCCTCCCTGTACCCACAAAAAGACCCACTGGCTTAATTGGGACCCTGTGTGGGGTTTTGTCCATGTTGAGCTGCCTATCGGAAAAGGGCCATTATTTGTAGCCATGGCTGCTTTTCATGTATCTCTGCTGCTACACTTGTCTTTCCTCCACTGGTGATTGACTGAAATTTCATTTTCCCACACTGTTTTTCCTGGTTCTTTCTAGAGCAAACGAACTGAACTCAGATGAAAGTGATATTACATCATTCTGGGGCAAATTAGTTCTAGTTTTTTTTTTAAATTTCTTGTTAACCAGACTGGAGTCTCCAAAGGCATCAAAAGCAGTATCGTTTGCTTGTACAGTGCAACTGTATTTGGAACTGTTTGACCTTGTTAACTGACATAATCAGACATTTCCTTAAAAGACATTATTATTCCTGTCGGAGTAGCATCACAAGGTGCCAGAGAGAATTAGGACCTGGGTGAGGAGGGCGGTTTATGTAGTTTAACCTCCCCGCCCAACAACTGCCCCCTCCCTCCCCCCCCTGCAAACTGTTAGCAATTCCTTTAAGGTCTTTTCCATTTACTTCTGAAAGGGCTTTTGCAAAAGTAGAACCAGTCAGGAACTGGCTTCCCATGCTGCTGCTGTCAGCCAACAAACTGCAGCAAAATGTTTCAGCCTTTAGGAAAATGGAAACATTTTCCTCCCCATCCCTGAGATTAAAAAAGAAAAAAAAAGAACAAACTGCTGACCAAGACTGCAATGCAAGGACTCAAATTATAGTCTTCGGGAGCACGGGGTCTGGTAGGCTAGAGGATTAGTCTGCTTATCTATTTTTCTGGCTTTCTGTTAGAGTTTAGGTAGAATTTCCTACATCTACATCAGCAAGAAGAAATGTCTGTTCCAGGGATTCGAAAAGGCCAGCAATAGGCCAAAGATATTTAAACACACATTTCTGTGCCTTTTTAATACGTTGAAAACCTGCAGACTGGAATCAACTTCTGAAAATAGTTCCCTGGCTTAGAAAAGCATACCAGTGCTGCCACCTTTTAACTAAGACTCCCTCAGCATTTTTTTCAAAAGCTTGGCAGAATGTATGCACTTTATTTCATGTAGGCTGCTCAGTTCTTCATGTAAAATCCTTATCTGATGCTGGGCCCTTTGAAGTCAAATGACAAAGCTCCCTCTGACTTTTGCAGTGCAGGATCAGCCTGAGAGACTGTAGCATCCAGACACTGCACTAGGGGATTTTCATGCTTTCCTTGGTTATTCCTCTCTCTGCAAAGTAACAGAGTGATTGAGGCAATTGGCTGCCACACATGCTTTATTTTTCACAACACACGTTGCCCTTCACTTCATTTGGAGGCTAGAATGGGTATGAGAGTTGATAGTGGGATTTGAACAGATATATCTGTCTGTCTTGTTTCTCATTTCTAAGAGCAAAGGCAAACACACAAACAGTTTGTCTAGTCTGCCAGCCACTGTCTCCAAAAAGCAGTCACTATAGATTGCAGCAGAGGAATATGTAACCCCTACCTCTCCCCAATAATGCACATAATTTGGCAACATTATAGCATTGGGGGAAATTTCTTCCTGATCCTGCTGGTGATCAACTCATGCCCTGAAGCATGAGAACTGATTGCCCTTGCAATTTTTTTTATCTTAGCTAGTGTAAGAGCATTCTAGCATTTCCCCACCAGAAAGAATCTGATAGTTGACTGTGCTTTGAAATGTTATTCCTCTGCAGGCAGAAAGAGCCCCTCAGATGAATAGTTTGTCTGAACGCTAAAAAGAAAGATAATTTAAGACATCACATTAAAATGCCATTGCACATCTGAAAAATCCATTAAAACTTTTATAGAGCTTTTTACATTTGTTTTCCCTGTTTTACATTTTGTTCTCTGTGCAGGGGCTCCTGTTGTATAATTCGCCTTTGTAATAAACAGTTTAGTCTTTGTTAGAACTACACTAAAAGGGTTTGTTTACTTTTCAGAGGCAACACACAGCTGTTCCCCTAAAATAGTAGAGAACTTTTCCTGTGTACCAGTCATTTCCTCAATGCTACAGCT
Source organism: Natator depressus (assembly GCF_965152275.1). Taxonomy (NCBI): domain Eukaryota; kingdom Metazoa; phylum Chordata; order Testudines; family Cheloniidae; genus Natator; species Natator depressus. The sequence goes on from NC_134244.1 coordinate 52,892,846, forward strand.
ATTGTCTTCTGTACTGATCAGAGAGCTGCTTGCTTGCTCACCCAGGAGGAATTCATCCCTGTCCTATAACCTCTTTGTGCCAGTCTACTGTGGGAGCTGCCACTGGTTCCTCGACTGGACCCTTGTCAAGGGCGTGGGTGCAGGCTGAATTTGTATAGATTCACTGTCCAGCCACTGAATCATGTGATATCTTTCTAGGGTAAACTGAAGAGCCCATTTCAAATATTTGTTTCCCATCTAGTTACTTACAGGTTATAATCAAGTCAGCCCTTAATCATATCTTTAAGATGATTCAGTTGAACTCCTTAAGTCTATCACTATATGGCATGTTTTCTAATCCTTTAATCATTCCTGTAGCTCTTCTCTGAACCTTTGAATTGTGGACACCAGAACTGGATGCACTATTCCACCAGCGATGGAACCAGTGCCAAAGAGAGAGGTAAAATAACCTCTCTACTCCTATGTGAGATTCCTGTTTATGCAACCAAGGATTGCATTGGCCATTTTGGCCACAGCATGCACTGGGTGCTCGTGTTCAGCTGACTATCCGCCACAACCTCCAAATCCTTTTTGAGTCACTACTTCCCAGGATAGAGTCCTGTATGTATAGCCTACATTCTTTGTTCCCGGGTGTATATATTTACATTTATCCGTAACAGAACACCTACTGTTTGCTTGCGCCGAGCTTACCAAGCAAGCCAGATCACTCTGTAGCAGTGATGTGTCCGCTTTATTATTTACCACTCCCCCAATTTTAGTGTAATCTGCAAACTTTATCAGTGATCATTTTATGTTGTCTTCCAGCTCGTTGATAAAACTGTTTAGTAGCGTCGGGCCAAGAACTGATCCCTGTGGGATCCCAGCAGAAACACACATTTGATGGCGAGTCCCCATTTACAATTACATTTTCAGACTTATCAGTTAGCCATATTGTAATCCATTTTATATGTGCCAAGTAAATTTTATAGCTAGTCTAGTTTTTTAATCAAAATGTTGTGCGGTACCAAATCAAAGGCCTTACAAAAGTCTATGTATGTTACATCAACCCTATTACTTTTAGCACCCAAATGTCACCTCATCAAAAAATGATATAGTCTCTGGCCTCCCCATCACTTAGCCCAGTCTGCACCAGTCCCCATCTTAGATTCATAGATTCATAGATATTAAGGTCAGAAGGGACCATTATGATCGTCTAGTCCGACCTCCTGCACAATGCAGGCCACAGAATCTCACCCACCCACTCCTGCGAAAAACCTCTCACCTATGTCTGAGCTATTGAAGTCCTCAAATCGTGGTTTAAAGACTTCAAGGAGCAGAGAATCCTCCAGCAAGTGACCTGTGCCCCATGCTACAGAGGAAGGTGAAAAACCTCCAGGGCCTCTTCCAATCTGCCCTGGAGGAAAATTCCTTGCCGACCCCAAAAATGGCGATCAGCTAAACCCTGAGCATATGGGCAAGATTCACCAGCCAGATACTACAGAAAATTCTTTCCTAGGTAATTCAGATCCCACCCCATCTTCTTTCTGTCTTTCCCTAGAATGGTGCCAGCATCGATTGTTTGCCTGGGATTCTGTGACTATAACGTTGTTAACGTAGGGGTAGAAGCTGGATCTCAGAAACAAAGCCCCCGCTCATGCTGCTTGGGCAAAGCTCAGTACCAATGTGGACACAAGAACAAATGGATATAAACTGGCCATCAGGAAGTTTAGACTTGAAATTAGAATTGTTAAAATGCAATTGTTGCTAACAACGGTTTCAGTTGTTGTGTGGACAGAGTCACAGAAACAGGGGCCCAAACTATACATTCAAGGTGATGGATTTACAGCAGCCAAAGACCAACATAATAGAGTAGAAAAATCAGGCCTACTATCTTGTGTGCCCACCCTTGTGGGCTGAAAATGCAAAGTTCAGTCCTAGATTTGGGATTTTTGCATGTCCTCTGCTACCATCTAGCATTCTAGGGTGGTCTTCTTTTTAAACTTCTTGTCTATCTATTTATTTCACTGGCAGATATTTTCATGTGTAATGCTCATAGACTCATAGACATTAAGGTCAGAAGGGACCATTATGATCATCTATTCTGGCCTCCTGCACAATGCAAGCCACAGAATTTCACCCACCCACTCCTGCAATAAACCTCTTACTTATGTCTGAGTTATTGAAGTCCTCAAATCGTGGTTTAAAGACTTCAAGGTGCAGAGAATCCTCTAGCAAGTGACCCGTGCCCCATGCTGCAGAGGAAGGTGAAAAACCCCCAGGGCCTCTGTCAATCTTCCCTGGGGGAAAATTCCTTCCCAACCCCAAATATGGTGATCAGCTGAACCCTGAGCATGTGGGCAAGATTCACCAGCCAGATACCCAGGAAAGAATTCTCTGTAGTAACTCAGATCCCACCCCATCTAACATTCCATCACAGGCCATTGGGCCTATTTACCATAAATAGTTAAAGATCAATTAATTGCCAAAATCATGTTATCTCATCATACCATCTCCTCCATAAACGTATCGAGTTTAATCTTGAAGCCAGATAGGTCTTTTGCCCCCACTGTTTCCCTTGGAAGGCTGTTCCAGAACTGCACTTCTCTGAAGGTTTAGAAACCTTTGTCTAATTTCAAGTCTAAATTTCCTGATGGCCAGTTTATATCCATTTGTTCTTGTGTCCACATTGGTACTGAGCTTAAATAATTCCTCTCCCTCCCTGGTATTTCTCCCTCTGATATATTTGTAGAGAGCAATCATATCTCCCCTCAGCCTTCTTTTGGTTAGGCTAAACAAGCCAAGCTCTTTGAGTCCTTTTCATAAGACAGGTTTTCCATTCCTTGGATCATCCTAGTAGCCCTTCTCTGTACCTGTTCCAGTTTGAATTCATCCTTCTTAAACATGGGAGACCAGAACTGCACACAGTATTCCAGATGAGGTCTCACCAGTGCCTTGTATAATGGTACTAACACCTCCTTATCTCTACTGGAAATACTTCGCCTGATGCAGCCCAAGACCGCATTAGCTTTTTTCACGACCATATCATATTGGTGGCTCATAGTCATCCTGTGGTCAACCAATACTCCAAGGTCCTTCTCCTTCTCCGTTACTTCCAATTGATGCGTCCCCATCTTATAACTAAAATTCTTGTTATTAATCCCTAAATGCATGACCTTATACTTCTCACTATTAAATTTCATCCTATTACTATTATTCCAGTTTACAAGGTCATCCAGATCTTCCTGTATGATATCCCGGTCCTTCTCTGAATTGGCAATACCTCCCAGCTTTGTGTCATCTGCAGATTTTATTAGCACACTCCCACTTTTTGTGCTGAGGTCAGTAATAAAAAGATTAAATAAGATTGGTCCCAAAACTGATCCCTGAGGAACTCCACTGGTAACCTCCCTCCAGCCTGACAGTTCACCTTTCAGTATGACCCATTGTAGTCTCCCCTTTAACCAATTCCTTATCCACCTTTCGATTTTCATATTGATCCCCATCTTTTTCAATTTAACTAATAATTCTCCATGTGGCACTGTATCAAACACCTTACTGAAATCTAGGTAAATTAGATCCACTGTGTTTCCTTTGTCTAAAAAATCTGTTACTTTCTCAAGGAAGGAGATCAGGTTGGTTTGGCATGATCTACCTTTTATAAAGCCATGTTGTACTTTGTCCCATTTACAATTGACCTCAATGTCCTTAACTACTTTCTCCTTCAAAAATTTTTTTCCAAGACCTTGCATATACAAATGTCAAACTAACAGGCCTGTAGTTACCCAGATCACTTTTTTCCCCTTTCTTAAAAATAGGAATTTTGTTAGCAACTCTCCAGTCATACGGTACAACCCCTGAGTTTACAGATTCATTAAAAATTCTTGCTAATGGGCATGCAATTTCATGTGCCAATTCCTTTAATATTCTTGGATGAAGATTATCTGGGCCCCCCGATTTAGTCCCATTAAGCTGTTCGAGTTTCGCTTCTGTCTCAGATATGGTAATATCTACCTCCATATCCTCATTCCCATTTGTCATGCTACCATTATCCTGAAGATCCTTATTAGCCTCATTAAAGACTGAGGCAAAGTATTTGTTTAGATATTGGGCCATGCCTAGATTATCCTTAACCTCCACTCCATCCTCAGTGTTTAGCGGTCCCACTTCTTCTTTCTTTGTTTTCTTCTTATTTATTTGGCTATAGAACCTTTTACTATTGGTTTTAATTCCCTTTGCAAGGTCCAACTCTACATGACTTTTAGCCTTTCTCACTTTATCTCTACATGTTCTGACCTCAATAAGGTAGCTTTCCTTGCTGATCCCTCCCATCTTCCGCTCCCTGTATGCTTTCTGCTTTTTCTTAATCACCTCTCTGAGATGCTTGCTTATCCAGCTTGGTCTACAACTCCTGCCAGTGAATTTTTTCCCCTTTCTTGGGATGCAGGCTTCCGATAGTTTCTGCAGCTTTGACTTGAAGTAATCCCAGGCCTCCTCTGCCTTTAGATCCACAAGTTCTTAAATCCAATCCACTTCCCTAACTAATTTCCTTAATTTTTGAAAGCCAGCCCTTTTGAAATCAAAAACCCTAGTCGCAGATTTATTTTTGTTTATCCTTCCATTCAGTTTGAACTGAATTAGCTCATGATTACTCGAGCCACGGTTGTCCCTTACAACCATTTCTTCTATGACGTCTTCACTGCTCACCAAAACCAAATCTAAAATGGCATCCCATCTTGTTGGTTCAGCAACTACTTGATGAAGGAATCCATCAGCTATTGCATCTAGGAAAATCTGAGCCCTATTATTATTACTAGAATCATAGAATATCAGGGTTAGAAGGGACCTCAGGAGGTCATTTAGTCCAACCCCCTGCTCAAAGCAGGACCAATCCTCAATTTTTGCCCCACATCCCTAAATGGCCCCCTCAAGGATTGAACTCACAACCCTGGGTTTAGCAGGCCAATGCTCAAACCACTGAGCTATCCCTTGTCTAGCATTTGTCCTCCAGTCTGTGTCTGGGAAGTTAGTCTTCCATGATCACACAGTTCCCATTAGTATTTACTTCATTAAAAGCATTAAAGTGGTCTCTATCCATATCCAAATTAGATCCTGGTGGTCTATAGCACACCCCAAGCACTATCCCAGGGGAGCCTCTAGTAGTTTTCTTCCCCAATGTGATTTTTGCCCAGACGGACTCTGTCTTATCCATTCCGTCACTTCTTATTTCTTTACGGTCTACCTCATCATTGATATACAATGCTACTCCACCACCTTTGCCTTTATTTCTGTCTTTCCTAAACAGCACATACCCTTCAATACCTGTAGTCCAGTCATGACTACTATTCCACCATGTTACTGTTATCCCTATAATATCTGGTTTCAGATAGTAATTATTCCCACAAAAACTAGTCTCTGTTTTAGCTACTGAGAGCAATACTGCAGGTGGCAGCATGCACTTTTCCCTCCACATCTTGCCCAGTTGAGGACCTCCAACTCAATGCAGAAGAAGTACTCACTCAAAGGAGCAAGGAGAGATGCACTCTAGCTATACCGTTAGCCCTGGGCCTTTTAAAATGAAGCCTGCCAGTCACACCAGATTATTCACGGAGGTTGTGTGATGAGAACTGTCATTACTTCAAAATAATTTCACTTAAGACCTCAAATTGAGACTTGAGTCACAAGTCCCAATAGGGAAATGCCAGAAATGTGTATGTTTAGTCTTCAATGTCCCAAGGGAATTTGTTTGCTACATATTACGGGTCCCTTTTATTTCACTTTCTCTGCTTTTTTTCGTGTGTGTGTGTGTGTGTAATTTTAAAGCATAGGGGGACATGATTGCACTGTATAAATACAGCAGAGGGATAAACAACAGGGAGGGAGAGGAGTTATTTTAGTTAAGTACCAGTGTTGGCACAAAACCAAATGGATATAAACTGGCCATCAACAAGTGGAGATTTCTAACCAGCAGAGTGACATTCTGGAACAGCCTCCCAAGGGGAGCAGTGGGGGCAAAAAACCTAACAGGCTTCAAGACTGAGCTTGGGACATTTCTGGAGGGGATGGTAGGATGAGATTGCCTACAATGGTCTGTGGCCCATCGGCAACTGCTATTAGCTGAAATGTCCAACAGCTGGAGATGGGGAGGGCTCTTATTTACTACAATGAATGCTTTCCCGGGCATCTGGCTGGTGGGTCTTGCTCCCATGCTCAGGGTCTAACTGATCGCCATATTTGGGGTTGGGAAGGTCAGATTGGCAGAGGTTTTTTGCCTACCTCTGCAGCATGGGGCCCAAGTCACTTGCCCGTTTAAACTAGTGTAAATGGTGGATTCTCTGTAACCTAAAGTCTTTAAATCAGTGGTTCTCAAACTTATTTTTCATGGACCACTTGAATATTGCTGAGAGTCTCGGTGGACCACTTAATGACTTTCTAAATGTTGTTTGTACCATTAGCTAACTATTGTAAAGTGCTTTGGATAAAAGTGCTGTGTTAAAAAACCAATAATTATTAACGGTTTTTGTTCTGCAAATAAAAGAGCACAACTCATATTTTAATATCGGTAGTCTTACCTTTCTAATGTGATGGATGTTCCCTCTCTTCCCTGCCCCAGCAGCCCACAAACGGGCTGGGAAGGATGGGGGGCGGTTTCTCCCTCTCTCCCCCACCACGGCAGCCCCCGAGCTGGGGCTGGGAAGGAGGGCCATCTCTCCCCAGCAGCTGCAGCCCTGGAGCTGGGGAAAGTCGCCCCTTTCTCTGGCCACCGCAGTGCTGCACATCCCAAATTCCCCCCACCCCCTCTTCTCATCCCACTGCCCCCTCCTATCTACCACCAAGGCCACCACCTCACCTTACATGTGCGTCTTCTCCAGGGTCCAGGCACCTAATTAGTGGAGCCACGCCTGGTGGGTGGCCCTTCATTCTCTCATGTGCAGCTGCCCAGGGTACCTTAGAGAGAACTATCTGCGGACCACTTGAATGGAGCTTGCAGAGCACCTGAATGGAGCTTGCGGACCACTGGTGGTCCACAGACAACACTTTGGGAATCTCTGCTTTCAATCATGATTTGAGGACTTGAGTAACTCAGCCACAGGCCATGGTTCTATTACAGGAGTGGGTGGGTGAGGGTCTGTGGCCCGTACTATGCAGGAGGTCAGACTAGATGATCATGATGGATCCTTGTGGTGTTAGAGACTGTCTAAAATCCTGCTCACCAGGTAACTTGTAGTTTCTGACTGCAAGATTTTGAAATACATCATTGAACCCCATATCTCCCACTGCTCTGGGAGGCTCTCCCATTTCCTCCCCCTTGCTCTATTATAAAGATTTTTTTTATTGATTTTTAAATATCTGCATCATAAGTGCCTGCCATGACACATATACAGATCGGTATGCTGGATAGCATATCAATAGTGGATGATAGTCACCTCTGCAGAGCATGAAACTACTTTAGAAGTACAGGAAGTCTGACCTCCTGCCATGAGGGCAACAAAAGAATACTGGGTGTTTAAAAAAAAATCCTTATCCTGCATGACTAGTACTTTGTGTGTGTGAGTGAAGCTGTGGTCTTCAAGCTTGCGGCAAAGGGGAGATACCACTTTTGGTGCCTCTACTCTACAGTTAACAAAAAACCCCAACCTTGCTTGATGTACATTAATGTCTTTGCGGGTGACAGACACACACACACACACACACACACTCACACACACACACACTCTCTCTCTCTCTCTCTCTCTCTCTCTGTTTCTGTAAGCAGTGAGCAAGCAAAAACTCTGGGCACATCACACACTCCCTCTGAATGCTGAGCAAAGCTGGAATCTAGCAAAGCGGTGTATGCTCGTCTCCTTAATGATGCTCCACACGCCCCACTCTTGTGTGTCTATTTTAACAACTTTATCCATGTTGCAGGCTCCCTCCATTAGCTCAGCTCGCTCCCTTTTGCACACTTTGGGCCAACGAGTTGGGTTCAGGAATGCAAGTTGTCCCCCATGTGTAGCCACATCTTGTCCCTGAAAAACCTTTTCATTTTGTCTCTTGGTTCCCAACAGGATAATTACTTCAAAGAGCAACCTTGTTGCCTGCTATTTCAGTTTATCTCATTACCATTGTGTTTGCCAAGCCAACCATCATTGCCAGACATTGAATGAAGGTTGCTGGCAGGCTTGACTGTCTTGCGTGTTCAGCCTCTGTGCTGGCTGATATTCTAATTCTTCTTGAGTGCAAGCTCTGTCACCAGCTTTTATGAATGAGTTGTGTGCCTACAGCTATGGCATAGTGGACACGACGTACAGGAATGCTGATGTAGTCTCCCCTGTCACCTGTCAGTCAAAGCTAGGGCTAATGAATTTCTGTTAGCACGTTGGCTTGCCACAGTTTTGAAAGCAGAAAGTAGCTGGCCACCAAATACAACCAGCAAAGCAAAGACAGGAGCATAGCTTCAAATAGCTTCTTAGCAATCAGAGTGTTAGCGGGGGTACAGTAATGTAAATGTACAGACACAGAAACATATGCAAATCATAAAGGTTATTTGTGGCAGTACAGTCTAGTAATAGGAAGCTCTGAGAGATGACTTTTTTTTTTGGCTGTAGGGCCTTTCTTGGGTTTTGGAACAGCCTCAGGAAGTCCTCAAGGCACTCCTAATATAATCTTATTTTCTCCTGCTAATCTATCATTTATTGCAAGAAAGAAGGATGCATTTTTTTTAAAAAGTCTGAATCCTGAAATGCTGAGGCAGCATTAATTTAGCTTCAGCCTCAATGTGCATTCATGCTGATTACCTTGACTTGCATTTGAGTTACCCTCAGTGTCATAACAGGGCACCAATAATTTCATTGCTTCTGAAAATTAGACATTAGTTTATTGGCCAGGGGTTTTTATATTTTAGTTCTGTTAATGTCTCTAAGATTGGACAAAAAAATTAAAGAAGTATGAAACCATTAATCAAAGGCAAACAACACCCCCAGGAATGGAAGCCATGACGTGGCTATACTCATTACTGATTTTACATTTGTGTTTAGACTAAACGTACCATAAGTGATGGTATGGCTATTGCTAGGCAACAAGTGATTTTATATCTGCTCTTCAGCTCTTAAAGGTATATTTTCAAAGTGTAGTCTTGGAGGGTAGTTCAGATTAAGTTGCAAACTGTATGGAGTTACGTTGTTTAATGGTAATAAAGGTTTAAATGCTCCTGTACAATACAAAACAGGCTCTGGTAGGTCACACAGACACTGCCTGGCAGAAGCATTCTAAAAAATCTGAATGTTAGTATTTAAAGTGACAAGGTCTTATTCGCAAAAATAAATTAACAATACATCGACTTACTGAATAAATTAAGGGTTTCAGAGTAGCAGCCGTGTTAGTCTGTATTCGCAAAAAGAAAAGGAGTACTTGTGGCACCTTAGAGACTAACCAATTTATCTGAGCATAAGCTTTCGTGAGCTACAGCTCACTTCATCGGATGCATTCAGTGGAAAATACAGTGAAGAGATTTATATACACACAGAACATGAAAAAATGGGTGTTATCTTACACACTGTAAGGAGAGTGATCACTTAAGATGAGCTATTACCAGCAGCAGAGTGGGGCGGGGGGAGGAGGGGAGGAAGAAAACCTTTTGTAGTGATAATCAAGATGGGCCATTTCCAGCAGTTGACAAGAACGTGTGAGGAACAGTGTGTGTGTGTGTGGGGGGGGAATAAACATGGGGAAATAGTTTTACTTTGTGTAATGACCCATCCACTCCCAGTCTCTATTCAAGCCTAAGTTAATTGTATCCAGTTTGCAAATTAATTCCAATTCAGGAGTCTCTCGTTGGAGTCTGTTTTTGAAGTCTTTTTGTTGTAATATTGCGACTTTTAGGTCTGTAATCGAGTGACCAGAGAGATTGAAGTGTTCTCCAACTGGTTTATGAATGTCCCTACTCTACTTGCGCTATATTGATGACATCTTCATCATCTGGACCCATGGAAAAGAAGCCCTTGAGGAATTCCACCATGATTTCAACAATTTCCATCCCACCATCAACCTCAGCCTGGACCAGTCCACACAAGAGATCCACTTCCTGGACACTGCAGTGCTAATAAGTGATGGTCACATAAACACCACCTATACCAGAAACCTACTGACCGCTATTCCTACCTACATGCCTCCAGCTTTCACCCAGACCACAACACACGGTCCATTGTCTACAGCCAAGCTCTACGATACAACCGCATTTGCTCCAACCCCTTGGACAGAGACAAACACCTACAAGATCTCTATCAAGCATTCTTACAACTACAATACCCACCTGCTGAAGTGAAGAAACAAATTGACAGAGCCAGAAGATTACCCAGAAGTCACCTACTACAGGACAGGCCCAACAAAGAAAATAACAGAACGCCACTAGCCGTCACCTTCAGCCCCCAACTAAAACCTCTCCAACGCATCATCAAGGATGTACAACCTATCCTGAAGGACGACCCATCACTCTCACAAATCTTGGGAGACAGGCCAGTCCTTGCCTACAGACAGCCCCCCAACCTGAAGCAAATACTCACCAGCAACCACACACCACACAACAGAACCACTAACCCAGGAACCTATCCTTGCAACAAAGCCCGTTGCCAACTGTGTCCACATATCTATTCAGGGGACACCATCATAGGGCCTAATCACATCAGCCACACTATCAGAGGCTCGTTCACCTGCACATCTACCAATGTGATATATGCTATCATGTGCCAGCAATGCCCCTCTGCCATGTACATTGGTCAAACTGGACAGTCTCTACGTAAAAGAATAAACGGACACAAATCAGATGTCAAGAATTATAACATTCATAAACCAGTTGGAGAACACTTCAATCTCTCTGGTCACTTGATTCCAGACCTAAAAGTCGCAATATTACAACAAAAAGACTTCAGAAACAGACTCCAACGAGAGACTGCTGAATTGGAATTAATTTGCAAACTGGATACAATTAACTTAGGCTTGAATAGAGACTGGGAGTGGATGGGTCATTACACAAAGTAAAACTATTTCCCCATGTTTATTCTCCCCCCCCACACTGTTCCTCAGACGTTCTCGTCAACTGCTGGAAATGGCCCACCTTGATTATCACTACAAAAGGTTTTCTCACCCCCCCCCCAGCTCTCCTGCTCGTATTAGCTCATCTTAAGTGATCACTCTCCTTACAGTGTGTATGGTAACACCCGTTGTTTCATGTTCTCTGTGTATATAAATCTCCCCACTGTATTTGCCACTGAATGCATCCGATGAAGTGAGCTGTAGCTCACGAAAGCTTATGCTCAAATAAATTGGTTAGTCTCTAAGGTGCCACAAGTCCTCCTTTTCTTTTTGTGAATAAATTAACAAATTAAATCAGGTTACTAGAAATGTGGGTTGTTTTTTTTTAAAAAGCACACTTCAGTGCTGCTTGCATTGCGAATGTAATTATAAGGTCTAGAGCTGGAAGACACAATTCAAGTTTGTTTGGTTTTTTTTTTTTGGTAAATGTAGCTCAGTCATTGCTCTGTCTAAATGTGATCATTTCCCCATTTTTTCCTGGCAAATGAAACAACACAGTGCTGCTTGGAACTACTGCAGCACTGAATCTCATGGGCCATATTCACCCTTGGTGTAAGCTCAGTGAAGCCAATGGTGTTACAGCAAGAATATATTTGGATTCTTGTTTTATGTCATTTAAAAAAAATACTTATCAGAGATGCCTGGAAAACAGCACTTCTCAGCCAAGGGCATCACGGACCTTTTTTTTTTTTTTTAAACTGAACTAGTCTCTTAATTGTGTTTTCTCCTCCCCCTCCCCTTAATTAGTTCTTAATTTGTTTGTTATTGTTACCGCAGGAGTCCTCAGAGGCACTGTTGCACATAATCCTGCAAGAGCTTTTTTCTTAGCAGGTGGGCAAGTTTTTGATCTTTGTTGAAATCTTTCCTGGTGCAGCTGTGTCAAGCCGTGCGAGCGTTCTGCCTGAATCTTGCTAAACTGAGTCTCTAAGGTGCCACAAGTACTTCTTTTCTTTTTGAGTCAAACCTTGAGGCAGAGATGCTGAGCGTTGGTGTCTGGGCTGAGATTCCTGTCAGAGAGGCTTGCCTGCACGCTAATTGTGACCCCCTCTGTTCCAGAACTGGTGGAAAGTGACAATAAAAGAAGTTGTGCTAAGCCTAGATGCCACCTCACCGATTTCTCTTCTAATGGGAAGCTGACCTGCAAGGCCCTGACAGGGGCTACTCTTGGCAGAGGGATGACATTCGTTATTTGTTCTGGGTGAAATTCACATGATGTGCAGACCAGGGCAAAGTCCTCTGTGCCACTTGAGTCTCATGGAAGAGCTGCACCCGGAGTCTGCTGATTCAGTGGGGGCTTTCCATTGATTTGAGAGGGCTTTGAATCAGCTGCAATGAGGGCAGGAAGGGGATGGGCCATGGATCCACCTGTTCATTGTTCCAATGGTCTCTGTATGCAACAAGTATGGCAGCAGGGTGGAGCCCGCACAGCAGCCCCACACCCTTGTCCTGAGCCGGCAAGCTGAATTTCACTTATACATTGGTCCAATTGTCAGAAAGAATACTGGGCAGGGGAGGGGTTGATGGGATGGGGAAGAGGTAGAGAAAGAGACGCACAACTCGGTGACTGGAGCACATCAGCCTGGAAAACCTACATGCCGTTAACACAGCGCCTCTAAAATTTCCCCTGACTGGCACTACACCACTCACTCACTCTCTTTTGCTCTCCACAAATACAACTGGAAGAACATTTACCTGCTGGGGGGGGTGAGGCAAAAGGCTCCATAAGGCATTTTAACTATATTACTTGCAGGTGGTCGGTACAGCTCTTCTAATTAAAATGAAATCATCATAGAACCTCTGAAATGAAGCTTTGGTATAATAGATGCAGAGCGTGATGAAAATGTTTTCATTAAATGGGGAGAGGAGAGACCCTGCCAGGCATGGCATTTTATCTCAGCTCTAATAACATTAATAAACTCTTTAATCTTTGCCACGTGTATGACTTAATAGGAATCCTTAAGAAATGACAGGCTAGTAAAAACTGCCAGGTTCTGCTAATCTGAAGTATTCATATTCATCCCATGCTTTTAATTAAGTGGAAAATTCCTCTATGAAGGGCCTTCCTAGTCTCCCATGTAAATCAGAGAGGTTATGCCTGGATGAGCGACAGGAGAATCTGCCCTGTTTGGTATTGACTGAGCCACGTAGGAGGAGCTTGTTTCACATATCCTTTGAGGCATAGACTAAATGAGCCACTTCAGGTGCCACAGGGCAGACTTTCTCGAGCATGGCAGGGATGCTGTTTCCCGTCCTCTGCGTTTCTAAAGGACAGGCCGAGTTCCATGTTGGGCAGCATCAGTTGTGGTCGTCCCCATGTCAGCAGGATCCCTTTAGCTCACACCCTCCCCGACCCACTCCCTCTGAGCCCAAGGTGAGACCTTACGTCACCTCTGCGGTGGCAGAGACCTCCCTTTTTTTCATTTCAGCTGCACGTGTGTTTAATGTGATATAGTTAGAATCGTGTGTGGTATAGTGGGTTTTGGCTGTCTCTGGTTTCCATAAAGTTAATCAGCTTCTCCCTTTATAGTTGTTTAACCCATTTTCTGGAGAGACTCCTGCTTTGAGGCTATGGAGGAACACCAGTGGGGTGATGTAGTACTTAGCTTGCCCTAATGGTGCAGTAGTGCAGCTGGGCGTATACCAAAGGCAGTGTTATGCTAATACAGTAGGTCAGAAGTGCCTTTGATCAATATTGCCTGAAGGAAGGGAGGAGCTTCAAATCTGAAACCCATCATGCCTTGTCTGGCTTCCTGTGTGCATCTTCCATGCCCGCCGTTGCATATCTTCCTAGTAGGAACCAGCTTTCCTTTCCTATGTGCTTTGACAAGCAGCGGAATAATGAGTAGTATTGACATTTTAGGTGTCACCACTGTCCTCTGAGTTGGTACCCATGGAAATGAATGGGGCAGTTCACACCTCGGAGCTGTTTCTTCAGGCTTTCTGCAAAAGGAGGCAGCTGTTTCTGCGCTGGTGATACTTGCTTTATGCATTGAAGGGTTTCTCTATGCAACCTGAATAGCTAGAGCGCTACTTTTTAAAATGAAAGCCAACTGCTGAGAACAAATTGAGAGGGCCCCATTAAGAAAGGCCATATTAGCCCTCAGGAGCAGACGTCAGGGCCTTCCACTGGCTCACTGCATGGTTTGGGTCAAATTATTTAAATTCTTCATGTCTGAATTTCCCCATTAGTAAAGTGAGGCTTGTACGATTCACTCTTACCCTTAGACAGTGCTCTGAGAGCTTTGAAAGAAGAGTTTTTTATTGCCTCATTGAAATTAGTTCCAGCTGCACAGCATGCCCCCACCTGTCATCTACTTTTCAGCCAGTGGCCGTTCTGGCTTTGTTTGAAGAGCCCCACCTGACCAGAACTGAGCACCAGCAACTTCCACTGCAGTCAGTGGCAGCTGCAGGCGCACGGTGGTCCTGACAACAAGGCTGTTCTGCAGCTCAGGAGCGGAGTAAAGTTCAGTATGGTCTGCAAGGGAAGGTCTATAACTGGTGTGCAGTCACATGGCTGAGAGCAAGAGGACCCCGGGCCATTTAGTGTCGCTGCTGATACAGAGTGTAAACCTTAACACTTGCATCTCAGTTAATCTGGAGTTTAAATTGAATTTACCATCTTTTTTTTAAAATGTAGGGAATGCTATTTAGGTTGCAGAGTCAAGCACCTGAAAGATAGGCAATGCCAGACTTACAGTGGTCCCAGCCCCTAGGTGCACTCATGCTGTGCACTGCCTGAGGCAGGGGTCCTGTGGCAATAATGATATGTGACTGTGTCATTAAAAAAAACGGTTCTGTAATGCATAAATAGAAGGAAGGTCCCTGGGCAAGTGTAAAGCAAGCATTTTCTAACTTTCAGGTGCTTGACATTATAATGTTCTTTTAATGTAGGTTTTTTTTGCATTAAAATGCTCTAATTAAAAGAGAAAGTAATATGGTAAAAGTAAATCCTGTGAGGTCCAACTATAACAACCCCTTGCTCCCAGCAAGCGTGCACCATCTTCAGTGCAGCTACTACTTGAGTTCTAGACCGAACACTAGTAGCTGGTAGGACGAGAAGGATGTTATATCAGAGGGGAGAATGAACTTCTGGGTCCAGGTACTGGATCCTGGGGTGGTCCTGGAGGGTGGGGAGGCCAAACTGCTTTAGTTTTCTCTCTGCACCCCCCCCTTCCCCAGGAGTTGGGAGCCCCTGTCCCATGTGGCACCCTTGGGTGGGTGAGGATGAGCTACTGAGGCCAGTGCTGACCCTATGCCAGCTTTCTTTACCCTCCAGTCGCTCATTACAGCCGTTGTCCCCGGTGTTTCTAGTCCAGTGGGTGCTGTTGTTGCTACTGCTTTGGTGGGGGCATCATTGTGGCCTTAGAATGTCCATGTATTATTTATCAGGCTCGCAACATTTTTGGAATGAAAGTGAGAGAAGAGAACCAGCAATTTTTTTAAACGGTTTCTATCTCAGGAAAAAGCGAAGAGCATTTCCTGGGAGAAAGACTAGGCACTACTGTAGCCTGAAAGTGTTCCACCTGTTCCATCTCAGAGCGCAGCTGTAACCAACAAAGGTGGGAGAGTTTCTTAAGGAAAAGGTTGCAAGAATCTTTTCTAAAGTGTTAGGGGGTGCGACTAGTTCCCTTTATACTAGAATATAAACCGAAAAAAATTTCAGCCGAGGGCTGAATTTTGAACCGACAATGTTAAAAAAAAATCTGTCAAAGCATGCCCTCCTATTCCTAGAAAAATGGCATTTTTTTCTTCCCAATGTAGTTTTGCTCCCGTAAATGAGTTGGAAAAACATCTACTGTGCCCATAAGAAAGGAATCAACATAGTACAGATGGTCTTTCATACGTATTTGCTTCTGTGTCATCTGCACTGAGCATAAATATCAGTGCACTAACTTCACTGTTGTAAGTGATAAGCTGAAACATCTTTAGTTGTTTTTCAGTCAAATGACAGTAACAAAATGAAAAATCACCATTAAAAACCCTTTATTTGCATATTTTTGATACTGTCAAAGACGCCAGCACTAATGTAACATAAGGAGCATTTTAAATCAGAAACATTACATTTTAAAGCCCTAATAAAGATAAAAGCAAAATAAACACTTGCAGTTGATTTAAAAAAACGAAAAAAGCAAGACTATTTTATGCCAGTGGTTTAATGAAGGTAGTAGCTGGTGACAATTTTTAATAGCACATTAATGCTGAATTATATTGGAATTCCTATAGAAGTCGAGATGACATCCACCTAAACACCAAATGAATTTCAAATGATTGGTATTATCATAATGAACACCAAACGAATTAATAATGATGGAACACTTAAACTAAAATGTTACCTTCTCTAATCTGTTGTCTTTTTATGCCCTACTCAATTCATTGTTATTGAACTATGACCCTCTCCTTCATTCATCTTTTAATTTTTTTAACTATCCCTGCAATTGTTCTGCTTACATAGTATAGAAGGCAGTAGCTGGACTCATCTGTCTGCATAATAGATTTGCGTTGGCATTGCAGAGTTTAGAAGATGGAAAGGCATCTGGATGCTTGATGTAGCGCTATAAAAATGACTATTACTAATAATAACCATCGGAATAACAATTTCTATTTGACGGCACACATGGCCACAGACCTCGGGGCACCTTCAGCAACGTTTAATAAAGTAAATTTATGGCAAGCGCAATGTGTCTGCCCACTCCCCTGATAAATCCCAATGAGAAATGGAAACAAGGCCCAGACCAACAAAAGAACAGCAGCTCACCCAACTCAGAAAACAATGTAAACGCTAAGCCATCTTTGTGTCTGCCTACGACGTGTCAGAGCACTAAACCGAGACCTCTACCACATGAGCTAAAAGCCAGCTGGCTGTTAGCTACGGCTGTAGAGCAGACTCATTATCTCTCTCTCTCTCTCTGTGCCAGAAGGTGTGTGGGTTACACAAGCAATCTCCTTGAAATCAATGGGGACGACTGCCTGAGGTGCTAGGAAATTGTAGGCGATGCATCCCCTCAGGTGGGGTGGGTGGGCTTGGGCAGCTGAAGGGAGGTGCAGAGTTTTCAGTTCTCACCCTACAGATACAAGTGAAAGGAATCCCCAGAGCCATGAATGTGGCAGATCCTCCGTTCATTTCTACGCCCTCCCATTTCATAATGCAGCCCATTGCTTTCGGCTAAACGGGCCCACTGTTATCTTGGCCTTGAGGGGCCCTTGCTCACAGATTGGCAGACAACAGTGTTCAGGGAGCATGAATAGCACTCATTCCTGCAGACCAACAAAACAGCATTAGGCTATTAAGTATAGAATTGTGTTGATGCATTATGGCAACCACTTAAGCAAGCATTGGCTATTGCTGGATGTGTCTAGCAAATCTGCTAGCAGTGTTTAAAGACAGGCGTCTGAGGCCACATACCAAGCCAGACAGATACTACATTATAGTACTAGCCAATTAACCTGCCTGGTACTAAAGCATCCCATGCTCATTTACAATTAACTTTTCTAGCTGCAGAATTGCTGTTATTGATTTTTTGCAATGTGCATGGCCAAAAGCCCAGGATGGAGGCTCCATTGTGCTGTATTGTACAAACACACAGGACGCTATGGTCCCTGCCGCCAAGCGCTTACAATATAATTGAAAACAATATTCGTCAAATGATTTGCCCAAACAGTCTGATGGAGAAGATAGGGCCAGAGAAGGGCTACTGATGCTATAGTGCACATAGTCACCTAAATTAGGGTAACCCCATTGGGGTTTAGCGAGAGCAGGGCCCCTTTAAATAGTTTTCCTGAGGAGGGAAGTGCTGTTGGGGGAGCAGAGAGAGAGAGAGAGCGAGAGAGCAACAGGATGTGTGTGTCCGGAGCTGCAGACGGAAGGGGTGCAGCAAACAGGCCCTCACAGAGTGAAGAAGTCAAGAACCTGCCTGAGGCTTGGGAGGGACAGAGCGGCCGACTGGGGACACCCCAGGACAGGAGCTAGGGGGTGCACTGTGCCAGGGAGGAATCACTTGTGAAGGACAGACCACAGCTGAACCCAGCATCACTGCTGCTCAAAGCTGCATGGGGCTGTGAGTACTGGGGCTGGTGACTTTGCATTGGGAATAAGGCGGGAGGTGGTCGCTCTGTGTGGCTTTGCAGAGAGTGGTGGAAGAGGGCACTGAGGGGTTTGTTGGGGGCATTTTACTGGCGCTGAAGATGACCAGGAGCACCCAAGACTCACCACTGGACTCGAACTTTGCCCAGGATGCTTGAACTCAGTGTGCAGCCACATTGCTCGGTGCCTGTCCTTTCAGACTGTGGTACCACTAGGCCTGTGGGGGCCTTGAGTTGAATGCAATCCCATTTTACCGCTCCCCTATATTTCCCCCTGTTGTTTTTCTCCTTTCATCCCTCTGTAAATAAACATTTCCCCCTCCTGTATTCATTGTACTTTGCCTGTGTGTTCACTCTGGGGGGGTTTGGAACAGGTGCCTCTGGGGTGGAAGGGACTTTCCCTGCTGTGTTTCTGCACGCGCCTTCTCTTGGTCAGAGCTGCCTGCACAGCAGACTCCATCTTGGCCACGAGGGTGCTACAGTTACATCAGCTATGCCCTGCTCCTGTTGAAGTCAATGGCAAAACTCCCACTGACACCAGCGATTCCAGCTCAGGTTCGATATGCACAACCTGATGGTTTCAAATTGGTTAAAAATTTTTAAACTGTCACTAGAATCAGCTCCCCCACCACGTCTGCTCAACCTCGCCATGATTGCGTGGCAGAGTTCTTGTAGCAACATGGCAGAAGTAGGACAGTGAGGCATGAACTCAGCTCCTTGCAGACCACTGGCCCAAAGGTGAGCGAGCGGCCAGCGCAGCAGTGGCTTGCCACCACCCATTTGTGAATACCGCCACCTATAGCTCAAAGATCAGTACTTCCTTCGGAAAAACTGCAACCCCACCCTTTCATGCAGTGCAGTTGCGATGTGATAAGTATATAAAAACGATGCGGGGTAAGATTAGAGCACAGCTCATGATATCATCATTGCCACCAGCATCACTCTGCTAAAGTGGCTGATCTGGAACAACTGAAAGCAATAAACCTGTCCCTTTTTTCGCAAGGACACCGATGACTGCAGTTTGCTACTCTGTAGTTTGCTATTCCATTTCCCCAGCTGCATTTCCAGGCCCCATTAGACCAACCTGCTTTCCAAAGCAGTTCATTCAGGCTTTAGTAGCTACTAGAATCCACCCAGCCCACGTGGTACAGTGAAAATGAACCTAGTACATGTAACTCTATTAAGAATGAACTTGCAAACACAGACTAGACACGTAAGCAACAAAAATGGGTTTACTCTTCTGTGATGTCATGCAGCCGCTCCATGTAGCACATTTTGTGTCTGTCAGACACCGAATCAGTGCCCTGTGAACACTAACCATTTTTATTAACCTTTAAAGAAACGTCCTTTTTATTTGAAAATGTAAACCGTGCAGTGAGCACTAGCTAGAGCCTTGAATTCAGGTCACATTAAACTGCTGTGGTTCACCTCTCAGCTCTTCCACATTCAGTTGAAAGCATCGTGCCATAAAACTCAACAGTGCCCCTGTTCCACAGCGGAAGGTAATGTTCCATCATGGCCATTTGCATTTAGAAGCAGGAATTTATACTGAGTAATTACACTTCATTTATGACTGACCCGATGTAAAGCAAGCCTCTTTCAAAGCTCCTCTCACAGCGTGTTTATGAGGTGTTACTCCATTGTGCTAACATTTTTCACCTTTTAATGGTTCTTGTTTCATGTTTGGGCGGCGAAAGGTTAAAGTGTTTTGAGCTGAGAAAAATGAGGCATAGGGTGGCTTTAGCTAGCATTGCTTCTGTACTTGTTGGCATTGGTCATTTGTTTTAATGAAATGTGGGTTTCCCCGCCCCCCCTTGCTCTCTTGGTGTTTCTGGCTTATCATTTGCATAAGTACTTCATGACTTCACCTACCACCCAGAAAAAGGTCAGACCTAAGCTATATGGTGCGGGGGAGGAAGAAGGGGAGGAAAAACAACAACAAGTAAAGGCTAATGCCAAGGCCTTATATGGGGTTTGAGCATTAAAAGCCTCAAACTGCTCATGGATTTCCGAAACTGCTCTATACAGGACATCCTTTTTATGTTCCCGCTATGGTTAATGCCATCTATTTAGCTTTATAAAACAGATTCCTAACTTGCTTTTTAGTATGCAGTCTTAGCTGCTTCTGTGTGAGACTGCCGCATATTTTGCTGCTTTGTGGCTCACAGTCAGTATTGTAAAAATCCATTTTAAAAAATTGCTGTCAAATGGATTTTTGTTTTCAACAGCCCTCCAGCTGTGACAAAACTGTTAATTAAACTGATTCCACAATAAACCAAACACACCTAATGCAATACACACTTTATTTCAAAATGTCAGGTTTGCAGCTTTAAGACTCACAGCTCCCATGATCCTCAAATTGAACAGGTACGACTGGCCTTGAGAGTCCTACCCTTGGATGTTCTTAAAGGCTTTTCAGTGAAATGAGTCTGCAGGTCATAACTTAACAGTAAATATACCGTAATGACCATCATTTACATGATGGGCACATAATGCAATATCAGAACGTGTGTTACACAGAGGCTGATTTAACAGGCCCTAGACGTTTAGGGTAGCCCCTTCCCATGGATCAGCTAAATATCAAAAGTAGCTTTTGGCGCCTGTTTTTTAAAGGTGCGGAACACCCACAGTTCCTGCTGATGCCTACTGGAATGCTCAATGCCTCCGAATATCAGGGCCATACTGTTTTCAGTTATTTTATGCCACACAGATCCTTTACAGAGACCCATCTCCTGGATGTGAGCATGGTGGGGAACCACACCCACACATAAATGAAAGGCCAATGCAAGGAGTTCACTTTGATGTGTGGTAATGAACGTCACTTTTAATTCTAGGATTATAACGCCTAATCTAAAGCTGCATGTATAATCGGGGGTGAAAAATGAAGGGGTAGAGATGTGTCTGATGTAGGATGAGAGACACGATAGCCTTTAATCATTTTGCTTTCAAAGACGCTTTGGAGAACGCTTTGAAGATGAAATGTTCAGAGCGGCTTCTGGAAAACAGGCGGCAGCGATGTACTCCACTCACCTCTTGACCAGCCCCTGAGCCAGAGGTTGCACTGTGGACGGTGTGCAGTACTGCGTGTCTGGATCTTTGCTGCAGAACACTCCAACTTGGTATCTGGTAAGCTGCAGCAAAACTGAGCTCATCATGCACTGCCCAGCTCTAGACATTTGTGATCCAGATAACAGGATTCCTTCCGAAAGAAGCGAGGAGAATATATTACAAAACACTCTGTCTCTACAGTATGCTTTTATTTGCCATAATGGAGTTATCGGTCCTGGAGCAGTAGACAAGCTAAACAACATAATGGCTAAAAGTAAATGTTCTTGCCCCTCATATATGCAGATGACTTTAATTAGACCGGGGCGATAATTTTCTGTAACTTGTGTATTACTATAACTGGGTGTAAGTGAGCATTCATGCACCTCTTAGTTAAAAAGAAAGAAACATCTGCCCGGAATAGGTGCACAGTAAAAATGTCTGACGTGGGGGAGGGAGACATGTCACTAATTGTTTATAAGATTTAAAGCCTAGCCATTGCTTAATTATAAATCCCACTTCTTTCCCCTGTGCTATAAGGCACAAACACTTGAACTAGCTTGCTCCGTTTCAAGCAGTGGAAGGGACTGATGTGATGAACATTTGCGCTTCCCCTCCTATTTCTTTCGTAACTTGAACTTCTAAGAAAGGTGTTTTTTCCTCTCACCCCCCCCAGTCTTTTTCAACCTAAACAATTCTTCTGAATAGTCTGCTCTGCTTGGCAGCTTTGAGCCATACGTCTCCAGGCAATCCAATACCGAATTTGTCTTCCCTGAACACTGGCGAGCAGAGCTCCTATTTTGCTAATGCACTTTGCCATCATACTGCAAGTCTATGATACCTTGGCTCCACGGCCCATTCACATCAAACCCCATTCGAATTGCTCTTGTAATAGCAGTATTTGGCTGCCAAGAATGGCATGACAAGGAGGGTGGAGCTGTTCGTGCACCCAACAGTCTCATACAATGCCTCTGTCTTGTCACGATTCCTACATAACCTGTATGTAGCGGTATCCTTATTATTTGTATTGCAGAGGCACGTAGAGTCTTCAGCCAAGATCAGGCCCTATTGTGCTAATCACTGTACAACCACCTATTTTACAGATGGGAAACTGAAGTGCAGTGAAATTGAGCCACTTGCCCAAGGTCACAAGGGAAGCCAGTGGCAGGGCTGGGAGTTGAAACCCAATCTTTTGACTCCCCTCGTGATGCCTTAACTACAAAACCATTCTTCTGCCCTCATGATTACAATGGGAGTGGAGCTGCTCTTCCTCACAAACAGCTTTATATGTTGCCTTTGTCCTGCCATGCTTTCTGCATAACAAATATGTGCTGTTAGCCAGCCTCTTTTATTGCGGCATCACAGCTGTGTGAAAGCATCCTATGAAAAATGCCAAATGCAGTATTTAAAACTGTAAGCAGTGAGCGCCGCACGTATTTGCATTCTTAACTTGTTTAGCGTTAGATGGCGGAGCCAGTGGGCAAGCTGCAAAACGCCAAACGAACTCATTTACATTACTCCCAGCTCAGGATGGAGCATCACTCACGGAAATGGTCCAAAACACACCAGATGCCAGCACCACCTCGTCTAATCTCATTAAGTTAAATCTGCCCGTAAAATTCCCATCTCTCTGCTCAAACTATTCAGATAATAAGCTTTATCTGAAAGCAACTCGGAAAAAATAAAAAGCCACTGAGCTTGCTACAGGTACTGGCTCAGTTTTGGGGTGAAACCTCCAGCACCTTCATTAAGCTGTAGCTGGAAGAAGAGAAAAAGGCAAACACAGAGACCAATATTTTCAGACTTGCACATCTTAAGTTAGGGATCTCTAGGGAGCCTGTCAAAGGCCCAAGGGTACTTTCACTTTCAGTGGGAGCTGGGCACGCAAGTGCTCTGTGCATATTTTACCTTTCTCCCCCACAAGCCCATATTTAGGAGCCTAAATAAGTGGCCTTATTTTCAGCAGTGCTGAGCACCTGCAGTAGGAACTGAAGTCACAGGAGCAGCAGGTGCTCAGCCACTTATATAGATGCCTAAATATGGCTTTAGATGCCTAACTTTAGGCAGACAAGTTTGAAAATAGTGGGGCTTAAGGTACATTTGTCGCATGTGTATATATTATATAGATATATCAATTTATAAATAGATGCAGCTATTCTAGTACCCTACTTTTTATGTGTGCATTAGCCATGGACAGAAATCAGTACTCCAGCTCCAACTGTTCCCAGACTTTTTGTTGTTGGCGAAAGGCTGGAGGGTTGAAATTTGAACTCTGGATAAAAAACAACACTCCAGACTGGAACCCTACAAATCGATGAGGTCTCTGTACTCCAGATTCAGTTGGTTGCTTGAATTTATCTCTAATACAATGGCTTTTAGGCTCTTCTGGAGTGTTCATTGCCATACATGTAGTATCTAGCTGTTGAACAAAGCTTAGGAAGGGTGTTAGAACCCTACAGGGACACTAGTTCAATTAAGGGAACTTTTGAAAGTTCCCTTCTGTGATCTGTGGTGGCTGCGAAGATACTCAATTCAATCCTCATCCTCCTGCTTTAGATGCTCCTACTGCAGGGAATACATGTTATATTATCTGCTGTTGATCCTCCAAGTGGAAGAGCTATTCTGTTGGAATAATGGCTGTTATTGGGACAAAGGAAAATGTACTTTATGCTGGATTTATTTTCCCATTTTTGAGCACAGAAGCAGTCAGGTGCTACCAGGGACACACCTGCTCACCGTCATGATGCTATTCATGCTCACTCAACTTGGTTACTGTTTTTCTAATTGGAAAATAATCTTTGACAGACACAGAAATGGAAGATCAGTTGTGAACAAGGATGTACCAAAACTCACCCCCCACAGAGTTAACAAATTTTTGAAGCAGGTGGTTTCTCAGCTCAGCAACAAACTCCCAGTCATTTACTCTGAAAAATCTTATTTCATAATCTGCCCCACTACCTGAAAATAACGGAGACCACAGTACTTACACACACCCTTCCACCAGCAGAGACCAGGAAACTGTAGACACCTATTGCCAACTTGTTTTATTAATTAACCAGACACAATCCCAGGCCCTGTGCCCAACACACGATAAAGATATTTTAAAAGGTTTAGGAAAAACAATAGAAAAGAAATGATAACTTGTAAGAGGCCATAGAAATAATCAACTCTAATGGCCTGTCCCTGAAACCAGTTACTAACAGTAACTAAAGTAAATGATGAGAAACTGTAGCCTTGCACCTTAATACCCATAGTGCCTCTAATAATGTATAGAATAGGGAATTTCATGTAAGCCAGTGGAGTTAACAACAAGGCTGAAAATGATTCCATATGCCCTTTGTTATGGTGAAACAGTTCTTAATCCTTGTCAGGGTGTTTTCCTCTAGGCCAATGCTAAATTCATTTGGAGGGGAGTACTATAATGATCTTATTTTTCAGTTTCTTCAGGGTCTGATTCTCATACCCTTACTTATAATGAACAGTACCTTACTTCAATGATCAATGGAACAGTACATAGGGAGTAAAACGCTACTGAACACAAGTAAGGGTATCAGACTTTGACCTTTAAATATAACCTTTTCGTCTTCACAGTTTGTAAACCCCCCACTTTGTAAAACAAAGCAGAATAGTGTTGGTTTCTGAACGAGTAAGTCTCAAAGGCTCTCAAGCTGCCGTGGGAATAATTTAATATCTTGTCCATCATGTGGATGTGCAACCTAATGCATTTCCCTATTTTCCTGAGGTATAATCATACTCTGAGTTCCATTACACGTAATGGAGTGGGATTATCCAGAAAGTTATTCATGAGATATTTTGTTAGTGGTTTTCACCTTCTCCTTGAAGAAAAATACATTATATCAACATGTTCATGAGGAACAAACAGCTCTGGCATTCAGCTATGATTATGTTATTAACTTTTTTTAGCTAATAATTTTCACTCATCAAAAAGAACCAATTTTTCACTCACCCCAGTGACCAAGAGTTGAAGATTGCTGCATGCCGGACCAATGTGTATGCTTTTGGTTCACCTTGACAGTTACCTCATTCATTTCCAAATAGAAACATTATCCTCCCTGCTCTTCTCTAACAGTTACATAGAATTTCCGTTTTCCCTTCAGTTATGATTTAATTTTGAAGGCAAAGACTCCTATGCTTCGGGGGGGAAGTAAAGATGGAGGCAGGAGTGAAAGTAACTTAAAGGACTTACTGGTATGCAGGGTGGCCGTGGTCCTGGGCAAAGTGGGGGGACTGGGGCTCTGTCAGTGACCTTTTGTCCCCCACATCAGCGGCCCTGCCGGTACGGTGCTTAAAGTGCTGCCGCGGCAGCACTTTTAACATCGGCTGTTTACCGGCCTGTACCGGCGGCCACTTTCTTACCAGTACTCCGTACCGGCCCGTACTGGCTTACTTTCACCTCTGGATGGAGGAAAAGGGGAATAAGGCTGATGAAATGTAGTTGACTCCAGGATCTGAAATATTTTATGCCTACTCAGAATAGAATAAACTATTCTTCATCTTTCCTGTAATCATAATTTTCCTTGATATTGGACTTACTTAAAACTCTACCCAGTGAGTCTGGCAGAGGCTAACACAGTGCCACTAGAACTGGAATATGAAAAGCTATTTGTTGGTGTCCATTTATAATATCCCAAGATTATACACAGCTATAAGATACAGCAAATCTAAGGCCATTTTTTTCTCATCACTGAGTATTTATTATATATAACAAATACATGAAAAAGGAAAAAACTATATTGTGTGATATAAATAGTTTATTTACATTACAGAAAAACATCAAGACAATGTATACTATTTCAAATATATCCATACATAATCAAATATAGCTGTAGTACATGTTTTCATTGGTGTAGATTACCACAAATGCAAGGCAACATGTGTAGATCTTGTTTTAATCTTTTGTCTATAATACTGTATTTTGTAGTCCAAGCTCTCTGCAGTTAGTTTTGCCATTGTGGAAACATGCACTCTTTAAATTAACCTGGTCGATGCTCTTGTTGTGTTGTCTGAACTGTAGTGCCCTGTGTTTTGCTTCTGTCTGTGGATTCTGTTGCTCCTGGGACATTTTCTGAAAGAAATAGGGGGGAAAATACACAAATCATAGCGAGGCATTTGCTTAACAAAAGGGCTTGGGTGAGAATATGAGGATGGGAAGCTGAAGAGGAAGCAGATCTTCCTCCCAGTCACTAGATTTCCTCCCAAACAATGTGGCAGAAAGAACAACTGGGCCATGTTCTCTGCATTCCTGTGAAAAATGTCAGCCTTGATAAAAATTACAGTAAGAGAAAACTAAGGTTGCATGGTTAAGCACTCATAAGTAAGGCTGAGTTTTTGTCATGGATATTTTTAGTAAAAGTCCTGGACCGGTTACAGGCAATAAACAAAAATTCATGGAAGCCTGTGACCTGTCCCTGACTTTCACGAAAAATATCCCTGACAAAATGAGGAAGTGGGTTCAGCACCCACTGCTGTTGGGGTTCCCGGGTCCCCCACCCCTATGGACAGTGGGAGCTCTGGGGTCCCCTGCCGCTGTGGGAATGGGATCTGCAGGGTCCCCTGCCCACAGAGTTGGGCCCCCCTGCTACCCACCATGGCTGGGCAGCTCCGGGGAGTTTCCCGTTGTCCCCTGCGGCTGGGCAGCTTTGTGGAGTCCCCCACTGTCTGCTGCAGCTGGGCAGCTACAGGATCTGCCTGCTGTCGCTGCAGCTGGGCAGCTGTGGGGAGTCTCCGTCGCCCCCAGCTGGACAGCTGCAGCGTGCCCCCACCAGTGTGTGTGTGGGGGGGGTGGGGGGGGGAGGGGCTAGGAGCTGCCGGGGGTGGGAGGCGGGCTGGAAGCTGCAGCGCGGGGGCAGAAAATGTCATGAAGGTCAATTGAAGTCATGGATTCCGTGACTTCTGTGACATAATGGTAGGCTTACTCATAAGACAAGTGATGTCAAAGTTAAAGTTGCAAGTACAACTTTAACTCTGCCCCCTTGTAATAGGCATGTCCTACACAATACATTCCTTAACTGAACTGTCGCATATTATTTCTTAACTAATATAACAATTTTCAGGAAACAGTAGGAGGAGCTAGACTAGGAAAGATCCCATACTCATTTGCAAACCTTTTCTATGAACTAGGGCACCATCGCTAGCAAACCTAGGACTGATTCACAGAGCTACATGTCATCAGCTCACTGACAGTCTCATAGCCCAGAGTAGCCTCTTGTGCACACTGAACAAGAGAGGTGGCAAAATAGGACCTTGCAATATTCCACAAGAATGATCTCTGGAATCTCTCAAGCAAGAAAGCACAGAACCACTAAATCATAGTGCACCTAGAATCTGCAAGTGAATCAATAAAATGTCATGGTCAGGTTAATCAAGGATGCTTGACCAATCAGAAAAAATGAATATGGACATTAGACCTTTGACCACTGGCCACTTCACAAAAATGGAGATTGTTAACCAAAAAACCAAAAACAAACCTCAAACAAACTAGCATAACCTCCATACCCAAGTCTAAAGCCAAAATGTGAGTTAACAATTAGAGCTGAAAGAGTGCTATTAGCTGAGAGACAAGTGTGTGAAAGCATTGATTCTCTGGATGACAGGTCTCTAGATGACTGTGCGGGGGGCGTGACTGGTGCCTTGTTAAAATATCCTCTTAAAACATATATTCCATTTTTATTTTGAGTATTAGTAGAAAAATAGTGAGCTCCAAAAAGACAACTGGAAATAGAAACACTCCTAAATCCTTAAACAGGGCGAGTGGGTGCACAGATTTCAGAATTTCTTTCGACAAGAAAAGAAAAGGAATTAGGGACCTGTTTTTAAACCTAAGCGCTGAACAGGTCTTTAGGTGGCTAAATATAGATTTATATGCCTTCACACCTCCACATTTGAAAATTGGGTCCTTATCCTGTCACTAACAAGTAACTAGGCAGAGTTGGAATGTTTCCAGGGACAATCCAGAGATGCAGGTTTGGTCTGTGCAGCTACCAAACATATGGCACAGCACCTGAGACTGAAGCAAGGAAAGGGAGGAATCGGAGGTCCTGAGAAGTTCTAACAACAAAGAAATAGCCTACAGGTGCATTTGGGCTGGGAGAAAAGGGATTGATTCAGTGAGGGTTGGCCCCAGCTGATCAGATGAGTGGCAGTGGGGGCGTGTGTGCTAGCATTGGACAAAAGGCCTTCGCTCAGTGGATCCAAACCCATCTCTCAGCACAAGAGTGGATTCAGACCATGAGATGGAAGTGATGGCCCGGCTGGAAGCAATGGGTTGCTCTACAATGAACTCACATAATGACGGTGTGGTCATGGGGTCCAAAGTCAACTGGACTGAGTTGAAACTTAGGCTTACTTTTATGAAACAAAATTTCTTGAATGAAAACATATACACGGTGTGAGTCTATAATGCAAAGTGAAACCTCTACTCCAGATGACTACCAGCTAGTGGGAACAAAGTCGGTTTAAGAAAGGTGACCGGTACCAAGGAACTTGAGATACTACTACCACAATTGCTAAAGTCAGTAAAACATGGTACAATAGGGGATCTAAGTGTATGCTACCTGTGGCCGGCTCAGATGAAGGGTCTTTGGCTGTGTTCAGAACAGAGTCCGGTTCCATAGACTCAGTGATGAGCTGAAGTTGAGCCACTTGGTCCTTGACTCCTTCAGCCACCTGAAGTAAACCGAGCTTTGTGATGCGCTCAGTGTGAGACCTATGTTTATTTATGAACATACCCATTAAAATAATGTAAACTAGGAACTAGAACACAGGCCTCCTGCCTTCTAGCCAGCTGAGGCTAACAGGATGGCTTGAGTCAGTGATCGTGTAATCCTAGCAGGCAAAGCACACAATCCATTCATTTTTAATCAAGTTATTTGCACAAATAAACTGCCGTAACTAAATACAAATAAACTGCCATTACTAAGTAATACAAAGCAGTAAAGAAAAGTGCTGAGAGACAGGACAACGCTGAGCATAACCTTATATTTCCAAGTCCTCCTTCACCTACACTGTTCCGTCTTTGTCTTGTCTTGTCTCTCAAGTTGGAAGGTCTCTGGTGGGTGTCTCTCTATGTGCTCAGTCAGGAACAAGGATGAGCACTACTGTGATTCCTAACTTCAGTGGGAGCTGGAGGCTCTGGGTGCCTCTCAGAAATGCTCAGCTTTGGAAAGCACCACAGGCATTTGCAGTGCTACATGCATATTTTAATAATAGTAACAAATAAATGATTAGTAATAATAATATTGGCGAATGGCACACAAGTACAAGTTTTAGACACAGAGATCCAAATTCCATGCTCGTGCAAACTGATGAAACTTAAATCAAAGTCACTAACTGAGAATTTGGCCATAAGACAGTCTAACGGGTTCAAGTTTGACTTCTTCTCTCATATAAGGATTTTTGAGCACATTTTTATTGTCTTTCCTACTTGGAAGAGTTCATGCATTGGGATGTCCTGGAGTTCAACCCAATACACTCATGTTCACTCAACCATACTTGTGCAAATCATACAGTCACATGTGCATTTGCAACCAGAACTCTTGGCAGTTGCAAACTGCATGCACTTTTCTTAGGGCACTTAGGTCTCTGTATCTGAAATGTAGTCTAAGTTGTTAAGTGAGGTTTGGAGGCTGTTTTGCAATAATCACAGGGATTATAGAAAAAGGTCAACATTTATGAATTAACCACATTAGAACATGCGGGGAGGTGCTAACACATATTAAAAGTATCAGTGGGATATGTCATCTAGATTGCAGTACCATAGATCCTAATCTAAATCTGTTAAGTAGGAAGGATTCATATCTTTTCCCCTGCTCACATGCTCTACCTTACTAGGTTGCCTGAAGGTGAAAAAACTAGAGTCACTAAAAGAAAATGACATGGTGCATTTTCCCATTTATCAGTTATTTTTCCATCTCCTTTTTTATGTACACTCTTTTTTGGTATGAATTATCTCCATGTTCCCTGTAACCCACTTTAATATAATCCATTGCCTCTTCTGGCATCTACTGTTAAAGGTAGTAGACTTGATGAACTCAGCTTGGCCAGAAAGCAGCTCAAAGCTTCAGCAGATGATTTTGCTTTACGCATTTAGGCCAGGGGAGGATTTATTAATCATTTTTTGTCTTTTCCAGGAGCAAATGCTGCACTTGTCCTCTAACCAGACAGTGCAACACTGATACTGAGATATATTAGAGCTTTTATTTTCTATAGAGGTATGATACCTGTGTTTTATTTTCCTGCCTTTTGTTTAGAAATAAATCCTTTTTCAATCTGATTTATCGGTAGAGCTGTACGAGGGCTGAATGAGTTTCACCTGGTGATTTCTGACAAAAGCCTGGAGAAACTCGGAAGCCAGGGCTCACTCTGAACTCTTCCAGAAACAATGAAACTGGGTCAGTGAGGTTGTACAGTAGCACTTGTGGGCCTGAGAAGAATAATTACACTTCACACTTTAATTCTGAACTACCTTGAGGCCACAGTTTCCATGCTAATAAGCGCTTCTTTATTTACAAAAATGCAACATTACACCTGGATATTTATCTAGGTTCCCATCCAGCAAAACACCAAAGCACATGCATAACTTTAAGCCTGTGTGCTGTCCCCTTTATTAAAATAATTTCAGTTGGCTTAAAGTTATGCATGTGCTCAAGTGCTCTGCTGGATTGGAGCTACAGTGATGGGCTCTTTGGAAATACATATACAGGTAGAAGTAGATTTATTTAGTAACTGTTGATCCAGTTGCCTCATTTACATTCCCTTTATTTATATGAACAATATTTTATCCAAGCATCTGAATACAGAATGTGAAACTTCATTTGCTATATGTGCTGGTGTGGCCTAAGTCTGAATAAATTGGCATTGAAAATACAGTCGTGATAAATAAATCAGCACTGGGACCAAACAATTCTTTCCCCTACTTCAGTGAATTAAGTGGGATTCATTATCTGAGTGCAAATGTACTAGTCTGTGTAATTGGAGAATCAAGTGGGTATAAACCAAGTCCC
This sequence comes from Natator depressus, assembly GCF_965152275.1. NCBI lineage: Eukaryota > Metazoa > Chordata > Testudines > Cheloniidae > Natator > Natator depressus. The sequence continues at coordinate 52,924,039 of NC_134244.1, forward strand.
TTTTCTTCTATCGCAAAAACGTAGCAATACTGACCTTGTAATGCAGAGGACTACAACACAGATGATAGCAATCTGGATGGTTCCAATCACAGCTGCTATTAAGACGTACTGAAATCGTACTGGCCCTGGAACCACATATAAAACGCTGTAGTCCTTTTTTTCACAGTGTTGTCCAGTGTAGCCTGCATCACACCTGCAGTGAAAGATGTTTATCCTGTTACTTAGATCTCCTGCATCCCTTTTAGCAGAGGGACAGACTATGCCCCTGATTAGAACTTGAGAGGGAGGCTCTGTGTATAAAAGTACCACTTGGCAGACACTGTGTGGGCTTTTTTTTTTTTTTTTTTTTAAAAAGGGATGTAGATTATACTTCCAGGTTACGCGAGGACTGCCTTGACCTCACAAACACCAAGTGGCTACGATAATGAGATACATAGCTACTTGGATGTCTTAAATGTGGTGACTATTTGGATTAGGGGAGCACCCAGAGACCCCATCCTAGATTGGCACCTTATTGTGCTAAGCACACACACAGTAAGGGACAGTCCCTGCCCCAAAGAGCGTCCAGCCTACAAGACAGACAAAGGGTAGGAGAAATGAATGACAGTCCTGAAAAGCTGAGGGCTGTGCAGGGATACCTGCTTTTCCCTTGGATTCACAGGTGAGCCATGCATTTTTCATCAACCTATGCCAACGTGTTTGTCTGGGAAAAGCTTTGGTTTTGATGACACTGGGTTGCCTCTAGGATAGTCTATTTTACTCTTTAGCTATTGCTTTCCCCATACTTCCTATAAAAGGCAAAATCCTACACACCCCACAGAGCCCGAATGTTTGGACCATGCACGAGGCCTGTTCGTCAGGAGCAGAGAGCAGGCACCCACTGCACCACCAAGTCTGGTTGCTTCACAGCTGCTATTATCACCCTAGCCCCAAGGCCGCAGCAGTCTCCTTAGCTCCTAGACCCCTTCTCTGAAGAGGTAATAGCCAATAGATTCATAGGGTTTATGGACACAAGGGTCCATTAGGGTATCTAGTCTGACCTCCTGTATATCACAGGCCATTACACTTCACCCTGTTCCCCCTGGACTGAGCACAATAACTTGTGCATATTTTCCAGAAAGGTCTCCAGTCTGGATCTGAAGACCTAGAGAGATGGAGAATCAGCTCATTCCAATGCTAATCACCAGCACTACTAACAATGTGTGCCTTATGTCCAAGCTGAATTTGTACGGTTTCAGATCTAAGTACTGGCCTTTGCGCTACCCCAATCCTGGCACTGCTCTTCACTAGGGTGGTCCTTAGGCACAGGTCAGAGTTTCCTGAATGTAGCTGTCACCTGCACCAGCTGCTGATGCTGCCAAGTAGCCATAGGGCAGCCGGGGATCACTGGGGCTCAGGGGAGCCTCAACCTGCTCTTTCTTACAGCAACACCCCCCAGGGCAACAAGAGAGGTGGGAGGAGCAGTTCTGGTGTCTCTTGTCCAAGGACATCCCTATCTAGGCGAGATCCCTGGGGGCCAGGCCTGCTGGGTCTAGGTCTTCTTTGTGCCATAGCAATGCAAAGTGGCCGCAGCGTGACACAGGATTCAGGCCAGAATGTTTTATTTGCTAATGCGCAACGAAGTCTTAGGGATAAACTTGTCACAATTTGGGGCAAATCCTGACAGATGTGGAGTGCCTCCTGAGTGGGCCCAAGTCCCCTCAACTCCCATTAACTTCAGTGGGAGGAGATGGTGCTGAGACCCTTCCTGGAGGTCCCCAAATCCCCTCTGATGCTAGAACTCCCTGTGCTTTTGGACGAGAATGCCAAAAATATCCCATGTTTGGTACTTTTCCCTTGGTGGGGTACAGGCCATCTGGTGCTGGACTCTGACGCAGATTACCCACTGAAGGCCCTGCAAATGAACACATAATTTACCTGTTTGTCCAATTGCCACTAAAATCCCTGTTTATTCTGCCCACTGCCACACAAAGTCTGTTTCTCTCCTCGCTGTTTCCCCGTCCTGCTACCTTCTTCCCTGTCTGATTTCCCACGAAGGGGAGTCTAGCTGTTCCCCTGGGCTGGCTCCGGTGCTGCTGGCAGTGGAGCGGAGAGGCATCACAAGGGAAACCTTGCAGGTCAATGGCACCAGCAACTCTAAGAGACTTGGATCTTGTCTTAGAGGTGGTGGTGGTGCTCACTGAGCTTTGTGCTCCAGGCTAGGGTAAGGGGAGGCATGCAACAGCCCCCACCTCCAAGCCTTGGAACCAGCTGCAGGAGACAATAATGTGGTTGGAAGAATGGAGAAGCAGGGGTAGCCAAGGCCAAAATGGACCACAGGATCTAGGGGAGATTTGCAGGAGCCGGTACCCTCCATGCAGAGCTTCCGAGGAACTGTCTGATCTCCAATCTCCCTGTCTTGTATACCTCAGAACAATAGCTGCAGCAAATGTGCACTTCATCTCCTTGCCCCCACTTCAACCACCACTCGTCCTCCCTGCCCAGTCCTCTTTCTAAGTCACCTTGCACACAAAGCTGTAAGAAATTGTCTTCCATTCAGTTCTTCACTTTTTAAGGTTTGCCTATTGTGAAAGTATCAGGGAATACTAGATTTCAGTGCTACAAGTCAACGAAAAGCACCCATTGGCTACGCTTGCCCTTTGTGGTGCATTTAAAAATATTTAAATATGTCTTAAGGTTATTTCATGTTTTTATAATCGATTGACATTGTGGCATAATTCAGGGCAATTCTGCTGCATAATTTAGGTCTAAGGTGCTTTACCATACAAGGGTTTTTGGCTAATAATTATTTTCCACACTGCATCTAGATTACACATATTAGCAACTCTACATCTTCCACTTATCACCACCTGCTCTGGAGGAAAAGTGTTACCTGCAAGATGGTTCCAACATATTAGTAGAATGCTCGCACTTCCCATGCATGCAGAAGCCATTGTAGTGTTCTGGACAAGGAATGTAGATCCCTCTGGCACTTTCTTCCAGTTTATTTGCATTCTCTGTGAACACAGGTGAAAAGAACATCATCAACCTGGAAGCATGAAGTAAGGGGAGGTGAGAAGAAACATGGCATTAAATGCTCAAGATACAACATAGGAAAAATTCAAAAGGGCAAGATGTGAAAGACTCCTATTTAGTTGTAAAAGAAAGAGAAATACTGAAATGATTTTGCAACCCAGAAATCTATGCTTAAACAGGACTAATATTAGACAGGAATCACCTAGCATAGATGCAGAGCTTTGTAAGCTATTTTGTGATTCTTTTGCTTATCTAATTCCCTTTAGGTTTTTGCACTGTGTTGCCAGAAAACCTAACTTTACTATTTTAAAATTTTTTTTACTATATTTAAACATCACAACATATTCCATGAAAAATGTCCAATAATATCTGTTCTCCTTTAAATTCTCTCTCCGCAGAATCATGCAGGGCTAGGAAGAATCTGGACATCGATATACTTGAAAGGCTACCATAAAAGAGACAAATTGTTCTCTCTTGCCCCAGAGGGCAGGACAAGAGGGAATGAGTTTAAACTACAGCATAGCAGATTTGGATTAAATCTCAGGAAAAACTTCCTAACTGTAAGAACAGTAGGACAATGGAACAGGTGGCCAAGGGAGGTTGTGAAAGCTCCTTCACTGGAGGTTTTCAAAAGGAGGCTGGATGGATCGCCATCTGTCTTGGATGGTTTAGACACAACAAATCCTGCATCTTGGCAGGGAGTTAGACTAGATGACCCCTGCAGTCCCTTCTAACCCTGTGATTCTATGCTCAGTGGAATAAACATAGTGAGATGAAGGATGGTTTTGTGGCTAAAGCACAGGAGTAGAACTTAAAAATCCTGGGTTTTTTTTCAGTTCTGTCACAGACTTTCTGTGTGACACTGGGCATGTTGCTTAACAACTCTGTGCTTCAGATTCCACAGATGTAAAATGGGATCCCTTCTTCTGTAGTGGGGCTTGTGAGGATAAATTCTTTAATACTCATAAAGTGCTTTGAGATCTTTGGATGAGACATACAACATTATTATATAGTCTCTTGCAATGTGCACAGGTATATTTCCACAAGCATTAGATTGGCACTGGACATATGAATCAAAGAAAATATTTACCCCAATGTTGTCAGTAAATTGAAAGCTCCAAATATGAATTTAGGTTGAAATGGGTCTATGTTTAACATTTACATAATGTGTTTAAATGCCTAAGCACCATCTGCAATATACTCACTCTCATTTGGTAGAACATCAAGTTGTTAACTACACTTGATAAATACATTCAAAGCTGTCCTATCTGGGTTAGGGATTTCGGCACATACTTCATAGACTTATATCTGTACTTTTTTTTTAATATGTGAAATGTCAGATTATCTGGCCCTGGCATAGAGAGAGAGAGAGAACATTCTCCCTCAATGCCTGCTATGCAAGGCCAGACACAAAGGCAGGATCTACACATGAGGGAGCCCAAAGTCATAGCAAGTGGTATGTGTGCACTACAACCCCCTCCCACCTGTCAGCGAGTCTCAGAGCTGGGCTCAACTGACCTGGGTTTGTTCTACAGTGTAACCACCCGCCCTTGCCAGGTTTCCCCAGCCTAAGCCCGAACCCCTACACTGCTATTTTAGCCTGTGGCGTGAATCCCATGAGCCCAAGTCAGTTGACCCAGGCCCAGAGACTTGTTGCCATGGGTCTTTTATTGCAGGGTAAACTTAACCCAAAAGGCTAGGAGGGAAAGGGAGAAATTAGATGAAAGGGGCATAGAAAAGACACAGCCCAATCCCCAGTTGCCCGGGTTTACACAGTAGGCCGGGTGCACTGGGGTCAGCGGACTAAAGAGTGCAAAATGATGGACTCTCTTTTAGAGAGCTGGCTGGGAATTTTTCGGTGAAATGCTTTTTAGTCAGAAAACACTGAGTTGTAAAAAGTGAAACTGTTTGCAGGAAAGGATCATTTTCAACAAATTTTCCGTTTTTGAAAAAAAATGTTTTAATTATTTAAACATCCAATTTCATACTTGTCAAAATGGGATATTCTGATATTTTTGAAACAAAAAATTTCCATTTTTTTTTTCAGTTTGAAATAACTTTTTATTTCCAAATTTAAGTTAACTTTTAGTAAAAGAAAAATAAAAATTAAGAGGTCAAAATTGAAATGAAATATTTTGAAATGATCAAAACAAAACATTTTGCCAATCCAAATTTTTTCTCAGGCTTTTAGTTCACAAAAATCTTCAAGATTTTGACTTTTGTCCTGATTCAGGAAGGGAAAAAAAATGACAAAATCTCAAAAAAATTCACAGGATGGGAAACCCATTTCCTGCCTAGCTCTAAATGTGTGTACTTCGGATAGCGACTGTGCTCTTAATTGCACATTCTGGCCCTAACGAAACAGGTAAGGCTGATTTTTGTTTTTAAATTTTACATTGTTGTGCATTCTCATCTATGATAATAATATTCTAGTTTGCTAGAAATATTTTAAAATACATTTTAACACCAATAATAATGCTAGCCAGAAAAAACAAGCGAATAATGGAGGGATATATCTGATGATAGATATCTGGCATTGACAGAAATAAATGGAAGCAATAACAAAAGATTTGCATTTTCCTTGGATTTAATAAAACAATGATAATTTATGTTCAGCTCTGTAGCTCAGCCATGCCAGCATTAGGTATGCTTAAGTATTATCTTGCCTTTGGGAAAAACAGGTATAGCAGATCCAAGATTCAATTTTTCATAATGCATTTTTTCCTATCACTACTGTCCAAAGAGAATTCTGCTATCTTCATAACTTGCACTAATAAAGTTGAGTATTCTTCCTTATCTTAAAAGAGATAAAAGCAAACCACAATCCCGGAAAACCTTGAGGAGTGGCCGAACTATGGATATTGCTAAAACATGCAAGGCCCTCTTTCATAATTAGGGTTTTGTGAGGACATATCAGAATATAGGGCTAAATTCTCCCCTGCTGCAGGAAAAGCCATTGGAAGGGGTTGAAAAATAGTGCACCAGGCTGAGGATGCAGAAATAGCCCTTCTTTCTCCTGCTTGAGCAAGGAATTTGCAGCCGTGGAGGAAGGGCTAGAGACATGAAGCCTGGGGGTCCGGTACAAACTTGCAATAGTTGTGCTATCAGTGCAAAGTACCTGCAGTGTCAACATCTTTCAGAGGCTCTTCTCTGCCCAGCAGTACAGTTGCTGTGCTACCATACTCCAAACCAGGGTGATAAGAACCATGGAGAGGTAACTAACACTGAAATAAGCAGCATTAGCCTACCTGGCTGTGTAGGTTATGGGCAGTTCCTGTGTGAGGATACAATGGAGAGCGGCTGCTATATTATTGTCCCATTTTTTGATAGCCACTGTTCACCACGACATACATACATATTTTAATACAAGTCTAGCTATCTAGGCCCTTAACTGAGCCCTTCATCGTGATGTAGCTGTCTTACCTGTGGAAGGGCGGCTGGTAGTGAAACACTGTGGGATACTAGGTATCATGATGCATAGCTCCTTTGCATGGACCAGACTGCTCCCTTTTGAGGGAAAACATAGCCATATTGGGCCTCATGGGAGAAAAACTCCCCAAGGTTCCCTCCTGAGCCTGGCTACAGTAAGACATACACCTGTTAGTAGAAAGACGTGTCAGCTGTTGTGGTGCTGGACATGGTTGGGTCCTGTCTAAACTTGAGGTTGAAGCATTTTCAGCTCTGGCCAGCTGTGTCCATTGCTAATATCCACATTATTTGGACTATTTGGAGATTCAGTCATTGCTAACAAGGCTATGGGATGGGGTTTGTGTCCTTACAAAAAAAGGCAGAGAGCAGCATTTTTTTTTCCTCCAAGCCTTGTGGATATTGGTGAATTTGCAGATGGCCTAGAATTGTCTGCAGGTGGCCCTGTGCCCTGGACTAGCAAGGATCCCTGCTTCTCCTTGATTTGTGGGCAACACCACCATACCACCAATAGGATACCCTTTGGAGCAGGAGAGGGGGTGGACTTCACAGTGCCGAGAGGAATCTAGCCCGCATTACCTCTTGGGAAAATGTAACAGTGTTGGCAAGGGTGGAAGTGGATAAAGGCATATCCCTGAACTTGTGGAGGGTTCTCCATGGTTTCAGGGCACAGGGGATGGCAACACCTTTCATATAGGAGAAGGAATGATTTTTCCCTCCTTGTGTGGTTATGTCTTGTGTGAAAAACAGTACACTGTGCATCTAGCCCCTAGCACACTGCAAAAGATAACCTAGGCCCAATAATTTGTAAATCCGTAAGTATAATACTGTGATGGAGAATGTTTGACTGGATCAGTAATGGAATAGCCTAGGATTTACAAATGCTCCATATAATGCTTTATCTTTTAATCCAGATAGGAGGAAACCATGAAATTTAGAAATGAATCATCCACAGTTCCTCTTGTTGATTAGAGTCTTCTCTAAAGCAATTAGATATTGAGCTCTCAAGATTTCCTTTCCTTATCTTATCAAGCATAAAGCTACAGTATGGTAGAAAACCTCATTTCTAGTTTGATCTGCAGTTTAAGTTATTCAAAAGACAGAAGAGCATCCCAAACAGGATGAAAGCAGAGTTCATACAATTTAACAAATTCTCTAACAATTGTGCGATATGGGAGCATTTTGTTTCCCAACCAGAATATTTCTCTTGCATGGAAACCTTAGACCTTCTCCACGTATTGCAAATTTTTTTTTTCACTGCACAGATAAGAAGATTCATTTTTACAAACTCAAGGAGACCCAAATCCAAAAAATAAAGTATTCACTAAAAGCTGTTTCATTTTGAATTGATGAGCTATGAAAATCAGTGCAATTAAAAAACAAACAAACCATCAAACCATTGCAATGTGCTTTTATTTCTTTAAATCATTTCTAGATCGTCTAGGTTCTAATGCTCATTACCATAGCATAATTCTATCAGAGCACCTTCCAGAGATGCATTAAGCAATGAGACTACCATTTGTCATGTGTGGTTCATTCACTGTTCATCATTCAATAATAATTACTGAAATAAGACCCATAAAGCAAAGCCATTTTCTTTAACATTTAGACCACTGATGAAATAAAAAAGACTTTATGATACCCAGGGGGTTATAACTGAGCAAAACAGGTTTCCAGGCCTCACAGGAGAAGAAATAACGGGGTTTTCCCAGCATAATTTGTGATTATTCAAAAAGCAGATACTGCAGGCACATATTTAAACTAATCAGATTTCATCACTAAACTAAGGAGCTCATCTTCAGCACCAATCTCACATCTACAGAGAGCAAAGCTTAAATTTAAAGTCATACTTCTTTTTTCTGGCAGAGAGCAATACTACCCATGAGTTCAAAGTTTATTAAATTGACGTAACATTAAGGTTGATAGCTCATCTTCAAATATGAAGCATTCTATATATATCCTTATTAGACAGCTAGGTGGTAAGGAAAAGTTTATTTTCATCAAAATAATGGAAGCCATACTTTTTCTGAAATTTCCTAAGACCAAATTTGAATGGAAATAAAACAGATAGCCCAAAGATGAAAATTCAGCTTGTAGAATCAATAGTTTCTTTCTCTGAGCATATGTGATTCTTGACACACCTGGAAGTATACCTCAATGTTTTGTTTTTAAAAGAACTATCACATTTGCCCCCCAGACCTATTATTAGTAAAGCTGGTTGGAAAATTTTCTTCAGAACAGTTTTTCATCAGAAAACGTCATTTCAACAAAACTAACATTTTAATGAAATTGTATTGATTTTAATGAAATTTCCCATGAAACAAAATTTTTGGCTTCAAAAAATTCATTTTGGAAAAATTCAAAATTCTATTTCAAAATGAATTTTTCATTTCAATATTTATTTTATGTTAGGTTTTTTCACTTTCACAGTATTTGTATTATTTTGACAATTTTCATGACATGTCAGTGCATAATACGATGTGTCATACCATGGCAAGTCATGCCATATTATGCAGTACTACTCAGAGATCATAAAATGACATATCATAATGGCATAATATAATAGTTAAATATTCTATTCGATTGTTTTACTTCTAAAATCACTAAGGGTAGATGCTCCTTTGTACAGATTGAAACATCACATCTTCTTTTCCTGTTGAAAAGGTCTCCTGTTTGTGTTGTAATGAAACAGACTGACAATTGACACTTTCAACATGAAAAGAAGATAAGCTCTCAGTGTACTAATATGAGGAGCTGCTGTTTTCAATATCCTTGTGTTAACCTGGAGTTATTTTTCTAGGATACTGAAAACAGATGCTTGTCTAATTCATCACTGAGTGCTTAACTTATGTTCTTACTGAAACTGTCAAAGCGTCAATCTGTTTCATTACGACACAAATGGGAGACACTTTGATCTAGGAAATAAGGTAAAATGTTTCAATCTGTATTAAATAGCAACGACTCAATGATTTTGAAAATAAAATAATATAAACATAAAAATTAATTGACTTGATGTGATAATATGCAATACTGTTACTATTGACATGTAATGAAATAATGTAAAATAATAAAACAAAAATGCAAAAAAATTCCATGAAACATTTTGAAATAATAATTTAGATTTGAGATGAAATTTTGACTACCCCCCCAAAACAATATTTTTAGAATGGATTTTTTAAAAATTGTATTTTATGGGGTTTTTAAAACATATTTATCCCCCAAATTTGGAATGAAAACAAATATTAAAATGGCAAACTTTTCCTGCAAAATGAAAATTCTGACTTTTGGCCATCTCTACTTATTAGCCTTTTAAGATGAACAGGTAATAAGAAAGTTACAATCATTGTATGGGTAATAGATTTTGTGGAAAACATTTGTAGAAGCTCCTTATTGGAGACAGAAAATAATTTAGACTTCTGAAGGGAGTGTGTGTGTGTGAGTGTTACAATCACTCGTAATATGTAAAGCTTCTGCATTAAAATCATACAGTTTCTTCCCCACAAGAGTGTTGGGAAAATCCAGAACACATGTCATAGATCGTGGCAAAATGTTATAGACTGTCATATTTCCTAGGCAAAAGTACTTGAATTAGCCCAATGACAAATGTCTTGTGTTCTGTCCACAGCTATTTAATTTTTCATGGATTTCATTAATACTTTTGTCAATAAATTTTAATTTTTCTCTCCTGATCAGACATTTTTATAGACAGTAAATCTAATCTACTCTCTAAAGAATCAAATAATCTTCTAAACTTTGTATGCCTACGAGAATATTTTCAAGTATACCCTCGGAAGTAGCTGTGGAGACCAAAGACCAATACCATATGTTTTATTAGCCAGTTCAACAGGCTCGTGGGGAACATCATGGAGACTCTGTGGTACGAGAAACCCCCTCCCCCATGACTTCAGTCCTATTTGAAGTCACAGAATTTCCTGTTACTATGAACTTCTCTTAGGATGCTTCACACCTATTTTTCTATTTGCATTTATTATGTATACAACATGAAAAAGAGTGGCACATCCAAAAAAAAATAGAAAAAAATATTATAGATGTCTAAAGACTTAAACATTCCCACATTTTTGGCCCACATACTGCATTTCCAGTTAGCTAAATCTGCCGAACCATTTCTCCTAGAATTTTCCAGAGGATGTAGCAGATAGCTTGTCCTGTAAAATCACCATCTCACCACCAGAAGGGACCACAAACCTCTTGGAGGAAGGACTATCCAATGGTTAGAACACTAGTCTAAGACTAAGGAAACAGGTTCAGTTCTCAGCTCCACCACAGACTACTTGTGTAACTTTACCAGAAACCCAAAAGTATTTAGGTGCCTAACTCTCATTTAAACCAATGGGAGTTAGGGGCCTAAATACCTGAGGCTTTGGGTTGTAATCACTCTGTGTCTCAATTCCGCACCTGCATACTGGAGATAATAGCATTTCCTTGCCTCACAGGGACGTAGTGAGGAAAAATACATGAAAAGATTGAGAAATGCTCTTCAGTCCCATAGTGCACCTCTCAGTGCAATGCTGTGCTGTGGGAAAAAATCCTTCCTGACTTCTGAAGCCCAAACAACACCCCTGGGCCCAGTGACTCTTCACTTGCATATTATCTATGGTCACACAATTACAAATACATTGAAAGAAAACAAAATGTAATTTTAATATTGTCTTCAAGAAACTTCTGTCTGGAATTACAGCATTCGAGACTTTTGAAAAAGAATTCTTAGCATTTGGAATATCTGTAACATTCATCTAAGCAGATTACCGGTTGTAGTGGAGAACTTCCAAAGCAACAGAAATGGAAGATTATACATTTTCCTCAGTTATCTCAGACATTAATGGGAATACATGAACACGGATAAGATCTTGATTTTTTCAGGAAAAACTGCATCTTAAATCAATCCACTAAGTCGACTCTTAACAAGGAAATCATACTGTGCCACACCCTTTAATAACAGTGCTCTTCATTTACTACAATTTACTTCACTGCATATGCCATTTTCATTAGGATCACTGGGGCTAGATTTTCTCTGAGCTTTGTACAGGGTGTGGGGAAAGCCAGGAGCTCTTCACTGTAACTGGGGATGAGCTGGGGATGTTCCCTCCATGTGCTCCAGGGTGGACATCAAGCCAAAGGGGCTGGGAAGACCTGGGACCATGCTTCCCTTCTGCCCCAGTCCATGCAGCAGGGCTGGTGTACAAGGGCTAGCAGGCTATATGATTCTAATGGCATAATCCTTCCCTGAACCCCTCCTGGGGCAGTGAGTCAAAGAAGTGACAAACAACATAACTGAATTTTTGTTATATTTAATAACTTAATGCCTCATTTTTTTCCTCCTTGGTTCCCTCTTTCTTGGGAAAATTTTTTGCTTGTTCATAATTTTAACTTCTCCAAGGTGGGAAAAAAGAGACAATTGCTTCCATACTTTAGACTTCTTCCAAGTCTTCCAAATGACAGAAAGCCTTGTAATTGCTCTTTATCTCAGAAATGAGTGATTGAGTTCCACAAACAAAAGATCAAGTAAATAAAAAACGGAAGAAAAATGCCATTAACTAGGTCCGTCTCTGCATTCATTTAACAGAATAAAATAAGGACATGATGAAAAGAAATCACTATAAAACTGGTTATAAGCATATAACTAGTTACTAAAAAGTTTATTCAGGACCATTCAAGTGGAAATTAATCTATGATGTAATAACAGATGGCTGGTCTTAGAGACCTTGCTTCCACTGAAGGAATTTCTTAGAAAATGTTAAATAAAAGACATCCATTTACAGATATCTGGTCTATGCTCCTTAATATGTATGTTTAAGGACATATTGATTTCATCTCATTAAAAATTACTGCAACTGCATTTAGTATTCTTTTTACTTTGTTAATTTCAGTCTAACTATACATCTGTATCTATGCACACATATTTGGAAGCTAATAACCATTGAATCTTATGTAAAACTCTGAATAGAAGGTGAGATACAAATGAAGAAAGAATTTGTCTAAGAACAGGAGCATATTCTACACAGGACAGAGAAAATGCAATCTAAATCCTGATCCTGCAGTCTTCACGGTCCCCAAACTTCCTTTGAACTCAATGGGCTAGATTTAAATCTCAGTCACACCAGAGAAAATTTGGAATAAATCCATTTACATCAAATGAGCTACTCTGAATGGGAACAGACAAAAATCTGGCACTGTGGGAATTGTATATGTTTGAGAATGGTCTAATTCTACATTATATGAATAGTCCCATCTCAATCAATGAGATTTATAATGTGAGTAAGAACATGCAAGATCAGTGCCTTAGGTTATAGATTCCCATGTCATCCCCTCCGTTTCCTAGAGCGCAGCGCACAGTATTGGCACTCAATTAATAGATAATGACCATGTAAGAAAATGTTGGCTTAGGTAAAAAAGATTAAGGTTTGTGTTCTACCACTACTGTAAAATGGAAATTCCCCAGCATGGGCTTTCAAAATTATTATTATTTGTATTATCATAGCATCTAAGAGCTGCAGTCCTAGACCAAGACTCTGTTGTGCTAGGCACTTTTCAAATACAGAACAAGAAGATGGTTCTTGTCTCAAAGGGCTTACAATCAAAATATAAACCACAAGACAACTGGTCGATACTGACAGGAGAGTACAAGAAACAATGAGGCAAGTGGCCAGGTTGACAGTCAGTGGACCAAAGATATCAGCAGCCTAAGTTTTTGGTAGGCAACATGGCAAAGGAGACTTTTAGGCTGGCATCCTGGGTCATCAGAGGCAGGAGTCGATCTTTCAGTACTGATTAATGTATGATAGGTACGTGGAGACAAGCTGTTTAGGGCCAGGGGAGTGAAGACAAGCAGCTTTATGTTTGATGCCATAATGAAGAAGCAGCTAATGGAGGGATGCGAAGAGATGGGTTAGGAAAATGATCTTTGTGGTACTATTCTGAATGGACATGAGTGGGGCGAGATTGCATTTTTTGGAGATTGCATAGTTGTGTAGACATAATATGGGATGGTACCAGAAGACACAATGCCAAATATTCAATTAAAGCTATTTTATGCCTATCTCACTGGAGACAACGTGAAGAAGAATTCACTTATATAATAACACAACACTTCAAATGCTGCTGAGGTCAATCAAATTTACATCAGAGTTCTCCTATTGGTACTGAAGTGGCAACTCCTCACAAATCACACTTTCTTTAAATGCGGGAAAAGGGACTCTCCTCTTGCTTTCCTAACTGGGTCAGTTCTACTTCTTAAACTTCTCTGTCCCTTTTGGAAATGTGTCCCTTTTCATATATCTGGCAACTTTCCCAATGATATGCACCAAAGCCTACATGGAAGAATTCCAACCTCTCCTTCTCTAAATGAGAGACATGGTTAAGCAGTGTGTAATTCAGATTATACAAGCATCCAAGATCGTGTGTATGCATATGTTTGTGTGTGCCAAGGGGTAGGAGGGAGGAGCAGAGCATCCACTTCCACTCAGACATTTATTTTGAAGGGAGAAAGAAAAGCCAATGTGGTACTGAGCAGCGCATGCGAGGCTCAATGTCACAGAGCAGCATGATGATATTTCTTCTCAGTGCATCTGTTGTGAGACGGCACCAAGATTACTGCCTGCAGCTCTGAGCACTTCACTATTAGGAATTTGTCCAAGGAGTTTAGAAGAAGGCAATGGAAATGACTAGAGAGCTAAAGTTAGACTGTAAGAACAAAGGCCCACCCAGCGCATGTGGAAAAGCTCCCGGGATGGTCATAGTTACCTGGAAAGGTTACAATGACTGGAGCGAAGGTACAGGGCCAACACTGCTGGTGCATCCACGGGGAAATCCTTTGATACTCCCCCACGATTCTTTCAGAGTCAGCGTTCCTTCCTGTGGCTATGCATCTGCAGGGGGAATGGTGCTGTAGCACTTCCTCAGCACAGCTCCCTCCTAGCCATGCCCCCACAACCCAGAGATATCCACTGCACTGCATGGGCAGAAGGAGTGGGGCAATGATGCCACTTAGGCTCAAATCCCCTGTCTCTGATAATTCATGATTGTTTTAGTGGGTTTTCTTCTATTTACTTCAACAACAGTTGAGAGCACTCCTCACCTAGCAGGGGCCATTAAATAATTTTACTACATGTGTGCATAGCTACCCAGAATTCCCAGGCACATGAGGTGCTCAGACAGCGAGGTGAGAGAAGCAATATAAGAACCAAGATGTCACAACAAAGCCCTGGTTCTGATGGAACAGACAGATACAGTATTTCCTTTGTTCAAGTTTGTGCTCCACAGAGCAGGACTCCCTACATCTGATTAGTGCTTCCAATGAACAGACCATATTTCAGCAGGAAACAATTTAGTCACTAACAGCCGTTCATGTCTCAACTATAGTAAATTAACCATCTGTTTAATGGGTATTCCATTTTTCTTAAAATGTTGCAAATCCTGACCCTGTGACCATGGAAGGTGCAGCAGAACCAGAGAAGTTCTACTCTCAAGGGTGATGAACGTGGGGCAGAATTTGAAGGGGGCATGTGTAAAGGGCACATACCCTGTGTAACATGGAGTCCCATGTGCAGAAGCTCTCTGCATGGCGGCATGAAGCAGACAGATGTGGGCTGCAGCCAGAGGTGTCATTCTTGTATGGTCTTGTTGCTATGGCAGAGGTGCAGAAGGCTCCTGGAGCCAACATACTCCATGGAGCAGCTCTATCATTGTTCTGGAAAGAAGACTCCTTTTCCTCCACTTCCCCACCAGAGTGCTACTTGGGCTGTGCATTGACCTGAAGAATTTGCTCAAAAGGGAGAACGAATCCAAAAGTACAAATGGAAGTTTGGAACCCACTCCCATTGACAGTCAGTGGGAGTTGGGCACCGAAATGCCACCTGTGCCTTTGAAAACCTCCCCCCAACAGCATGTTACAACATGGGGCTAAACTCACCCAAGAGTAACTCAATGGCTTCAGTGGAGTCACACTAGGCAGTTGAGCCTCTCACGTCCTTCCATATGCAGCTCCCTGAAAACCGTGTAATAAATACCATCCTGATATTATTAATTTTACCAAGCAGGGAAAAAAAATGGATCCCTCTGAATTAAATTGCATTCATATCTTTTCTCAGACACAAAAGACACTTGCACGACTCAGTCACTTATTCATTTTAAAGGTTGTCATGCAAACGAGTTCCCTGGACTGAGGATAACATCCATTTTCTGTTTTAAAAATAACGTAGTACTTTTTATGTTTGAGACAATGGTTTCTAATACAGTACACTGCAAAAATAGTAAGATCTCTGCCTCTTACAGCAGTATATCATAATTATTCAGTCTGTTGCCATAATTAATAATGGAAAGTTATGAATAAAGGCACACTAATAATCCCCAGATGTTCATACCAAGCAAAAATAATCAAAGCATATTTGAAAAAAATTATATTCTAAAAACATTTCTGAGTTTTTAAAACCATAAAAATGTACCTACATTTATACACAGTACTGGTGAAACAACTGAATAGGTTGAGGATTGCTTGACAAAATTCCAGTTAACCCATTAATCCATTTCCTATAAGCCACAATGATGCTAGTTCATTCAAAACAAGCACGTATTATTGTTACCCTTCTTGCCTGTCCCATCCCCATTTGTTTGGCCATTGTATTTTGTTTATACCGCGCTTGTAAGCAAGCTGGGGGAAGGAATTATTTTATTATATGTCTATACAGAGCCTAGCCCAGTGGGGTCCCAACCTGCCTGGCACTTCTAGGTGCTACTGTAATACAAATAACAATAACCACCTGCCATGTGCTTGCACTCTCACTAGACGCAATCAGTGATATTAGCAGGTCTAAAAGGGAAAATAAAAAGCACTAACCAGACAAATGTGTCTTAAAACAATTTCTCCTACACTAGCACATGTGGCTCTTTGTCCCTCTCGAGTGATGAGACCAGATCTTGAAGTTTAAGAGTTTGCTATTGGCATTGCACTAGCAATCTGGTTATTTAGCATACATAGTAGGGACTCATGCTTAGATCCACAGGTCGCAAGTTCAGTCCCCACAGATGTCCTGGGAAGGAACAGTTATATAAAACTCTGGCTTAACGACTCAGGGCTAGATCATGGGGTTAGGAGAAGCCATGGGTAAGGAGCAGTGTGTAGGTGTACTGGCATAGGAGTAGACTGGGGACTGAATTGTGATTCAGAGTCCCAGTTTGGTCCCTATTGCTCCAGGGGAGAACTGTGTGTGGCAGTCCTATACCTGACATGGATTAAATCACCCTCCACGCTGTCTGTGCTGTCTGCTGTTTCGGAAGTGGAGACAAGGTGTTAGCTGCTCCCTGTGCACCTATGGGGGGAGGCACTATTGGCTCCATGGCAGCTACTCTCCCTCCCATGCAGTCCTGTAGTGTAGTCAAGGGTAAATGGAGTTTACCCACTTCCCATTTGGGGAACATAGAGTTTAGTTTAGGTTAGTTCACCCACTTTTTTTTTAAATTTTTTTTTTAATTTTTAAAAACCACAGCCCCACTGCTCCCATGCACAGATTGGTAGGGTATGTAGCCCTTACGGGGGAGTAAGGGGGTTACCGTATATCCCCTTACTCCCCGGACAGGTGCATGAAGCAGCTCATGAACATAAGAATGGCCACAATGGGTCAGACCAAAGGTCCATCTAGCCCAGTATCCTGTCTTCTGACAGTGGCCAATGCCAGGTGCCCCAGAGGGAATGAACTGAACAGGTAGTCATCAAGCAATCCAGTCCCAGCTTCTGGCAAACAGAGGCTAGGGACACCATCCCTGCCCATTCTGGCTAATAGCCATTGATGGACCTGAACTTTTAATGAATGGGACAATATGATTATTATTGTAATTCAATATTTTACAAATGTTGGTGTCAGTTTAGAAATCTGGAGGGTTCCAGCTTGTTAGCCTGTGTGCCAAAGCCCTCTACTGGAGATGGAGACATGAGAAGTGTTGTATTTATCCATAGAACAGGTACAGCCCTGATAATGGCTGGATACATTTCTCCACCCTAGAATGAAGTGTTCCTCTCTAGACTGAAAGGGTACTTCAGCTTCTATTCCCTTCTTGGTCTATTGGTTAAGGTTGCAGGCTAGTGCCAATGATAGTGACTCTTGAAATGTGTACGCTGGGAACTGAACTGAGACCACCAAACTTCCCATCTATGCATCAGTATCATTAAAACAAGACAGTTTATTCTCAAAAACCAAGTAACAAGGAACAAAAACGAAACAGAGAAACAAACCCAACCCCACAACACAAATAAAAGGGTAGGAGAGAGCGAAGAACAAAACTACTTTATAGGCCCAAATCCACCCATGATATTACTGCACGGCAGTAAAGGAAGGAGGCAATGGGATTGCTGGAGGTGGCAGAGGTGGATCAGCTGGAACAATTATATTGAAACCAAACTACCTGCCATCCTCTAGATTCAATACTGATCTTCTGGGATCCAAACCTGGATGTCTCCAATACTCAATAGAACCACCAGTGGAGTAAGGAGCAGCATGAACATGCACTTCTTTCCTGGTATATTTGCTCTCACTACACTTCTTAATAAATAAACAAGTAACAATTATGTACCATGTTCCTATTCTGGACTCCATGGCTATCTGTGCAAAAGGATAGCAATATTAGCTAACTAGTTCAGTGATGATTAAGGAAATAACAGCCCTAAAGCTTGGCCCAATGATATCCCACTGGTTTTAATTTGTATACCATTATTCAATTTCTATATCAAAACAGCCTTGCTACCACAGAATACAGAAAGCAGCTTATTTATATGTAGATACAGCTATATGACATTTTGAAATGCCATACATTTGCATATGAAGGTTTCACTTTTTTTTCTTTTTGAGTAAACAGAATCTGCTGTGACTTCCAAAGTAATGTTTAAATCAAAATAATGCTTTCCAAGCAAGATCTTCCTTAAAATTAAAACAAAACAACTCATTATTATAACTTGGACGCTGTGGCTATCAGTGGTGGCTTTAGGCACGTCTTTTTGATTTATTGCTGTACCTTTGATACCAAGCAGAGCATGGAGAGCAAAACAGCAAGACTTGAGTATTTTATAGGAAATGTTAGAGGTAATCTATAATATAAATCAATATTTATAAATAAACCTTAGACACATGATGAAAGCTTGCGGCCATCCTAAGAAAGGCTATGGGTCAGATTCATTATAATAACTATGAGGGTAGTATTGATTTTTGTCACAGATCTTCCACTTGAAAATAAGAGCATGTACTTGGTCAAAGAGTTGTTTGGAGCTCTGGAATTGCAAATCCTTATCTACCTGAAACTCCACACAATGAAAACGGAGAGGATTTTATCTGTTTTGCTTATTATTCAAAGAAGGATAAGGATGAGGCAGATGGTATGTAAACCCAGAGTTTAAACCTGGGTATATTAATGTCGAAAATCCAATAGCACTGGTAAAGTATCTCAATTTCACTGTGTAAGCAATTTGCAGAATTTCTTCATGTACATCAGAAAAGAGATGCCTTTTCCCCATCCATGCTTAGAGCTGGACATCAAGCTACATACTGGGAAGGAATTCAGACATCCTCCAGTGGTAGTGGGGTAGGTGTCATATGTTTTGTTTTCTACTGACTGACATACGACTCAAAATCCTTTCTGTATGGTTATTACAAATTATTAATAAATACATAGCTTGGGCTTTGTTTTCATCCACATCTGTACTATCAACACTGTCAAGATGATGAGACGGGGATCATGGTCATTTGTCTGTGAATGCTGGTGGTACTGAAGGCAGCACACTCCTAGTTAAAAATTTATGGGCCAGATCAGCAGCTGGTATAAATCAACACTGCACCATTGATTAAAATAGAACTATACTGATTTAAATCTGCTGAGATTCTGGCCCTGTTATTCCATGAATGGGCATCAAGGTGATAAAGAAAACCCATCTCTAAGCTTCTTGTTCTGGAGAAGATGACATGCACTTCCTATCATTAACAATAGGGAGGTTCTTGCAGGGAAAGTGAGCCCAAAAGTTGTTGCCCTCTGATTGGCATTGGAAACATTACTCTCTTCTGTGCCCGATGAAGTCTCAAACATCTTCCTAAAAAAACTTGTTTTTAAAAAAAGGTGACCAATGAGGATGTTGGTAGAAAGCATTAAAGGTGACAAATTGGACGAGGTGACAGAAAGTTGATGAATACTTTTCATATGACCCTAAAAATAGCAAAGAGGTGTTTGCACATTGACACTTCTATAATGGCAGATGGATATGCATGACCTAAGTTTTAAGACAGGTGTCAAGAATATTGATGGGTGGAGTAAGGAAGATTACTTTGCTGGCACTAGTACAGGAGACAGTTTGCATGATTAATGATGTTTCTCAAGTTTCTTTCTCCTTGGGTAAGTAGGGGGGTTGCACCTTTGCCATCCCACAGAATAAAAGAATTCTGGCTGTGAGGGGAAACATGGCTTTGCCCACAAACAAAATACCCCTTTCTTCTGGGGTGAAGGAATGGGGACAAAAAGGCGCAAGTGATCTTAATGGCCAAGAGGATTCTGCGTGGCTGTGATTATCTTTCATGTTAAGACAGGTGGAGACCTACAATAGTCCATGTGATTTGTGTACTACTTTCAAGCACCATACAGAGTGTCTGTGGAGCTGAAAGATATGGGAAAGAAAAGTGGTTTAGGAAGTGCCCATGAGATGAACGCATAGCACAGAATCAAAGGAAACGACAACAGAAAACTCGTGAGCTATGAGCAATACGTAAAGTGCAGTTCTGCTCTGAAAAGTGACCAGAGGTGCTGGAACAATTTGTATAGTGGGGGTGCCAAGAGCCATTGAACTGAACTGTAAACCCTGCATATGATGGAAACCACTTCAAGCCAGGGGGTGCAGCAGCACCCCTAGTTCCAGCACCTATGAAAGTGACTACTAGTAAAAAGGGCATCGTAGTGTCTTATGCTTACTGACTTTCAGTGATCGCCATGCCAACTGTCCTCAGTTTACCACTAAAGCTATAATTTTTCCTAATGGCCCACCCTACAAACTGAGTTTGGGATCTGAAAGTCAACCCGAGTTCTTTACTTCTGACACAACAGCAGCAGCAATAAAGGTTCTGAAGGCCAGATTATGCCCTCAGTTACACACATGCACCCAACTGTCCCCAAATTATTTCTTCAGTGACACCTATGTTGAGGCTGGCATGAACGTTAATATTGGTCCAGCTGCTGATTGCTCTGATTTTTAATGACAATGCTGAGCAGAAATGTATAGGAGCACCCCTAAGTGTCAGTTTACAACGGATTTTATTCTGGAGTGGGGGGGATGTACATAACATCTATATGCCCATATATATTTGATATGGGGATTCATGTACATTTTTAATCAGCCCTGGATCTATCTCCTTAGACTATGTGAGCTGCTGCTGCAGGGGATGACTGAGCAGAGGATCAATGAAACAAAACATGAGTTTCATTTTGAGAAGCGACTACAAATAGGGAAGGCTATAGAAGCACCCCTTAATCCAATTATACTATGCTCTCTCTCTAATTCTCAATAGCAAACCCCATACTGAACAGATTGTTTCATAGAGGAGGTTCATGGATGGCATAAAGCAGCATTTCAAAAGGTCTTAGACTTATTCTAGGACTGCCAGCACAGTTTTTCATGCATTTAGTATTTGGTCTTCACACAAAAATTTACAACTGGAAACAAATATGAATGGCAAAAATGTCAAATAGTTTTGATCGGTAACAAAGAAATAAAAAGGTTAGCGAAAATCAAAATGTAAAAATAGGCTACAGTTGCCATTTTGGTTATGAGGCTTTTCCTTCAATCCTTCTGACAGCTTTACAGACCCAATACTGAGACTTACCTTATTTTTAGTTTGGATTACTTAAAGCAATCTTTTTTGTATTGCTCATGTGCAGCTGAGCTAGTGAGTGGCACACTTTCAAATACGGTTTTCCTGGTAACACCTCTGTTTATAAAAGATGTTTCCTCAGAGAACTGACAAAGGGAATTCAAGAGAGAACAGTTGGATTTTGGGGTAAAAGAAAGAGGGAGGGAAAAAGAAAATGAAAGAGAATGAATTTGTATATGTAGAAGTCAAACACACAAGCAAACATATCTGCATATGATCAACTTGATCATCCCAAGCCACAACAAAAGGGACTTAAAAATTGCAATTTGTCCCACATTCTAGGAAAAGTCGGGCAACTTACATTCAATCATACTTTGTGGGGAACAGGTAGCACAAGGCACTAGTGATGTCCAGCTCCTGTAACCCCAAGAAAGTGGCTGTGACCAAAAGTAAAGAAGGCATTGCCAAGGGAAAAAAAGCAATTGTGTGATATGCTCACCCCATACAACACCTGCATTTACACGAGGTGCCAAGAGTGGGAAATGGCTTTAAAGCGTGCTACTCTGCACGTACGTTATGCCTCCCTGCTAGAGATGTGATGAAGGAAGTTCAGGCTGCTGTGAGGGGAACTGTAATAGGGAAAGTGTGCCCTGATTCCATAGCCACCTGATGGAGACAGGGTGTGATGTCTCATCTAACCAGTTTCAGCACTAGTGTGTTGGGTGCTAAGCAGGAATGAAAGCCCAAGCAAGCTGCACCACCAGGAGGGTGAGCTAGTGGTGAGAATAAAAGCACAGGAGACAGTCCCCACAGTAAATGCTTATCTAGAAATGGCCACAGGGAAAGAGGGTTGGATTGCTAATAGCATGCAGCAATACTGCTTTCAATGGAAGGAACTCTCTGTTTCCCATTCCTGCTGCCATGACGGTGGCACCAGCCATTCTGTGTTGCTTTGCTTGGGTCACCAGTCCTGGACATTCCCTTCTCATCCTCAGTGATCTCACCCTGCAGTACTTGTCGCTGACTCTCCTGTGACTGCCCAGACAGGTGTCTAATGTCAGCTAACAGCTGTCACTTTCAGTCATATTTTTTGCTACTTTTGTGGTAAAGGGAAGGGGGGAAGCATTTTATGGGCATGCTGCAGAGCTGTGATCCCTACCCCTGTGCACAGGGAAGTAGCTGCACTTTTCAAGGGATGAATCCTACCCTAGCCTTTATTTTTATGCATCTGTTTTCTCCTGCGTGCTGCATTATAAACAGGGTGATGGTACTAGGGCCCAGGGAGTCTACGTCTGTAACTTTAGTATCTCCCTGCTTTTCTTATTACATTTTCCTTTTGTGGTTGTTCAGGGGATGAATGTTTATTGCAGTGGATGCCGTTTAAAAATTCCAACTGCAGCTCACAATGATGAGAACAGTATGTTTCATTTCCCATGACAGATGCGGAAAAGCCATACCTCAGTATCCAATTAAGGGCCACTCACATTTATGGCTTCTCTTCCAACTTTAAGTATAAGGAGATAATAATAAAACAAGATAAAATGCCACCAAGGCAAAAAAATGCATTAAGATATTACATAATAAACACGAAAAATACCCACATTTATTATCTCCAGTAATTAAAACTGTGTGTGATGCAGAATGGCAGTCCTTAAATATCACCTATATAACTTTGCTGGGGCTGTTTGGCTTCAGTTTTACAATAAAAATTTAAGCTTCTTAAAATAACTCAAAGGCTAAAGAGAAGAAACATGCAACATGAGGCCGTATCAAACAAGTGTGGCACACACACCTAGTGACACAAGGCGGTGAACATCCAATGTTACAGAACATTAGTTGGCCCTGTCATCATCAGAAGCTAAATGCAGTCTGATCCATGGACTGCATAACGCCGAAGCAGTGCCACTGCTACGCAATTTACACTTTCCTTGGATCTTGACAGTATGTTTTTCCAGGACTTCAACATCCTTTAATTGACATTTCCCACTGATCCATGTCAGACTTTGCTTTCCAAAGTAAGTCAACTGTCGGCTCTCTCAGGTGTACATTCTGAGCAACCAGGCCTCATTTCTTTTTGAAAGTTTTGTTATGGTCTCTATCCAACAGCAAGACCTTCTAAAAGAGCAGATAGTCTGGGCCTCCCTCTCCTGGAAAATTTCAGTGACTTCTGTCATATGGAACCCAGAAGGCAGCTTCTTCCTCACTTTCCTGTTCCATAAAAATGGGGCTGATAATATTTCTCTACACCAGATGGGCTGCAGTTCATTACTCTTTGCAAAATCCATTTTGACCCTTGGATGGAACGGGCTATCGAAGTGGAATGTTTTATTAGTGGAACATAACCTACTATGTATACAGTATTGCTTTATTTAACTGCCACAGAAGTGAAATGTAATGATGGTATTTGTGCAAAAGAAAAGGATCACCATTTTACCTTACTCATTGCTCCTTCACAACAACACTGTAAATATATTAAGTGGGGGGAAGCTGACAGGGAGGGGGAAAGAACAGTTTCTGGAAATGGGGAATTTAACAAGAATAAAAAACGACATAAAAGCATTAGGGTGAAATCCTGGCCCACTGAAATCAATAGCAAAGCTTCCACTGACTTCAGTGAGGCCAGGATTTCACCCACTAGTTCTTAAAAGCTGTATTCACTTTTATAAACATTTTAAACCACACAGCTGACATTCATCTGCCTGGCCAAGGCCCTTTAAATCACTGAAATACAGAAGGGGGAAAATTCTGCAGTGCCAGATATGTCTAAAACAGTTACAGTTCATGCTGAAGCAATCTGCAAAGGAGAAGTGCTTAGGATGCATTCTGCCTGACAAAATGCTAATAGTTTATCAGTTTAAATATTATAGACTAATAATATGTCCTTCTCTGGCTATTTCATTTTCAGAACTCAGTATGTTACTTGATTTTAGAATGATTTTTATTTGATCCTTTCCCATCTTAGCTAGATAAAAGTATGCTTGCATTATTAAATAAAATTGCAAATGAAATACCCTTGGGAAGGGGTGTTCTTGATGTACAATACACATAGCTTTAAACCTCAGATAATGTAAAAGAGGGAGATTAAAAGGCCATGGGGAGTAGTAGTAGTTGGTGTTTTTTTTTTTAATCAGCCTGAAATATATTTTACTATTATGTAATGCTGTCAAAAATGGATAATGCTTGTCATAATAGCACTGTGCAGAAAGTGCATTCCAATCCAGTGTTGATAATAATTAGGAAATGCACTGCCACTGATTATGTAACTACACATTTAGTTTACACCTATTATATTTAGAGTATGATAATTTAACGCTAACCGTGACACTCATGGGGGACATGTGTTAACATGCTAGACTGCAGGTCATTTAATAAAACAGGAGAATGTGGCTTTTGAATAGTCTCCTAATAGATTCTTTGTTATGAACCTGTTTGTTACAAATATCCAATGGACTGATTTCTGATGTGCACAGGGGAATGTTTGTATGTACCTTTTAAAGTAAAAGGGTGTGTTTGGGGATGAGGGGCTGTGAAATCAACTCTCATCTGGAAGCAAATTAAAAAAAAATGATGAAGAGCTGCTAGTAAAATCTTAGTTCTTTTGCCTGGATATATTTTAGTTAATTTTCATTACTATATTTATAAATATCTATTGACATTTTCCATCCTTGGAAGTAACATGTTTTTGCCATTAATACTTTCTTATTTCTTTTAGAATTGGCTGGAGTCGGGGGAGGGACGAAGCTGCATTGCTGACACAACCAGTGAAAATGTATTTTTTTAAATTCAGATATATAAAGGGAAAAAGTGTGGGGCCAATTCCTGAGCTGGTGGAAAGTGAAGTCAGTAAAACTGTGCTGATCTACACCAGTTGAGGATGTGACACATAACATTTCTTTGAGATTGTGCCGATGGGGAAAAGTATTACAGTAAGCAAGAAACAGCCTCTCTTTTCTCTAAACAGAATACTTAAGGCCCTCTGAAAATTAAGCAAATAAACCTCTTCTCCCTACACATACACTTCCTTGTGCTCCATCGTGTCCATTTAGAGATCCTGAGATCCTTGGTGGGAGAGCAGTCTCTAGTGGCATCCTTTTAGCAGGTGGTCTTCCTAAAATGGTGCTGATATGCAGTAAAGTTTACTGTGGCTGCCTGCAGCATTAATTAATTTAATCCAAATTAGTGTTTTGTGCTGTTGGGAGCTGTTGTGCTTCTATATTATGTCTCCAGTCCTGGCAGAGTACTAAGAAGAAGAATGCCACTAACTAACTAGAAATTCTGAAGTCTACAAAAGGGCCAGATGGAACCTCGCACAGCGAAATCCCAAACCTGGGCTCCAAGCATAGCATATTTTTCCAGGGCCAGGTTTAACAAAGTTAACAGAGCCTAGGTCTGGGATAGTTTTCTTTGGGTACAGAGGGAAAGATGATGCTGGCAGAGGTATACACCTGTACCAGTCAGTATGGTAGCTGGTATGTATCTATTTTTTTCTGATAACGGTGAATGAAATGCTATTACATCCCAGTGTTTAAAACAATACTATGAGCAGATGAAAATAAAATCAAACCCAGTCATCAAACATGAATATCAAGCACCAGAAAGAGGTATTTGTAATGTCAGCTCCAATGCCAATTGTTTACTACTATTAAGATTAAGGAATAAATATTTTATACTTAAAAGTATTTATGCACACTTCCAGCAATTCTGCTATGGATTTTTAGTCTCCTCTTTCGGGGGAATTGGAACATAGATTTGTTCTGGATACCAAGGGAAAAAAATTCAAGGCTTCAGTGTAACATGTAACATGAAGCAGGTTTGTGTCTGTCTGTGATAAACAAAGGTATAGGCCTGTGAAAGCCACTTGAGCCCACAGAACAATTCTTCCCATGCATTCAGATGGAATTAACAAAGAATGCTATTTATTAAAGGTGTAAGCAGCGTTGATTTAACTTCCAAAAATGGGGAAGTGGTTTTAAAAGTATGATTTGCCTAGGGGACAGTGAAGATACAATTGTTGATTATGTGTCTCTGTGTGACTTAATTTTATATAAAACAACTTTGGTATGAGAGCTGTAATCTTTTCACCAGAACAAGGCTGCAATACTGCATGTGGCTAATTGTTACTGCGTATCTTGAAAATTCCACTCAGAAATTGTGTCACCTTTGTATGCCATGTTTCAGCTAGTACATTGTCATAAACCTCTGAAAACAAAGGTTTAGAAAGCAAATGCTGGGGCATACATAGCCTTACCTAGAGCACTACAAAAAGCACGACTAGCAAATTAAGCAAACGTATTTGAGCACTCCTTCCCACATTCCCTATCTCTCAGCATCCCTCTCCAACCAATGTCATATTTAAAAAGAATCTCTGGTTAAAAACAAAGAATAACTTTAACAGTTTAAAAGGCTAAAAGTTATGTCGAGGCAGGCTTAATTTAACCCTCCGAGTCTAATTCTAATGTCCTAGAAGGGAAAGTCTAGTTTTCTGCAAACCTTACCCCAATTTGAGCTTATTTTATTCTCTTGAGCATAGCACTGATACTTACACTGAAGATGTGTAGAGGGGGAAAAAGGGATTAGCATTAACAGCCTCTAATTTGCTTAAGAACAAGGATTTCTGCATTTTGAATATATAAATGATGCATGATGCATTTATGAACTGGGGCATAAATTGAGAAATTTGCAGGAATGCTTATGTGAGCTCAGGCTGGCTAGCTGTTCTGTGTACGACCCTCATATGTATTGCAAATACAGTTTCTCTGTGTTTATCCATAACCACTAACATAACATAATGTTACAGATGACTGGCTACATGATATTATAGGGGAAAAAAACAACTAAAGTACAGTGGTAGGAAGGAAGTGGAAAACCTATGAGCCAGAGTTGTAGCAAGCTTTATGAATCTTGCACAGCTTTAATGCAAACCCCAGAGGGAAAAATACTTGTATTGCAAAATTTCCACTCAGAAATCTCAAAGACGTTTGACACCTTAATTCATTTCCAGGACTTAAATATTTCAGGCAAGCTGGTGACACTATAATAGCCTGGTCCAACCTTTTATTTATTATGCTGCTCATGCCAATTGGTGCTACAAGCTGGTGCTTGCATTTGCTGTTTATTTATTTCATACAGATCAAATTATTAGCCTAGACATATTTTGTTTTCAGGCTACGTGCTTGTGGACAAACCAAACAGCTTTCATTTCAATGTTCATTCAGTACATAGCTGAATTCGCTCATTATGAAAATGAGGCACAAACCAACTCAATGTAACTTATGGTCCAAATTTATTAATAAGGAAATTAAGCACTGAGCTTTAAAAGCACATCCTATTGGAAATTACTACTTTCCTTGAGCGACAGAAGTCTATGGAAAAGAGATGTCTAGAAATTCATTTAATGATCAGAAGTCAATTTCAGTTTTAATGCTCACAACTTTAGGATCTATGAGTGCAACAACGGACAACATTACGCAAAGAAAGAGCACTGTATCTCCCATTAAAAACAAACCAACCAACTGACCACATCTGACCACATATAAGCTTGTCATAGGGCAATTCAGAGTTACGGGAGAACACTCATAAAAAAATGAGCTAGACTTTCAGGGTTGATAGATTAAATGAGCAATGCTGCTTTCTCCCTATAGTTTTGTATTAAAATCTCCATAAGTCTGTCTTCAGTCTTACAGGCCCTTCAGGAAATAATGTGAGACTAAATATTACTGAACCATGTGCCACTGCCTATCTCCTGGCATGGGACTTTGTGCATGGGGCTTGCATCTCCTGGAACCATTTAGCTTTCCCCTGAACCTTGCAAAAAAGTCATATAGAACTTACTAGGGACAGAACCAATAGAGTTTTAGAGAGTTCTATTTTCCACTGCATGCACCTGATGAAGTGAGCTGTAGCTCACGAAAGCTTATGCTCAAATAAATTTGTTAGTTTCTCTGAGGTGCCACAAGTACTCCTTTTCTTTTTGCAGATACAGACTAACACGGCTGCTACTTTGAAACATATAATGTTCTATAGAACTCATCCTAAAAAAAGCTATATAATTTAATTAATGCTGCCAACTGTTGCAATTTTTTTATGAGACTCAGGATATTTGATATTTTTCTTCAGACTGCAGGTCCCAGATTCACAGAATTACATAAGAATCTCAGCTTTAATGTTTTTTAAAAGTATCTAGCCCTCACAGTTGTGGAAAAAAGCCTGAAAATATGACCTGAGTGCACTCTAAATTTCAGAAATGAGAAGGCAAATGAACATCCACAATTTATTTTAAAAAAATCTCATGATTTTTAAGCCAATCTCATAATTTTGGGGCACAGTCATGATTCTGGAATACTTGGAGTTGACAATAGTCTAATGGAAAATGACAATCTTTCTGAGGGTTTTTTGAACCATTCTACAGAATTCTGTGGCAGGAATAGCCTTCTCTATTAAATTCTATAGGATGATAAACAAAAAACAAACCCGAAAACCACTAGCATATAGACAGGCTCTATTTTCTATTAGCTTTGATAGGATTTTTCCAGTGGAGAAAATTTTAGCTTGATGGTTCAAGTCCCATGTGGGGTGATGTGATGTTTTCTCTGAAGCAATTATCACGTTACAGCAATTTTCTATCTATGCATCTGTTTTAGAACCTGATCCAACTTCCACTGAATACAATGGGAGCTTGGCCCTATTAGGTGTAACTAACATCTTGCAATGGGTCCTTCCTTGAGGGACTTATTGCTGCAAAGGAGCATTAAAATAGCAGCCCTCCCTTTTAAGAGCCCCCCACCTCTTCAACTATGGAGATATGAAAAATCATGACAGATTTCAAAAATGATTTTTGTAAATATTAGTTAAGATACCTAAGCTATTAAAAAATACTACCATGGCTAAACAACAGAGGAAAAGATGTGGCTAGAGACAAAAAGACGTCTTTTAAAAATTGGAAGTCAAATCCTGCTTAGAAAAATAGAAAGGAACATAAATTCTGGCAAGTCAAGTGTAAAAGTATAATTAGACAGGCCAAAAAAGAATTTGAAGAGCAACTAATAAGAGACCAAAAAAAATTGCTGTTAGCTTGTAAGTACATCAAAAGCAGGCAGCCTGCCAAATCATCAGCGGAGCCACTGGATGATCAAGGTGCTAAAGGAGCATTCAAGGATGACAAGGCCATTGCAGAGAAGTGAAATGAATCATCTGTCCTCACTGCACAGGATGTGAGGGAGATTCCCACAACTAGCCATTCTGTTTAAGGTGACAGATCTGAGCAACTGTCCTAGACTGAGGTGTCCATAGAGAACTCTTTGGAACAAACTGATAAATGAACCAGTAATAAGTCACCAGGACCTGATGGTATTCACCCAAGAATTCTGAAGGAACAAAAGTATGAAATTGCAGAACTACTAACTGGTATGTCACCTGTTGCTTAAATCAGCCTCTGTACCAAATGATTGGAGAATAGCTAATGTAATGCTGATTTTTAAAAAAGGTTCCAGAGGTGATCCTGGCAATTACAGGCCGGTAAGCCTAATTTCAGTACCAGGCAATTTGGTAGAAACTATAGTAAAAGACAGAATTATCAAACACATAGATCAGGGATTGGCACCCTTTGGCACGTGGCCTGTCAGGGAAATCCACTGGCAAGCTGGGAAGGCTTGCTTACCTCAGTGTCCGCAGGTTCAGAAGCAGCAGCAAGCACACCCCTCGGCCCAGGCCGCTTCCCGCAGCCCCCATTGGCCTGGAACGGTGAACCGCGACCAGTGAGAGCTGAGATCAGCTGAACCTGCGGACGCTGCAGGTAAACAAACCGGCCCGCCAGCAGATTTCCCTGATGGGCCGCGTGCCAAAGGTTGCCGATCCCTGACATAGATGAACATGACATGATGGTGAAGAATCAACGTGGCTTTTGTAAATGCCTCACCAATCTATTAGAATTCTCTGAGGGGATCAGCAAACATGTGGACAAGAGTGATCCAGTAGATAAAGTGTACTTGGACTTTCAGAAAGCCTTTGTTAAGGTCCCTTACCAAAGGCTCTTAAGCAAAGTAAGGAGTCATGCGATAACAGGGTAGGATCCTCTCATGAAACAGTAACTGGTTAAAAGACAGGAAACAAAGGATAGGATAGAACCTGTGCTGTTCAACATATTCATAAATGTTCTTGAAAAAGGGTTTAACTGTGAGGTTGCAAAGAATGCAGACAATAAAAAATTACTCAAGATACTCAGTCCAAAGCTGACTGTGAAGAATTACAGAGGGATCTCCCACAACTGGGTGACTGGGCAACAAAATGGCAGATGAAATTCAGTGTTGATAAATGCAAAGTAACGCACATTTTTTGCACATTGGAAAACATAATACCATCTATACGTACAAAACAATGGGGTCTAAATTAGCTGTTACTGCTCAAGAAAGAGATCTTGGAATCATTGTGGATAGCTCTCTGAAAACATCTGCTCAATGTGCAGCGGCAGTCAAAAAGGCTAACAAAATATTAGGAATCAACAGAAAAGGGATAGATAATAAGACAGAAAATGTCATAATGCCACTATATATATCCCTGGTATACCCACACTTGAATACTGCATGTAGTTGTGGTTGACCAATCTTAAAAAAGATATATCAGAACTGGAAAAAGTACAGAAAAGGGCAACAAAAGTGATTAGAGATATGAAACAGCTTCCATATGAGGAGAAATTAAAAAGACTGGGACTCTTCATCTTAGAAAAGAGATGTCTATGGGGAAAATATGACAGAGACGTATAAAATCTTGATTGGTGTGTAAAAAGTGTTATTTACCCCTTTCACATAACACATGAACCAGGGGTCACCCAATGAAATTAATAGATAACAGGTTTAAAACAAACATAAGGAAGTACTTCACACAACATACAGTCAACCTGTGGAACTCATTTCCAGGGGATGTTGTGAAGGCCAAAACTATAATAGGGGTCAAAAAGGAATTAGATAAGTTCAAGGAGGATAGGTCCATCAATGGCTATTAACCAAGATGGTCAAGGATGCAAACCCATGCTCTGGGTGTCCCTAAACCTCTGACTGCCAGAAGCTGGCATTGGATGATAGGGGTTGGATCACTTGATAAATTGCCCTGTTCTGTTCATTCCCTTAGAAATCTCTGGCACTGGTCAGTGTCAGAGACAGGATACTGGGTTAGATGGACAACCAGAATGACCATTGGCCAGTCTTACGTTCTAATATGTGTGTATAAGAGAGGAAGGTTGGGCTAGTGGTTAAAGTGCTGGACTGGGACTCAGTGGACCTGGATTTAGTTTCCAACTCTGCCACAGACTGTGTGTGCCAGGCGAGTGTCTTTCTGTGCTTCAGATGCCAATCTGTAAAACAGATAACAATACTTCCTTTGTCTGTTTTATCTATTTAGTCTGTACGTTCTCTGAGGTGCTCTCTTACTATGCATATGTGCAGTGGTAAGCATGATGGCGCCCTCATCTCAACTGTGGTCTCTAGGTGCTACTGTAGTACAACTAAATGATAATATAAATAATCTTGACAAACTGGAATGATTCTGAATTGGGCTACCATCATCAGTTTTATTTGGTCTACTTCGAGACAAACGACTCACCATTGTGTCACCAAAAATCCTTTCCTCCTAGATCAAATTTATGATCTAGTCTAGGACCTTGTCTTTCCATCATATTTGCTTGTGACCCTTTCTGCACTTGCTATCTATTAGTCTTTATTCCACCATAAGAGAAATACACTTTCCACTGATTCTTGCTGCAACATGCTCAGGCGATTGCCACTTTAGCTGCTTTTCAATCTTCAACACACTCTTCTCCTCGCTTTGCTGTCTTATTCATTTGCTTGTTCTTCTGTCTCTCTGTGTGATAAAGATTATATCTGTCTACAAATTTGCTTTCCAGCTGTTACTGGTAGCTCCTACTCCATCTTCTTGGTGGGTAACTATATTTCACGGATGGTTGTGCATAGCTGTCAAAACCCTTCTTTACAAAGTGAGTACTTGTTCTTCATGATACTGTTCAAATTTCTAGAAGATCTGCCCCCTCCTCCCAGCTCTTTGTCTCATTTTCCTACTCTGGAAGGCCCTGTGTCAGGATCAATTTGGCTGAGGCTGAAAAAACAGATTTGAAGCTCCCCCCCATGCAAAGTTATTTTTTACATTTGCACGGAGCTCAGCTCTGGTCTTCTGCATATACCTTTTGCCTTCACAGTCTTTAGGCTCAGGTTACATGTAACCAGCTACATGTCTGAATGCTCAGACAACTCAGTAGACACTGGGAGGGATGTGACATGGGTATCTCTAAACAAGGGCACAACCAGAATTTTCCTAAGGAGGGGGCCCAGAGGTCTATCCCGCTGCCACCTGAACCCAGCCCCAAGCTCCCTCTCCTGCACCCTCCCCTGGCACCCAGCCCCACACCCTCCTCCGCCTCACTGTCCTCAGACCCAGTCCTGAATTCTCTCACGCTGCCTCTGTACCCAGATGTGCACTCTCCCCCTTGCACCCAGCTCTACACACACTCTCCTTCTGCTGCCCCCATACTCAACTCCAAGGTCTCCCGCTGCACCCAGCCCTACAGTCTTTCCACCCCACACCCAGCGAAATGGTCAGGCTGAAGAATGCCATCCCTACCAGGGGCAAAGCAGTTCTTGGAGCTCAAGTTCCCCTCCCCCTTCTGTGTCTCCACTTCTGTAGGAAGCCTGAAAAGCCTGGAGCCAATCCTCCCATCAGTGCCCCCTGCTCTGCTTCTCTCAGGGGCTGGGGATGCTCAGCACCCATGGGTATAGGAAGGACTGCAAAAGGTGGAGGGGCCAAACAGGTACACAGGGTTACTGTGCTGCTCATATTTGGCCTGGCCACCTCCCTGTCCTGATGGAGGGGCAGCTAGGTTAAATTTGAGTGAAAGGGAGGGTCACAGCACCAATCAAATTTGAGCTCCTTAATCATGACAGAGGGGCGGGCTGGTCAAATTTCCAGCTCCCCTCAGGGGCCGGGAGAGACAAGAAGGCTGGGTCTCCTAGTCTCCTCCACCTCATTGCAGCCATGTCTTCAAGCTACCCCAAGCAAACAATGACTGATTGGGTCCCTCAAATTACAGGAAAATTGGATAAAAAAACCCGGTCTGGATGGTGTGAAAGCCTACACTAGGCTGAAAAAGTTGAAGAACATTTTTCTTCCACGGAGGGCTTCCATTGCCTTTATTCCATTGTACAAAAACCTGATAATTTTTTAATGGGATCATATCCTTGCGAATGTAACTAACATTAAATAAATGTTTAAGAATTGTTGACTTTTAAGGCACACGGAGTTTATAAAACCTTTGTACTGCAATTACGGGTAGCTAAATACCAGGCAAAATGTACATATGTCCAGCGACTTGCCAAACAGCATTTAATCCGCTGCTCCAGGTGTCCAAATATTGTATGTGTTTTCATTATTTAAGTTATGTCAGGGAAAAACACCAAAACTTGCTAAATAATGTATTCATTTAGTGCTTGGCCACCTCCAACTTAGATCCTATGCAAATGGAATCCACAGAGATCTGCATGTGCAAGGATCCAATCTTCCTGTTTTCTAAAGCTGCAGGTGAGGAAAGGTTTCTCTCTTCTGCATGATGGACACACAATGTGCTACTTTATTAGGGTGACCATATTTCCTTTTGCTGAATAGGGGACACCTGGTAAAATTACTCATATTCAAGCGAGTTCAATGGCAATCAGTCAGAGCTATGCAGTACATATGTTCAAATTAACATCAAGTTGACTGAGCCCCTGTTAAAAAGAAATACTGCATAGTTGGATTCTTTTTATTTACCTTCTTATCTTTAAGGGTTTAGGGTTCACATGGGGAGAAGTGACACCATCCCCCCCCACATAAGGAGAGGAGACACGTACACACTCCTGTGCACTTGTCTTACATAGGTGGGGCGGGATGATCAACCGACTGGACCCTCCCTGCCCGGCACTCTCCACTCTCCATGCCTGGCTGGCCCCCCCGGATGGACCTTCCTCTTCTAGTATCTAGCGCCGCATCTTCCCGAGGCAACAAGTGTGTGTATGGGGGGGCACACAGGGTCACATGCCCCCCCAGATTTCTGCCAGGATTCAAACCTGAATGTGGCCAGCAGTAGCCTTTCTGCACTGTGCGGGAGGGAAGGGAGAGGAGCTGCAGGGATCGGCTCCTCCTGGCCAGTACCCCAGGCTGGAAGGTCTTGGCCTTTCCCAGGGCGATGGCCCAGCCAGAGGTAGTGGGGGAAGGAAGGGGCCTGGTGGCCAGGCTGCTGATGAGCTGAGCACTCTGACCAGGGGCTGGGTCTCTGCTCAGTACTGGGAGCGGGATATGTCCCGCCAGGGGGAGAGGGGGAGGTGGAGATGATATGGAGGAGCAGCGGGGCTGGGTATGTGTGTGAAGGGGCAAAGCAGGGAGAGGACAGCGAGTGGGGGACTGTGTAATGGGCCGACAGGCGGTCAGCAGAGGTCACACATAACTAGCCACCGCCTGGCACCTGCCCGCACTCACCAGCCATCGCAGCTTGCAGCCAGTGCCAGCCGGAAATGGGGACTCTGCTGGCCGAGAGCTGGAATGCAGCGGGGCTGTGCTGAAGGACCAGCAGGGGGAGCATCTGGCCCCAAGCACAGCAGCTTTGCCCTACCACAGACTTGCACACCCACCCCTACTGTTGGCCACTGGACCGCCCCACTCACTGCTGGTGGGCAGGAAGCTGGTGAACAGGGATCTGTCCAGCAGCAAGACCAGCCAGTACTGATGGTGGTGGGGAAGACAGAAGATGTGTCCGTTTTTAGGAAAAAGTCGGGACACCTGCAGGAGGGCTTAAATACGGGACTCTCCCTTTAATACCAGGACATCTGGTCACCCTATACTGTATGCCTCACTTGCTTACTCCTTAAAGAATGCCTGGTTTGCAAAGACACAGCAAAACCTAGATAGTAGCTTGTATACCAGAGCAAAGTTGTCGGGCTATATTATTCGCCAGCATTTTAGGAAATGAATGACATGGAAGTCTTTATAAAATTTAATTTAAAAAGGGACACTGTCAAGTAGTTTAGGGTCAAAATTTGATGTACTTTAAAACTGTTATAATCTGGTGGGGGAATACCCTCTGAATTCCTAGCATACTGTCCCTGAAATTAAGAATAAAATAGTAGTGACTGTTTTATGTATAAGTTCAGTGACATTTTTTCTCTGCTCTTGGGATCCAATCCAAAGCCCACTGAAATCAGTGAAAAGACTCGCATTGAATTCAATGGATTTTGTATCAAGCCCCTGAAGAACCAAACACTCAAGGGCTGATCAATGGTTATCTGGGGATTTTTGCCTGAGTAAGGAGAAAATATTAATTAACAATTCATTTTTCACATCTGTATTAAAACTATCAATGTTATCACTAATGTTGCTAGTGAACCACAACACTGAAAATGGCCCAGCCATATTTGGATAGTCTTCACAGTGATCACAGGTGGGTTGGGAAAAAAAAAAAAAAGGTGTTTGTCCAATGAAAAAAAGAATAAAATCAGTACAGGCATAATTGCTAATGCCCAGCTTCTAAGAGGTTGTGGAGGGTAAAGATACAAAAATTAGATATTATAAAAAATGCTTGAAAGCCTGGGCTTAAAAAGGTATGAGGATATGCAAATAAAATAAAATAAAATAAAATAAAATAAAATCAATGTATACAAATAGCAGGACTTCCTTATTTCAAGGAAATACTGACTGCCCTACTCACAACTTAGAAGCTACATTTTTAAATATTCCAGGAATGAATGAATTAATATATATATATGTGTGTGTGTGTGTGTTCATACGTGTGCACACACACACATACAACTCCTACAGTATTTTAAATGTAGCTTCTGAGTTGTAGGAATACATTTATTGCCAGTTTGTTTAGGGGAAAAAAATCCACCAATTCCCTCCCCCACAAAAAAAATCCAAATGGTTGTATAGGGCAGAGGTTCTGGGGGGGACAGGGGACAGGGAACGGGGAGGGGTTGGATAGGGGGTGGGGTCCCCAGGGGCGGTTGGGGCGGGGATCTGGGGAGGGGGCGGTCAGGGGACAAGGAGCAGGGGGGGTTGGATGGGGGGGGTTCTGGGGGGGGGAAGTCAGGGGGCGGGAAGTGGGAGGGGGCGGATAGGGGGTGGGGGCCAGGCTGTTTGGGGAGCTACCCAAACAGCTACCCCCTGATACTAGGCATAGTAAAGGGACTTCTATTGAAAGCCCTAGATTCATTAATTTGGATGTATTATTTCAGAGATACTGCGATGAAGGAAGTGCTATTTCTTCACATAAAAATCAGCCCAATGAGGAATATAGCATTCCCCTTCTGAGGAAGTACAGGTTTCAGAGTAGCAGCCATGTTAGTCTGTATCCGCAAAAAGAAAAGGAGTACTTGTGGCACCTTAGAGACTAACGAATTTATTTGAGCATAAGCTTTCATAAGCTACAGCTCACTTCATCGGATGCATTCATCGGAAGTACAGTAACATACACTATACCAGAATATCCCTAAAATAATCATTAAACATATAGTCAAACAGCAATGCACGTTAGAGAACGTGAGAAATGCATGTTGTATACAGTCCTGCAAGTGGTTCTAAAACTGAAGCGTGAACTTCCAATGAACCTCAGTTTTATTTCATCTTGACTAATAATTTACCAAGGGCTTTAGATATTTTTCTAAATGATTCCTTTAAACTCAAGTTTTCAATGGCGATTATTCCATGAGCACTGTGTGAAACTGAAATCACATGGGTTGCTGCGCATGAACCTACCAGATTTCAAACTACATGCTTAGCAAAACTCAGTCACCACTTGTAGAGATCGGAGATTAGACAAGAATATATTTAAGTACAGAAAAGAAGCCAGATCCTCAGCTGGTGTAAATTGGTGTAGCTCCATTGAAGTCAATGAAACTATACCAAATTACATTGGTGGAGGACCTACCCTAATAGGCAGGTCATCTTCGGGAACCCATATGGCTTCAAATCAGAGAAGAAGTCACCAGGGATTAGTTATGAATTATAGCTAGATAAATATTATTGCATGAGAGCTATCCAGGACATCCCCACCGTTTCCACAAATGTAGGGACTCAGATTCAGTGCATGTCTTCCGGGGAGTTGGAACAACGTAGGAGCTGCAGCTCCATGACCTTATTTCTTCTGCTCTGGGATACTACAGAAGATTTGCCCGTGAGGAAAATGTCTCTTTTTTATTGATCTTCTTCTCTCCTTGGACATCACTCCTCTCTCCTTTCCACAAACCCCAATCCTTTCCACTTTCTGTAATGTTCACTCTAGTATCCTCACAGAATTCTCTGCAGTTTTTGATGCTCACAGACCTTCTCCAATACCCCTTTGTTTGTTTTTGCCTCACCTCTGCCCCTGCCTCCTGCAAAACAATTCAGCATCACCTTCTTCATCATCTCTAACCTGTCCTCTAATCTCCAGCAACTTGTTGCTGCTATTGATTTTCTTCTCAGGACTACTACTCCATTTCTGTGCTCCCCAAAGGGAAATTATCATGACTTTCCTGACCAACATCTAGCCATTGGTCTCCCTTCTATTTCTGATTCCATGGTATATTCTGTGGTCCTCCCTCCCATCCGCCCCCCCAATGACCTATACCCACAACCCACCTCCTCTTGAATGGCCCTCTCCCTTGCTGCCACTGCTATTTTTCCCCTCTTCCTAATCCTCAGCCTCTCTTTCCTCCATCTCTTTCCCTTGTTGTTACAGCTGAGCTGGTTTTTACTTAAGTGCACTTCTTTTGTTCAGACACCAGGTCATGTGGTTCACTGCCATGCTAAAGCTAAATTACTAGAGGCTAGCAGACTTGGATAGGCTAGCGCACCATTTTAAAAGGAGACACAGGCCTTAATTCTCACCTGAGAGCCTCCACCGCTCTCTTCAGGTCTCAAGCAAGGAAAATAGAGGATTTAACACAACGATATTGCTTGTCCTTATTTCTAATTGAAAAGAAATCATTTTAGCCCAGCTCCGCTTCTCCCCAACCTATCACAAGATTCAACCTCAGCCTTGCCTGTGTCTTAAGAAAACCAATTGCCAACGTAGAGGGGAAAGCTTGCATCAATCAAAGCTTTTGGGGATGACTCTGTAGAGTTTTCCTTTTATCACCTCTGCCCCCGTCCTTCTTGGAAAAGCTCCTTGAGAAAGGAAAAAATATGGGGCATGGTGCATTTTGGCTCCTTCTTTACCAAAGTGAACCCACTGTGTCCTCCCTTCATGTTGTTTAGGTTCTACGGTTACTAACCAGTGCTCCTCAAGCTCATTGTGCCATAATCTGGCCCAGTATATTTTTTAAATCTCAATACATCACTTTTAAAACTGGAATGGAATAAACATTTTCTAACTGTGTGGCTTACTGTCCATGTAGAATAACCACCCAGTATGCATCCTCACCCTAGATTACCAATTGGTAACTAATGAACAGTGAACACTTTCTAACATACATTCCAAGTAGCTTTGGACCAATTTTCTAAATTGCTGTCACCGAGGCCCTCTTCCTTAGCTACTTTTATTAATCATCAGGACTTTATCCCTAGGAAATATCAAAGTGACTATTTGTTGTGGGTAAGAGCTGAGATTATTCAATTTGGACAGCTGTTCTAGGGTGCAGGTTTGAAAACATACCAAGAGATTTGTAGTAGTGTAAATAATATAAAGAGCCCATATTTTCAATATTAACAAGTCAGATTTTATCTAGACCCTTAACCACTTTTGAGGAGTTCCAGGAGCAAGCTGGAACAAAAGATTTAATTTCTAAGATATATACAATTTTGACTGAAAAAGATGTTGATCAGAAAACAATACAGATGAAAAGGTGAGAGAGGAATTTGGATAAAGAAATTGATCTAATGAGTGTCTCTCTGTATGGGCTAGATGATACACATCTTCAGTTTGTATTACTCAAAGAATTTTTTTTAATGAAATATTTAATTTGACTCCAGTTAAGATCCATCATCTTTTTTGCTATTAGGGAGGCGCTCTGTTGGAAGAGTTGCAGGGAAAAGGGTACATACATGCACATCTGGTGGTTGGGTTCAGGAATTAGACGGCTTTGAAAGAAAATTATTAAAGAGATTCATCTTTTGACAAAATGCCAGCTTCCTAGAGATCCTCCGACCTGCTTACTTAATGAGCCAGTAAAGGATCTAAATTTCTAACAAATGACAAATTAATTTATTTTTTATAGTTAGTTGCTAGATTTTGTATTGCACACAACTGAAAAAATGTGAACTATCCTCCTATGGAATTGTGGTATAGTAACATATAGATTCTCCTTATTATGGAAAAGCTTTCATACCAAGTACATGCCCAAGGGAAGCACCAAAAAGAGGGTAGATAGTTTGAAATGTTGTCAACTTTTTTAGCGTATGCAGAGGAGGAGTGCTTCCCAGCCAGTAAGCAAGAATCTTTGGCCAGGTTCTGCCTATTAATCTGATCTTGAATAAGTAATGTACAATATAGTTTTAACATTTTATTGTAACTTCGCCTTAATAAAAAGTTTTACAAAATTTTACTAGTAAAAATTATAAACCGCTAAGAGATAAACTGTATTTCATCTTCACTGCACAGCATATCAGTGGGGGTAAACCTGGCATTCAGAGCTTTGTAGCTCAACAGTACTCCCTTGTAAAGATCTATTTTCACAATATAAAAGCAACACAAGCTTAAGCAATTATACATTGCTTGCCACATTTTTAACAGGAACACTCCAAATGCTTCTATTCACAGTTCTAACGTCAAGCTGTGAATATTTGCACAAAAGCCACTCATAAATTAATCCTCCTAGTAAGAAGATTTGAAAAAGAAAGATGTTCACCCAAAACAAAATTCGATAAACCCTACATAACATTTACATGTTTTTAATTTAAAATGTTATATCATGCTACGTAGCCATTAATTTTTACTGGAGCGTATAAATAAATTAAAGCCATTTATCATTTTTTAAAATCTATTATAAATACCTTATTAACTTTACATTCAAACACAGAGATAATATCAATTCTAGCAGCATCTGATGACGCAGCATCTATTGTATTTTAGGGAGGAGCTATACAAAACTATTGGTTTTCACTTAATCATATTCACGTGTTCTGACAACAATTTGCAACATTTGGTTCAGTGTGAAAGCTGTACTGATTTCCACCAATACTTGCTGCTGGGGCAAGCATTCTGCAATGTTAACTAGTCTCACTGTCAATACAGGCTTTTTTTTTTTTTTTTTTTTTTTTTTTTTTTGCCCCAGAGTGTTTGTACATTAGTGATGATGAGACATTTGATAAAAAGAGAGGCAGTTTTCAGATTACCCCCCACCCCCCAAATAAGTAAAAAAAAATTAAAGATTACGATACTTACAGTTTTGCAAACATAGGGGAAACTGTTCTCTCCCCAAAGATTTTGCCAATTGTACTTCTCATATTACTGATATTATAATAGGAATCTTACCTGCATAATCCGTTCTTGCATAATGTCCATCTTCAGACTTTGTGGTGGTAGTTGTGTTATCTGTGTTAAAAGAAATACAATGTGTTGCTTTGACGTTTCCTGCTGCTTTTGTAAAAGAGAGGCCAATCCTGTAAGTCTCAGAGTGTATGCAAGTAGATCCCTGCACCTATGCAGAGCTCCACTGACTTCAAGGAAGCTGTGTATGGGAGCAAGGATCTGACTGCAACGTGTCAATTGCAGGATCAGGGTCTTTGGACTGATTCACCCCATGCTGAGACACAAAGCTGCCGTTCCAGGAATAACATTTGTCTAACAATGTCTGACTGGATCTAAAAAGATCCAGTTACAGTGAGGTGTGATTTCCTCATTGTTTTAAATAATCCGGACCTGGTGATAATCTAATCTGAAAATGGTGAGCAGGAAAGGAGGGTTCATTTTAAATAAATATTTCACAGGAATATAAATAGAATGTGTTTAATATGCAGGTTTAATAGGGCTCTGTAAATAGATGTGTTTAGGATTTATAGTTCAGAAGCAGAGGAGGGCGGGGGAGCTATTAAGGATCCTGTGACTCAATGGCCATTTTATTTACAGAGACTATTTAAAACCATATTTTCCCCATTTTTATCTTGAGCACAAAATAGGCTTTTTGAAAATCAACTCAGTGGTTATGCTGGCACACACATGAAATAGTGCCAGGTGCCTCTGAATCCTAATCCTAAACCTTGAATGCAGCCAGGTGAACAAGAATCACCGAGTTATTTCCTGAAAGGACATATGTCTTTCTCCTGGGAAGAGGAGGGTTGCCATATTCATTAGGCTGGGCTCTGTGACTTTGGCATCATGAAGATCCAGATGACACAACAAACAATGGTGATTACATTGGCTCCACTAAAGATATTGGGCCAGAGCCTCTGATCCACTAAGACTGTTTTGTGCTGCTCCAGTGGCACAAGGCAGCCGTCAAGCAAGATTCCTCATATGCAGGAGAATCCCTATGCGGCTTGGAACTGTAATGCTGCCTCCCTTCTAACCTCCAGCACAGACGGTGTGGCTGGGGGAAGAGGGTGTGATTGGGCTGTTCCTTTTGCCACATGATGCTTAGGAGCTGGAACTGCCTCTTGGGGCTACAGATATGAGCCATACACAGCTGCCTTAATGCTACAGAAATTTGTGCTGGGGCCTGTTCTAGGGCTGAAGGGCCCCAGAATGGGGCACCGGGAGCGGGAGCAGGAAGGTTGCAAAAGTTGCTTAAAGCCACCTTTGCATATGTCTCTCTAGGGCTGCACCAACCAGAGCTCAGCCACAGCTCAGATATGAGGGCCAGTATTTCAAAACCTGTAATCAACAAAATTCCCTCTCCACCAGACCGCATCCTCTACTGTAAATTAGAAGAGTCTACTGAAAATGTAAGAAGTGCCTAATAGCAAGCCAGCCCTAGTTCTTATTTTTGCACAAAAATTGAAAACATTATTTGAAATGAATTTTGCTCTGAGCATTACCTTGACATCGACCCAAAGACATGACTTCAATTTTCTCCTGTTTCTGGCATGATGCTTCTTTGATTTGACATGCATTATCATAGGATTTCCCATCAGAAGCACAAAGAGGATTGAAGTTGGTCTGAGAACAGTCAATGTTGCACACGCACCTGAACAGATTAAAGACAGGCTAATGTAAGAAAGCTTTCTCATGACATCCTAGATAAAGTACAAAAATAAAGACGGCTTGGAGGGTTTCCATGGCCGTACAATAAAGATTGATGGAATGAAGCTGGAAAATTCTGGTGAAGGGCTGTTTGTGGGTTTGGATTGGAATGAAATGCCAGGAAAAAAGTGAAAGAGAAACAAAGCAAAAGAAAAATGAAAAGGCAAACAACTGGACTTCTAAAACTAAATTAAAGCATGCACTACTGTAAAATAAATTACATACAGGCAGATCCTCAGCTGGCGTGAGCTGGCATGGTGCCGATGAACTCTGTAGAACTATGACCAGCTGTGAATCTGACCCATAATATATCACATTATATATGTACATATTTATTTCAATTTGTGATTATATATAAACATTTATAATATTTATCCCAGACTGTAGGCACCTTTGACATAATTAAAGATACATTGGCATAAAAGATAATGCTATAGCTTCCCTCATCCTAAAGCCAGAAAATAAAGGAAATAACCAAACCCAGACATATTCTTTTCTCATTTATAAAAGCATCATGCTGGTATCTCCTGAATCTGTACGTTGTATGGCTGATAGGCAATTCAGTGTTAACATGACCACAGATGGATGCTATTTTAACTCTTCCAGGATGCACAGACCAGGACCCACCAACTCAAAGCAGCATCAGACCCTGCCATAACAACAGATGCACAAATCTTTCTCCTCTGCTACATTGATCAACACCCACTCTCCCCCAAGATGCCTTTCAAGATCCATGGGTCCTACATATACCTATTACAAAACGTGGCACACCTAATCCACCCCACTTCAAAAACAACTATGTGGGTAAAACCAGACAATAACTGTGCTCTCAAATGAACTCATACCAAAAAATGATAGAAGACAAAAAACACCCTATCACCTGTGGGTGAACACTTTTCACAGAATGATCACTCCATATCTGACCTCTCAGTCCTCATCTTCAAAGGAAACCTGCACAACACCTTCAAAACATGAGTCTGGGAGCTTAAATTCATAACTTCGCTAGACGCTAAAAATTGTGGTCTTAATAAAGATACTGGATTTATGGTTCATTACAACAATCTATAACCCCCTCATTTGTCCTGTGATTGGAGAGATGTTACCTGGCCACTTCACCTCGAATGGTCTTTTATAATGTGTGTTAACTACTTATGCTAAACAATCTGTTCCACCTTGTATTTAGCTATGACACTGATTGTACCTTTCCTAGAAGAGCTCTGTGTGGCTCATTCATCCATAGAAAGATAAAAGATATTGCCTCACCCACCTTGTCTCTCTAACTCTTCCAGTGTCAGGGAGGAAGCTGTGCACAAGACATAACATTTTCAAAAGGGACCGAGGAGCCAAAGTCTCGTTGACTCTCAATGAAACTAAGAGTATGTCTACACTAGCAGAGTTACAGTGCCGGCAGTTACAGCACTGCTCAGAGGCGCTGAAGGGAAACCGCTGTTCACACTGTCAGCTGCCTGTGCAATAGCATGTTCACACTTGCGGCACTTGCAGCGGTATTCAGAGTGGTGCACTCTGGGCAGCTATCCCACAGAGCATCTCTTCTTCTTCTGCCACTAAGAGTTGTGGGAAGGTGGAGGGAGTCGCGGAGCACCCTGGGTCCTGTCTCAATGCCTCATGATGCATTGCTTCACATCCCAGCAATCCCTGTGCTTCTGTCCGCATTTGGTGCCATCTTTCAACGGTTTGTGTACTGCGCGCTCTGCCTCTTCGGTCTGCAGGAATGGATCCCGCACTGTTGACCAGTATGCTGCTCTCTCTGACTGACACATCATGAGTGGCAGTGGAGTTATTCCTTAAACTACAAAGGCAAGAGGAGTGCAACATTGATCCCGCCACGCGTAGTAGTTACGACACGAGATTGCTTATGGCATTCACCACAGTGGAACGCCGCTTTTGGTCTTGGGAAACAAGCACTGAGTGGTGGAATCACATCATCATGCACATCTAGGATGAGGAGCAGTGGCTGCAGAACTTTCGGGTGAGAAAAGCCACATTCATGGGACTGTGTGATGATCTCGCACCAGCCCTGCGGCGCAAGGACATGAGAATGAGAACTGCCCTGCAGTTCGAGAAGCACGTGGCGATTGCACTGTGGAAGCTGGCTACTCCAGACTGCTACCGATCGGTCCATCAACCAGTTTGGAGCGGGAATGTCGACTGTTGGACTCATGTTGACGGAAGTGTGCAGGGCCATTAATCGCATCCAGCTCCGAAAGACTGTGACTCTGGGCAACGTGTGTGACATTGTAGATAGCTTTGCACAAATGGGCTTCCCTAATTGCAGAGGGGCAATAGATGGCATGCATATTTCAATTCTGGCACCAGACCACCTAGCCAC
The DNA here is from genome assembly GCF_965152275.1 of Natator depressus. NCBI lineage: Eukaryota > Metazoa > Chordata > Testudines > Cheloniidae > Natator > Natator depressus. The sequence goes on from NC_134244.1 coordinate 52,968,869, forward strand.
CGAGTACATTAATCGGAAGGGGTATTTCTCTATGGTTCTCCAGGTGCTTGTGGATCACTGTGGGCGTTTCATGGACATTAACACAGGCTGGTCTGGAAAGGTGCATGATGCAAGCATCTTTTGAAGCACTGGCCTGTTCAGGAAGCTGCAAGCAGGGATCTTCTTCCCAGACCAGAAGATCACTGTGGGGAAGTCGAAATGCCCATTGTGATCCTCAGAGACCCTGCCTACCCCTAAATGTCGTGGCTTACAAAGCCATACATGGGGCACCTTGACAGCAGCAAGGAGCAGCTCAACTACAGGCTGAGCAAGTGCAGAATGACCGTTGAGTGTGCTTTTGGCCATTTAAAGGCCCGCTGGCGATGCCTAAATGGGAGGCTGGACCTGGCTGATGACAATATTCCTATGCTTATAGCTGCGTGCTGTACGCTCCATAATATTTGTGAACGGAAGGGTGAAAGCTTCACTCAGGGCTGGACCACTAAGGCTCAGTGCCTGGAGGCTAAATTTGAACAGCCAGAGACCAGGGATATTAGAGGGGCGCAGCGTCAGGCCATAAGGATCAGGGATGCCTTGAGGCATCAATCTGAAGCTGAAAGCCACTAATATTTATTACTATGCTCGGGAGTGCAGTGCTTGTAATGCTGGGAGGTGATTGTGACTGGTGCAGACGATGCACTAGGAAGGTTTAAGAAAATTGCCTGTTGCTTTGCAGGGCTCTGTTTGTTTTCAAACCAACGCAATTCTTTTATTAAAAAACAACAACAACCAGAAGAGAGAGACAAACAAACAAACACATCAGCACTGAGGGGGATGGGGGAAGGGAGGGTCCAAGGAGGAGGTGGGGTCCTGGGACGGTTAAAGATTTGTGTATGTCCAGGGATCATATCCAACCTTCTGCTTTGGAGTACAGTGCAGCAGGTACTGTACTTCAGTAGGGCTAAACTGCAGAGGGACAGGTGTTGAGTGCAGTGGGTGGTGGGAGTCCGCAGTGCTGGACTATGAAGAGAGAGGAATGGAATGCCGTGGGTACAGACTGGAGCCAAGAGGTTCACAAGAGTGTGTTGGTGGTGTCTGGGGGGTGCACAGGAAAGAGTGTTGTGAGAGCGGCTGCAGGGGAGGGCGGGCATGGAGCTCCTCAGTTTGCAGTGCTAGTAGCGCCTGGAGCACGTTCGCTTGGCACTCAGTAACGTTTAAGAGCCGCTCCGTGGCTTTGTTCTGGCACGCCACGTTCTCCTTTCGGTCCCTCTTCTTGCTGTCCTCACACTCCTTCTATTCTTGTTTTTCAGCCGCAGTGTGCATTATGACCTCACACAGAAACTCCTCCTTAGTTCTTCTTGGCCGCTTTCAAATTCTGCACAGCCATTCTGACGCTGATAACAAAGAGGGATGCTGGGCTCCCAAGGTCATATCTGTGAAGACAAAATGCAACATTTTACAGAAGCAGACCAGTGATTCAGTGATTTAAAACACAGCCACTATTCACATACCTGTCACTAACTGGCTGACCTCAGGCAAGCACACATGAGTCACAAGACCCCCAAAATGGTGAGCAGCTGCTCTGCCAAAGAACCTGCAGCAGCAGATTCCCAGTATCTTCTTAATTTTTTCATGGAGATCTCTGAGGCAGATTCCCGTGAAGTGAGGGAGTCAATCAACACCCTGTTCCGCTGCTCAGACTAGGCATGTGGTGGTACGCACGTCATACAGACACAAGCCTGCTTTCTGCAACCCTCCTGCCCCCAACAACTCACTTCAGCGATTCCCGAAATCAAAGCCACTTACCAGGAGCCTCCTCTCTTGTTTGTGCTTTGCCAAGATCCGACAGCTGTGACTGGCTACCCTCCTCCGGGGTAGGGAAGAGCTCCTGGCTGCATGCATCTCTGACCTCCGAGTTGTCCTCTGACTCTGGGTCCCCCTCCCCCTCCACATCCTTGTCCAAGATTTCCTCCTCCTGGCTTGGTCCACTCTCGACTAGCACATGAGCCAATGAAGTATCCACAGTGGACTTCGCAGTGGAGGTGGGGTTGCCACCGAGTATCACGTCCAGCTCTTTGTAGAACCGGCAGCTCATGGGCGCAGCACTGGAGTGGTGGTTTGCCTCCCGCGCCTTGTGGTAGGTGTTCCACAGCTCCTTCGCTTTGATCCTGCACTGCAGTGTGTCCCAGTCATGGCCCCTTTCTGTCATGCATCATGAAATCTGTCCACAGGTATCATAAGTCCTATAGCTGGAATGCACCTGGGACTGCACAGCCTCCTCTCCCGAAATGCTGATGAGGTCCAGCAGCTCGGCATTACTCCAGGCGGGGGATTGCCTGGTGCGTGGAGCAGGCATGGTGACCTGGAAAGATGCACTGAGACCACTGCAAGCATCATGGAGCAAACAGGAAGGGGACTTTCAAAATTCCCAAGGAATTTACGGGGTCAGGATGATGGTTGGTCACCTGAGGGCAGAACCGTAGAGTTCAAACCGATGACCAAAGAGGCAAGAACAGACATTGTGGGACACCTCCCGGAGGCCAATTGCAGCTCTGTAATCGACCAGGGTGTCTACACTGGTACCACAGTGCTGTACCCCCAGTGCAGAAAGCTCTATGCCTCTCTTTGGGGTGGTTTTTTTACAGCGCTGCAACTGTGCAGTTTCTGCGCACTAAGTGGCTTGGCAGCCTGTACACCTTGGGAGTTACAATGCAGAAAGCTGCTTTCCTGTGCAGAAACTTGCCAGTGTACACAAGGCCTAAGGCTCCAATAGTGCCTAAATCACTTCTGAAAATGGCATTTAAGAGACTAAGGGCAAATCTACACTTAAAACGCTGCATTGGTGCAGCTGCACCGACCTAGTGCTTTAACAAAGGTGCTCTAAGCCGACGAGAGAGAGCTCTCCAATCAGCGTAGTTAATTCACCTCCCCGAGAGGCAGCAGCTAGGTCAGCGGGAGAAGCTCTCTTGTTGACATAGTGCTGTCTACATTGGGGGGGAGGGTTACGTCGGTATAGCTACTTCACTCACACCCCTGGACTTTTCACACCCCTGAGCAATGTAATTATACTGATATAGGTCTGTCGTGTAGAGCAGACCTTAGTTATTTAGGCACTTCTGAAAAATGTATCCAAAATATTTTTTCACTAGTTACAATCAATCTCAGGAAACATGTCAGAACAGCTCGTGACACATTTTTGAGGCTTGGTTTGGTTTTGTCACATGATCTGTCACACAGTATTGGTCATAGCTCCCTATTTAGCTGAACCTGCCATGTGGTTCAGGAGAGTCAGCATCTTGACTTTTCTGAGTGGCAGTGTGTCCTGCCTCTGAGCCAATCAAAACACCGACTGCCGATTTCCTAGTATTTAAGGTTCTAAGGCTCACACTGATTACTAGGACACCCCGAGGAATAGCCTCATTAGAAGCAGGTCTGTTGCTTTGTGATGACAGACGTCTACTGTCTTTGCCTGTTTATTGAGGCCACACTTTAACTGGCTACTGCCTTCTTGAATCCCTTCATTCATATAGCCTAGGAATTGCCCTCATTTTCCACTACTTCCAATTCTAATAAGTCTCATATTTATTATTAGTAAACCATGTTAGAAGGGAGACACAGCTCCATGAGAATGATCAGGGTTCTCTTCTGATCTGACTTCAGTGGGAGTTCAGTGCATTGAAGAGTTGCAGAATGAGCTCAAAATGGAGATAGTCAAGCACATTAGTAACAGAGATCGTTGCCAGAGGTGAAAGTAAGCCGGTCCGGTCCGGTGTACCAGTAAGAAAGCCGGTACACAGCCGACTGTACCGGCAGGGCCACTGATGTGGGGGGGAGGGCAACTGCCCCAGGGCCCTGGAGCTCCAGGCTCCCGGCCGCCACTGCTATCGCGCCACTGGCCGGAGCCCCGGGCCCTTTAAATCGCCTCTGGAGCCCTGGGCGGCGCAGGCCGGGCAGCTCTGAAGGGCTGGGTGGGGGAGTCTGGCCCCAGCCCTGCCCCGGGGCCCCAGAGCAGCTCCCCTCCCCGCCACCTTGTCCAGGACCCTGGCTGCCCTGTGTACCGGTAAGTCCCTGAAGTTACTTTCACCCCTGGTGGCTGCACATTCGGAAATGAAATGGGCAGTTCTCCAAATAAGGGCCAGCTCAGAGCTGCAGCCAGGTTTCCCCAACATTTGTCATCTTCCAACTCAAGCAGTTCTGTATGTGGACCTTAGAGAGCTGCTGCCGCCAAATCAGGTCTAATTAACCAGACTTGAACAGTAAGAACAGGCTCTCAAGGAAGCAATTGTGAGATAGAGACAGAGACCAGGGTGCAGTTTGTCCACAGAGTGCAACTGCTGAATTTGAAAGGAGGGATTCATCTGACATATCAACTCTGCATCAAGACAAACATATGGACATGGAACCTCTGAGATATTAATATGGAGGGGAATCAGAAGGAATCAGCTGAGTCACTGCTCAGCCACAGAAGTCAGGAGGAGGCCCACTTCTCTCCAGTATTCTTCCCCAGGGCAAGCGCCTCCACTGTTCAAAGACAGAGCAGCAGCATCCCAAGCACAGGACTGCTGTTTGTTTCCTTTGCTTCTCTTGTCTCATGATCATCACTGATGTCATGATGCTTGTCAGCAGCAGCAAAGGCATGCTGATAGTCCTGTGACTGCATACAATACACAGATGAGCTTCAGTAATGCCTACAGAAACAACAGTGGGATTCTGCTTGCGGACTATGCCAATGGTCTAACCCTGCAGCTGCCGTAGCTCTTCTGAGTATGTGATTGTGACCATACTGTCCTCTAAACTTTTCCTGCTCTTTTGATCCTCCTGCCTCTGATACAGAGCGATGCTACTGAGTCTTTATCTCCTGCCTACCAGCAGGGCTAAATCCCATAATGCCGACCTCACAGTTCTCATCTTGCAAAGTTAAGGTCATGACAATGCTGCCACAATTTCCTGGCACTCTCATTCATTAACTTTTACACCCCATTCCAAGTCAATCCACCTCACACTCACCACAGAGATGGGGACCACCTGCCAGACTATTGAGAGTGTACGTGTGGGTGCCCAATGCGACAGTGTTGGTGGAAGAAGCTTGGACACAAACAGAGGCTATGTCTACACTAGAGACCTTACAGTGGCACAGCTGTACTGATGCAGTTGTGCCTCTGTAAGATCTCCTGTGTAGCTGCTCTACGTTGACAGGAGATCTCTCACCCGACAACATAATTAACCAACCCCAATGAGTGGCAGTAGCTATGTCGGCGGGAGAGCATCTCCCACCAACATGGTGTTGTGCACACTAATACTTATGCCTGGGAAACTTGTGAATGTGCAGTTTCCAAGGAGTACATAGTACATGTGATCTGTTGCACAAACTGAAGTCGAAGTAATAGAGCAGTGATTAAGCTGCTCCTCATTACTCTCCTTGGTTTGTGCCTGAGACAATGGTCTCAATAGAGATTTTCTTTTCAGACTCCCATTACTCAAAAAAGGGCAAAATTGATTCTCCTGAAATTTTCCTAAAATGTTCACAATGTGTGGAACTCTTCAGCCCCAAAGGAGGGAAAGGGTGAAAATAGAGGATTATAAATGAAATGATTTTGTAACCTTAACTATAGAATTCGCTGTTAAGTGAACAAAACAATTAATCTAAAGCTCATTATTTACATTTTACTTTTCTTGCTGAAATATTATACATAAAATAGCTTGAAAAAAGATTGCGTTCAGTTACATACATACAAGTCCTGATTTCCTCAGACACTAGTGTAAATCAGGAGCTAAGCCAGTGTCAATAAGTAGAAATTCTGTCTTGTATACCTAATCTGAACAGCACTAATGTACATATAAAAAGAAAAAAATGGTCAATTTCATAAAAACTTTCTTATCATATAATAGGAACATTTTACTCGACTAAAATATTTACTTCCCCATTAAAAAAAAACATCTTAGGAAGGTCTTGCTCCTTTTAGTAAATTCTAACTCATTCTAGGAACTATTTACTGCTGAAGTAATCTGGATTTTTTCCACACAGCTCCTCTATTTGCATTTCAGATGGTACACAATGAACCATATGTTCCCTGTGGTAATAACAATTCAGAAAGAGCTTAAATTCTCCAACTTTTCATATAAAAATGGAGTATAGGTTAGTATACCTTCGGACTTCAAGTCCAGAGAAAATAAAGTTCATGAGAAAATGATGAAAAACAGGGATATGCTATAGGGACTATCTGACTACACATAAAATTTCCAAAAATGCCCAGGTGACTTAGGAGCCTATGTTCCATTTTTATAAATGGCCTAGTGATGTAGAAGCCAGATTTTTGAAGGTGTTTAGGGACCCAAAGATATAGATAGGTGCCTAGTAAGATTTTCAAAAGCGCCTAGATACCTAACTCCTATTGAAATCAACTGTAGGTCCTCTTTAATTTATGGTATTCCTTTTACTATGTAAATGGTAACATTCTACTACACATTTTAAACCAGAGAAACATGTAAATTCCCAACTATTTCACTGGGACCAAGCCCAAAAAGTCAAGAATAGTTTAAGAGAATTCTGAAATATAGAGGAAAGGGACCTTTGTTCTAGTACAGATATCTTATCTAATCTATGTATATACATCCGCACACACTGCATCATGCATCATTATATATAATATTGCTCAGTAATATAAAAAACAAAAGTATTAATGTCACTTTGCATATTCAGGGATAGATTAAGGAATGGGTGCTGGGGCCATAGATGAAGATGCTTTAGCTTCCTGATGCAACATACATGCTAAATGAGACCCAGCTCTATTAAAAAATATTGAGACAATCCTGAAGTCCTTGCTGGAACAAAACTCCCAATGAAGTCAATGGGAATTCTGCCTGAGAAAGATCTAAGTATAAACTTCAGGACTTGATCCTTTGTGTGAGGGCCAAGGTGCCATACGTATAAAGTCCTGGGCCATGGCACTTTTCCACTTTCATTGGTCCTACAATGCCCATATTTCATATCCTATCCAAATGCTTTTCTTCTCTCGCACTGGATCTGTAATACTTGATTTTTCAGGCTCCAAACTGGCCAACTTTTGTTTCTCTCTCCCAAGTGAAAATCAAATTGGTCCAATCCATTTCAATGGTGGCTGTATCTGTCTCAAGACCTTTTAGAAGGATTCTCAAGGTTTCCCTGCGCTTCCTCTGTTTGAGGCTGAGAGGAATGCCTATTGCTGTGTAAGGAAGTTACTGAATGGCTGTGCGTCTAACCGCAGACCATGCCAGTACAGCAGTTTCCCAGTCCCCAAGGCACTTCAGGATGTCTCTAATTTTAAGTAATTTGATCATTTGACCATTTTATCATCATGGCTATGACTTCCAATTATAGCTATATCAATAAATCTATTTCATTTCTGTACTACTAATTATAGTGTTGAGGAAAACGTGGTAATATAAAGGCTGACTCTGCTTTCCTCCGGTTCAAGAAGCCATGAGAAGGTCAATGATCTCTCCCAGGGCTCACTGGGTGAAACTCTACCCAAGAGCACACATCAAGTACATGCGCAACGTTTAAATATGCCTTCTGCGGTAAGAAAAACAGCTCTAAAAGCAGCTGTGGGAAAGGTGCAATTCCAAGATGGCAGCTGATATTATATGGGCTTTGTGAAGAAATAAGAAATCCTCAACTCAGTCTATGGATCCACAACACTTTTCAAGTGATGGTCTCATACTTCAGAAGATTAAAAATAGTTTACAGTGTCAGCTATTTTGCAAACACTGCTTACTTTGTCCCTGTCTAATCTTCTGGGTCAGTGCCATGTTTTCTGATGAATTCTACTTTTTGATAGGCTTATTTTATTTCCCTTCCTATGATTATATCTAGCTGCAGCTTGACACCCAGCATTTCATTTAATTATTTTACTTTTGTTGGATGGTATAATTGGGTGATCGCTAAAGCAAAAAACTAACAGAACTGCCAAGCTGAAGCGATTTCTGACCAGTCAGCGAGATTTTGGACTAAGCCCTTAAGCAGCCCAGAGTTTTGATGTTGCAATCACCACATTGTGAGGACATAAAGTCAGCCAAAAGCTAGTTTAGGAGGAAGTCCATGGTTGCAAGTGATGTTGGGTAATGTAGTGGAGAAGCCCATTGGATTGTATGTGGGAGACTAGTACTAGCTTGAGGCAGGCATGATGCTGGTAAGCTTGATACAAGCTTCCCTATGCAGTTATACCTACACAGCTTGCTTCTGAGCTGAAAGCTGACAGCTCCATTCCTGAATCTCTCTGAGGTCAGCACTAACCATTGTATCAAATTGCCACTATTGGATATGGATGAATTTAGGATGCTAATTGCCAAACTAATTTTCTACCTGTGAAATTTGACACCCCACCAAGAAATGAAAGGCATTGACAAGTGTGATGGCCCCTGACTTCCCCTTTCAAACTTTTGTAGATACAGCCCTCCTCATTAAATTAATTATTATTTATTGGGCACTGAGAAAGTCCTTGCCTGTGTAACGAACAGGGAGAAGGCCGCAATGGAAAGGATCAATGGCCATGGAGGACTGTCACTGAAAGGCACTGTGGTGGAAGTATAATTTAAGAAGGGGTATGAATAAAGAGAGGGCAGTAGTTTGTCCAGAAGGAACAGGAGACTTCTCTATTTTAATTTCTCCCTTTACTATATGGGACTATAGCATAATCATAAGAGGGACACATGGATGATAAACGTGAACTGTGCCTTACACCTTTGTAAGGAACTGCACTCTGAAGGCAAATGTTTGGACTTTGCTTTCAACAACATCATATTAAGGAATAATGAAAATTTGCTGGACAATTTCTCTGTGTAGCAAAAAGAAGGCTCTTTATGCAGCTTTGATGAGGAGGATGCAAGAAAAGGAGGAAAATACTGTTAAAATAGAGTCGGTTCTGGAGTATTTTATTCAGCATGAGCATGCAGTGACACTTCACTATTCAACACACTTTTGATAGCCCTTCTTTACTTTAGAAATCGGAGAGCATGTTGATACTACCTCTGTTTATTAAAGATTCATATTTAGGCTACATTGATCATTGGTCATTTGCTTCTGGAACCAAAGTATCAGAAAAATTCAATTTCAGATACTTGAAAATGGTACTTAATGAAAATGACTAATGCCCTGTGCCTAGCTGATTATGCAATAAATCTGCCACAAAGAGAAATTGTTGTCAATCAAGAATCAAGGCATACAACTGAACAGGCTAGGATGCAGGAACTAGAGATATGTAAATATAAACGTGTTATTATTTTTGCCAGCAAAAGTTATGATATTTGATTGCATGTGCTAATTTAGGCAAGGGTAAAATCTTGTCATCTTTATCTAGGAACACATTATTTTACAGCTGAAATTCCATCTCGGAATAAATTTAAATTTTCATGTATTTTCTCCAGGCAAAAGATATTTCATGCAGATAACATTTTTACTCCCCTAAGTCTTCACCGGCAAAACTTTTCTTCAATTTTGCAGAAAACATTGCAAAAAACAATCACAAATTGATTTATTTTTCATAAAACAGCAAAACCTCAATTTTTCCATTACTGGGCAAAATTTATTTTACACTGCTTTAACTAAAACACATTGGCCAGAAACTCAGTTTTCTGATTTGAATGGTAGCATTTCCATACAAAAGAGAGCCCTCTGAATGTGGCATATAATTTACATCTAAAACTACCATAGCAGTATATTCTGGCATAAAGATGCCAGTGATTAATGCAAAATACCTTCTATTTCATTTTGATTCCTGCAACTCTTTTCTTTTTGGTACATGGGCGACTTTGTTAACTCTACTGGCAGGAACATTGAAATACTAGCGCTATTAAAACTAACATCTGTTTCCTAGTCCAAAAGAATATATGTATTCTGCAGTAAATCAGGATGATGCATGCTTACTGTAGCCCTGGTTAACATTATACATTGCAAGTGAATTGCTCATTTTATAGTGGCACGTGTCTGTATCAGGATACAGGTAGGGATGCTCATTTACACAAGCAGTTCTACACCTCCTGACAGTGGAACAGGTATAGGCGCCCTAGGCTACTTTACCCATTTCTAATCTACCCAATAGCAGCCATCCTCAAGATGAGCTGGCCTTGTCTGCAGCTGATTTATGTTGGTTATTGGGGTTTACATGTACACCAGCTTCAGGATTTGTCCCAAGAACAGCACTTATCCAGCAGCTGTGATGGATCCGCTAAGCAGGGAACTACGAATCCCATCAGTGCCCTCCCCACTGCATATCCCCTTCCTGCTAAGGGGAAAGGTCCGAACCAGGAAGTGGGCTAGACTCTGTTGAGGAAGCAGCACCTCCATGGCAAGCCAGGACCTGCAGAGAATCTGGGTGCAGGGGTCACATGGAGAGCCAGGAGGTGCTGAAAAGATTCCCCAGAATCTGGGAAAAGAATTCCCAGAACTGAATGTAGAACAGGCTGTGACTGCCAAATGTTACAGCCTGGTGCAAATCTGTGTGGGCTTATGGGGAAATCACAGTAGTGGGGCAGGGAGCCAGTGTAGAGGAGCCCGAGTAAGACCACTAATTGAAGCTGGCTTGGAAACCTGCAAGCTCCTATTTGCTTGAATAGAGACTCAACTGGAGAGTACACCTCAGGCATTAGGCCTGAATAGCCCTGACTCTCAGTTGGGCTGCCCTCAGGGACCGAAATGAGAATCGCTATTTGTTCACTTTGAACTGCAGCTGTTTAAACCTCTGCACCTAGGGCATTTGCAACCCTTCCCTCTTCCTGCCAGCCCTGGTAAAAAGTTTGACTTAGCCTCGTGTCTGAGTGGTTATTAGTACCCACCAGGACTAGCACCTTCAAGGCCTAGCTGCTGAAGCACTGACAGTACTTTCCTCCGAGTCATAGTACACCTGGCATGCTAGTGGCACCCTAAGCATTGGTGTTCTCCATTATTGAGCAGGCTCAGTATTTATACAGCTTTCATCTACAGATCTCAGAGCACTTAATAAACAGTTAATTAACTAAGCCTCAATATGTCCCTGAGAGGTCTGTATTATTACTTATTATACCCATTTTAGAGAGAGGTAAACTGTGGGACACAGACATTTGTGGTCTCACCCAAAGACCGTAGAAGTCAATACAGGGCTTTGGTGACTTGCCTATGGTCATGAACTAAACCACTTCAGAGTCAGGAATACCACCCAAGAGTCTGGCTCATAAATGTTGTTCCTGACACTAGACAATATTGTCTGCCAGCTTACATACTCAGGTGACTTTAAAATTTTTTTGCACTATTTTCAAGAAATACTCCAAGATTTGCTTATGCTAAGAAATATATTGAAATCCCACTGTATCTTTTTAAGCTATATAATGGAGAGACTTAAAAGATATAGATGCTCCATGTCCAACAAAACAAACTTTGCTTTATTTTCCAGGCTTATGAAAAACATTGCAAAATAACATAAAATATATATTTTATAATGCCAGCATAAAAACAGCATTTGAAATTTGTTTCCAGGGTAGAGCTTTCTCCTCTTCTGCAAGATCATGAGTAAAAACAACAAAATGACTCATTTCAAATGCCTTTTTATTTAATTAATTAATTTATTTATTTTTCTTTTAGTCCTTTAGAGGCCTGTGCCAGTGGTAAGCAGTTCAGAACATCAGATTTTTGCAGTGGCTTCCCGTGATGTTTTACCTGTTACCACTGTTCAAATCTTTGTCTTCACTAAGACTAAAAGGAGAAAAGCTTGATTCCCTAAGGGTGCAGCTACATTTCTGCATGGCATTTCAATTGCTTGCTGTTATTCAAACAATTAGAAATCACACACACCATGGAAGGAATTTTCAGGACACTGCACAGAGATAGTTATTTTTATATAGTACATAATGAAAATGATTTGAAGGACCCCAAAGCATCGTAACAGAAAGAAGCACTGAATAATCAAGTGATTTTTTTGACCGCAATAGACCAAAATGCTGTTTACTGGACATATGTCAAGCTAAAATGCACTAAAATGGTGAATATATTTATTGCTACCCTGCCTTGCATATCAAATGCAATGTAATAGAGAAGTACGGCTGTAGTACAGCGCCAGGAGCTGGAATAATAACTGTACAGCTGCGATGCTTCTGCTTTTTAATAGCAGGAAGTCTCTGGCAACTTTACGAAAAATGTATGGATTTAAAAAAAATAATTAATTATTGCAGCCTTGCATAGGTTATTTAGAAAGTGTCTGCGGCCTGATTTTGCGCACACACACACAAACTATTCTCATGTGAATAATTACATTTAAATCACAAGTTAGCTTCATTAATGGAGCTACCCCGATTTATACCAGCTGAGGATATGGCCCCACATACTTGTGCTTTTGCAGGACCGGGCTCTAGTACAGACAGCTAATCAGAACTATATAGGTAATCCACTATACAAGACACTGAAAACTGATCCCTAATTCTCATTTCATTTGTTTTGTAATGTTCTTTATCACGTTTTCAAACAAACAACCAAAAAAACCCGCTTGCATTAAATCTTCGCCTTTGCTTCCCTCTTATAATTCAAAGTCCCATTAGAAATCCTGCCCGCCCCGGCCCACTCTTCTCCACCCCCGCGGAGGCAGGGTAAAGAAGCTTGGTCCTGCCGGCTGTTGCTGCAGGGCAGGCAAGGTCCCCCCTCCCTCGCCTCTTCCCCCGCTGTGAGGGAGGGGAAGAAGCGGAGCCGCAGCACGCTCACTGCTCCGGGGAGGAGGCGGAGAAGAGGTGGGGATGGAGCCTTGGGGAAGGGGGGTGGAATCAGGGCATATCCCCTCCATCCTCCTGCTGTGAGCCGCTTTGGGCAGGGGGCTGGGAGCACCCCCACGACCCCAGCCCACACCCCCAGTCCTCTGCCCTGACCCCTTCACCGCCTGCCCTGACTCCTGCACCCCCCCACATACCCAGCCCCCCCACACCCAATGCCCTGACTCTTGCACCCCCCACATTCTCACCCCCACCCTGAGCACCAAACGGGAGCTCCTGCACCCCCCCCATTCCCACCTGCACCCTCGCAGCAAATGGGAGCTGCCCAGGTAAGCACTCAACACCCAAACCTCCTGCCCCAACCCTGAGCCCCCTCCCTCATTCTAGCTCCTGGCCAGACCCTACACCCCAACCCCCAGCCTGCTCCTTCACCCCCAGCCCTCTGCTCAGTGCACTCCCACCCTCAGCTCAGTGCAGAGAGAGGGAGAGAGGAAGAGAATGGGCTAGAACCAGGTAGAAGGTAGGTACCCACTGTAAGTGGGCAGGGCCAGGATCCCAGACTAACAGCAGGCTGAGCGGGGCCGGCAGCTGGGACCCTGGCTGGCAGGAGCTGGCGGACGGAACCCCAGACCGGCAGCGGGATGAGTGGCAGCGGGCTGAGCTGCTCAGCCCACTGCCGGTCTGTGGTCCCGGCCGCTGGCCCCACTTAGCCTGCTGCCGGTCTGTGGTCCCGGCCGCTGGCCCCTTGCCAGCCGGGGTTCCAGCTGCAGGCCCTGCTCAGCCTGCTGCCGGCCTAGGTGAATGGAACCCCAGGCTGGCAGTGGGCTGAGCGGGCTGGTGGCGTAAGATCAGTATTTTAATTTAATTTTAAATGAAACATTTTGAAAACCTTGTTTACTTTACATACGACAATAGTTTAGTTATACAATATATAGACTTATAGAGAGAGACCTTCTAAAAAACCTTAAAATGTATTACCGGCACACGAAACCTTAAATTAAAGTGAATAAATGAAAGACTCGGCACACCACTTCTGAAAGGTTGCCGACCCCTGGTATACTGGATTGTATGTTAACACCTTAAGGGCACAATAAAGGTCTCATTTTATTTTTTAAAATATTGTTCGACTTTAAAGTGAACTGACAAAGTTGTGTAAAACAGCCTGTGCTGAACTGGGGACATACAGTACACATGGAGAAACCAGATAACTACATAGCTCATGATTGGTTTTTGAAAAGGAATGGCAAAACTAAATAAATCTGTATACTAATTTGGTAGGAATAAGAACAGTCAAATTACATGCACATCCTAAATTCAAGTATGAGCAAGTACGTAGTGTATGAAGCACAGAGAATAAAAAATGCATTTGTACGTTTTGCCTACACTTCATGTGTCCTTCACATTGCTGCAGTCTGTGTTAAACCAAAGCACTAGCAACATTCTGCATAAACATTCAAAATTGTCCTTTATCGCATGGATCTTTTATTGCTGTGTGCGCCTTGGACTGCTAGGACGTTCGCTCATTGTATTTTGAATCCAATTAAGTAACATGAACCATTGCAATTAGTCACCATGTTTCATATTAATTTGCAACATACAATAGAGTAAAAAAAAAAAAAGTACCTAATTGTATGAAGTGACTTGTCATTTAGGCCTGCAAATGGTCGCAGGCTTTCAAAGGTTAGGTTTGCTCACAGAGTGCTGTAGCACCGAAAAGGTGGGAGTCAAAGGTAAAGTTTTGTTTTGTTCTTTCATGTAACCACTTTGCCTTTCCATCTAGGAGAAAAGCATTAGAGCACTCCGTGGGAATTGAGGTCTGAAATATCTGCAGGGAGGCCAGTTTGCCCGCTCCCATAAAACCTATGGGAAGGGGTTAAGTGGAAGGAAATCTCTGCAAGGATCTTTTTGTAGAGTTCATCCCTGGTTGCTCCATGAGTGTGGGAGCGCCCCATAAATTAATCAGTGGAGCTTGTCCTCTAAATGTCTTCCTTACAGTTCCAAGGGGAACTGCAAGAGGCCATGTACACTGGCTCTGGGTCCTGGTCTGCCCTCCCTTTCTGGCTGCCCTGGGCACACCCCTCGAAGGGGGATTCAGCACTGCTGTAGAACAGCTCTGCTCTATTTCTTTTTTCCTGTGCAGTGTTGTTGTAGCTGTGTTGGTCCAAGGATATTACAGAGACAAGGTGGTAAGGTAATATCTTTTATTGGGTATTGGTGAGAGAGACAAGCTTTTGAGCTTACGCAGCGACCTGAAGAAGAGCTCTGTGTAAGATCAAACAATAAGATATTACCTCACCCACCTTGTTTCTTGCTTTTCCCTGGTAATCTCCCTGGATTGCAGTGGGGAGTGAGGTGCAATGGGGAATGATGTGCCCCTCCCCAGTCAACTCCAGGCCATCTGCTTCCAATTTCCAGCTTGAGTTCCCACCCCTCATTCCCTGAGCAAATCCCGACTCTGAGGAGAGCCATCTGTGAGATCCCAGGAAGTGAGGGAAGCTATGCTAAAAGATGGCTGATCCTCCCTCCCTCCCCTTCCTATGTGGGGGAGGTAAAATGGAGTGTTCCTGATCTGACTCCGAATCAGTTTAAAATCCAGTCTATCTGTTTAATGAAATTTTCACAGGATTATCTTTACATTCCTCGAGGCCTTGCACTTACCATGTAGTATTTCTGTATCTGCAGTAATTACATTTTACCCTCTATAGCGGTCAGGATTGGACTGCTCTCTGGAAGAGATCTAGGAAGGATATTGCTAAAAGTCAGAGCTTGGTACAATCAATAGCCCTCAGACTGGGAGTCAGGAGACCTGGGTTCTAATGTCTGTCACTGATCTGTTGTGTGACCTTAAGCAAGTCTCTTCACCTCTGTAAGATGGGGTTAATGATACCCTCTTCTGTAAAGTGCTTTAAGATCTATGGGTGAAAAGCCCTAAACAAAGCTCAGTATTATTATTCAGCAATGGGCAGTGAATGAAACATGCGGTCTCTTTTCTCTTTATTGTCACGCAACAAGCAGGAGTTAGCTGGTTAGCATCAGGAGACTTTGTTGGATCCAGAAAGACAGCAATAAGGGGATAGGGAAGATTGATGAATGAATGAGATTTACTGTCTCATGGAGAAGTTCATCATGCCAAGCTTAACAGATGATAAGAAAACCACACTTCTTCAGGACCAAAAAATGGATCAAGTTGAAGTCCAAATCTAGCTGACCTGAGTAGGCAAAAGGGATTCATTGTTACTGTGCATGTAAGGCATTGTCTGCTGGAGATGATGGGCTGGTGACAGGGTAACCATGGCGATTCTGCTTGAATAGCACTCACTTTCTTGATTCTGGTAAGGATGTGTTCAGTTTCAACTAGTTACTATCCAGAAGCGTTAAAAGAGGACACATGGCCAAGTAAGAAGAGACTGGTTAAGTCTGTGGTAGATATGATCTAACCAGGAACAATAATACTGTATATGGGCTTTTAGCTATGGTTTGACGTTCACAGGAACACTCTTGCTGTATCAGGAAGTCTTTACCCAGGAAGGAAATAGGATTGTCTAACATTTAGGAGGAAGGCAAGGGAGGAGAATAGCTGTGCTTCTGTCCAGTACCAGGCAGGAAACATGTTACTCCATCTTGCAATGGTTTGCAAACACTAGAGAGCAACCACATTCTACTGTCCATGTTATTTCTTATCATGCTTATATTTAATGCCCTTTTTAAAAAAATGGCTGAGTTTTGTGAATGAAACTGTGGCCTTCCTGCTCCCTCATGGAGGCGTGAATGAACTTAAACCTTCCACCAACGGTGTACTTTTAAGTTAATAATTTAACATAAAGCAGGATGGGGGAGATGGAGCATGCTATTGGGATGTTTGGCAGAAAATGGGGCAGTGCTCTCCCAGCTTTTTACAGACATTTATTCTCGGCTGCTCTATTTAGCCAACCCATGTATTTCTGAATGACAAAGTTGCATTCCTGCTTTCTTAAACATACTTATATAAAACTCCATAAAACACAATCTATTTATTGCTAAAATGCTAGTAGGAAATTGGAAAAGGTATAAATATGATTCATTGCTTGTGATCTCCTGCCCCCTGAAGGTACTATAATGCTCCAAATCCTGCTCAGTTCACAGCATCATAAAACTGAAGCAATAAATGTCACTTCTTTCTTGATTGCACATTAGGCCAATTGGCTTTTTATTGCAACTAAATAAGCCGTCATCAAGGCACCAGTCAGTTTACTGCTAGGGCATGACTCTGGCTAAATGCAGGGCATGTGGGGTGTGGAGAGCTTTTTTAAAAAATAAAAAATAGGTGAACAAATGCATTACTATCCAAGGTCCCTATGCTTGTTCTTTCATGCTGTAATGCCCTGAGGTACACAGAAGATTGTGTGTCAATGCTCATTAATATTTGATGTGTGTTCTCATATTATCCTTTCTGTGCACTTTCACAATCTTGTGAGGCAAGTTTCTCCTAGACACAGAGTTACATAACAAAGTGGGGGCTTCAGCTTTGTACAATCAGCACAGAGCTCTGCCCTTACAAAGCCAAAACGGATCCTTTTGTTTATGTTGCACAAAAAGACAGATGTCGGGCCTGGTCTTTTCCAGGCCCTATGATACATTCAGAGTACAAAACAGACTGCCAAAACAATTTTTAAAAAAAATGTTAGTAAAGGTTTGCAGTAAGCCATTTGATAGATATTTTGCTACCTAGGATCAAAAAGCTGAGTCATTGTTTGATACAGAGTCTTAATAGAGGAGTAAGAAAATGTGCACCGTGTGCCCAGTTTAACAGGAGAACGGAAACGGATTCTTGTTGTCCCATAGACTACCTGTTCATTTGTGCATGGAAACTGAATCAGGGCACAGAGAAGCATGCCCATTTCCTTGCACAATGCCTGACCACATGTGCACACCATTATAATGAGCGTAGCTCAGCTACCATTTTGATGCAGTCCAATACGGAGATCTAAATGCCAGTAGAACTGCTCCCTTAGACACTATCCAGCTGTCTCTTGTATCATTAATGTCTCTCTCAGCCAGCACACTTTGGATGGGAAATATCAACTGTCAATATACACAAAGTGCACACCCGAAAACAAAAGGCTTCCTTGCTGGCTACAGTGTAGGGGACTCCATGTATCTTTCTCCTAGCCTTTGGGGTGGAGGAGCTGTCATTCTATCCCTCTCAATACCCCGCCCCTCTTGCCGCCTCTCCCAGACTCCTGTTTCCTCACATTCTCCCTCCCTGTTGTCTCTGTCTCCTGTTCCCCACTTGTCCCCTACATTCACCTGCCACCCATATTTTCTTTTTTTTCCTCCTTAGAGTCTGTTGAACCTCACATTCTTTTTCTCGTCTTCCACATTGACTTAGTATCCCCCCCGGCACTCTCCTTCTCTGCCACCTTCTACAAACACACATTCTTCTGTTCCTTTACTGTCTCCTGTTTAGCTCACATATGCCAAATAGGGGGCAGCCATCTCGGCTGCAGCAGTTGGGTTTGAGTCCCCATTTGAAAGCAATGGGAGACTTTAGCCACTTTGAATTGGGCAGGGGAGTATCGTGACAAGAAAACGAAACAAAAAACCCCTCTGAATGCTCATAAACAAGTTTTAGCTATTCAGAAATTGTTATTTACCTAGAAATAATCCAAGCAGTCAGTGAGCCAAATTCTAGTCTCAATTTCACCATCACAAAATAATTCCACTACAGTCAGTGAAGTTACTCTGGATTTACGCTGCCAAATTCTGCTCTCATTAACACTAGTGTAACTCTACCCTGACTCTAATGAAGTTACTCCATATTTACAGTGGTGTGGTGGAATTCTAGCCTCAATGAAGACAATGGCAAAACACCACCAGTGACTTCAGTGGGACCAGAATTTCAACCCAGGAGGTGGCACTAACATCTGAAAAATCAAGTATGCACAACAAATCCTTTAGCTTTACTATCTAATGTTATTGCCTTGGGTTATATACAAGAACACATATTGAGCTCTTGCTATAATTTTATGTCATTTTTTTGCCACTGAACCAAATGTTACAGAATCTACCTTTTGGACAAGAGATTTATGTATCAAATACAGGGTCCCATAACAGACTGTAGTGAATGATACACACAGAACAAAATGTGGTTTATGATTTATTCAGGAACATTGAAAATCATGAAATATTGTCTACATAAGAGACTTCCTCAATAGAGAAAATATTGTCAGTTTCTTTGGGGGTAGACTAAATTATTTACCAGGACATTCTAAAGTATATTGACAATAAAACAACATGAAGTATAAGTAATTCCAGACAGTCTTGGCTTCTGTTAAAACCAGGTTCATTATTATATTTTTTTAAAAGAATGTTATTAGGAAAATAAATCCTTTGACTCTGCAAGGGCAGAAGTTTGTGCAAACAAACACAATCTTCTAAAAGGAAAAATACATTCCTCTGAAGGATCATGCTAACTTAATAGATAGGAAGGGCAAAATTCTCAAAAGTCTAAAAGTTTAAGTCCCATTTTCAAAAGAGACTTAGGCACTTAGGAGCAATGAGACTTAGGATTCAAAGTCACCTACATGGTTTTGAGAATTTTAGTGGAATTGAGAAGCAAATAATTGGTCTGAACTAAAACAGTATACAATGTAAAACAAAACAATTTTGCCAGATGTGGCACCAAGTTCCCAGTGTTCAAAAAGTTACATGTCCAGGATTCTGGACAGACAGTGCATGCTGAAGACCATGCTGCTGCATCCTAATTGCTATTTTTATCCATGCTAGCTAGATTAAAGCTACCGTGAGTATATCTACACTATATGCCACCTTAGATTGCAGTGCAAACATACCTTTTGTGGACCACCATAAACTTTTGCAGAAGTGAAGTTTCTACATTGTGCTAACTCTCCATTACTTAATACCTTTTTGCAAGTATATCTGACAATGAATGAATACCTAATTTTTCTCTGAGGAGCAAGAAAAAACAACATGAAGCATTATAACCTCACAGTACTATAAAATGCACAGGGTACTGCAGATGCGAAAGAAGCTGGTTGCTTCTGAATCCAGTACAAGTAGGTCACACATAGTTATTACACACACTGCTGAACATGAAGCAGCCAATACCCCTGTAATGTATGTGGGCTTTCAAACTACCTTTTAGTACCTTATACGAAAATCAGTAGTACATCTTTTTTTTAGATGCTCTGGTTGAGACCAACTGATTGAAGAGGGAAGGGACCCATTGCTGACTGACCTAATTGCTATGTGCATTGGGAAGCTGGCAAAATCAGATATTAGTTTCCTTTATGTTTTCCTTCTTTACTATAATAAAGATAAATATTGACTTATTGAGTGCTATTGATTGTAGGGGTAGTTGCTATTGACAGTTGCATCAGATTTGTACAAGTATCTATCATCTATAATGCAGTTTATTTGCATGAAAATGCATTTTAAACATATTGATATGTGTCTTTTGCTAACTGGTTTATTCATTTCCCATAGTAGAATTTACACAATGTATATTAGTGATTAGAAATGAAATATGAGATAAAGAGTTCTTTGCTTAATACCTTTAGGAAGGAGTGTATATGTTTTGGGGGAGAGGAGTTTATTTTCTGTTGTATACTTTATACATCTGTGCAAGTCTTTTAACTGTGTCTTATTCTGCACAATCTATGCACTTTGCAGTACACATGCTCACTACACTTAGATATTGAAATGCAAAAGAAAAGGGTATTACTTAACCCTGGTACAACATTTTCACTTTGATTCACTTTACCAAACAGAGGTTTTCAGCTTTCAATCCTGATTTAAGAAAATACTTCAGTCCTTTCCCCATCTCTTCTGCTATAAAAATTCTGCGGATTTATAAGGTTTATTTCTATTAGTTACATCACGCCACTTAAATGGACACATCGCTTGGTATCTTTCCATACCATGACTAGCATAGTGTAGGAAGAATGCCTACTTCCTCAGTGGTCTATAAAGCAAGAGATTAAGACCTGCATTTGGGTCTTTGACATGGTTGTACACTGACACTAAGCCACTTTACCAGATTAAAGAGCACTCCATTTGATATGTACTATTTATACACTAGCTGAGAGTTTAATAGTGTCGTCAAATGCTTTTTGGACAATCTCGAAAATACTTTACTCTGTTCAGAACCTTATGTTTCATTCTCCATTTTCTTCTGTATCTCTCTCAGGCGTTACACTGAGTAGCCCTGTCTTGCAAAGTCAATTACTCCTTAGCAAGCTCAGAAATACAAACCCAAAGTAAGCAACACGACATATCTGATTTACCAACAGATTGCAATCTAGTGCTAAAGAGCACGGCCACTGCCCCACTTTAAATATTCATGAAGCCTACTGGTGCAAAGTGCATTAAAAGTGGGAACAGTGCCAGTAATACACGATCCTCTTGGTGACAAGAAGATTTCACAGATTAAAAGAAGCAAGATGTTAAAGACTTCAAGCTGAATAGTCTTTGTTCTTAACACAGTAAAGATGTTCACTAATGGAATGCCAGATCTCACACACACTTACAACGGTAGAATGTAAAATGGACTAATAAGCGTGCAGAAAGCTATCTGTTTATTACAAATTTCTCCAAATTGTCCAGAAAATGGCCACACACATTCTACCAGTTTAAATAATCTGTTACAGGGCAACATGCCTCTCAACAGAATCCCAGTAGTCGGGCCATTAATAGCTCAAATGTCATACAAGTCAAAATTTTTTTTAAAAAATAGTGACAACACATAGCTCTGTTGAGCTGAGTGGCATTTGACAATGACTGACAAAAAAGAGCTAAAACAGGAAAAGGGACTTAAAAAAAGAAGACTGTAGCAATGCAGAATAATGTTAATTGTCCCTTTAAATCATTAGCATCCCAGCCACATCTGCTATCACACCTGTGCTCTCTTCTCTGATCTACTCTGACACCCTAGAAGTGTTAGGCAAGCAGCCAGCTTCATATCCACGGCTCTCTATGATCAGTTTCTACTACCAGCCTGCTTTCCTGTTACTTAGAGTGAATCAAGTACCAACCCCAGGGCTTCGGAACAGTTTCTGATTGATAGGACAAACTGAAAGTTCTAGGCTAATTTCCTCATAACAACAGTTCCCAATGCTTGCTAGTAACCATTGACCTAATTTGGACTCCACAAAGCTAATCAGTCAAGTAAGATAATTAAAGAAAGTTTGTTTCTGAGACTTGATAAAAATATCGATCAAATAATAAACTGATGTGTGTTATTCACCTAATCTGGAGCATTTATTTTTTACACACTGAATTTGTGTGTATGTATATGAAGGAATGTGATTGTCTTTGGTTCATGTCAAATTCTGAAATTCAGTCCCAGTATATTTGAAAGAAATCTAGGCTCTCAATACATAGCCTGCTTCCATTTCAGAAATATAATAATAAAAGAGGCTTACACACAGAAGACTTATTTCTTAAAAATATGTTTATCCAAAAATAAATCGGGGGTAGGAATTGGAAAACAGAGCTCTGTTGTAGCACACAAACTGTTGACTTCAAAACAACCCTTT
The DNA here is from genome assembly GCF_965152275.1 of Natator depressus. Lineage (NCBI taxonomy): Eukaryota > Metazoa > Chordata > Testudines > Cheloniidae > Natator > Natator depressus. Next base: position 52,991,089 of record NC_134244.1, read on the forward strand.
AACAGCCTTAGCATGGTCTTTTTACTTCTGCTTTGAAATCTGGTTTACTACCTCTTAACAAATTAACTAGTAACATCCTTCCCTGCCTCCTGCACCCCAAAGCGTATTCCCCTGAAGAAAGACTGCCTGTCGATAAAGACCAGGCACTTCAGTTCCTACAGTTATGTTGTTCTTCATAGATGTTTCAAAGGAAGGGAATTAGGCTATTTTACCCGTTTGTTCCCTCAAACAAACAAAAAATGCTAGCATTACACAGAGCTTATCATGGTTAATAACGTTATCCTGTACTCAGTTATACTCCCTATCCTTCCCTTCTCTTCTACTTCAACTTAAAAGCTCACCTAAATATGAAACTATAACCACTGGACTGTGACTTCTGATATATTAATTTTGAGAAAGTTTTATTTTGACACAGACATGACCAAAGCACTTCTGAATAATTGGGTGAAGGTCCTACTGGGAAACAGAAGATTTGTGTAATACTCTTAGACAAAATCAAAATTAAGCAATTTTTTAACTCAGTCTCGTTCCATTATTACAGACATATAATCAGGAAGAATCTTGCTTCTATTTTTCAGTGGCACAATTTCTCTTGCTAACTGGATTCAGAGCCAGTTTTTTTTTTTTTTTTAAGCATAAAATCATAGGCCTTTGAAAGCTTGGCAAGATCAGATCAAAATGAGCACAAATTTATCACGTGCTTTCTCCTAGCTTACCACATCCATAACCTTCCTTACTGAAGAGAAGCAATGTTCATAATTTCATGCCTGACTGGTGCACAGAACACTGTGTTTGGTTGCGATCAGTTGACTAACACCATGTCTAATAACCTTCTTTGGTATTACTCCCTCCCTATTCTTTTCTTAATCTGTTCCTTTCTGTTTGTTTTATACTCTCAGTTTAGAGACAGTCTTATAGCTTTATCATGTTTGCCCTTCCAAATAAGTGCTCTCAATCCAACAGAGCATGTTTTGCAATGCCTCTATCTATGTGTAGGATGAATGGACTTTAGGCGGAGGACAAGAGAAAGGGTGTACATTATTGTTTAATATCCTCTCATATGGTGAGTCTCTGAGCTATGACACCTTTAAATAATAAGACATTAATAACAGAAGAAATGTGTAAAATTACTGTACCAAACATCCTCTGCATCTTCATCACACTCTGCCCCAAACTGGCAAATGTCACAAGTGGACGTCTCTTTTTGATTGGTTTCTCCTGAGCCTTCACTGACTGTTTGATACAAAACACATAAGAATATCCATTAGTAAACACAAAACAACAGCAAAGTGATTCTCATCTATAGGAAAGCTAAATTTATATATTAACCTTTGATAATTTAACACAGTGGTCAAGATGGTGGTGCTTGGGTGACATCCATATTTCAAACAAGAGACTATCACAAACATTTTTCCCCTTACCTGGGATAAACACCACAGACCAGAGATACATGCGCTTACTGAGAGAAGAGGAGAGGAACGGGGGAAATCAATGTATGTGCTTTCCCATTTCAACAATATTTTTTTCTCAAAATCATAATAAGGAAGGAGGCAGCAACACTGAGCTGGCAAACTCATATTAAGCTGCACTGCTTTATTCCTGGAAAAATATTAGGAATTGATTGATAGTATAGCACAGTGATTTACTTTTGTCTTTTGCGGTCCGTGTAGGTGAAGATCTTGTGAGGAACCCAGGGGTGTATGCTTCCCCAAGAAATGTTTGGAAAATATTTGACTCATGGTGCTATCTGGTCTATTCCAAAGGCAAAAGATTTGTCTCTTCAGAAGTACTGTTATAAGCCCTAAGGACTAGTCATCTCTAGCAGGGATGATTTAGCACTGTCCAGATTGGGGAAAGAATGCCACCAGGGACAGAGAAATCAATCCACCCCTTCTTTCATTTTGCTGGCAGAATTTTCTCATGGGCCCCCTTCAGCACAGAATTGGACACGGGGATAAAAGGTAAGATTTCCAAAAGTGCCTACATAGGTGACATAGGAGTCTAAGTGCCATTGAAATTCAATTTGAAAATGTTACATTGGGCTTTGAATTCAGCCCTTAATGTCCCATAAATTACATGAAGGAACTGAGGGAAGAATATGAATGGGTAAGTTGAGAGAGGTACAAGTGGACTGATGGATAGTTTTAGGGAGAATTCTTGTGAAATGATCCAACAGAATGCTATAGATGTTTTTATAAAACAGTATAAGTACTGAGAGCTGTGGACAGGTGCTTTGTAGTAAGACACAATACATAAAGTATTAGTAACAGAATAATTAGCTCACACCAGATTTAAAGTAACAACTTTGATTGTCATTATCTGCATAGAAATTCTATGCTACTTACTTTTAATGTTTTCCCTTTACTATTTGTTCATTCAGATTTTGTACAGTGGTGCAGATTTACTGTAGGATAGAGATTTAAGCTCCAATCCAGTGAAGCACAGAAGCCCCCCTGTATAGCTTTAAGACCCACTGAAGTTGATGGGATTAATCACTAGAGCTGGTCAGGAATTTTCCAGCAAAACTTCCACCTCCCGTCCACCTGCCGCCATCAAAACTTTCCGGAGGAAAGTTGGTTTCAACAAATGTTTTGGCTCAAAATTTTTTTGAAAAGTTTTTAAGTTGTCAAAAGATCCTGTTTGTAAAGGAAAGGTATCAGTTTTCTGGTTCAAAATGACTTTTTCTTAAAAAAATCAGTTAATTATAGTACAATTTAAAAAAAAATCCTCAATTGAAACAAAATGTTTAAGAATGACTGAAATGAAATAATTTTATTGACTGGTACCAGTTCTTCCCCCACCACATCAGATATTTGGTTTATGAAATTTTTCACAATTTTGACTTTTTTATCCCAGTTCAGGATGAGAAAATTTTTCCAGAATCTCAAAAGTTTTCATGGGACAGGAAAACCATTTTGTGCCCAGCTCTACTCATCTCATTCTGAAAGTTGCTGGAATGGTACTGTAGTACTAGAATTATACACATTTTAAGTTTGTATGGGCGGGCACCAAATTGGTTTGTCTTTCCTCCTAAAGTGGTGCAGCACAAAACGATAAATGATTCCAAATTATTGCAAAGTAGTTTTTATGAGGTAGGTATTCTAACCCCCCAAAAGAGGAAGGGTAGTTAGGGAGCTATACCTAGGTGCTAGCCTGGATTTTGGAGACTTTCTGCTCTGCCACAAACTCGCTTTGTGACCTCGCCATTCAAGCCTAAATTTTCAAAGGGGCAGTGAAGACACTGGGGTAAGTCGACCTAAGTTACGTTGACTCCAGTTATATTATTTACGTAGCTGGAGTAGCGTAAGTTAGGTCGACTTACCCCCGTAGTGAAGACAAGCCCAAAGTGTCTCAAGTTGAGATCCCAAAAATAGAGGCACAAAAATTACTTGCTACTTATGAAAATTTAGGCCTATTACTTGTCTTTACTTCAGTGCCCCATCTTCTAAAATGGAGTAATAGCATATTTCTTTACCTTGCTGTGGTGTTGCGAAGATAAATACATTAAAGGTTGTGAAGCCCTCAGATACTACAATGATAGTAATCACAGAAGTACCTAAGAGAGAGAGTCTCATATGTTTTTCCTGTAGGCTTAACAAAGTCAAAGCAAACATTCATACTTTTTAGATCTGAGCTATTCTAAAGGAATTTCCCATCAAATCACTGCCTGAATCTAAATTATATTAAAAAGGAAATTTTCACCTAAGGTGACTTTTGGGATATAAAAGAAGGAAGTTAACATTACATCAATGGGGGCTTTTTTCCTGCTTGTAGAATTGTCGTAAGTTTATTTATCTTTATACACACTCAACTTCAGTTTTAAGCAATCAAGGGAAGCTGAAAAACAACAACAAAAGAAAGCCAACCAAACAAACCCTGGATTTCTGCTCCAATGAGTTGTCACAGTTGAAAGAAGGGTCCAGTATGGTGTTTTGATGTTTTCTTTAAAAGCTCTGGGAAATTTAGCCTATCTAACCAAGTTTGATTTTTAATGGTAATCTATTTCTTGGAAAGGGCAGTTTTTGGCAGCCAATCTTGGCAGTGGTCTTGTGGCTAAGGCACTCAACTCCAGCTCTCTCTCAGACCAGTTACAATTTCCCTGCCCCACAGATTCACCAGCTGTAAAATGGGGATAACTATACTTTGCAGTATAGTTTGTAAAGCATTTTGGGATTTCCAGGTGGAAGGCACTAAATAACAGCCAAGTATCATCTATCTCATAACTGAGCATTTGTAAACATGCCATTTGTCCCAGTTTTGGAGGGAGAGAATCTATATTTTTAGCAAAACATCTTTTGTTTTTCTATTCTGTTGCTCCAAAAATCACTTTTATTGTAATTAAAAAGGTGTGTCCTTATTTTACCTCCACATTTGGCCAGGAACTTTTCGCACTGTCTCAAGCAATTTAATAGCCATGTAAGTCATTTTTTAAACAATTCATGTAATTGAAAGGTTTAATATTTTATATAAAAGGAGATGTTTTAGAGGGGAATATCTTCATATAAGTATAGCACAGCTCTTAATTTCTGCTAGAAATGAACAGGTAGCTCTTTTATCAAAGAAGCCATGCATTTGGCATTCCAGAGACAATGTACTAATGGCACCACTGAGACGCCGAGCACCCAACCTTACACTTTCCTGATTAAATGGCAATGACTTAGCCTTTCCTCATTTTTCTGCTTTCAGTGTCTACAGAGATGGCTGATCTTAATTAGAGCTATGCAAATAATGGACTTTGCAGCTGGCTGGTAATTTAATTTTGAGCCCCACTGAAAACAATTTTTTTTGAAATTTTTGTTTGACACAAAGCAAAGCTTTTCAATTAAACTTTATGCATTTTTTATATTTACAATTTTTTTAAGGAAATTGCACAATGAAAATATTGGAATGTTTTGTTTTGAAAATGTCAAAATTAAACATTTTGATTTGGGTTTTTTTTTTTTTTTGGCGGGGGGAGAAAGGGGAAGTTTTGACATGAACAATTTGGCGAAAATTAGTTATATTTGCAAAATGTTTTGGTGTCACTGAATCTACATTTTTCCAGTTTTGGCTGAAAATGTTTGCCTTGTACTATGATTCACATTTAAGATGAGTTTTCTCTCACTTTCTCTTTCCTGCTGTGCAGATGAGTGGCCTTGATAAAAGCAGACATCTCAGAAAGAGTTATTTTCTCTGTATTTCCTTCTGCTATTTAGCTTCAGGACTGGTAGATGTTCACTTTCTAAGGTGACTGCTTTTTTTCTTTGCTGTACTAGCTAGTTTGCACTTGCCTTCGTAGCTCAACTAAACAAATCTTTACAGAGGAAAATGAATTAGACATAAGAAAAAAAAGTTTACCGCTGCACTGGAAAAAAGCTATCTTGTCTTTTAAAAGTGAGTTGCTCCTGGTAAAAATAAAAGGGCTCTTCGCTCTGCCATAACACACACAATTCTTATCTTATAAGCAAGTTTAATACAGTTGAACAATTCCAGAGGACCACGGGATAGCAATGTGGTAGGGTACTTGTCTCAGGGGAGCTTTAAAAGCCAGAGCCAGTCTCTTATTATTAATGTAATGCAGAACTGCTAAGGAGCAAGTTCCTTTTTGTGTTAGCATGATTAGCAACTTCCAGAATGCAAGTTACTGTCACACAAGAAACATGCTAACATGACTTTAACACTATCTGAAAGTCACTTCAGAGACAACCTCAATTTCCTCAGCAACAGGGATTCTTAGCTAGAGATGCACAAAACATAATTTAGACAGTCAATGGACTGTGGTAACCACAACAGCCCCTATTTTAAGCATCTGGCCCTCTTCTGGCAGCCTCACTGCACTCAGATCAGATAGCTGTGTTATCAACAGGATCTGGGTTGCTTGAATCTCACACAAGGGAGAAACCAAATTTGGAAAGATTTCATATTGTTTTTGTTGCTAAGGAAACCACTTTGTAAGCATCTACATTGTCAGCATATTTGTTTGACGTTGTGCCTGTCTGGCTTCCAGAATAATGGAAAAACCCCAACCCATCAGTGGAAACTTCAACCTTCTTTCCAAATCTCAATTTTATGTAAAAACTTTCAATTCTTTCAGTCTGTGAATACTTCTTTCAGGCACCTGCACATATAGGAAATCACACTGACTTTAAATCCAACCTGCCACCGCATTATATCCCATGAGGGGTTTAACGCTCTGGCAGGTCTGATATTTACCTAAAAAGATACTAAATAGTGGTGCTTGAACTGCTAGATAAATCTTGTTAAGTGTTCTTCCAACAGGTAGATTGGTAGGTAATCAAATATGCTTTTATCTATGCCTTTTGGAAACTTGCTTCCATCCACCCCTTCACAGCAGCCACAGTGGAATTGTTAGCCCTGGAGTGGGTAGCAGAAATTCTTGACTTCAGATGCAAGGGCCACATATTGGTTAAATGACAAAGGGAGCAAACATTCTCCTCTGATGGATAGTGCACAGGGCAATCAGTGTCAGAGGAGAAGAGGCACGGTGGGTTACATGAAAGAGAAAGCAATTAAGTGGTAGCAGCCCCCGCAATCACATAGCTCTGCAGCTGTTAAGATACATTCCATATGTATAACTTTGAAAGCAGTCAGATGACCTCCAAAGAGTGGTTCCAGTTTGCAGAGGCTTATTCAGGGTAATGAAAGTTATTACAATGCTATCCCAAGAATATTTTTAAAATATGTTGCAGAAATACAACAAATACACACATTATGAAATACTATCACAGTATAAAAAATACGTGAAATCTAGGTACTTTGCATTATTATGGTTACATTCCGACTTGTGTTATGAAATCTGATTTAGATTACTGTCTCTAATAACCTAAATTTTAGCTTAAGTACAAAATAATGCAGTTAATTTAATATAAAACAAACCATGAGAAATTGCCTTGTCTGTCTTGGATTGGGAACCTCACTACCTTTTTGTGATTACTTGAATCACTTAGTGGTTAGGTAATGCAATCATAAATATATATTTTTTTAACAATTTGCTCCTGTGCTATGGAATTCTGAAATCATGGAAGGCTAATTCCTTTAAATGGAATTGGAATTATCATGTTAAGTATTGCCATACAGTAGGTAAGATTAGGGAGAAAGAGAGAAACAAATAGAAGAGTAAGGAAAAGACAGTGGGCATGATTGTCCTTCAGCCTATGCACTCACAAAAGACAGCCCCCCCCACCTTATGCTACTGCACATGCTGCCTGGTTCTTGGGACTGGATACACATGGCTAAATGGGTACTCTTTGTCTGCTGTGGGTAGATGGACTGAGAGTGGGTGGAACCTTGGTTTCACTCACTGAGGTGCTAGCCAGTAGAGCAGAGTTGGCACTGGGAAGAAGGAGGTTGTAGTAATTTGCTGTTGGTATAGACCCACAGCAAGTTACTATACCCTGAGGCAAGGGCAGGGGGTGATGCTGTGATGCTTCTTGAACGTTATCATGGGATGTGCTCTTGTGGCATACTTTAGCTTGAAAGATATTTTGGGACCGTTGCTACCACCTTTACTCATGATGATAGTACCTTTGTCATGTAGTTTTCTGACTGAACTGTTCCGCATGAACTGTGGGTGGTGGACTCTACTACTGTGAAGAAGTAAGCAGCAGAAAAAGACTCGGAACATTGAAAATATACTTCCTTTAAAATTTACCTCCATTAGCAACTGCATTAACTTAGGTTACAAGGATTCCCATACCACCTGCTGATAGGGGACTATGATAGTCTTTCAAGGCTGGAATAGGTCTCTGCCTTAGCTAAGCTCCTAAGCTAAACTAAGTCTCTTTCAGGACGGGAACAAATCTTTCAAGATGCCCAGGCTTCCAGTTAAGCCAAGCATCCAGGCTAACTACCGTCCCAGGCTGACTGGCTTTTTCAAAGCTGGGCCAAGCTCCTTAACCCTGCTGCTACTGGACACCACCCAATCAGCCACTAGTCTCAGTAACAGCCTACTTAGCCACAACACTATTCCAGAGGGTTGCTAGAATTTGGTAAGTCAGCAGTATTACCCAGATCTTTACTTTTCTTCATGTGAAGAAAATATCTAGCAATAAAGCCAGTCAATATATAGGATTGAAAATGCAGCACCCATAGTGATGTCTACTCTTCTGTCAGACTGACTCATGTACAGAACCTGAATGGTATTCTTAAAAGCTCCCCAAATTTTAGATAACTTTGTTTTTCAACTTTGTGTTTGTGTGATAAAATTGAGGGCAGCTTTTTACAGAGGACTGAACTAAGCAGAATAACTTTGAACTACAACAAGTCTGAGGAACAAACTAACATCTTGGTAACGTGCATAAATTACCACATAATTAATACTTGCATACCAGACTTGAATGAGCTACCTCCACTGAATGTCACAGTTCTCTTTTGAAGAATGGGAAGAAGGTCCACTGTTTTATGTCAAATCCTCAAACCTAGACTTTGCCTTTCTTCTTGTCTAGTTTATGTGCCAAATTCCACCTGCAATGCTCAGATAGACTTGAATGATAAAAGCTGTTTACAGTGCATATAAAGGCTTCCAAGCTGTTGTTTTCAAGTTTTATTTATGCTTCATAACTCCTCTTATTTTCTTCTTAGAAACCTTGTCGTGACTTAAAGAAGCATTTATTGGCAAGAGAATACTAGTAGCTAACATAACATAATCTAGAAAGTGGGGGGAGAGTAACCATTATTCATTCTGGATACAGCAGCTCTGAAAATTGCTAAAGGTCTTCAGTGAGTGCTACTGGCCTGCTATTAAAAGAGCAGTATGGGCCAAATTATGCCTCATCAGAAGCAATGGAGCACTAGAAAAAGGGAGCAGGTGCATTTCCTGAGCAGCAGGGCCTGGAGCCATTATGCCTGCATGAGGAATAATAATCCAGGCATGTAGAGAGAAGGTGGAGAGGAGAAGCTCTTTCTGCATGTTAAAGGCCTGATTCAAATCCCACTGAAGTCACTGGGAGACTTATCATCAATGCACTTTGGATCAAGCCCTTAAAGAGGACCTGAGTCTTGGTTTCATCACCTTACTCAGACATCATCCCCGTGTGGCTACTAGCACTGAAGGCAGCCTTTCCTTCCATTGTCTGTTCAGCATAGACAAGTTCTGAGTACCCCTTGTGCAGGTGTGTTGAAAGGGAAAGGGGTCCCTGTGCTCACCCCAACTTCTAGCACACCTGTAATTAGAGCGACCACAATATACTTGGGATGTTATACTCAAATGTATATGTGGAAGGCTAATCTGATGAATATTAGATAGCATGACTCTTCTTCCAAGAGGTGTTCCAACATTAATGATCACTCTCCACAAAACACTGTGAGGCACTTAGGCAAGCATTTTAATCCCCATTTTAAAAAGACTGGAATATCTGAGGCAGAAATCTGAGTTTCCAGAAATGGTTTCTAGTTTTGCTGTTTGTTTTTAAAGCGACCAATTTCAGATACCATGGCCACAATTTCCTAATCTGGGTGCCTAAACCTAGCTCCCTTAATAACACCTCCACCACCTACAGCACTTCTCATCAGTGGATCTCAAAGCACTTTACGAAGGAGGTCAGTATCATTATAAGCAAACTGATCTGAGGAGCACCTCTAAACATCCATTGAAGAGGACTACTCAACACCTCTGAAAATGAGGCCTTTGGTGTGTAAAGTTGGACATCCAAATGTTGAGGCACTCAAAATCCGATTAACAGATTTCAAGGCCACAAGAGACCACTGTGATCTCCTATATAACACAAGCCTATGTTAATTCCTGCTTTGGGTCCAATAACTATGCTTGAACTAGATCATATCTTTCAGAAAAATATCCAATCCTGATTTAAAAATTGCCAGTGATGGGAAATTGTCCACGATCCTTGGTAAATTGTTACAGTGATTAATTAACTCCACTGTTAGAAAATTTCATCCTATTTCTAGTCTTAATTTGGATTAGAGTTTAACTTTGAAAATCTGTTCCTGAGTGACTTGCTCTAGGGTCAGAATCAGGATTAAAATTTAGGATTCCCTGGCTCTCACTTCAATGTTCATTCCACACATCACTTTATAATATTAGAATCACACATACAAATCTATTGCATTGTACAGCAGTTACATTACCAATTGTGCACATGTATAGAGGAACTATCTGACACAAAAATGTTAATTTAAAAAAACATTTTGACTTATTCTATCAAGCAAAAGAAGGGAACAGAAGCTAAATCCTCATGCTGAGCTCAAAGAACATACTGCAAGCCGCATGTTATGGGAAAACCAAGTGATCTACAAAAGGGACAGTATCTGTTGCTAAAACCTTTTGAGATAGCTCAGGATTATTTATTCTATTGCCCAATTGTCATAAATATAAAGGGAAGGGTAAACACCTTTAAAATCCCTCCTGGCCAGAGGAAAAATCCTTTCACCTGTAAAGGGTTAAGAAGCTAGGATAACCTTGCTGGCACCTGACCAAAATGACCAATGAGGAGACAAGATACTTTCAAAAGCTGGGAGGAGGGAGAAACACAAAGGATCTGGGTCTGTCTGTGTGATGCTTTTGCCGCGGACAGAACAGGAATGGAGTCTTAGAATTTAGTAAGTAATCTAGCTAGATATGCGTTAGATTATGATTTCTTTAAATGGCTGAGAAATTAAGCTGTGCTGGATAGAATGGATATTCCTGTCTGTGTGTCTTTTTGTAACTTAAGGTTTTGCCTAGAGGGATTCTCTATGTTTTGAATCTAATTACCCTGTAAGGTATTTACCATCCTGATTTTACAGAGGCGATTCTTTTTGACTTTTTACTTCTATTAAAATCCTTCTTTTCAAAAACTGAATGCTTTTTCATTGTTCTTAAGATCCAAGGGTTTGGGTCTGTGGTCACCTGTGCAAACTGGTGAGGATTTTTACCAAACCTTCCGCAGGAAGTGGGGTGCAAGGGTTGGGAGGATTTGGGGGGGAAAGATGTTTCCAAACAACGCTTTCCTAATAAATAAACCCAGATAAACGTTTGGTGGTGGCAGTGGAAGTCCAAGGGCAAAGGGTAAAATAGTTTGTACCTTGGGGAAGTTTTAACCTAAGCTGGTAAAAGTAAGCTTAGGAGGTTTTCATGCAGGTCCCCACATCTGTACCCTAGAGTTCGGAGTGGGGAAGGAACCTTGACACCAATTATTTACAAAAAGGATTTCACTGCATACAGAAGACAAGAAAACACAACACAGCAGACCCACAAAGACATGGGAAGTAGTGCAGGACTAAAAATCCCATAAAATTTAGAGATGCTTCTTAAGAATTTATCTCAGCAGCAACTAATACGTGATCTCTCTTACAGAAGAGTAGGAAAATTAGAAGTAAAAATGATTTATTATATTGTAGCCTTCTTTTTTACCGTTGAAGGAAGACTGTAATGAAAGCTTGTTCTGGAACATTAAACCAGTGTGCACAGAGCTATGTCGACAGGAGAGCTTCTCGTGCTGACATGGCCTCTGCTACTCACGGAGGTGGTTTTACTATGTCAATGGGAGAACTCTCTCCCACTGGCATAGAGCATCTTCAACAGATGCAATGCAGCTCCACTGCTGCAGTGTTGTATCTGTAGTCATGCCCTTAGTGATCCCACCATATGCTTGAGCACTTTCATGACAGACTTGAGTAGGTCAAAAGGGCAGGGGACAAAGCGAGAGTACTCTGAGGAATAAGTGGAGAGAGGCCAATGGAATTTGCCAAGTTAGGGTAAAATACCACAAACACCTTCTACACAGTGAATAAAAAACAGAGTAGAGAAATAAAAGCCCAGATGCTGACAATGACTTCATTCTAATCACTAAGTCTTTCTCCTGAAAGCACTAGCTCCATCAAAAGCTGCAAAGTGAGAACGATGAATGGGTGTGAAACATGGGGTGGGCTCAGGAGTGGCCTTCCTCCCTCCTCCCAGAAGGCTGGCAAAGGTTCAAAACAACATTATGAACAAAATGAAAAAATGGTTTCCGCATTGGTAATAAGTCTGACATGTCTTGTTCTTCTATTCTGCTGTGTAATTCTCTCTCAGATACAAATGTATCCCCCCCCCCGGCCCATACACATGCACCAACAAAATTAATAATTACATTACAAAACAATTTCTGTAGCAAATTCAGGACTTGATCCAGAGCCCTTTGAACCCAACTGAAAGAGTCCTATAGATGTCAATGGAGATGCCGTGATGTAACTGAGCAGAATACCACCAAAAGTTTTCAAATATACAGTGTGCAGCAAATTGTAATGCTGAGCAACTTGGGAGCACTTCAGTGTATTAAGGATCCATGCAGGGTTGCCCAGTCCTGGGGTGGATCAGACAGGTATGTTAAAGGACACAGAGGGACTCTGCAACTGTGGACCAGTCAGATCCCAGAGAGCTGCAGAAAAGGAGCAGGAGATGATACACATACTTCTCTGTCTCCCTAGGCCCTGCAGACCTCGCCCCTAGGGACTGTAATAACCTGCACAGAGCCACCTGGGAATGCAAGAAGGATATTGAGGCCCGGGGCAGGAATTGTCCTGTTTGATGTCACCCACTGTTGCCATGATTTTATCATGAGTTGCCCGTTATTTGGTGCTCTTTGACTCATGTGAATATAGGAGAATCTTCACTTCTTAAAATAAGTTCCCAACCATTCATAGCAGAGAAAAGCTTGAAAAATGTGACCCAAGTGTACCCAAAAGGCAAATAAAAAGAACCCAAAGGTTATTTATTAAGGAAGAAGTAGTGGGATAATGGAGAGTTGGGTTCCTTTCCCACCTAATTGCTTGGGGGAGAAGGGATATCTTTGTCTTGATGGGTTTTTCAGGCACCACTTTGTTTCCTCAGCTGTCATCCAGACAGAGAGCCAGAGTCTCTAATGTAGAGACAAAGGAGGAGGCATCAACTCCTTCCGATGTATTCCCCACTACTATATGCAGGGGGAGTGGGAGTGGCTTTTCAGCCACAGAATTGCTCCTCTCCTACCATTGCTTGATACTACCCTCCTATTTGTTGTCTCACTGTGGGGATGGTTTATGGACCTGTATGAACATGTGGGTCGGCAGTCAGGATGTGAATCTATACAAACACACACCGGGTGTTCTCTTTTTGTACAGTTATAGCCTGTTGGGAATGGCTTTAATTCTTAAACAAAAGCAGTCAAAGGAGGGCCTATAAAATTTATTCTAACGCTATTTGCTAGTTTCTGTTACACATTCACCCCCCTTCCCCCGCACAACTCTATTTAAAGTGTATTTTCTAAAAATTAAAATATAATCAGCCAAGACCAGTCTCTCCTAGCAAATATAGGTAATGGTGTTTCAAAAGAAATAGCGCATAGAATAACACCCTAATAGAGGCTTTTTTGAATGCTGACACGAACGAGCAGTGATTATAGCACCCTTGCGCTGTCCCCCTGCACAATTTTATTGTTGCCTTGTGTATCTGGGATGCCAACTTTACAGATTTATGTGAGTGTAAAAGGACCGGAATTGACAGCATTTGCCAGCTTAAGGAAGAGGATCATTTAAATTTGCCAAGAGCTGCCTCTCATAAAATATCTTTGAGCAAAAAGCCAAGTAGCATGGGGAGACTATTCATCTCTCTCTTGCATTAATTTTATTTTAAAGAGAAATCTCTTCCTTACAGGAGAATTTTCAATGAACAAATGCAGCAGTTGTAAACATTCACATGATGCTGCCAAGGTTGGCAGGCTGCAAATTAGAATAGCTTTTCTTGCGCCACTCCCCTGATCTTGTCCATTTTGATATGCCCAGCAGTCTGAGTAGAGGTAGGCACCTGCACACTCTCCTTCCCTTATGTGCTAATGTGGAGGCTAAATACTATAGTACCTACAGTAAGGGGCTGGTATTTGATGTCCTGCACCTGACATAGAGTAGATGAACTCTACGTATCAAATTTACACTATGAAGCTCACATTTATGGCAGATTATTTTTAACAATGCTGCATTAGATATGGATGCAATAGCAGAAATCCAGATAAACAGCACCTATTTTCTCCTGAAAAAACAAACAAACCAGTAGTTAACTGGATATACCCTTACTGATCTCAGGCTCAAAACACGTATCCCCCTATGATCCAAAGCAAAAGGAGTGGCACTTTCACTTGTTCCTAGAAGACAACAACTAAACCAACCCTGAATTTAGTACATGTGCTAACTAAGAAAGGACATAATCCATGAATACATGAAGGCTAAAATAAGAAAATCACTCCTTGGTTGAAATGGCTTTCAGACTGTAGCGTGCATGCTGGCCAGCTTCCTGCTTGGTCAGAGCACTAAAAGAGAACTTGAATGTGAACCCTTCTGGCCATTCAACTTTCAAGAAATAGAATACAAAAGAAAAAATAAAACTGAAAGAGCTGTCCTAACATGCACTTGGCAAATACTTCAGTTTTAAGGTCTTTATCTGTGTGCTATTGATTTAAATCTGTGTATCCTTTTGAATATTAGCATGGCTAGCGAGATAGCAACATCATACATAAAAATGTTCTGTATTCCAGAACAGATGAAAGTCCCAGTGGTAAAGGAAGATTTAGGTATCTCTGAAGATTTCTTATCACGGTGCAACATAACTCTCTAATGGTTCAGTGCCTTGGAGGGTCATCTGAGATCACTTATCATATAAATCAAATAGGTGGCAGGCTATAAGAGAAGAAGCCTATAGCAATTTCACATCTTTGCTCCCAGCCATCAAATCTCTCTTTTAGGCTGACTATAGAGAAGATAATATGCCATTCCATTTAAACCATCCAGGAAACCCAAATATGGATATTAACCAATTTTAAGATGCTGCTACTAGGCTTGATTACACTATGATTCACTTAGGAAATGACTGCTTTTAAATCCTAAGACTAGGTTGCAGACATTGGACTTGATTCTAATTCACACTAAGTCCTCTTTATACCACTCTGGCAATGTAAAAGGGCCTCAGAGTGAGTGTAAATACAACTTACGTCCACTTTAAGGCTCCTTAAAGTCCAGAGTTAAAAGGTGTACCAGAAAGGGCTTTCTGTAGTCACAACTGAGGGCTGGTTTACACTAGGAACGTACATTGGCACAGCTATGTCTCTCAGGGGTGTGGAAAATCCACACCCCTGAAAGATGTAGCTGTGCCAACCTAACCCCTGCTGTAGACCACACTAGGTTGATGGAAGACTTATTCATTGACTGAGGATGGGTAGAGTACCACAGTAGTCAGGAAACCAGGGGAGGGGGACAGAGTCTGACTTCACTTCTTAATAGTCAAGAGAATGTGGGAGTAGGGGGAGAAGGATGGTGTAGGTTCCTTCAACCAACAAGAGCAGAGGAGTGGGGTGAGCAGATTCAAATTTACCTGACACCTACAGTATCAGTGAGATGCTGACATGAAAGATGGATCCCTGGGAAGGGAGATGAACAGCACTGTCAAGGTTCCTCCCCCACTCTGAACTCAAGGGTACAGATGTGGGGACCTGCATGAAAACCTCCTAAGCTTACTTTTACCAGCTTAGGCTAAAACTTCCCCAAGGTACAAATTAATTTTATCGTTTGTCCTTGGAATATCCACTGCCACCACCAAACTCTAACTGGGTTTACTGGGAAACGTAGTTTGGACATGTCTTTCCCCCCAAAATCCTCCCAACCCTTGCGCCCCACTTCCTGGGAAAGGTTTGGTAAAAATCCTCACCAATTTGCATAGGTGACCAAAGACCCACACCCTTGGATCTGAGAACAATGAAAAAGCATTCAGTTTTCTTACAAGAAGACTTTTAATAGAAGTAGAAGTAAATAGAAATAAAGGAATCACCTCTGTAAAATCAGTATGGTAGATACCTTACAGGGTAATTAGATTCAAAACATAGAGAATCCCTCTAGGCAAAACCTTAAGTTATAAAAAAGACACACAGACAGGAATAGTCATTCTATTCAGCACAATTCTTTTCTCAGCCATTTAAAGAAATCATAATCTAACACATACCTAGCTAGATTACTTACTAGAGTTCTAAGACTCAATTCCTGGTCTATCCCTGGCAAAAGCAGCATACAGACAGACAAAGACCCTTTCTTTCTCTCCCTCCTCCCAGCTTTTGAAAGTATCTTGTCTCCTCATTGGTCATTTTGGTCAGGTGCCAGCGAGGTTACCTTTAGCTTCTTAACCCTTTACAGGTGAGAGGATTTTTCCTCTGGCCAGGAGGGATTTTAAAGGTGTTTACCCTTCCCTTTATATTTATGACAAGCACCCTGGCCAGAATCCCAGGTGCTGGGGTCTGAGGCTTGCTGGTAACACCTTTCATATCGGTCTCTGCAAGTAAGTTTGGTCCCCTAGCTAGTGGATGTCTGGCAAAGTTTTCAAGCCCTACATTAGTATATATTTACAATAAGCACAAAATGGATCCCATATTTTATAGCATAGCCCTCCCTTCCATAGCAAAATACCTATGTAAAGTATAGTATCCAGCTTCTTGAGAATGTCTTTCATCCTGAGTCATCTGACAAACTAAAGTAACTTATGGTTCCATATTTCTTTCCAAACATCCACGTATATCCATTTTAACGACAGGACAAGGCCCTGCACTATAAATGGCACCATTAATTGTTTATTGCGCTCATCACTGCAGACAGACATTACACATTTACAGGTTATGCATACGTAATGTATGTGTCTACATCATAAAAATCATTAAGATTGGCACCAATGATGGTAGCGTGATGGGCAGTGTTCACTGGTGGCATGACCTAGTGGTTAGGGGTTTAGGCCTCTGCTTGCCATGACTCTCATCTGTCTCCTGGGCCACCATCATGCCCTGTGACTGTGTCTGTTATGGGGGTTGACCCGACGCTCTGGTCAGGTCATCAGTCAAATTTCTCTCTGGTGTGACAGGGTTCCAAGGAACATACAGGGTCCATCTACTGACCCTCATGGGTGTCCAGTCCCAGCCAGGGGTTTCCCTTCCTTCCTGCCCTCAGGGAGAGTTTAGAAATGAAGCTTTTCATACCCTTCTTAAAAAGGGGGGTTGGTAGGGGAGCCTAGGTCCACCTACTCCACCGGGCCTTGGCCCAGGGTCCCAGATAAGAGGTACCAATGTCCAGCACCCAGGAGTGCCTTAAGGCTGCCTCCCTGGGCCACTTCCTGCCACCCATTCTCTTGCCAAAATCGTACAGTTTGCATCGAAGTAGTAAAAGAAAAGACAATAACTGAACCATCAGTCCCTCTGGGCTTAGCAGGCAGGCTCTTTCTCTCCTGGAGGAGATTACTGCAGTGCCTTTTCCAGGAACTCTCAGGGTAGGTCCTTCCCCCTGCCCTGTCAGGGCTCTTCCTAGCTGTCTGACTCTCTTTTAAGCTGGAGCATGCTCTGCGTGTGCAGCTGGGCAGGGTTGCCTGGGCCCAGAGTTGCTCCTTAACCCATTCAGTTCCAGTGGAGGGTTTATACACTACATCACAGACTACACTACATCACACTGCATCTCAGCAGAAAGGCAGAGAATTTAATATGTATAGATACTGAAATAGCCTCTTTCCTAGAAAGGCAGCAGAACTCTAGTGGGGAAGCTTGCACTGCTGGGGCCAAACTGTTCCAGCTCTCCGAGTAACTTGGGGATTTCAGTTTTCTGTCAGGAATCACCAACCCTAAAGACTTAAATAACAACTCACTGAAAAACCCCCAAACCCCTACCATTAAGATGAGTGGCGTGAATATTGCATGCCAAATCCAGCCCTCGTGGGAACAATGGAGTTCAATCCAGTTACACCAAGGCTGACATCTGTCCTCGATGTATAATTTTACAGATGTGTTTGTGGTACACAGGGAAGGACTTCGATAGGACATCTAGTCCAGTGCTCTGCTCTAGGGCAGGATTATTATCCAGTCTAGACCATCCCTGACAAGAACAGGTTAGACAAACACCTAAAAACCACTAATGATGGAAATTCCATAAACTCCCTAGGTAATTTGTTCCAGAGGTTAACTACCCTAAATCTCCCTTGCTGCAATTTAAGCCCATTACTTTTTTTCCTGTTCTCAGTGGAAAAGGACAACAATTTATCACCCTCCTCTTTGTAACAACCTTTTATGTACTTGAGGACTGTTATCATGTTTCCCCTCAGTCTTCTCTTCTCCACAATAAACAAACCCAGTTTTTTCAATATTTGCACCTAGGTCATATTTTCTAGATGTTTAATCATTTTTGTTTCTCTCCTCTGGACCTTCTCCAGTTTGTACAATCTTTCCCGAAGTGTGGTGCCCTGAACTGGACACAATACTTCATTGAGGTCTTGGAAGAATTATTTCTTGTGTCTTGCTTACAACACTCTTGCTAATGTATCCCAGAATGCTATTTGCTTTTTTTGCGACAGTATCACATTGTTGACTCATTTAGTTTGTGATCCACTATAACCCACAGATCCTTTTCTGCAGTACTCCTTCCTAGCCTGTCATTTCCCATTTTGTATTTGTGCAACTGATTGTTCCTTACTGAGTGTAGCACTTTGCATTAGTCCTTACTGAAGTTCAGCCTATTCATTTCAGACCATTTCTCCAGTTTGTCAAGATCATTTTGAATTGTAATCCTATCCTCCAAAATGCTTGCAACCCCTCCCAGCTTGGTATCGTCTGCAAACTTTATAAGTGTACTCTCTCTGCCGTTATCCAAATAGTTTATGACAATATTCAATAAAATCAGACCCATGTCAGATCCCTGCAGGACCCCACTCAATATGCCCTTCCAGCTTGATTGTGAACCATTGATAATTACTCTTTGAGTACAAAGAAGAGGAGTACTTGTGGCACCTTAGAAACTAACAAATTTATTTGAGCATAAGCTTTCGTGAGCTACAGCTCACTTCATCGGATGCATGCAGTAGAAAATACAGCTTTGAGTACACTTTTCCAAACTGGTTGTACACCCACCTTATAGTAGATTTGTCTAAGCTATGTTTCTCTAGTTTGTTTATGAGAAGGTCAAGTGAGATAGTATCAAAAGCCTTACTAAAGTTGAGATATACCACATCTCCTGCTTCCCGCCATCCACAAGGCTTATTATCCTGTCAGAGAAGATTATTATGTTGGTTTGACATGATTTGTTCTTGACAAATCCATATTGACTGTTACTTATAACCCTATTTTCTTATTAACATTGGCACCAATGATGGCAGCATAATGGGCAGTGTTCACTGGTGCCATGACCAGGTGCTTACCATTGATTATTTGCTCCATTATCTTTCTGAGTACCAAATTTAAGCTAACTGGTCTATAACTCCCTGGGTTGTTCTTGATCCCCTTTTTTAAAAATGTACTGGACATGCTCTAAGTCAAATACTTTTATCAAAATAAACATGCCTTGGTTGTGCCATGGTATTGAGAAGTAAAGACACAACTATAGACAAAAAACAGATGCTAAATGGATAATAGTTTGCAGATTGAAAGCATATCATGACCGGGAAACTAAGGTGGAAAATGCCAGTTGGAAGCTTTAGCAAATCCACTTAAGAATCTAAACGAGCTTTTCAGCCACTTATTACTGACTGATTTAAGACTGCTAGCTTATGCATAGGAAATTTGTGTAAAACATCACATAACTGATCAGCAGCCAGCTAACAATGAAGCAAATGCCTCAAATATTCCATTATTATAATGATGAAATAATCTGGCTCTGATAACTGTAATAACAGTAATAACATTTTACAAAAGTACCCTTATCTGCTTGAATAGAAGTTGAGATAGGTGTGCCTCTATAAAATCAACTGAGGAAGTATGCAAAGGCTAATTGCCTGATGAAGTCAACTTATTTCTTCCCCTCCCCTCCAACAAACACCTTTTCAGGTGATCTAATATTATGAGAAATTATAATCATTAAGGATTGATCATGCTAATATAATTTTCTGGATGGCTTATTAACCAACTAAGACATGTTTTTCTCTATTTCCTTTCATTAGCAACAGCAATAATTAGGTCAGGGTAGAGTAGCAAAACTGATCATAAGATATTGCCCAAAGGGATGGAGAATGTACCATGGACATTTAGCATTATGCTCTCTAAACTCTAGATACATTAGTTACATTTAGTAACACTGCTATTTTTTGCCTTTTATAAAAGGAATCCATTAACTTAGATAACGTATAATAGAGGGTCATTTTTGTCTATTCCAAAACTGAATGGTTTTTCTTAAAGTTCATTACACAAAATGAATCAAGACAAGAAAACATGATTGTCTCGAATATCTACTGATAACATGTCCTTTCCTTATTTCAGTGTCGACTACCAGTCTCCTTGTGAAACCAGCATTTACAAAAGTGAATGAATGGCAAGCACTGGCTATGAACAGTAAAAGATTGTTATTCTGTATCTTTATGGATTATGAACCCAATTCTCTCAGAAAAAAGACTCTCCCCTAACTTAAAATAAGAAATCTAAGCAGCATAGCCAAGTAGATAGACATCTGGGTGGAATTTCAGATAGCCTTCCTTCCCCTATCAAAACAAACCACTGTAGTTTCCCCCAGCCCCTGAGGGATAGGAAGGGAGCACCACTAAATCCCGCTCTGCCCCCAGCTCCACCCAGGCCCCGCTCCCGGCCCCAGCCGCGGTTCTGGCCTCGGCCTTGGCCTCTGGCTCCCTGGCCCTGGCCGTGGTTTCACTCCTAGTCCCGGCTCCCAGTTCGGACCCTGGCCTCAGCTCCAACCCCTGCCCTGGCTATGGCTCCGCTCCCAGCCCTGGTTCCCGACTACAGCTCGGAGGGTGGGGGGTGCATGGAAAGATTCCTTTATGGGTAATGGGGGGCATGACAGAAAAAGTTTGGGGACCACTGACCTACCCAGTGCATCACTATGCAGCAATATTTCCCACATATGGAAACAAATACTACCACCACCCCACCTGACGTGGAGTTTCTATGAACGACTTCTTGTTGTATATTCCTCCAACATAACATTGTACGCATCATCTTATGAAACTAATAGAAAGCATCAGCATTTCTGTACCACTACACAACCCAGCTAACAAGGGAAGCACAAGTAAGCATAAGATAAGCAAAGACAACACAATGATGATGATTTCCCACCCACAAACTTTCAGTTTTTCCCTGAGCTCACTCTACATTTAAGCAGTAGGCAGCTTTCCGTAGATAAAAGCATTAAAAAGACCTGCAAAGAGTTGACACTACAAACTTGGCACTACTATGTCATGCTGCACAAACAGTGAAAGGGAGAACCTGCCAAAATGAAAGCCAGAGCTAATATGAAAAGCATGAAACCAACATATTGACCTTATTTAAGCCCAAACAGCTTCACACTAGGATTTTAACAAAAGTTGTAGAAAACATTCTTTATTCCACGCATTGTAAAATGTTATCTTTCAATATTCAATTGATTTTCTAGCTGCAAGCCCCCTTGTACAGTTGCAAAACCCAAAGTAATGATTATATCAGTCATTGATTAATACATTCAACTGTGTACTTGCTTTTCATGCATCTGTGATCATTTCCATATCATTACCCAGGATGCCTTGCACTTGGATTTTGTTTTCTAAATAGAGTAATATGTTTAGAATTGCCATTTTTAAACAAAATATTTGAACCAAGGGATTTTCATTCTGCATTGTCTTATCTGTGCTCCTAGCAGCTAATAGACCAGAATAGCAAATGGAAAAAAATCTCAATATGCACAACTAGCAGTTAGGAAAGAAGATCTTTTAAGAAATGCAATTATGAAGGGATTTTTTGAACACTGGAGACAGAGATAGATTTGAAGAAAAAGTACCTTAAGATAGAAAATATGAATCAGAAACAAAGTAGTGCATATAGAACAAGTTTTGTTTTCCTATCACAAGTACATATTAGGGGAAATATGGGTTCTTCAGTACTGAAACCACTGAAGACATGAGATACAATTGAAAGTCTTTTATGAATAAATTATTTTTGCAATTAACTTTGCCCATGACAGTGCCATGGAACACAGTGAATGAAAAGGTTTTTTTCCCCCTCAGTTTCCAAATAATTTTCTACTGTTTAATTAGAAAGCTCCTCTACAGAAGGGAATGTGATGGAAGATTAATTCTCTATTTTCTCACCCACTGTGTCACTACACTCAAGTGGACAATATAAACCCCAGTTGAAAAATGATGAGGGTTGATTAAGCACGGAACTCTTTTCAATCAGTTGACTCCATGTATTGTAGACCTTGTTTCAAAATGACAGAAATAAGTTAGAAAATGGTATCTCAGTAACATCGTGCTAGAGAGGAATGATTATGTGTTTTCGGTGTGTGAGGGTTCACTGCAATAGCTAATGGTACCGAACAGTCTAATCAATAAGAAGGAAAATGTTAGATTTCCACAAACACTGATGTTTTAGTTTCTCTCCTTTTGATCATTAATAATTATTCCCCATCTCTTTTAATATCTACATTTTATTTTATCTCTTATGCCACATGTCCAACTGTAATTCTTTTAAAAATGTTTCCCTGCTGGTTAACATTCCAATCTAGGAAAGTATCAAATTATTACACAAAGGGCACAAACTAAATTGGTTTTTAATGAACAGAATAAACTTGCCCCTCAGGATACGAAATTTCACCCAGGAAGTCCTACTGCCATAAATCATGAGTGAATCTTGGCTCAATATCTCAATATTAGTTTTTGTTTCAGGTTTTGTTTTTAGAACAAAGGGAAAGAAACCCTACATAAGGGACATAAGTTTCTGTCCTCTGCGCAGAAAAGCAAAGGAAGGAAGGGTAAGTAATTTCTCAGGAGCCTAATTTATAGTATGAACATACATCAAGAAGAAAACGTGCTTGAGCCATGTAGGGGAGGAAGTGAGACATGAGGCATAATATCGATAGAAGGGATTGCTCATTGGTTAACCGGTTTTAGTGAGATGGAAGTAATCTATACATATCTCTAGGAAAGAATGAAGATCAAAGCAGGATGGAAATGCTGTACTATTGTTTTCTAGAGCCCAGGAGAAAAAGGAAACTCCTTTTTATGCCTCATTCTGGGCTGAAAACATAGCTTCACTTTATTTTGACCCAACTCCTTCCTGCCTGTTGGCCATATCCTGAAATCTTTACTCAGTATTACCAGTCTATACTCATGCAAACTCCCACTGAAATCCAGGGGGATTTTTCCTGAGCAGAAACTTGGTAAAATCTTCAGGATATGGCTTACTATTTTAAATTATTTTTATAGCAGTTGTGCATATGATGTATGATGGTAGTCCGTTCTGCCAAAGGATCAATATTTTCACAAATAACTGGTATAATAGTTGGTTCCCATACTATGTCTCCTCTAAATTCAGAGGACTCACATTCTACTAGGAACTTTTTGGACAAGACTACAGTGCCACTTGAACCTCTACTTATGATACGACAGACTAGTGAATCCTCTGTGTTTTCTTTTCCTCCCATAGACGAAGAAATTCTCTCATTCTTTGGACATACCTGAAACAAAAGCTTGCCCCAATCCACCAACTTCGAGCTGCATTGCAGCAAGATACTGCTAATTTGAGAAATGAAAGAAAATCATATAAGAATTTATTTCTTCTAGGACCCAGGCTGCAAAAACTCACGTTCATACGGGTAAGAAACTTCATTCCCAAAGGTTAAAGACTGATAATGAGATTTGTCTATGATAGGAGAAATCCAGACTTTACCCGTCCAGGTTTAGCCTTGTTGATTATAATTAGGCGTCTTTCTGTGTTCTTCCAAAAACAAATTCAACCAAACCAAGTGAACACCTGTGGGCTTATTCTGGCCATGCTCACTATTCTGGTGGCATACAGAGGTTGTAAAGGCACCATATGGGGCTGCTTAAGGAGATCTTCTGTGGCACAGGAGCAGCATAAGGCCATCACAGCAAACCCTCTATCCCCTTCACAAGCCACAGCACAGAGGATGTGCTAGAGGCAGGTGCAGCAGAGGGGTAAAATGTGCCCCACTCTATATGCCCCACTGTGGAGCAGCCCAGAGGCAGCCCTGGGGAGAGTACAATAAATTAGAGCAGATCCTGCCTGCTTAAATTTATGTTGGGAGCCACACCAGCTGCAGCAGTCCAGAATCTGGGTGGTACAAGAGGTTGCTTGAGGTACAAGAGGTGGCTCTTGTTCCACTTCCCCTTGAGCTCGGTTTTCTTGTGTTGCACTCCCTGTTTGTTCCAAAAGCTTCCCAGGCTGTGGGGTTTTCAGATATTACTCACAGCTATACGGGTACATTAGGGCTTGTTTGTTCTCCCTTCTTTGTGCACTGTTGGGGTGAGCGAAGAGTTACAGTTTATTTGAACAGTGGTAACACAGCCTCCCAGAAAGGAAATAGTAAATGATGAATAGGAGGTCCAGACATTTCCATCTGTCACATCTCATAAGCATGCATGTGCCAAGTGAATGCTTGGTCACTGTTGCAAGTAGCTGTTAATATTGAAAAGCAGAGTTCCAGCAAAAAAAAAAAAAAAAAAAAAAAAGCAATTTAAAAAGGTCTTAATGATGAAGAAGGCAATTTAAGAGGCTGTGTGCATTGTGTGACTACAGGAAGATTTTTCTTTATTTAGTATTAAATTAGCCTTTTAAGATGACTCAACCTTTTTAACTCTGTTATGGCAAAGTGTGTGTGTGTGTGTGGAAGCTATGTTTAGAAAATGGTCAGTTGAGCAAATCTCAAAAATGCAATCTGTATTCAAGATGCAATTTTTCCTTCCAAAATCTCATGGAGAATGACAGAAAAAGACCCTGCTTTCATTCTAATAAAAGAAGCCTGGTAATACATTTACCTGAACAGGGTGCTAGGTCTGAACCAGGTCCTATCCAGGTCAGTGGGATTCTTTCCATTGCCTTGGATGGAATTAGGTCAGGCCCTTAGTGAGTTGTTGAACAGTTACAACAAACAAATAAGAATCAAGACAGCCAGTGGTTCAAATTCCAGCTGAGCATCAGGTAAATCATCTGAACTCTAGGTGATAAAGCAAATCCTCATGGACAGTTGGGTGAGAGCAGGATTTCAGTGCAAATGAGAGATGAACTGAGAAGAAATCACCTAGAGATGAACTGAGAAGAAATCACCTAGAGGGCCATGTCAGGTCCTATGGAGGGTAAATGCAATAAAGCAGTATGATCCTAAACCTACATACACCCACGACCAAATATATACCTGCACAAAAGGAGAGAGCGGCCAAGGAGAGAATGTGAGAAGTCAGCAGACAGCAAATCTGTGGATATCTGCGGACCAGATACGGATACCAATTTTGTATCCATGCAGAGCTCTAGACATATCCATCTCTCTAAGGATTTTCTACAGAGCGTGTGATGTACCTCCCTCCCAAAATGCAATGTAAGTAAGGCATTCAACAGGCACTGGGCTAAATTCTGTCCCCAACTGCACTGGTGTAAAACAAGAATAACTCTATGACGACTTCACCAGAACAACTCCAAATAAAGTGGAATTTGATCAAAAAAGCAAGTGCTGCTTATGGGCCAGATTCTGCAATCTGGAGTAATCCTGAGTGTTGCGTAAGCAAATAGCTCTAATGACTTAAATGGGACTATTTCCCTAAGTACTACTGAGCTTGAATCAGGATTGTGGAGCCTGACCTACAAGATATATTAACTACCCCTACTATTCCCTCAGGCTCAGTGACCCTAGAGTCTTTTCATCAAAACCTAATGAACAAAATAAAATTATTCAAAATGTAATAAAAGGTCTGAGACCTTCTCTCACACGTCTGGACGGCAGAAGTTTTATTTCAGCCAAAGATTACGTTAAAGCTTCTCTTAGATAGTCAGAATTACTCAGTCCTTGTCTTGCTATTTCCATGTCACTTAGTTTTTTATGATCCACGAGAAATTTGATTTTGCTTGTTGCAACTGGCATGAGGGGAAGAGGCGCTTTCTTTTTGGCTAGAGACAGATCCTCAGTTGGTGTAAGTCAGGTCCTTCTATCTGCTTCAATAGAGCAGCAGAGGATCTGGTCCTGAATGTTAACCATGGTCACTTGGAAGAAATCTGAAAAATGTAGATTAGAAAATGATGCAGATAGGTATGTTTCTTTGTGGAGGTGCTTTATTTTCAAAGGTGGATTGTATAACATTCACGTTTCACGAACTATTGCTTTCGTAGAAGTTATTTTGTACTGAGCTTTCATAAACCATCCTCTCACTACTTTGGGGAGATTACATATGAAAAAAGACGACAATGATAATTATCTCAGACTCTGCAATATTATTTTCATGTTGTGAAGTATATACAGGGCACATAACTTGTCACCTCTTTAACCATACAATGAATAGAAGAATACACAGTTATATAAACACACATAAATCAGTCCTCTGCAAGTTACAAGTGCTCTAGGGCTGCCATAATTTACTGCTTGTGCCCGCTCTCATTCTGTTTTGAATTCTGTTCACAGGTTTTAAAAACAGACTTTTTCTCTAATGAGCGTTTATCCTCTTTGAGAGGTGGACACGGCTGAAGTGTGCAAATGGAAAAGACAATTTACATGCAGAGATTAAGGGAGATGAACAACTGAAGTTGAGTACAGTCTATTGCAAAGCAGACCACAAACTGGACTGCATACTGTTCCTGGTGTACTATACACAGAGGTGAAAGTAAGCCGGTACGCCGCGGTACGGTGTACCGGCAAGAGCCAGTGCACCATACTGGGGCAGCCCGGCTTCCCCAGAGGGCAATTTAAAGGGCCTGGGGCTCCCAGCAGTGGCTGGAGCCCCAGGCCCTTTAAATTGCCTCCAGAGCCCGACTGCTGGAGCCCTGGGGTAGCGGCTGCAGGGCTCCAGCAGCTATTTAAAGGGCCTGGGGCTCCCCTGCTTCTACCGCCCGGGCCCTTTAAATAGCCACTGGAGCCCCACCACCGCTACTCCAGGGCTCCAGCGGCTATTTAAAGGACCAGGGAGGTAGAAGCAGGGGAGCCGTGGGCCCTTTAAATAGCCTCCGGAGCCCCGGGCTGCTGCTGCTACCCCGTGGGGGGGGCACTTACCTTACAGGGTGGGCTGGGGCTGGCTCTGACCCCCTCAACCCCGCCCCTTCCACCCTAGGCCCCGCCCCTTCCAGGGGCCAGAGCTGGCCCCAGAGTACCAGTAAGTCACTCGACTTACTTTCACCCCAACTACACACAATACATGAATTACACAGAATGATTTCAGAATCAGGTCCTAGGCATACCACTGTAGAACATTAAGAAGCACATCGGGAGGACTGATCCATATCACTGGTTTGGGGTAACAACAGCAAATGTTTCTGGGGAAGGCTACATTGGATTATCCTTATTGTAAATTCAGAGAACTTCCTTTTACAATCCTTAAGGATTTTCTGTCTTTCAGGAACCTTTATGCTCCACTGAAGTCCCAGATAAAACAGGACTATCCCACAGGAGTAAACATTACTCTCTACCTGTCCAAATAATTTCCTCCCTGAATTAATGTGTGAATACATTAAAAATAGAAATATCTTCTTTGTGATACATTATTTGCATTTCTTTTTCTTACATTTTTGCATGCCAGTTCTCCATTATTAATTTAAATGAAGAGCATGTAAATGGGGTGTTGGGATGAGGCACAAATATAGGCTTTTATTTTGTCATGCATATGTGGTTTGGTTTATGCAAATCCTCACAAAAATGATTGTTCATTTAATGGCAGTCACACAAACACTTAAGTCTACCCCACAGTGAATGCCTAATTTCACATCCACTGTATGTTTCGCAGATATGCTTGCAATGAATGCTTTTAGTAGGAGTTTGCATAGTACTTTATTTAATGCAATGGTCCATATGTATGTATTAAGGGTAAAATAATGATAGCTGCTTTCTGATTGGTTTAAGCAGAGGAAGGGACTTTTGGAGCATCTTCCATCACATAGCTGATGAATAAAAAAAAAAAAACTTCAAAAAGGGGGTGGGGAAGCTTTCTGTAAAGTCTCAATCTCTGTAAATATACAATTATAAATAACAAGGTGTAGGGCCTAATGGGCCTGGTCCGGAGAAGAGAGTTGTATCTGCTCAGCACACTACATTCAGCTCTAAGGATCAGGGTAAATATTCCCAACCCGTACCTTATGGCCAGGCAGTCTTTCCCTCTGAAGAGCCCAAAATGCTTCATAACATTACTAGGTCTACTTTACAGAAAAGGAAAATGAGGCCAAGAGTCCATGAAAGAGGAATAGAATCTTGGTCCCGCGAGTCCCAGGCCTCTGCTGTAAACTGGTAACAATGCCTTTTCTATCATAGTAGTAAAAGAACACAGACAATAACTAGAAGAATTTAAACAACGTTGTTTCTTCTCTTCTACATGTTTCTCTTTTGTTTGAAGGCCCCGGCAGGACCTTCTTTGAGAACCACAGCCCACGCACGGGGCTGTCTTGAGTCTGGACAGTACACAAATTCCCAGTTGTCTGAACCTGGGCTGGCTGCCCAATTCCAAGATAAAGATAGCTGTAAGAAGATTGCATAGGGTCTTGCTTTGTAGTATAGTAGAATCCTTCCTCTACCTTCAGAAAGTACTGTCAGGACATCAGTAATGATGAAATATGCTAAATTAAGTATTTATATGTAGAAAGTCTAGAAAAATGTCAGAACGGGCTGAGGGGCAGCAATGCAGCTGTGGAGGGCATCAGAGAGGATTACAGTTAAAGCTGAAGGCCTGTGCACATCTCCACCAGATGCTCTTTTCAGTATATAATTAATGCAATACATGTAAGTTAGTCACTTTGTTAACAAGTTCAGATGTTTCTCTCCCAATTGCTTAAGCACCACAGGTAGTTAAACAGAGAGCAAATGCAGGAAGTTGAAAAGAGCAGGTACCGTGGCCCCTGAGTCTCATTAGCTCTAGACAGGTCTGTTACAGCATTAGAAAGCCATCATTACTTTGACAATCAGTTATTAATCTGCATTTTAAAACTAGTGAGACTTTTGCCAATTCCATGGTCCTGTTCCAGCTGCTAAGCTTGCAATGAACTACAGTGCTTTGTTAATGTACCAGACTACCGCATGTAGCAGAGACAAGTAAAACCATATCCAGTGCTAACAAAAATAGGATATTTCTTAACCCTCTCAGATCATCCAGACAGTATTTACCTCACCTTCCAACTCATCTCCTAGCCCTATGCTAATGTTTTAACACCCTAAACCCTGGTCTACACTACGAGTTTAGGTCAAATTTAGCAGCATTAGATCGATTTAACCCTGCACCCATCCACACAACGAAGCCATTTTTGTCGACTTAATGAGCTCTTAAAATCGATTTCTGTACTCCTCCCCGACGAGGGGATTAGTGCTGAAATCGACATCGCCGGGTCGAATTTGGGCTCGTGTGGACGCAATTCGATGGTTTTGGCCTCCGGGAGCTATCCCACAGTGCTTCATTGTGACCACTCTGGACATCACTGTCAACTCAGATGCACTGGCCAGGTAGACAGGAAAAGCCCCGACAACTTTTGAATTTCATTTCCTGTTTGGCCAGTGTAGCAAGCTCATCAGCAGAGGTGACCATGCGGAGCTCATCAGCAGAGATGACCTTGGAGTCCCAGAATTGCAAAAGAGCTCCAGCATGGACCGAACGGGAGGTACTGGATCTGATCGCTGTATGGGGAGACGAATCCGTGCTATCAGAACTCCGTTCGAAAAGATGACATGCCAAAATATTTGAAAAAATCTCCAAGGGCATGAAGGACAGAGGTTATCACAGGGACCCGCAGCAGTGCCACGTGAAACTTAAGAAGCTCAGGCAAGCCTACCAAAAAACCCAAGAGACAAACACCCGCTCAGGGTCAGAGCCCCAGACATGCCGCTTCTATGATGAGCTGCATGCAATTCTAGGGGGTGCCCCTACCGCTGCCCCACCCCTATATGTGGACTCCTGCAAGGGGGGAGTCTCAGGCAACAGGGATGAGGATTTTGGGGGTGAGGAAGATGATGAGGAGGGGGAGGTTGAAGATAGCACACACCAGCCAAGAGTAGAAACCGTTCTCCCCGACAGCCAGGAACTGTTTATCACTCTGGATCCAGTACCCTCCCAACCCTCCCAAGGTGGGCTCCCGGACCTTCAAAGTGGAGAAGGCAGCTCTGGTGAGTGTACCTTTGTGAATATAATACACTGTTTAAAAGCAAGCATGTTTAATTTGCCCTGAAGACTTGGGATGCATTCGTGGCCAGTACAGCTACTGGAAAAGTCTGTTAATATGTCTGGGGATGGGGCGGAAATCCCCCAGGGACATTTCAATGAAGCTGTCCTGGAGGTACTCCCAAAGCCTTTGCAACAGGATTCTGGGGAGGGAAGCCTTATGGTGTCCTCCATTGTAGGACACTTTACCACGGCAGGTCAGTAGCACGTAGTCTGGAACCACTGCATAAGAAAGCACGACAGCTTGTGGTCCCGGTGTTTGCTGGCATTCAAGGAACATCCGTTCTTTATCTCTCTGTGTTATCCTCAGGAGAGTAATATCATTCATGGTCACCTGGTTGAAACAGGGGAATTTTATTACGGGGACATCAGAGTGGCTGTTCCTGCTGGGCTGTTTGCCTGTGGCTGAAAAGAAATCATCCCCGCTGTTAGCCATGTGGTGGGGGGAGGGGTGAAGCGATCATCTCAGAGAATTGGGTGGGTGGGGGGATTAGTTGGGCTTGTGCTGCACGTTAACCCGAAAACATCAGCCTCTCCTTTTAAATGGCCAATGTGTCTTTTTCAGTTTTAATCTCCCTTTTTTTCCTCTCGCAGCTGCAAACGTTTCAATGCTGCGACTAGCATCTCCGTCCCAGAGGCTAGCACAGATAAGAAGGCGAAAAAAACGCACTCGCAATTAAATGTTCTCTGAGCTCATGCAGTCCACCAAACTGAAAGAGCCCAGCAGAATGTGTGGAGGCAGACAATGGCAGAGTCCAGGAAAGCACAAAATGAACGCGAGGACAGGAGGGACGCACTAGAGGATAGATGGCTGGAGCAACAGGAGAGGTGGCGGCAGCATGATGAAAGGAGGCAGGATGCAATGCTGAAGCTACTGGAGGATCAAACTGATGTGCTCCGGCGTATGGTTGAGGTGCAGGAAAGGCACAGACCGCCACTGCAGCCCCTGTATAACCAACTGCCCTCCTCCCTAAGTTCCATAGCCTCCTCACCCAGATGCCTAAGAACATGGGGGGTGAGGGGGCCCTCCAGGAACCCAACCACTCCACCCCAGAGGACTGGCCAAGCAACAGAAGGCTGGCATTCAATAAGTTTTGAAGTGCAGTGTGGCCTTGTCCTTTCCTCCTCCCCTCATCCACCACCCCACCCGGTGCTTCCCTCTTCCCCCACCCCTCCTGGGCTACCTTGGCAGTTATCCCCCTATTAGTGTGACAAATTAATAAAGAATGCATGAATTTGAAACAACAATGACTTTATTGCCTCTGCAAGCGGTGATCGAAGGGGGGAGGGGAGGGCGGTTGGTTTACAGGGAAGTAGAGTGAACCAAGGGGGCGGGTTTTCATCAAGGAGAAACAAACAGAACTCTCACACCGTAGCCTGGTCAACCATGAAACTGGCTTTCAAAGCATCTCTGATGCGCAGCGCACCCTGCTGTACTCTTCTAACCGCCCTGGTGTCTGGCTGTGCATAATCAGTGGCCAGGTGATTTGCCTCAACTTCCCTCCCCGCCATAAATGTCTCCCCCTTACTCTCATAGATATTGTGGCGCACACAGCAAGCAGTAATAACAATGGGAATATTGGTTTTGCTGAGGTCTAACCGAGACAGTAAACTGCGCCAGCGCGCTTTTAAACGTCCAAATGCATATTCTACCACCATTCTGCACTTGCTCAGCCTATAGTTGAACAGCTCCTGACTACTGTCCAGTGTGCCTGTGTCCGGCTTCATGAGCCAGGGCATTAAGGGGTAGGCTGGGTCCCCAAGGATAACTATAGGCATTTCAACATCCCCAACAGTTATTTTCTGGTCTGGAAAGTAAGTCCCTTGCTGCAGCTGTTCATACAGACCAGAGTTCCTGAAGATGCGAGCATCATGTACCTTCCTCGGCCATCCCACGTTGATGTTGATGAAACGTCCGTTGTGATCCACCAGTGCTTGCAGCACCATTGAAAAAGTACTCCTTTCAGTTTATGTACTGGCTGCCTTGATGGTCCGGTCCCAAGATAGGGATATGCATTCCGTCTATCGCCCCACCACAGTAAGGGAATCCCATTGCAGCAAAGCCATCCACTATGACCTGCACATTTCCCAGAGTCACTACCCTTGATAGCAGCAGCTCAGTGATTGCGTTGGCTACTTGGATCACAGCAGCCCCCACAGTAGATTTGCCCACTCCAAATTGATTCCTGACTGATCGGTAGCTGTCTGGCGTTGCAAGCTTCCAGAGGGCTATCGCCACTCACTTGTGAACTGTGAGGGCTGCTCTCATCTTGGTATTCTTGTACTTCAGGGCAGGGGAAAGCAAGTCACAAAGTTCCATGAAAGTGCCCTTACACATGCAAATGTTTCGCAGTCACTGGGAATCATCCCAGACCTGCAACACTATGCAGTCCCACCAGTCTGTGCTTGTTTCCCGGGCCCAGAATCAGCGTTCCATGGCATGAGCCTGCTCCACTGCCACCAGGATGGCCAAATTGCCGGGGCCCGTACTTTGAGAGAAGTCTGTGTCCATGTCCTCATCACTCTCGTCTCGCCATCGCCTCCTCGCCTGCTTTTGCAGGTTCTGGTTCTGCATATACTGCATGATAATGCGCGAGGTGTTTACAGTGCTCATAACTGCCGTGGTGATCTAAGTGGACTCCATGCTTGCCGTGGTATGGCGTCTGCAGGACAGCAGGGTTGCAGGGGAAGCGGTGGTTGGATGACCAGTTTTGCAGACCTACTGCACTGTCTGCTGCCAGGACACAACAGCTGAGCGGGCTGCACGCTTGCCGTGGTATGGCGAGACAAGAGCAGCCGAGCAGAGCTGCAGCAGAAGCGGCCCTGCAAGACCACCAGTAGAGCAGAGTGGCAGCGGAAGTGGTGGTTGACGACGGTCATATAGAGGACCTGAGAGGTAGAGTCATAGCATCAGGAAAGCAGAGTGGCAACAGAAGCGGTGGATGACGACGACGACGGTTAGCAGTCCTACCGCACCGTCTGCTGAAAGCAGTATGGCGCCCACACGGAAAAAAGGCGCAAAATGATTTTCTGCCGTTGCTTTCACAGCGGGAGGGGCGACTGACGACATGTACCCCAAACCACCCGCGACAGTGTTTTTGCCCCATCAGGCATTGGGAGCTTAACCCAGAATTCCAATGGGTGGCGGATCTAAAGGGAACTGTAGGATAGCTACCCACAGTGCAACGCTCCGAAAGTCGACGCTAGCCTTGGTACTGTGGACACACTCCACTGACTTAATGCGCTTAGTGCTTAGTGTGGGGACACACACAATCACTGTATAAAATCGCTTTCTAAAAGAATCGACATGTACAAATTTGACCTAATTTCGTAGTGTAGACATACCCTGAGTCTCTCAGCCCATAGCTGAAGTAGCAGCACACTTGACAACTGGCTCAGAGCTTCCTTGCAGCCAAAGCATGATGGTGCTTGCAACTGGTTCCCTTGTGTGCAGCTGTTTAACGGTTTAATGCTTCTTCACAAACACCTATTGCTAACTGATTTAAGTTGCAAATCCCAACCTAGGCACTGATGACTTGGATCAAACTGTAGTCTCTGAAGTGCTGTTGGATCTACGGGGGTCTCACTGACAGCTGAGCCATCACACGGTCTTGCACTCTAACTAACTTTCTGCGTTACCTAACTTGCTAATTCAGCATCTTTGCAGAAAGTGGCTGCTCATAAGATAAAATCCGACTCTTGTCATTTACTGCACCCATTGCATAGCAACAGATTTTTCAGGAGGTAAAACTTACAATTGTCCAATTCACCCGTTCCTTCTATGTTTGCTATGAATTGTATACAAGGAGCATATGACAAGGCCATTACTTTCTGAAGTACAATATGTGATTTCCTGCCACTGGGATTAAAGAAACACCTTTCAATATGCTGATTGTATCTGGATGAAAAACCATAATAATAATAACAATATTATTATAACATGACAATAATAAGTAACAAAGAGTCCATATGAATCCTGCTACTGCTACCGGCCACAAGTTTGATGCTCATGTCCTGTCTACATTGCTGCTTTGCCTAGGGTTGCCAGGTGTCTGGTTTTTGACCGGAAAGCTCGGTCGAAAAAGGATCCTGGCAGCACCGGTCAACACCGCTGACCAGGCCATTAAAAGTCTGGTTGGTGGTGCAGCAGGTCTAAGGCAGGCTCCCTGCCTGCTGTGGCTCCGCGCAGCTCCTGAAAGCAGCAGCCTGTCCCCCCTCTAGCTCCTACGTGTAGGGGCAGCCAGGGGGCTCTTCATGCTCCCCCGCCGCAAGCGCCGGTTCCGCAGCTCCCATTGGCCGGGAACCACGGCCAATGGGAGCTGTGGGGGCAGTGCCTGCAGACAGGGAAGTGCGCAGAGCCACCTGGTCGCACCTCCATGTAGGAGCTGGAGGGAGGACATGCCGCTGCTTCTGGGAGCTGCTTGAAGTAAGCGCCACCCAGAGCCTGCATCCCTGACCCCCCTCCCATTCCCCAACCCCCTGCCCCAGCCCTGATCCCCCTCCCACTCTCCACACCCCTCGGTCCCAGCCTGGAGCCCCCTCCTGCACCTGAAACCCCTCATCCCCAGGCCCACCCCAGAGCCCACACCCCAGCTGGAGCCCTCACCCCCTCCCACACCCCAACCTCTTACCCCATCCTGGAGCCCCCTCCCACACCCTGAACACCTTATTTCTGATCCCAACCCAGAACCTACACCCCCAGCCCAGCATCTATACCCCCTCCCACACTCCAACCCCCTGCCTCAGCCCAGAACCCCCTCCTGTACCCTGAACTCCTCATTTCTGGCCCCACCCAGTAGCCCGCATCCCCAGCCAGAGCCCTCACCCACTCCTGAACCCCAACCTCCTGAGTCAGTAGGTGAAAATGAGCGAGTGAGTGAGGACGGGGAGAGCGAGTGACAGAAGGAGGGGGGATGGAGGGAGCAGGGCCTTGGAGGAGGGGCGGGAGAAGGGTTTTCAGTTTTGTGCGAGTAGGAAGTTGGCAACCCTAGCTTTGCCCCTCCACCTGCCTCTGATGTGTCTTATGACAAATCACAATCAATCCAACTTCCATCAAGAAGCGTTTAAGTAGGAATTTTCAAAAGCCATATCAGATGCAAGCAAAGGTCTCACACAGAACACAGCAATAGGTTGCAGTTATCACACATGTATCTAAAGGTTTTATCGTATCAGAATGCCTTCCACGTAAAATCAATAGCAATGAGAATTCCCTAATGCACTTAATAGAATCTCTGGCTCTTCTACATTATAGTGACCAAAGGTAGCAATAGGTATGATAAAATGGCTGTCTCCTAAAATCTGTCCTGCCTCCTACATTTTATTCAATGTGGCCATTTGTGGTGGACAGTACTTTGGGGGGAAAAAATGAAACAAAACAAACACAACTATGGCAAGCCCAGTTTTTTTAAGGACATGAGAAGCGAATAAAAGAGATACAAAAGTCGATGAGCAGATGATTGTATAATTTTATATTTAACCTTGTCTTACTGACTGAAATGCCCTCAACTTATTCTTTTTCAAAGATTTGACATCACATCAGTTTATTAACTGATATTCCTTACACTTCTTAAGTTTTCTTAGCACATATAAAGTTTCTCAGAATATATAAAGTTTCTACTCTAAAGCCCAGATGCATCATTTGTGTTGTGTGTATGCATACTTACTGGTGAGGAAAAATCCTTTCATCCAGTGCTGTGTAGCTCTGGTTTGGTTTGGACCATTCAAACAAAAAAGCCAAAGCAAACAAAAATTATACAACACTGAAGGCACAAACAACAGGAGTTCCAGCAATGTGGAAAATGATCAGTGTGTGCATGTGGATGCGCACACACAGCATCAAAAAACAGCAAAACATTCCCCAGGAGTCTTTTCTGGGATTCAGAATTAAGACGACTCGGTACTTTCAAAGAGGAACATTCAAGGGGGTTTTTTTTGGTTTTTTTTTTAAGATTCAGACGTATGAAAATATACAAGTCATTCTTCACCGTTGCAGAAAGAATTCCAAAAACTCCCAGGCTCAAGATACCTTTTAAGTATCTCTTGAAAACATCTGGCTTAATATCAACCTGAAAATCTACTGTTCCTTGGAGCTTAACTTCTCTTCAACCCCCCAAAGTTATTAGGGCTTAAAAATGACAGCGACAATTTCTGAAGTTAACTTTGTTCAAAAAATATCCCGAATGGAAAGTCCAAGCATAAAGTTACATATATTTAGCATGAAATAATTAAAAGCCTCAGTAAAACTTAAATTTCTTTCCCACTCTTGTAAGTTAGAATTAGAAAAATAGTCAACTCCATGGTTTGCACGTTTGCTTCCTTACTTCATATCATTCTTTTACTGACCTGTTCACAAGGACACCTACAAGCAAGAGTCCAAATGGAGTGATATTTGATCCTAGCCTTAACCTTTACAGAGCACATTTGCCATTTGTTTTTCTCGCATTGAACTGGAACTGGAAGTTTTTCACTCCTTTCAGATATTAATTGTTCAAAGCATGAACAGATTAATGGACATTTTGCAGTATTAGAGAGTTCATCTTTGCTGAATGGCACACTAGTCTGTGTGTTTACGTATATGTATTTAGGGCAGGGACTGTGTCTTACTTTGTGTTTTGTAAAGCACCATGTACGTTTATTTTGTTTTGTAATTAAAGCTAGTTGTCCCTTCA
The DNA here is from genome assembly GCF_965152275.1 of Natator depressus. Lineage (NCBI taxonomy): Eukaryota > Metazoa > Chordata > Testudines > Cheloniidae > Natator > Natator depressus. Next base: position 53,027,821 of record NC_134244.1, read on the forward strand.
ATGGCTTTTCCATTCAGTACTCATTTGCAATACTCTTCTGCTCTCTTCCCTTAAGGCCACAAATCAAGATGGCATTGCTTAGAGAAGGAGAACTGGATGGGTCCCCAATCAAACTAAGGCCCGTATTCCGGAAAATATTTCTATTTTGGAAAATACTTACAAACATTTTTACTTTAATAGTCAAACATGTGCTTAAGTATTTTCCTGAAGTGATGATCTTAAGCACATGTGCAAATACTTTTCTGAATCGTTTCTGCTCTTTGCTTGGCCAAAATGCAATCAAGGAAAAGGTTGGATCTGCTTTACACAGGTGTCTCCAATATTTAGTTCACAATTCAAAAATAAAATAAAATAATCAGCAGTGGGTATTAAGAAGTCTGAAAGACATTACAATAAACTGCAACAATCCTTGCCAGGTCATAAATACTTTCCTTTCTCGGGCAGCTATTTCTTATGACTACCAATATCCACTTATAAGATCTAAATTGCCAAGGCAGGCTGAACTTTTGATCACACCAAGGGTATCATTAATACATAGGAAAATGATAGGAGTCCTTTAAGGAGACATTCAATTTCCTGTAGTATTCACATCCTATCTCTACTGTTTTGGCTGGAGAACCCAGGGACTTGAGGACAATTCAATGTGTTAGTCTTGAAACACCTTTGATAATATGAAATGATTTATTTGTTTGTTTATTTATTTATTTATTGCAACAGGCAGTGTGTGGGTGGACTATAATTTTGGTAGACGTTGTCCCATTGTCTATGCAATGTTTCCCCATTGCTGCACACTGAGTAAAAGACCAACAACACTTCTTAATATTCTCCCTTTCTCTGTTAGATACCATCATCCTTTAAATCCAGCAGTATTCTTTAAGCTATAGAGTATCAACATCTGAATCCTGAACAGGATCGGGGTAGGATAGCTTCCTCTTTAATTGATCCAGAGCAAACTGTAATGGTAGCATTGTCTCTCTGGAGAGGATGACGTAGTGAACCACCAATCACCATCTCACAGCTCAGATATTCAGCACTACATGTTAGTTGCAGTTTTACTTCTTCAAATCCTCTTAGCTGTACTTATAATTTACATTTTCTACACCCTGCCTGAATTGCGCAGGCTCAAAGGGTGAAGAGAGAGTTTCTTCATTCATGCAATTGCTAATACTGTGCTGCACACACATGTACCCTGGTACTCTGGGGTTATGCTAGTGGATCGCTCAGCTCATTTGCTCGGATTTTAAGCAATTAAGCTTTTGTTTAGAAAGATTCAGACTGTCGAATGTCAGGCTGAAATTTTACAGTGTTGAGTCTCTCCACACACCACCAGATTTAGCATTTGCCAGAAAGACCCAGAGGAAGAGATGCATGGTTTAGTGTCAGCTGCCTATGGGTGGTGTACACAAGTCAGATCATGATGTAAGTGCTGAATACTATGGTTCTCTCTCTCTCCAGTCTCATATAGGTGTTAAATAGGAGGACAGAGCCACAAGACTTGTGGGATTTCTCGTGATCTGAGTGCCCATCAAGGCTATCTGAGCTGCATCTAACAAGAATCAGGAGATCCGGATGAGTGCTGCTCTCCACCACCCCATACGCCTGTATGCTAGTCATCAGCCCTAGGTGATCAGCACTGCCCAAAGTCAAAGAGGGAGCTAGTAATATCAACATAAGGAATGAATGTCCTGTTGAAGGCCAGAACACCAAACGTCAATAAGGCTGTATCCTGGTCTGACACCTGATTGTCTCTGACCGCAGAGAATAGGTGCTGCTGGAACTTGGATGGCACCATTTTATTAATGACCTTGTCATAAAGAGACCAGAAATTGTGCGGTACTTGGTGCTAAGTATCAGCATCTTAAGCAATGGCACTCTTTAGTGTAGCTGGCCGCTTGCCTCCTTTAAAGGATGAGGGGGCAGGTGAGCCTCCCTAAACTTCACCTACCAGGGGAAAAGGGTCAGTTTTCCAGATGGTGAGATAGAGGCATCTTCTAGGCTGTAAGGAATGCCTGTTTGGGTGATTAGTTCAAAATCCATTCATGCGGATGTGCTGGCTTGTGCTCTTCATTGTGGTGATGTCTGATTTGTTGTGCTGGTCTGTGAACTAGGCCGGAAGTTTTTTGCAGCAAGCAGAACTTGGAATTGGGTCTGTGTACATATTCTGGGTCTTTTAGCCTGTTTACTGTCTGGAACACTTCTGCTGATTGACCTGGCTAATGAAATTGTAGGTAAATGGAAAGTTCTTTTGGGTTCCTATAAGGATGCACCATATATCTACAAGTTGGCCTTGAGCAATTCATGAGCTAGCTGAAAGTGTTGTCCATGACAAACGCAACAGTCTTCTTGGTTCCTATTCCAGAATTCACTGGAGAATCATGTTGACACGAGGGGAGGATACAGAAAAGAGGTTTCAATCAGTAGTCACTCACAATGGCTTGCTAGTTTATTAATGCCTTTGTCTTTTGGGTTGCTACTTTTCCAGTACTTATATTGCCTCCTATTACCATAGTAGCTGAGTCCTGTTTGTTAAGATATTTATGCACACACCACCGCTGTGAGGTAGGGAAATACTATTATCCCCATTTTACAGATGGGAACTGAGGCACAGAGAGACTAAGTCCAAGGTCATACAGGACATCTGCGGCAGAGCAGGGAATCGACCCAAGTCTCTTGAGTTCCAGAGTAACAGCTTAACTACTGAATCACCCACGCTCTTTAGGAACAGGATCTTCATGATCTCCTGAAAGGTTTTTGGGAGCAAGAGCTTCTGGTGATGGAATAATTTAATTGTTTCACTGAACAGGTAAAAAGGGATCCCTCTAAAGCTTGATTTGAGGAGGTAATGATCTTCCTAGGAGAGCGGCATGTTGTCTAAGGTCTAGTGTACCTTTAGATGCATAGGTGTAATTGGACACTATCTAGGAAAAGCCCCTGGCTGTCATGAAGGCCGGAAAATTTGGGCTATTTAATTATAATGCATGGATAATGGATTCTCCAAAGGACAAATAATATCAGGCATTCTGTTACCAGTTCTGGTAGAAGCTCTGTTAGCTATTCTAGGAATTTGGCCAGATACTCAGCTCCTTGAATGTCTTTCTTCATATGTTTTAAAACCACAAAAAACACCAGACAACTTCATCTTTTATAACTACTATATTACCAAAGTAACATCAATGTAAGCTATTATAAAAATTCTCATTTGTACAGTAATCCAGTACAATGCCAGCAATTTAAAGAGATTATTTATAGCAAATACATCCAGTCTATTTTTGCAATGCAGCTAGGATAAGCAGTTTTGAATTCTCAGTCCTCTCCCGTGAATACAAGTGGCTACTAAGAGGGCTAAGAGCAAAAGTTAATTACAATTTTTTTTAAATAACTTTATTTATGATTCAGTTTTCTGTGGTTCAAGAGAATTATGAACATAAGAGAACAAATAATTCTCATGGGCTAAATTTTAGCAATTTGCAGAAGTGAGAAAAGTGGATTCTATATTTTTCCACAGCAGAGTAGGAAAGTCATCTCATTAATTAAAGGGGTTTCAGTTTGAATAAAATCTGACCTGAAATACATATATATTTGAACATCTTAAAACAAATGCATAGTTAGGCTGCTGTTTGTGTTTTTTGTTTTAAGATGCTGATGCGTTTTTTCATCTTCTCTGCTGAGAGCTGCCTCTTCTTGCCTGCTTCATTCTTGTGAGCAGGCAGGATGGTGGATAGGTGCCCCAGATAGGTTGCTGGGAGGGTCACCCAGCAGAGATTTTATTCTCTATTCTAGGAGCAAAGTAAGATTTTCCACTATACAAACCAAGGGGGCATATAAAATAATGGGCCATCCACTCTGCTTTGCATTGCTCAAGAGGCAGGCCAGGGATGCAGCAAAGAAGGGGTGGAGCATGACTGGAGTGCACTCCAGCAGTCCCTGGCACTGGAACTGTCCCTGAGGGGTTGTTCTTGACAGTGAGTCTTGCAATTGCCTTTAGGCTGCTCTTAAGTTACACTTAGGGCCACGGGCCCCCCATTGGCCCCAGGATCAACATAGAGACAACATTTCCCCTGTACCCTGGGTCAAGCCCAACTTGGAGGGATCCAGTGATCTTGCTCAACATTTTTTTAGGACATCTCGACTTCATGATGACGACTATGAATTTTAATTGTTTACTTTATAATAAATAGTAATAATAAAGGACTCCAGTACTTAACCAAGAGGCCAGCCAAGATCAAATGGGAGGCAGGATTTGGGTTCCTAAAAGATCTTCAGAAATAGAAGAATAAAGAGAGGACTATACAGTAGCCGGGAATATATTCTGAAGATATCAGCTACGAATGCCTTAGCCAACTCCACAGGACTCCTTGAAGACTAACACCTCTTAGGAAGAAGATTTGCTTCTTTGGAGATTTGTGATCTTCCATCATAACAATTCTTTCTGGAAAGTTACTGTGCCCTTTTAGCAGACAGAAGATTTATTAGGCTTCATCTAAGTCTTCTGAAGTTAGAACGTATACATTAGATGCAAAACAGAGTATGCTTACATGAAGAGGGAACATGAAATCAGTAAAAAGCAGGTAAACTATATGGTGGGTTAACATAAAAGTCTGAGAATCTTTTGTGAATAAAATAAGAAATTTAAAATAAAAAAATCTTATCTGGAGAAGGTTGTAGGTAAGACATTATGGAGCAGTTCAACTTTCCTACTCCACAGACTTAAAACGTTCATGGGAGTCTTTCCACTGACTTCAGCCTTGGATCAAAGTGTAGGTGCCGAGGAAATTTTACCTTTGAATAATCTTTTTATTTAACTGAGAAACAGGCAATTTTTGACTCTCACTATAGATAACACCACTTTGGAGAACAATAAATACCTGAACTTTTCCTTCAGCTAGTTGAAACTTTCCTTAATATTTTATTACAAGCACATACAGGCTTGCAGTGCACACAGTATGACTTGAAAAGAACTACAGGTCGAGGTATCTCACAGCAGAATATTACTATGGATTTAGTACTAATTCCAGCTTTATTCCTTTCCTAATTCCTGTATCACATAGCCTTATCTACACAGATAAACCACTTTGAAGTGCACATTCTTTAATGTATGGATTGAGCTGTTTTTTTCAAAAAATATAGGATTTGCCCAGAAAACAATCACCATTGCATTTAGACTACAATCCACTCAAGCTTCCTCATATAGATACTAACAAACAAAAGGAGGTCTTCCCTTGATTGACTATGAAGTTTTATTTCAGATGAATCAGCACTGCAAGGATGACACAGTTTAATTTTATACTTTATATTGCGGACTAACATAATCTAACTGTGGATCAATAGTAAGCCTTTGACGGAGACTGATACTGTGGGTCACACACGGAATTAGATATGCAGTGTTGAGAATACAGCATTGGTAATGACATTCTCAGCACTGCATAACTAATTCTGTGTGTGACCCACAGTATCAATCTCCCTCAAAGACCTGCTACAGATCCATAGTTAGATTATATTAGCCCCTTTGCTTCTGAACTTTTCCATTTTTGTCAGATTTCTTTTTAGAATAGGGCTCCATTAAATAAACACAAGCCTAATTTCCAGGTGTGCCAGGCATCTGCACAGTCTAACTGATGTAATTGTGTGTTATACGTGTTCAACACCTCTCAAAAATCAGACCAAGACTCTGGATGATGTAGAGTTTTGGTTTCAAATCCTCCCAGTTTCTGCACTGATAAACATTTACATTTCTAGTATATAGCACCTTTAATCCAGAAGAATTACAAGGCACCCTACAAAAATGCAGCCACTTATGGGTTGACATGTAGCAAATAGCAACTCTACTCAAAACTTCAGGGTAGGACATGAAGAATACCTCATCCAGTTGAAATTAGGCAGTGGAATTTTAGTTAGGCAGAATGCAATTACACAAGTTGGAATTTAGCCAAGACTCCAAGGTTAACAACCCTACTTTTGCAAAAAAAAGTACCATGGGATCTTTAATGACCATAAGTTAATGATGTTCTGTCTGAAGGTCAGCACCTCTAGTTATCTAATGACCTTTAACACTATCCTGGAGCATTAGTTCAATACTAGATTAGAGGGAAGAATCCTGAATCATCATCACTTAAGATTTTTTTTCATGGGGGTGAGAAAAATAAAATCACTTCTGCACTTTAATGTAGAATATGTAGTATGAAATTCACAGAATCTTGCTATATTTTTTCCTGGGTTGTTAAGTGTATTGATTTTGGATCATGTGATTTTCTACAAGACAGTAGGTTTGGTCTGCAGTATATTTTTAGGAAGATAGTGTATTGTGACGAAGCTCTGTCCTTGTCTCAGTGGGTCCCGCACATCCTGGCGGATTTTGCTAGCCTCAGAGGCTCACTGTAACCCTCCACGTTGCCCTTCTCTCTCTAGAGGCAAGGGTCACAGCCTACTGAGCCATTTTCATCATAAGCCAGCAAGGGAAGTGAGGAGAAGCCACCCTCCCTCGCAGAGTCTCTGTTTTCTCCCAGTCTCAGTAATTAATTGGGGAGGGGAGGTGGTAGCCCGGGCCCGCCCTCTATTCCAGGCTCCTAATAGTAGCAGCTATTGTAGCTGACTTTTTGGAAATAGGATGTATACAATTCCCTGGGCCACTTCCCCACAGCAGCCCCCACTCAATATCTCCTTCACCATTACCTCAGGGCCTCCTACCTTGCGCCTGATATGGTTTGTACTGCTTAGTTCCTCCAACAATGTGGCTTCCTCCTACAGCTCCTGACACACATGCCCAACTGACTAACTGGGAGGCTTTTAACTAGTTTCAGCCAGCCCCTAATTGGCTTCAGGTGTCCCAATCAACTTAGCTATCTTCCCTGCCTTCCAGAAAGATCTTAATTGGCACCACGTGTCTTAATTGACCTGGAGCAGCTGCTTATCCTGGTAACAGGGATTTGTTTAACCTGGGGCTAATATAGCTGTCTTCCACTACTTTTCTATAGCCATCTGGCCTTGCCCCAACACAGTATGAATACATTGATTAGTTAAGACGTAACAGACACTGGTAAGAGAGTAGGCATATTATTTACAGCTCAATGAAACAGATTTCATGAACCATATAGTTGGTGCAGATGTTCCTATAGCTCATCAATGAGCAACCTCTTGGAAACCAAACATAAGTATTAGGAAGGCCCTTCCTGGATTTCTAGTGTTTAACACAGTCATTAAAACAATATATCCCATATGCTCTTTGCACCAATCTTTATATCTTCAGACTTGGATTTTTTCTACAGATACAAAGCTGGTGTAAATCAGCATAATTCTATTGACTTCAACGCAACTATGCCAATTCACACGTAGGATGTGACCCTTTATCTTTATTTGGCGCTAGACTCCATTCTGTAAAAGTCTGAAATCTTTTATTATTTTACTTGCCAAGCACTTCTTTGTTTGCATTTATCTTATCCAGTCTTCATTCTGCAGAGTAACCCAACTCTTTCGATCTGCTCTCAAATATGGTGATTTGTGTTTAGTTTGTTTGTTGTTAAAAAAATAAATCATTGTCAATAACACAATATAACTTGGCAATCAAACGGAACTCAAATTCCCTTTAGAAGAAAAGGAAGCACAATGGACATTTATAATGTCTTATTAAGAACCGTAAGTATTCCTTAAACAACCATCTTACATGTTAATTTATTAGAAATTAATTGTGAATAGTCTTTGCTACTGAAAATACAACTTGTGTTTAGACAAGCCTTAGAAACACAGGGCCTGATCCAGAGCCCCCTGAAGTCCACAGGAATCTTTACATTAACTTCAACAAACTTGGGATCTGACCCTTATTATTTAGTGTACAAAAAGCAGCTTATCGCACACAATATATATATTTTAACCATTCACTGTATTGTCTGCTTAGGTTCAATGTTAATACATGAGATATTATGATCAACTTTTTAAAAGTTCTGGGTTATGTCTCTGTTCTGCAGGAGGTCAGGCAGGATGATCATGATGGTCCTTTCTAGCCTTAAAAAGCTCTGAAGCAGTGGGGGATAACCTGTGGCCCTCACACGGTCCGTCAGGGTAATCCATTGGTGGGCCGCGAGACAGTTTGTTTACATTGACCGTCCGCAAGCATGGCCACTGCAGCTCCCAGTGGCCACGGTTCACCATTCCCGGACAATGGGAGCTGCGGGAAGCATTTTGGGCAGCTTCTCACCTCCACTGCCATCAGTGAAAGACATCAACTGATATCAGTGGAGTTACGCCATTATACACCTCCTGAGGCTTTCGCCCTTTGTACCTATCTTGGAGTAGTTATCGGATAAATTAAAGAGAATATAAAATATTCACTTCTAAACCACTTAGAACCAGCTTCACAATAACTTCAGAAGTTGGTCCAATAAAAAGATATTACCTCACCTGCCTTGTCTCTCCAATATCCTGGGACCAACACGGCTACAACAACACTGCATAACTTTACTGTTATTTTAAAAACCCTTAGTATAATCCAGTCATTTTCAACCTGTCACTCTTTTCTGAATGTAATGCAAAACTTGCCACGACAGAAAGAAATAAATGTGACTTTGAAAGTCTATTCCACAAGAGGTTTCCAATAACTTTCAAGCCTTGACAGTGAACTAATGTGTTTAGGTTACTGGCAGATAGTTCTTTTTCTTTGACTTGTCACTTGTTTAATTGCTTACAGGTGAAATTGTACACCTGCCCTTTTCTCCTATGCTAATTGCAAATGAGCATACATGTGTGAATATCTGTCAAAAGATTATGATTTGGGAACTCATTTCTTCCAGTTAAAAAAAAGAAAGCTATATTTGGATCTTACTACTCTAATCTTTATTTGATTAAAAGGATTCATTCTGGGATTATTTCATTTCATGTGGTATTGCCTAGTGCCATGTCTGTTTCATGCAATCTCTTCAGAGGTAATTTCTTGAGCCCTGGGTGGGTGCCCGCCTCTTTTTTGGTTTGATTATCATTTTGAAATGTGTGGAGGTACTTAAGTATGCAGACAATGCAGTCAGGATACATTCAAAGGTCTCTTCTGTAATCTGAACCAGAAGTCTGAAACATGATGTTAATATTAATCAGAAATGGTTCATGAATGTAAGCTCTTGTTGAAAACAGGAAGAAGAGCATACATTTACTGGAGGATGGACCAAACACTTGGTATTACCATGACTGCAACACAGCCCCAGTAAGGTAGGACCAAATAAAAATAAAAAGAAAGTACAGCACATATGTTATCTAGGACGACTTTTTCTTCTAGGCCTTTTTACACACATTTTTGCACATACAAGAAGTCATTTACTTGCCCAAACCCATGTGTTCAGGCACTCAGCTGTGTGTATAAATAGCTGGTGTATTTTCAGGCATATAAAAAAGTGACCACAAAGTTAATTTGAGTTATTCCTAGAGCATTATCTCTGACTTGAATTCCAGCTGCACACACAAACTCAAGTGTGACGGTGCTTTTAACTGGAATTGGATGACCCATCAGGGGTAAAAGCTAAAGCCTGAGTTAGCACAACTCAGCTGCCAAGACAACCACTTTGTAGTGAGACCACAGGCTAGCTCCGCTTGAATGCCATTAGTCCTTCAGTGCCTTCCAACAATTGCCCTCCCACGTGCTCAGAAAGGACAGACAAGTTCTCCCACAATTCACTGGGAAAGAATTCATACAGCTGATCTGTTTACTGCAGTGCAAAGGACCATGGGATGTGCCTCTAGAAGTCTTAGTGCCACACATGAGTAAATGCAGTACCAGTGTAGAGCAAACAAAGCAACGTGCAGGATTACTTTGCTCTCATTCGAACTAAGCTAACTTGAGAGAAGTAACTTGGGTTAACTTTGCAATGAAGAAAGACACCAAGAGGCCAAGGCTGAAAACATGACTCTCAAAGAATAAATGTACAGAAAACTAAAACACACAACTTAACTGACTTGCAAAAAATCACAAAGCAAGTGTCTGGCAGGAAGCTCTGGTTGAAATTTTGATTAAAAATGGCCTGGGGGGGGGGCAAAAATGGAATTATGAATGGGAAATATCTAAAACATGTAATTTAAAACAGTTTTTGGTTAAATAAAAAAATATGGGTTTTTTAGTTGCTAAAACCTAAATGTTTTAGAACACTTTGAGAGTGCAGTTACCAAAAATTGAAATTTTGTTTTTTGACCCCCCCCACCAATCTATTAAAATGTGCTCATTCTCTTTTGTGTCTGTTCAAATACAGAAGGCACAATCTGATATGTAGATGGAGTCTTATATTTTTATGAAATTGTAAATATATGGGACTCAGTTCTTCCCTTTATCCTTGGCTGGTACACTGGTGTTAGTAGAAGCTGCACCTCAATATCTATAGGCAAATCAGCCAATGAAGATGAAAAATGATTTCACCTCTTAAGATATAATTATACTAGAAAAGGGCAGGAACTTAACAATTCAATCAAGATTCTGAATAGCCTAAAGCTAAGGGATGTTTGAATGTTGGACCATTATAAAGGAAAGACCCAGCGGCAACATTTCATTCTAGATCTAGGTTCAGAATCCACACGCTTCCCCATGTGCCTGAATATTCAAGCATATCAGATACGGGCTTTTGGTTTGGGCTTATCTCAACATTATACTAGTTTTGTACTTTGAGATTAAATGCAACTCAGGGCTATGCAGTTGGGGTCTCCACATTTCAATCAAGGAACATTTAGCTCCAAGACCTTAGCTCCAGACCAAGATCAGAGTGTGACAGATATGGCAATTACCTGCAATATCCTTGAAATAACTTACTGTATTATGTTAATGTATTGTAGGTTGGAATTGTATGTAATCTCTCTAGGGTAAAGAGGTGATGGACACTGCGTGGCGATGCAGTGTCTTTAGGGTATATTGTTTTAAATGAATAGTTTATATATGATTGTGTTCTATTCCACAGCTCCTCCAGGAACTAAAAACAGCGGATGGTGATCAAGTCAAATCAGCCAGGTTGTAACCCCCACCACTCCAGGTGTAACCACCTCCTGGGGAGGCTTGCATATTCTAGGACTCTCCAGAGGCCAACAGACAAAGAAAGAACTGTTAGATAAATACCCTGAGATTAAACTGAGTCAGAGCATCCTTTCTGATCCAACAAATGGACAAAACCTTCTGTCCAAGAGGGAGGGGGCAATCCTTGTAGAGGGGTTGGGAGGATTTGACCTGCTAGAGTCCCATAAGATTGAGAGCTGACCTCTGATAAGCTTTTAGCATGCAAACAGGAACTTTTAAAAATGTTTTCTCTCTAATGCTTTTATCTTCAGAATAAATGTACTTGCTCAGAAGGAGCTGCGTGGTAACGTAACTGTGGGCAATACACCGGTCACTGCCTTCAGAGAGGAAGCAAAACACAGGTGCTGGCCTGTTTAGGCAGTCTGCTTGCAGGGGATATCACAGTGTAATCCAGGGAACTGTTCAGTCTTTAAACCACAGTCAGGAGGGAGTGAGACATGGGTTTCTGCCCAAGAGAGATGATGACTGGAAGCCTAAAGTGGGTGCCCTTAGTAGACCATGAAGGGGACACAGATGTCATCCTATACACAAACTGTAAGATTGCCTGAAGTGTGGCTCAGATTTAGTCTTCTTTAGCATTCACTTGCCCTTCTCAGAACTGCAGATCTAGCAGCAGGATACTAAACAATGTCAGCAGGTTAATGTGCCAGCTTTTTTCCCCCCGTGAAAGAATTATAGTCTAGCTGAATGCTGTTTGACTGAACCATCGGGAGAATAAAGAAGAGCACACAATAATAGAAGAAATTACAGTATCAATGCAAGAACTACCTTCACATCTAGACTGAAAATAGGGAAGAAAAAAACCTAATAAATGCCTCTTGCCTGTTTCTGACAACACTGCTATCTGAGCTTTCTAGGAACTACAGATTGTTTTGCTCATAATCTCATCTGAAAAGACAATGGTTTTATTTTATTTTAATTTTGGCATGACAGCAAATGATCCATACACTTCAGTGATTTTGGCAGCACAGTTTTAATCCTCCAAGTAAACAATTTTTTTTTTAATCACTTGACATATCCTTTAGAAATTCTCCTTGCTGGAACTCATTTCATTCTCACATGCCCAAACTCCACTTCAGTCATATTAAAGGGTGAAATGTTAGTGCATGCAATATATACACTTACATGTAAAACGAGAAGAATACGCCAAAAAGTCTATACCGCTTCCATATGAGCCAAGGGAGGGGAAGAGAAGATCTGCCTGTCCCCAGCCAGAGAGTCCATCCTTCAGGCAAAGAGTCATCTTATGGAACAGGGACCAAGTCCCAAACACACGTCTTGTCTCAGGAATAATGAAACAGCCTTCCCAAGTGCACAACTGATCAGAGCCCCACTTGGCATTCTGACTTCTCCCTTATCTTTTGCCCCTTTTATCCAGCACATTTCCAAATCCTGTCACTTCTTCCACCAGAATACGAGGATCCATTCATCTCATTCAGCATTTCAGCATTTTCCACTGATTACTGCACCTTACTCCTTGCTGGCCTCCCAATCAAACACATTCACTCTGCCCCACCCCCAAATACAGAGTGCGGCCACAAAAATTACCTTCCTTGGCCACTGTTTAGACCATGTCATGCTCTTTGAATCTCTCCACTTGCTCTTCCTCTACTATCATATCAAAATCACGATTTTTGTCACAACCTATTATGCACTTTAATAATTCTGCCTCTCCTACTGATCTGCCCTTGTCTCATTTTGCTGTCATGCCCTCCTCTCTACCAATGATGCCAACCTTATCCACCCCTTTGTCCAATTCTAACCTAAATGTCTCCACCCCTTCTTCCACATCACCCATATGCAAGAAACCCCCTTCCTAATCTCATCCGTAAGGCCACTCCTCTCTCCTCACTCATGTCCCTCCTGAAGAACTTCTGATGTGCTGCCTATGGGAAATCCATTTGATTTATACTGACATGAGAGGGGGGAAAAAAGGAACAAATTAACCCTATTTGACTATGGTAACCCTATTTGGCCTAGTATCTCTCTGAAAACTCTACCTTTACATTCCTTCCCCACTGCTAATTCTTATCTGGTTCTCTGTCTTTAGAATGTGAGCTCCTTAGTGAGGAACTGTCTCTTCTTTCCTGATCAGAAAGTACCAACTACATTATGGGTGTTACCATAAAAATAACTGAATAATCCTGTAACATACTCATCTGACTGGATCTATAAACTTGGATCAGATGCACAGTCAGGAAGGGGTCTTCTTTAACTCTGGAGAGGGTAATAATATAGTCACATAGAAATTGCCTTGCTGGGTCAGACCAGTGGTCCATCTAGTCTGTTTCCAACAGTGGCCAGCACCAGCTGCTTCTGAGGAAAAACACATTAATTAGACAGTTGTGGGATAACCTGCCCCCACGGAATGTTTCCTCCTACCACGTCTCCCCCCCCCCATATAATCAGAGTTTCCCTGAAGTTTCAACTAAGGTTGTAGTCAGTTTATACGATAGTTATTCATTTTTGTTACTGCTTAGAGAAAAAGTTAGAGGGTCATTTCATACACAAATATTATACATATGGTAGATTTGTTGTTCATGGGGTGAGAATGAAGTAAGTTTAAAAAAATTGTGTTTAGAAAACTAAGATGAAAAACTTTGGCCTACTTTGTCAGGGTTCAGAATCAGATCTAGAGATCAACAATAGTATTGCTCACAAACCATAGAGATGTAAGCCGTACTAATTTCATGCTCCTTTAATCCGCTTTCATCAACTATTGTGGATTTTATAAAAGCACTCAAAAATTAAATGTTACTATTTAATAAAGGTATTGACTGATTTCAAAAGGGTTAGCCTGCTGCACTGCTGAAGACATTAGTGACATAGCAAATAATCCAGTGTATGAGCTCCACAACACTATGTGATTTCCATTCTATCAACATAAATATTATTGGATGAAAGTGATCCTAGTCTCTTAATAAAGGGAGAGAGACAAGCTTGGCCTGGATGTTGATCTACTTCCATTGAGGTTATAAATAAATTGATTCACATTCAAAAAGACAAGCCAGTTTTGTATATATCTGGATATTACATTTATTACTATATATTGTATTTATATGAATAAATAAAATCATCATCATCATCCAGAGTGGACAAGGCCGTTGATTTAAGTGTAAGCAGAAATGCAAAGCAACTGAGCCCTATTAAATAGCACTATGAGCAATATTGCTTTTACCAGACTTGTAATCAATTTTCAATATGCATTTTCTTCATTTCTATGATCATTGTTATCAAGAATAATTGCACCAGGAGTACTATTTCATCATATTAACTTAAAACTGTAATAACCTTTAGTGCAGATTTTTAATATGAGTTGATATGTATATAAAGAGCATTGCATTATTAAAAATCTAATACTTAGCACAAATGAAAACATATAGTCTATAGCTCGATGCTGCCACTAGCATGACATATAGTTACAAACTGCATTAATGGAGCACAATCTCACTGCCATAATGGTCATTAAACATTGTCAGTTTGTTCACTGAAAAAAAGTCAACAAAATCCAGAAGTGTCTTTTACGAACAGCAGCAATCAAACCCATTGAAGCGCTCATTCCACACTGCTTATCTAGCATTGTACCTATCAGGAAGCATTAAAGGCTATTCCTGCCACTGTACAAGTCAGATCCCTTTCCCCTCATGGCTGATGAAGGCAAGGGAATAGTATGGCTGACTCCAAATTTGTGGATGCACCCGACTGATTTTGCTATCTGCTGCCTGGTTTTAAGTTTTCCCTCTCTGGGCAAGGTCATTGAGAAGGTCACCTCTTACAGTAGAAAACTTTTGTCAATATCCTGGAACCTTCTCAGTCAGGTTTCAGACTTGGCTATGGATCAGGGACAGCCGTAATCACGTTGGGGGGATGCCTTCTTCATAGCTACAGACAACAACACAACATGCATCGTGATTCTATTGGAACTACCAGCTGTCTTCTACAGAGTCATCCAGGAAGTGCTGTTAACCTATCTGTGCGAAATAACAGGGCGTTGTGGAACTGTACTCAGCTCGTTCCTCTCAGACAAGATTTAGAGGGTCATACAGGACAGCTGCTCCTCCTGACTGAGAGCCCTCACTTGGGAAATCCCACAGAACTTAGTATTTTCCCTTCTCCTTTTCAATTTCTACATTCAGCCAATAGCCTTTATTGAAAAGTTCAAGATTTCTTTAAGTTTTTTGGACCTTCCTCCAAGTTAGTTAAAAAACACCTGCAGAAACATTATTTTTTTTACTAAATTATCTCTTCAGTAATTTATATGGAATTTTATTGATTTCATTAAATTCCACAGAATTTTTCCATAAGGAATCAGGTATCATGGGATAAAGTCCTAAGGATATGCAAACGACATACTTGCATATACATCTCATTTTTTATCTGAAGTTGGCAGCGCAGATACCCAATCATTTCAATGTCTAGAAGAAATAAGAACCTGGACAAAAAATTGCTGGCTCCCTACCTAACTCAAGTAAAATAGGAAGAGTCATGTGGGTAGGGCATTGCTAAGATCCAACAGAACCTACAGCAGTCAAATGCTTGGTCAACGATTGTCAAAGAAGTGCACTGTTTGGGATTCACACTCTCTTCAACCGTACACCGGAATGTTCAGGCTGTGGTAGTGGACAGAAATGTCCTTTTCCTTCTCCAGATGGCAAAAGGATTGTGCTCATGCCTCACAGATAAAGACCCGGCCCCAGGGATCCATGACTTGTTACTATGACGATTGACTACTGCAGTCCTCTCTACTTTGGGCTGACATTGAAGCCTCAACTGGTTCTAAATGCAGCAGCCTATCTTATGCCTGGACTATACAGAGGAGAACAAATTACACTAATGCTCTCCACACCATACTTGTTCCCAAACCAGTTCTGGATCTAATTTCAAATCCCACCCTTATCTCCAAAGTCCACAGTGGGCTAGGACCTGACTATCTGAAATACTGTGTCTTACTGTAAAATCCCTCACCACCCCCAGAATACTTGGGGGAGTAGTTACTTGAGCGGACAGACAAGTGTTTTAATACTTTTAACTCAAATTACTGTTAGAATTAGAAGTATGTTTGATTCAATAGTTTCAAGAGTTCAGAATAAAGTGGGTTTGGTGCTTTCACTTTAACTCCAATGGACTAAAGTTCATGGGGGCGAGGGGGAGGGAACAATCACACCGTTTGCAACCTTAAAAAGATAAAAGATTTGACAGATATTGTATGTATTATATATACATACAGTCTATTGTATTTCTGTATTAAAAAAGACACCTTGAATAGTTCTAAAGTATGTCTACAGGAATAAAAAAATAAAGAACATTCTTTTGAAGTGTCTTTCATAAACTGAAAAGCAGGAGGCTGACAAAAGCCCCACATGTCTTTGTTCAAAGTATAATGTATAACTCAGATCTAAACAAGTATTACTTGATGGTTGGGTTGGAACTATGTAAGGCCAACCTTCTCTATATTGTCTGGAGACCCATTGTTCATAACCTCAGGCTACTACCAGCACCGTGATGCTTGTAACAAACGGAGCTGTATGCATATCAGTAGTGAATGAACTGAATGAATAAAAGTTACATCCCAAAGTGTGATGTTCCTTGTGATCTATTAAAAGTCTGCAAACCCTTTAAACTAGAGTCTGATCATAATCTCCATGGCACCAAAGTTATCAAGAGAAATGATGATGTTTCCATTCATACAGTTTTCTGCCATGTAAAATTTTTCTTCAAATGTTTATTATATAAGTGCTCCACTAAAATGGCAGCACTTAGGCGACATCTCATGTACTGGGCTTATGCATGATACATGCCTTTTATTACTGTCTCTTTTAGGTTCCATTTCTCTTTCTTCTTCATTGTTTCTATACTCTCTCTCATAGAAAGTATTTTTAGTGGTACTGATAAACAGCTACTTCATTACTAGTATAATGTTGGGACAACTGCCTTGTATCAACGAACTAATACTTCAAGAAATTTCAGAAAATGTACAAGTATTGTTTCAAGATGAAGATTCAAAGCAATTAGAACAGCTGCATTTAGGGCCAGATTCACCAACAAGAAGACTTTAGTGGGCATAGGAATGAGTCCTTAAATCAGCGTTTCCATAAACTAGTCTTGAAAAACGTAATGGCCATGGTTTCCAGGCCTTTGTGTAGGTTTTCATTCTTTGTAGTTACCTTGGGTGAACCTAGTACAAAGCATGTTAATTTTATTAGATTTTCAGAGGTGTGAGAAGAGAGAGGAAAGAGGAGGAGGGACTTGAAAGCAAAATGTACAGCACAGTGCTGCCAAGCTTAAGCATTCAAACGTCATGAATTAGTACTCAAAAAATCATGAGATTTGCTTTAAAATCTTGAGGTTTTAAAAAAAAAGATCAAATGTATTATTTGCTTTCAGACTACTCTTGTACCTCAGTTTACCCCTCTGTAAAACAGGGATGAGGATAATGGCCTCCTTTGTAGAGTGCTTTGAGATCTATTGATGAAAAGCACCATAGAAGAGCTATCTTTACTGGGTCACATTTTCAAGCTTCTCTCAAGCAACCTGGACGGCTAGAAAATTCCTTATAAGATGAAAGCTGAGATCCTCCCCTTATCACATGCCTCCAGGAGTGGTTCTTTAAGAAAAATCCCAAATATCACAAGACTCATGATAAAAAGAAAGAGAACTGGAAACAGTGAACTTACTGCTACATATTTAATGTAAACCAGTGTTCCCAAAGCAGCTAAGTCTTTACAGCTTTGCCAATATTATATACCTAGGGCTTACACCACCCCCATTTAAATCAGCAGCAGTCCTTCCAATGATCTCTGAATTGGGCCCCAAAGGGATACTGGGAACAATACCTAATTCATGCAGGAGAAAGCCATTTCTGTTCCTATCAAGGTTTATTCAGCACCCCCGAGGGGAAGTGATTGATTATTCCCAAGTAGTTAGACTTTCCTGACATGGCAGACCCAGAAGTAAGCCTGAAGCCAGACCAGACCGATCAAACCAAATTGAAGAAAGCAACATCTGACCTGATTCTGGTATAAATCAAGAGTAGACACAATCAGTCCTAAGGGGGAGTAAGCGTTGAAGGATTTCAAACACCACAATCATTTGCCTTTTTGGTATCCTGTTAGAAAGGCTTCCAAACTGATGCTTACTTGAACACAATCTTTAAAAATAATGTGTCTAAACTGAATAAAGCAGTAAGACATCAAATAAAGATTTCTCAGTGTAATTTAACATTTACAAGTAATTAGTTACCCAATTTAAGCCCATGAGTTGGTATATTTACCTGATTATATTCCAACATATCCCTAGTTAGTCATATTTACACCTGTCTAGTTGTCTGTATCATACCATAGGTACTACAAAAGTGCTGATTTGCTATTTATGCCAACATACACAAGGCATATTTGTGCAGCATTGCAAGTGCAATTTACCACGCTGATTTCTCCTTTGTTGAACTTGTGATGCGATCCATTCTTTTGATTTTTTTCTCTCTCGCTCTTTTTTTTTTAAAAACTTTGCTCAGTAAACTTACAGGCATTGTTATAATCAAATAATTCAAAGCCCATGTCTTGTTAAAACTCTGGAAAATGGGGCTTTTATAAGTAGAACAAGCAGCCTTTTTTACAGTTATTTAAATCTTTTGCTTGGTGAACTTCAACTCTACATTTTCTTCTTTAATACACAGATTACTGTTTTGAGCAGCCATCAGATGGCATGTTTAGGAATGAACTGGGCATTGAGGGAGAACTAATACTAGCCGCCCACAAAAGAACTAGAGTCACCCGTGACTGGGGCCATATGCAGGGAGCAAAGGAACTCTCAGATTTTACTGTGGAAAAATAAACCAAAGCCCTGGCCATTCTGGGTAAGAACTCAGTGTCACTGTTCCTCCCAATGATGGGGATAATCCCAGTATCCCAGCCAAATTATAGAGCGGGTAATTACATTCTGTCTGCCTCCTTGTCCCCTGCTTCACACCATAGCTTTCTTCACACCCTGTCACCAGTTTTTTCCATTTTATCATGAGTCTTGTGATATTTGATGGCTTTGTGAAATCCCCAAATGCCGGAAGCTGGCTTTCATGAGGAGCTCAGATTTCATTTTGTTTAACATAAATTTCTAGCCTTCATGGTTGCAGAGAAAAGTTTGAAAATATGAAGCGAGTTTTATCCTAACGGCTCCGAAAGCAAAAAAGGCAAATACAAAGAACCCCAAATGTATTATTTTAAAACAATTGCTTGATTTGCGGGGGCCTGACTCCTGGTTTGTGAATGTTTGTGTTTGGCAACACCGTAAGTGGTTGTCTTACGAATTGGTCTCTGTGTTCTTAAACAGCCACATTTCACCACCTTGGTAGCTACATTTCAATTGTGGATGAAGCTCTCCACGTGAAGTTTGTAAGTCATCTTACATTTGTGAAGAGCTTCTAGTGTACTTTGGGATGAAGGGTGCTATTACCTCATATTTATCTAGCAACCATAAGACATTAGAACATTTAAAAATGCTTGGTTTTATTGGATTCAAACATGCACAGATTTCAAAAATAGATGCAGAAGACCTGGCTGCTAGCATTTTTTTTAATTAAAGAAAAAATACTTAGAAAGAATCTTAAACTGTAAGTAGGGTGTGTGGAATAACCAAAAAGAGACAGCCATTTATCGAAAGCCACTGAAGTAATTAGATCTTTGGACAACAAAGTGATGAAAGAGGACAAATGACGTTTTCTCATTCCCACACTATGAGCTTATTTTTCTGATTTGGTTTGCTTTTCAAGGACTGTATCACTTTTAAATACTGGGAAGGTAGGAAAAATGGAAAGATAGTTAAGGTGCTGGATTGGCCTGAGGAAGTCTGGTAGTTCTTACCTCTGTCACAAGTCTTCCAGCATGACCTTGGGCGTGTCAATTATTTATGTGTAAAATGGGGACAAGCGTTCAGGGACTGTCTTATGTGTACGTACAATGCCTGTGTTCTGGATTGGGACCTCTCAGCATTATGATAATAGAAACTGTAATCAATAACTATGGGCCAAATTATTCCCACATGGGGGGCTCAGAAATCCACTGACTTTCTGTCTATCCATTCTCTCAGGCAAAGGGGGTTCTCCACAAAACTCTTGTTCTTTGGCTATCCACTGACAGCCAAGCCTATCCCCACAGAGGCCTTGTGCCTCACTAGGTCTCCTTGACTGCTCCTGGATTTGTCATGCTCACATGACGCCCCGTCTGCCTCTGTTGCCCAAACTCCCTCAGGTGGAGTAGGTTCACCCAGCAGTAGGGGAACTGGCTTAACCTGTCCTGCAATCCTTGGTTTGATTGTGTGTGTGTGTGTGGGGGAAATGCCACAGAGATGTCTCTGTAGATAAAAGAGAGAGCAAGCCACACAGCCAACCCTCCCTCTCGTGTAGCCTCGATAATCTGAATCCCCTGCATTTTGCCCCTCCAATTGCAAAAGCAGAATGAAGCCTTTGGCCCTATCCAGGAAGCTGAAGAGTAAAAGTATTCATCAGTGCAAGCATTTTGGGTCAGGAAGGAGAGGAAAACGCTGAGGGTGAACTGGTCCCAGTGAAGGCAACGGGAGTTTTGCTATTGACTTTAATGAGGCAGGGATTTCATCCTGGGAAGTAAGATTAGTCCCTGAAAATAGCAGACATCCCTGGGTGCTGAAGAGATCTTCAAATAATATTTATCTAATCTAAGAAATGACCATATTGGTTTGCTACATAGCGTATCAGCTTAGAAAATTATCATGAAAATGTACCATTGCAGACACAAAGTCTAGTCACCACCTTGCTATGTCAGTGAAATAACATTCTGTATATACACACACAGACCTACACATTTCTCTATGTGTATACATTACAATAAATAGAGAGAACTATACATGTGGGCATATACCCGTATATCATATTTCATCATAAAGACGAATGTCAGAGTTTGGCTTAGCAGCAGAGTAAATATCTAACTCAATACATTTTTCATGAGACCTCTGTGAATAGGGTGTAATTACATTTTTTGATGTTGCATTTTGCGAGCTTGCCAGATAATGCCAGAAGCAGAGCTTCAAGTTGACTTCAATTCTTACTCCCAGCAGTGTCTTGCAGTGACAGTTTGGATACAAATGGTGTGTATCAGATCATTAGTACTAAGGAAACCTGTCTCCCCACTCTGCTTTTGAATCTCAGCCTGATGAATATGAGCTTGCCATTCCTACATTCAGCTTGACCAATACATCAGGAAGCTAAGTCTAAATAATGGCATCTAGATTACCTCTAACCATTTCTAAGGTGTACACAATTAGCAGAAACCAAAAAATTACACAACATGCCACCAAGAGATAATTTTCTAAAGGCATACAGAAAGTCATTGATTGACTAACAAGACAGCAAATTAGACAGGGTCCATTAAAGAGCATAAGCACTCAACCAGCCACCTGCTATCAGTGGGATTTCTCAGTGTTACACGTGGGTAGGATTTCTTGTGTGTGTGTTGCAATTCCTTCGAAAAGGCCCAATCAATACAGGATTTGAGCAGAGAAAAGTTTGGGATGTGCACAATGGTGAGTGTTTCCCACCCCTCCAAAGTTCCTGTGCATGAAGTAGGAATGAGAAGAAGTTCTGACACAGATGGTTACTGAACACTTCTAAATGCTAAACTCGTGGCATTTGGGCATTTACAGGGGATGACCTGTAAAGAGGTGACTGTAATTAGTGTCAGAATTTAGGCACCAGTGCAGCTTTTGTAACACGAGCTGCCTGATTTGTTACTAAAATAAAATCTTGTCATTTTTTTTAAACCCTCAAAAGAAAGTGCCTGGATGTAACGTAGCCCTCCCAGAGTAATGGCTGTTCCTTGTCCACACTTTATGCTGCTGCCAAAGTGATCTAGCTACTTTGCTATTCTGACCACATCAAGTGATAGGCTGCCTCTCTTTTGCCACAGAAAGGTGGACACCAAGATTTTCCAGAAGCAAACAGTGATTTGGGGGCTCTCAGGTTTTCAGTGCCCAACTTGAAATGCCTTAAAAGGAGCCTAGATTTCAGAAAGTGCTGAGCACCTACTGTCAAAATATCAAGTCTCTTTAAGGGGACTCAAATTAGGCTCCCAAAAACTTAGGCATACAAAGTAGCCACGTCACTTTTGAAAATCTCAGCCTAAGTTTCTCCTTCAAGGCACTTCATAACAAGGCTCTCTAATACACCTCTGCCTTCAACCCCTCTGATCTGCCAACTGTCACTCCTTTCTCTTTGTCCCAAATTCTGACCTTCTTCTGTGCCACCCACTCACCCAGAGCAGCCTCTGAAAGCATGTATATAAAGACCTCTAATTCTGCCTCTTCAGAAAACCACCTCATCACCAACTATGACGACTCATCACTCACTGTTTTTGTGTGGTATCATACTAAGTATTCTGTATCGTACTAGCTTGAGCATTTCAGGCACCTATAACTGGTTTGGCACAGCTATCCAACTGTCCAGCATGGTTTAACCCTACACCCAGATATAAATAAAATAATGACTCTTTTCAGCTATTAAACTTGCACTCAAGAAACAGTATTTTTGCCTCAATTTTATCATTATTAGAAGAGCTTTATCTGAGTTGTAGTTGTTCTCCCAAGTGAAAAGATAGCAAAAACCAGACACAATTTCTCCTGCTACTCTGACATTTATACATTTCTTCTGTTCATCTTCTATTCTGTGTTCCAAATTCACCTTTGGGCATAATCTGGCACCACTTTGTCCACTGATTTTTTTTTTAACTTTTTCTTCTGCATTTCTATTTTGGAATTACTAAATTTTTTGTATAACAAAGACAATCCAGCCCCCTGAAGAGATTTCTCCTGCCTTGATTTAAATGAATAACAGACAAATACAAAATGTAGCCTTGACATTCACGAGTTAAAAAGATTTAACCTATGCTAATGAAATCAGAAAAATTCCTCAGTAAAAGTTCTAATGATAATACTGTGTATTTAGTTTCAAGATACTCTAAACTTTAGAATACGATAACATGGCACTTTAATTATAGATTCTCTCTTTATATATTTCCTTCATGGTGCAAATCACCTTTAATTAGAGAGCAGGTTTTGGAGAAGTTTCAGCGTCAGTATTTATTGCAAATTTTTGAATGCACCAGGAGCTTACCAGCTAAGATATGTTGATTTTTCTAATGGGGAAATGAAGTCTGAAGGCTTTCGGGAAGATGCTACTATGATAATGGGTCTGTTTAAAAAAGCATTAGGAGAACCTTGATTATAGGTTGCTCAGTAGCTTCTGACTTCCAAAGAACCAGTTTGTTCCATAATTAATTTGTTGCAAGAGCTCATAGGAAGCTCATTTCCATACATTTAGCCAATAAGCAGTCACCCTACTAACAAAGATAAAAGGCCAGTTTCTAATTTGAAAAATGGACTAGTGAGTTTACAGGAACTAGACAGTGTCTTCTCTGAAATGCAAGCACAGAGGCAGACTTTCCATTGGAAGGTGCTTTTATTATTATGTAGTGCTTATTTAGAAAGAGGTTAGGGGAAGGGGAACAATAATAGGCAATTAATATACAAATCAACTTGATTCACTGAAAGCAGCATGGCAAAGGTGAATCTTTAAAATAAACAAATGTGGACAGGGTGCAGGTCTTGGTAATGAACTGAGAGAGGTTTGTACCCTACACAAGGGATCACATGGAAGAACGGGTTTTCAGAGGCGACTGTGTCAAGAAGTTGACAGGGGGCAGGCAAGACTGGGGAGACTGGTGGAGCCGAGGGGGCATGGGCAACACAAACTGGTCAAGGGAGGATAAAAGTAGGCAGCAGGAAGAGTTATATGAGGCTTTGAAGGTGGCATTTCCCAATAAGGATGTGTCTTATCCAAGTGTCTGTGCTGCTCTCAGCAGATATTGTCTCTTTCTCTCTGTTTGTACAATATCCAGCACGAGGACTGGGGCCTTTGAGCCTACCATATTATAAATGTTTAATAATAATACAGGAGCTATCCCACTGGTGTAAAAAGCCTATTGGCTTAATAGGATTCCAGCCCTATTAATCAGTGTGTTTTTCCCCTTGACACAATTTGATAAGAGTTCCATTGATCCCTTGCATAGCTCTAATTAAAGAGTGACACAATATTCTCGTCATTTCTTATTCCCACAAGGAGACTGGGATAACCTTAATGCATTTCTGGTCCTTCCTGGACAGATAAGGCCCTCTGTACCATCTTCTCCCCCCACCTGCACCCAGTTATACATTTCTTCCTTACATGGGGAATAATAATGGTGGTGGGCTTAACTCATTTCTTGGAGTGAGAAAAATCACTATCTTCTATGTTTATAATTCAGCTACATGGCAGAATGGTGTCTTCAAAACACTGTTTTCTAACACAGACAATTGTTTTCTCATCCACACTGGCAATAAATACTGTATTCCAACATAGATGCCCCTGACAGGAGCAGAGAACTAAGGTCTTCATGTCGCATGGATGGGACCAGTGGGTATTTATCACAGTTTGGTGCACTAACCCCAGTGGTAGATCTCTAGTTCCACCCCAGTAAAAAAATAAAAACTCAAAACCAATATAAATGTGTCAGTTTCTACGATTTCCAAAGCAGATTGTCAGCCTATTCCTCTGAGCCAGATTCTGATCTTTCACCCCACTGTTTGTATGTGGCATAACTCCATTGAAGCAAAGATCCACACTAAGTAGTTCAGACTACTTCCCAATGCCTTTTAACAGCAGAAATATGTCTGCCATAACAGACAATTACGGATAAAAATAAATGCAAAATTAGCATCAGTGCCATTATTACAAATATAATACCTTGAACAGAATTTGTTAGTCTCTAAGGTGCCACAAGTACTCCTTTTCTTTTTGCGGATACAGACTAACACGGCTGCTACTCTGAAACTTGAACAGAGTAGATATGCTCAGTATTTGTATTGCCTTATAATTCCAATATAGTCTGTTAAGTATGATTAAAGTTTACTTTCATTACTGTGTACATTGTGGGACCGATTCTCGCTGCTTTACACCTCAAGTAGTTGTTTACACCAGTGCAAAATCAGTATGTGTGGGTGTAAAACGCTACCAAACAGAATGGTAACATTTTACACCTATGTTGCTCTCACTTGCCACAGGAATATGACCCTGACCCTGAGGCTGATTATGCATGAGTGTTCCTGCTCAAAGAGTCCCACTGACTTTTGCCTGCATGTTATCAATTGCAGGATTGGGCCCTAAATGGACTCCTGCAGGTAAAAGACAGTGGAGAAGCAGGCCCAAAATGTATGTTTGTTACATAGCAGCATAAGGAGTATGCCATGTTTAAGGCAGCATCATGTTATCCAATATATTAAGCATAAATAAGCTAGTTCATATATTGAATCACAGAAAATTAGATGCTAGTAAAGACAGCTATTTCTCAACCACCCAATACAATAGACAAAATCCTGACTGCAGATTTCTAATCTGATTTGCACCACAGAAATTTAATTGCAGAGAGAATCTGGCTATGTACTACAGATTTACTTCCTTGAAAACAAGAGAGTTTGAATATACATTTCAATGTGTTAAATCTAGACTCCATTTTTACTGATTTTGGAAACAAATGGTGCTGTAAACACAAATAGTACTCAGCTCAGCATGGTCTAAGTGAACTAAATGTTCTAACTTGCTGCTTGCATTTTCTCTTTTTATGACAACAAAACAGAAATCAACTAATCAAAGCCAGTATTTTATGATGCAGCCATTGCAATCCACATTTAATTGGATTAACTATCATTACAATAAAATGATTCCCAGAAATCATAAGAGGTTAAATACAAGTAGTTTTCTTTTAAAGCTATGACCATAAAATAAAGGTGTTAAAGGCAAGGGACACTTCAGAGGTTAATTTTAAAAGCCTCCCTCTCCAATTCTCATTGAACTGGCTTTACATCGCCTCCCAATTTTTTGTATGTTTGACAGCACCATTGTCTTGTATTTAGTTGTGTCAGAACTGATTAACCAAGAATAGAAACATACACTGGGCTCATGGGTGTAGTTTGTTAGTATTAATCAGTTCACTATATTGACAAGAATAAAAACCGGGGCCTAGATTTTCAAATGAAAAGTAATTTTAGTGGCCCAACTTTAATGCTTAAAGAAGCCTGGTTTTCAGAGTGCTCAGCAGCACTGTTCTGAAAAATCAGGTCCCTTCAAGATAACTTTCTGTGCCCAGCTTAAAGTATTTATCATACTCTGGCACTGATCACCATATTCATAATGCATACGGGCCCAATCTTGCCCTATTGATGTCAGTGAGATTTCTGGCATAAATTTCAATGGAAGCAGGATTGGGCTTTTAGAGAGGCTAATTCATAGCAACAGAAGCCATGGTCCAAATCTGACTCTCACTAGGCCATCTCCTCAGCTGAGGTACATCAGCATAGTTCTGTGGACTTCAGTTGACATCAGCTGAGGATGTGGTGCATTATATTTAAGAAAGGGTCTCTCCCTCATGCTGCAAATTATTTTACAGCTTCAGGACTCATCTATGTTTTCTGCTTATGTTCTGTGATGAAACCAAATGTCATGTTAGTAAGGAATCAAACAAAAAAGGGGGCAGGGTGTGACCCATGGGGACATCTCACCCTAGATAAATGGAATAAATTTGCTGGAAATACAGGGCTGTCATCCAAGACCTTTCATTCTCAAAATAAAATTACATGACACATTTGCAGGAGATCTCACATAGCTCTATCTCACACCAGTCACAATTTCACATTTACTATGTGCCATAAAAAATAGCACATTTGAGTCATATGAGCATGTCATGTCGCATAAGTGTAACGATGAGCTGAAAGTGATATTTACCCACCATACGTAAGAATAATGTCCTACCTCCCTTCCCCCCACTCCTCTTCGCTTCTCATGAACAAGAGTATCGACTAGAGGTTATCGAGGGTGAGCAATTTGCAGATTAATTTTGAAGGGAAAACAAGCAAAACGGCAGCTATTAAGCACAGAAGTTACATAGTTAGCTTTGAGAGGCTTTGAATGAAATGCTACCTTTTTTCAAAATATTACACAAGCTCAAAATGTTCATCTGACTTCAAGTTTAGGTTTTGGGCCCCTTCTCCTAAACAAATCCTGCTTTTTTCAAGCTTTCAAGAGTCTCTCTCTCTCTCTCTCTCTCTCAGCAGTCTTTAATACATATGCCTCTGAACTTCTCTCAGCTTCTTCCAGCTTCCCATTTTCCTTAATGAATATAGAGCAGGTGTTTGGAATCTCAATGCACTTAAAAACTAATTATTTTGCAGAGCATTTAATGCTCATGAAAGGTGCTTGACTGAAAACTGTGGGGCCTGAAGCCCACTGTTTATCCACCGAACAGACAGCGCGAGAAGATTTGCCTATGCTGCCCAGCCCTGCCAGTTTCCTTCCCTGTCTTGAGGCCTGCACCAGTGGTCACTGAAGACAATGGGAGTCTTTCCATTAATATCACTGGACATTAGATCGGCCCTTGGAGAGACCACCTCTAGGGGAAAGAGAAATTTGGTCCCTGTGGCTGTTCAGTGCCAGTTAATGTGAGCTTTGGTGGTTTTGTGATGTGACACCTTTCCATGAAGAATGGTGGTGCTGTATACAGTCATCTCATATCAGATGGTGATAATGTTGACTCAGACTATGGCTCTATATCCCATTATAAAGAATCAGTTTTTTGATATGCACGTCACATCCAAGCATATAGGATTCAAACTAAGTAGGTATGTTTTAAAAAAAAAAATAGAAAGAAAAAGTTAAACAGAAAGAGGATGGAAAAAGGCTCATTTCCTTTTTGTACCTAAGGACATATGTGTTGTTATTGGATCTGTAACTGTAGTGCCCAAATATTAAAGATCTTCCTTACAGAAGCTGCATGGCCTGTCTCAATTTTGCTTACAAAGTGGATGTTGCTTGGAAATAGAGCATCTGACTTGGTGCCCATATGTTAGACAGACATTAAGTACTTTAATATTGCAGTTGTAATTACCTGCTTTTTCTTCTAATTTTGAAAAGATAACTCCTTGGAATAATTAGGCAGAGTATAACTAAGTTCTGTGAAATGTTGAAGTCACCGAACCACCTCTGTGCTCTAGTGGAAATTCCTGTTGATATTTTTTGACTAGTTTAAGTTAGTACATAGGTTTGGAAGCACTACAAGGGATCTATTAGTCTACAGGTTTCTGGAGCTGTGTGTCCTCTGGCAAAAACCAAGAGAGACCACTTGAAGGAATGTAATGGAATTGCCTATAGAACAAATAGTTACGTTTTGTAAGAAATATCCCTGACTTAAAATATGCAGAGGATTTAGTCCTTATTTCAAACCCATAAATAAAATAAGGCTTTTATAGTGCCTTTCATTCTGAAGGATACAAAAGTAGTTCATGAACAATGACCCCCACTCCTGCAATAAACTTACAGTGAACTTACGCAAAACTCATTAAAGAATCAGGAACAACACACAGATGGATCATCCATCCTTGACATGCAGCCATAGTCGCTATTTAGTAATCCACAAAAATACTACCAAAAAGAAGAGAAGATGACATCCAACTGAAGCTACCATTTAAAATGTCAAAGAATAACATCATAGTAGAATTCTAACTCTGACACTATTTATTTCACCAAGAAAATATCCTTAAATACCAAACAGACAAAAGTTTACCTGTTAGGAAGAGGTTGTTTCCAAACAGTCATATTTTAATTTATTCATCAATAGAAGCAGAAGACTCAAAGCTCAACCAGATCGAGTCCATGTTTTCCTCAGTTCTGGGATAGGATTAATCCAGTCCACTCCAGCCTCAGTTTGTAAATCACCAACTCAGGGCCTCTTTGGCATTATTTGAATGATTGCCACATATCAGGAAACTTTAATTCATTCCAGTTATTTAAATAATATTACATATATATAATCTTTCTTCCTCCTGTAAATGTTCTGTAGTGAGAACCAATTAATTTCATTTGCTACTTCCTGAGGTTTTATTTCTTCTCCATACGTTGGAATCCCTTTTGAATTCCTATCTCCGCATGACTACCAATGATTTTCTTGGCTTTTGAATCATCAGAGCCTTTTCCTGTGGACTGTAGAGTACTCTTGTGATTATCTGTGTTAATAATACATGTTTTCGTTGGCCAGGCCTAGAGTTCATCTCCAGAACAGAATTGCTTTCTACAGATTTAACTACTTCCCTCCCCGCACCTTGGCATCTGACTCACAAATGTTCTGTTTACACCCTTGATCATCTCCACCCTAATCACATACATGTAGTCCCAGGCTGTGCACTGACTTTGCTCATCTGTGCAGGGGCAGAGGGCTGAGCAAGAAGCCTCTTTCTCCCTGCCCCTACCCCACACCTTACCCACATGCAACACACAATAGCTTACCCTATGCAATGGGGAGCACAAATCTTTGCTCACTCCTGATCTCCTGGAGCCAAAGTAGTTTTGGCCTTGCTCTCTGACACTTCCACAGCAGACTGCACAGCAAGGTGGTCTCCTGGGACAGCATTCTGAGCCAGCCTAATGGCACCTGCCCCATGCACAGGGAGCAGCATGGAAGGATATTCCAGTTCAGTCAGGCACCATCCCTACTGTACTCATCCTGCATCAGTGCAGCTCTGCATTACCTCTGCTGAGGGCTTGTGACTAAGTGCCACAATCCAGTTCTTTACAGGTAAAGTAAGAAGCTAGTCTTCAAACATGCAAAGGTGTCAGTGCTTCAGAAAGGGCTACGCTGGAAGAGGTTTAGCCGTTTAAACAGCACTAAACAAGCAGCGCAATGCTATTTTCCCCTTCATTCCTAACCCACATTTTGAGGCTGGATGATGTGGGAGAGTGCAAGCTGGCCCTGAATACCTCTTCTTTAACATTTTTTGGAAGACATTATGGCCAACATTTCCCAGACCTTGTTACCTAGTTTTAGGCATCCAAGCCCATTTTAAAGCATCTAACTGAGCAGTCTGGTTTTCAGAGGTGCTGAGCTTCCGCAGATCCCACTGATTTATAAGAGCGGTTGGTGCTTAGCACTTCTGAAATTCGAACCACTTCCCTGAGTGCCAAAAACCAGGCACCCCAATTTGTGATCTCTGGGGCACACCTTCATCTAGATGAACTTTTCCTTATCAGACTAGACTTCTTCTAGGTATCTTAAAATGCTTAGCAAAATCAAGGGCCTAAAAACGCTATGGTGATTGGATAGACAGAGTAATCTAAGTGGTGGCAACGTATATAGCCACATTTCAAATAAATAAATAATACAAATACAGGAAGTTCTATACCCACAACAAAGTCAGCCATCTTACCCAACCAACCACACTGAGTCCTGAGGTGACGCAAGTGTTAAACCAGCTTTCCTGTACTCCCATTCAAATGAGCAGGATGGCAACCTCATTTCACTTGAGCAGGATTCTGCTTGTCTGAGGATTTAATCCTCCAAAGGAGGATAGTTTCTTACACTACTGTGGCCATGAAACCTATTACTGCTTCTGCACTGCGCACTAGCCGTGGGGAGAGGGAGAACCCACCTTCCTGCCCCAACTGTGGAGGGCCTATCGACAATTCAGCTAACTGTGCTGGGGTGTGCAAAGGGCTGCCTGCTGCACTAGTGGCCTGGATGAGGGGATAGTGTTCTGTCTCTATCCCAGACAGCTATGCAGCAGGAGAGCTCGTTTCCAACGCTGTAGTAAGATTTACTGCTCGCCAAGCTCCCTGCAGCGGTATCATAGAATCATAGAATATCAGGGTTGGAAGGGACCCCAGAAGGTCATCTAGTCCAACCCCCTGCTCGAAGCAGGACCAATTCCCAGTTAAATCATCCCAGCCAGGGCTTTGTCAAGCCTGACCTTAAAAACCTCTAAGGAAGGAGATTCTACCACCTCCTTAGGTAATGCATTCCAGTGTTTCACCACCCTCTTAGTGAAAAAGTTTTTCCTAATATCCAATCTAAACCTCCCCCATTGCAACTTGAGACCATTACTCCTCGTTCTGTCATCTGCTACCATTGAGAACAGTCTAGAGCCATCCTCTTTGGAACCCCCTTTCAGGTAGTTGAAAGCAGCTATCAAATCCCCCCTCATTCTTCTCTTCTGCAGACTAAACAATCCCAGCTCCCTCAGCCTCTCTTCATAAGTCATGTGCTCTAGACCCCTAATCATTTTTGTTGCCCTTCGCTGGACTCTCTCCAATTTATCCACATCCTTCTTGTAGTGTGGGGCCCAAAACTGGACACAGTACTCCAGATGAGGCCTCACCAGTGTCGAATAGAGGGGAACGATCACATCCCTCGATCTGCTCGCTATGCCCCTACTTATACATCCCAAAATGCCATTGGCCTTCTTGGCAACAAGGGCACACTGTTGACTCATATCCAGCTTCTCGTCCACTGTCACCCCTAGGTCCTTTTCCGCAGAACTGCTGCCTAGCCATTCGGTCCCTAGTCTGTAGCGGTGCATTGGATTCTTCCATCCTAAGTGCAGGACCCTGCACTTACCCTTATTGAACCTCATCAGATTTCTTTTGGCCCAATCCTCCAATTTGTCTAGGTCCTTCTGTATCCTATCCCTCCCCTCCAGCGTATCTACCACTCCTCCCAGTTTAGTATCATCTGCAAATTTGCTGAGAGTGCAATCCACACCATCCTCCAGATCATTTATGAAGATATTGAACAAAACCGGCCCCAGGACCGACCCCTGGGGCACTCCACTTGACACCAGCTGCCAACTAGACATGGAGCCATTGATCACTACCCGTTGAGCCCGACAATCTAGCCAGCTTTCTACCCACCTTATAGTGCATTCATCTAGCCCATACTTCCTTAACTTGCTGACAAGAATACTGTGGGAGACCGTGTCAAAAGCTTTGCTAAAGTCAAGAAACAATACATCCACTGCTTTTCCTTCATCCACAGAACCAGTAATCTCATCATAAAAGGCGATTAGATTAGTCAGGCATGACCTTCCCTTGGTGAATCCATGCTGACTATTCCTGATCACTTTCCTCTCATGTAAGTGCTTCAGGATTGATTCTTTGAGGACCTGCTCCATGATTTTTCCAGGGACTGAGGTGAGGCTGACTGGCCTGTAGTTCCCAGGATCCTCCTTCTTCCCTTTTTTAAAGATTGGCACTACATTAGCCTTTTTCCAGTCATCCGGGACTTCCCCCGTTCGCCACGAGTTTTCAAAGATAATGGCCAAGGGCTCTGCAATCACAGCCGCCAATTCCTTCAGCACTCTCGGATGTAACTCGTCCGGCCCCATGGACTTGTGCACGTCCAGCTTTTCTAAATAGTCCCTAACCACCTCTATCTCCACAGAGATAGAGGTAGACTGCTTTGTGCACTGACACTTAAGCAGTACATCTCCCCCACTCTCCAAGCACAGCAGGTCCATGTCTAGGTACATTTTAGCCCTAAAATGCTGCTATCTCAGAACAGCAAATTCAGAATTTCTTCCCTTTTAGTGGCTTGTCCATGACCTTTAAAGGTGAGCAGTGGATTTTTTTTAAACGGCTCTTTGCTGCAGTGTGAAAATATATAGATCTGAGTTTGCAATTGTGTCTTACTGTTACTGTAAATAAAATGTACACATGCTGTCGGAGCTACACAGGGCCTTACAGGCAGAAATCAGTGGCGATACTCCAGGATAGACTGAGCTCAGAGCTGACCCAGTGAAAGTTTTGCCTTCAGAATTAAGCCCCCAGTTATGCTGGGGGTCAGGAGCAGATGCAGGTGCAGATATTGTGTGGGGAAGAGCCGGATAACTGTCGTAGGGCTTGTCTATACATACAGGGCATCCGGTGAAGAGCTCTCCCATTGGCACAATAAAACCACCTCTGCGAGAGGTGGTAGCTAGGTCGATGGGAGAAGCTCTGGCGCCAGCATAGCTCTGCCCACACTGGTGCTTATGTCGGTGAATTTACGTCGCTCTGCGGGGTGGCTTATTGACACTTCTGAGCGACAATAAATTATGCCGACATAAGCTGTAGTATAGACATGGCCTTAGTGCCTGTGTGCCAGTTTGTCTTATGGTTGTCATTAGCTCAAGCAGTTGTGTTCTTCTGTGTTGCGCCCAAGTAAAGATCGTGCCTAGCGTTGCTTTATTTTTAAACATCACATTTTGAGGATTAACATATTCAACTGCCCAGCAATCACCCTTACGAATAAAACTTGTAGGAGCCATCCCGGGGGCAAAGACGCAACACTGAGTGCTGTACTTTGGGATCGGCCTAGTGTCTCTGAGATCCCACAGTAGTGTATCAGTGAGATACATGCACTTGGGCTTCCAGGGAAGGGGTGATTGCCATCAGCCACGAGTGCCTTCTGCTGTCTTGCCTGTAAGTAGATCTGGTATCCACTTTGGAGAAGTAAAGTGGGAGCCCAGAACAAAAAAGATTGGAGTCTTCAGGTCCAGAAATCAGTGGAAGGGAGAGGCCCTCCACACAGCGCAGGGCATATGCCCCATGCCAAAATACAAACTGTGTCTTTGGGGGGGACAGAGGAGAGTGCCACCTCCACAGCACCAAATTCCCCTAACCATGGTAGCTTCAGGAAGCCTCTCCATGGAGCCCCAGACCCACAGGGTGGAGAGTCTGATCCTTTACTGCTTGAGATACATCTGCTCAACCCTAACTCCAGCTAACGAACAGTTCAGCTTTGAGCATTTCTCTTTTTGTTTGCATTACACAAAAAAATGCGCTGTGATGACATCAGTGGACCTTCCAACCTGCACAGCGATGGACCTGCTCTATCCTGGACTGGACCTTCACACAGCTAGTGCTCTCCCATTCGTCACAGATTGGACCTATCTATTCCCCAACTATGTAGTTCCCTGCCTGCTGCTCCTTCATCCTGGCTGTCTACATCTACACAATATGGATTTTATAAAGGTCATGTCAGGGACATGCAAAGAACAGAGAGGAAGCAGTTAATCGGGAAATAACTCTTGCTTACTCCACGCAAGAGTAAGATTAAGCCATTCTGGAGATAAGAACCCAAATAAATAATTAAAAATTGGAAGATGTTCCAGAAGTAAAACCAACCTCAGTTTTAATGCATTCCCAAAACTTGTCCAATTTGTCCCAAACTTTGCAAAATTTTTTTACCCCTGTCTAAGATCTGATTTATGTAAATCCAGGCTGATTGGTTCATTTTTGGTGAAGATGTGTACACATTGGGCTTATGTTTATTAAAATTCTTTGAGCGTATTAAAAAAAATAGCAGATGAAGGAGGACCAGCTCATAAAAATTATGTGGCCATACAAAAGGTCTCTGACAACGTTCCTCCCTGTGCAGCAGTGTCCAAAACCAAAAGTTTTAGGAAGCATAAGAAGTAGGATAGAAAACAACACTGTAAATATTATAAGTCATTAAATAAAACAGTAGTACCCCCCCGACCAGAACACACTGTTCACTAACTCAGAAAGGATTATGGTGACCAGACAGCAAGTGTGAAAAATTGGGACAGGGGGTGAGGGGTAATAGGAGCCTATATTAAAAAAAAAAAACCAAAATCAGGACTGTCCCTATAAAATTGGGACATCTGGTCACCTTAGAAAGGATACAGCAGAAAGACAAGGTCCTGATTCTCGCAATGCAAATAATCAGAGGCATGGGACAACTTCCAGAGGAGATCAGAATGAAGAGACCTGACTCATTTCTAAATGAAATTAAACTAAAAAGAAGGGTCACGATAAAAGGCATACAAAATTATGAATGGTACAACAAAGACAAATCAAGCATCCTATTTGCCCTCTTTCATAATACTACAACAAGAGGGAATTCAATTACTTTAAAGGAAACGTGTATAACTGGTGAAAGGATATTTTTTTAAAAACATACATAATACAGTCTGTGGAACTCATTGACACAGGATACTGCCTAAGCCAAGAGTTTAGTAATACTCAAAAATGATTAGACATTTATATGTGTAACGAGGACATTACAGTTACATTAGACAGGATAGGAAAAACATTGAAAGGGTATGAACATTCATACTTAGGGCATAAGCCATGCGCTGACAGGGTTTAAGAAAAGACTTCCTATTTGGGTAGGTAATTCGGCAGTTGTCCACTGTGGGGTTTATTGTTCCTTTTTCTGAGGCACCTGGTACTGGATATTGTCAATGATATGATTCTGGACAAGATGGACCCCAGGTCTGATTCACGAAGGCAATTCCTATGTTCCTATATAACTAATGTGTAAGTATTTATGCAGAATACAATACATAAAATATATACACCAGGCCTTCCTTTAATGTTCACATCTACAAAAAGTTAAGTAGTCCTAGGTGACACACAGCTTTTTATAGTGGCAAACAATAATGGATTCAAGATACCTACCGACATGACTAACTTCCAGTCAGCATTAAGGAGAATTACTATCTGATTTTAATACATCTTGGTTCAATTTTATGTAGCCTTATTGTCTTCTAATTACCAGCACAACAATTTGATCTACACCCAGCCTATGGCATTTCTCTGACTTCTAACACCACAGCAATATACATGGTGTTGTGCTGATTTCTCAAACAGTAAGCAGTTTGCTTTTGTTTCACATCCCCAAGGCTCAAATAAGCAGATGCTGCATTAAAGCTTGTTTTACAAAACTGCTTCTGTTGTGATATACATTTTTAATATAATATACCGACTGCATTACAGTGAAATATGCCAGGACCGATAAACTCATAAAAATTCATTAGCAAGGCCTGTTCCTCAATTAAGCTAAGTCGAAGACTATCTAGTTTAAGAGAATTGCTCGGTGGCAGCTATAATGAGTGAAAAGCTCAATCACGTCTCCCACAAATCAAGGACAGCTTAGTTTACCATTCAGGTTTCACAGTGGTATCAGTTTGGGCTGTTTTTCCATCAAGGACAAGCTTTGCTGACCTTTCTGTTCTTTTAGTCAGCGAGAATACTTTGCTTTGCTTGAAAGGAAAAGCTTGAGTTTTAAGATTCTATTACTACTCCAAGTGTAAAAGCAGTGGTGCAGCTCTCCAATATACAACAAGCATTCTAAACAGACGATACTAAGACCCACATATTTCATAGCATCCAGGCCTATTATAAAAAGAAGGGGCTTTTAAAAATCAAATTATAACCATATTCTCAATAGAAATCCAGGGGGAAACTCTATTTCCACTCCCTGAGGTCTATCTGCATTTTATTCCCATTCTCTTCTCCCTCAATTGACATTATCTGCTGTACTATGATAATCGAAGAGGATTAACTATGGAGTACTCCAGAGATGCTCTTCAATGCGTGTAAACTACATGGTGATTCAGGGATCACAACAGGGGCTCTTAAGAGGCACACGTTCCACTATTCTTTAGAACAGAAGGGAATCCAATGTTCTTTGTTATGCACTCTGAAGAAGCCCAAATTGATAAAGGATTTTTATTTTAACGATATTTGTTTAAAGGCGTTGCAAATTAAAAGCATATTGAAAATTAATCTGACTAGCAACAGACTGAGGTTTACACAAAGCATCTGCTGGCTGCCTCTGGTAACACACTACATTTGTCTAGACTTTATTTATTATCCATTTTTGGCATAACTAGTCATTGCTGCTGAAAGCCAAATTACAGCAGCCTTGTGTAACAGATTACCTTAAAGGAAGAGAAATTCTGCTACACAAAGACTTCCTCCAATGTATTTTTAGAATTGTTGGGCAGCATGCAGTCCTCAGGCACCAAATTTTTTCAAGCCAACCACAGCACAGGAGGCTGAGCTAACAGAAAGGTGGGATTTCCCCCCCCTTCCCTACTTGCTCTATTTTTCTACTCTCCGGTTTTTTCTTTAACTCTCCAGCTCCATTATTCAGCCATATCCAAAACATGTTCCTAGAGTTGTTAAGTGGAACTCCACTTTTGCATAAGGCATTCTACTGCTATTCTCTTAGCTCTGAATTTCCTTGGTTTCTTATACTTGTTTGTAGATAACTACAACTTTCTTCTAAGGCCTGGTCTACACTAGAGGAGGAGATCTATCTAAGTTACTCAACTTCAGCTACGTGAATAACGTAGCTGAAGTCGATGTACTTAGACCTACTCACCACGGTGTCTTCACTGGGGTGAGTCGACTGCTGCCGCTCCCCCGTCAACTCTGCCTGCGCCTCTCGCGGAGGAGGCGTATAGGAGTCGACGGGAAAGCGCTTGGGGATCCCGATTTATCGCATCTAGTCTAGACGCGATAAATCGACCCCCACTAGATTGATCGCTGCCTGCAATCCGGTGGGTAGTATAGACATACCCTAAGTTTTTTTATTTGTTAAAAAACACATTACCGATGTGTTTTCTCAGCCCCAACTCCATTTTAATAGTTTTTTT
Source organism: Natator depressus (assembly GCF_965152275.1). NCBI lineage: Eukaryota > Metazoa > Chordata > Testudines > Cheloniidae > Natator > Natator depressus. The sequence continues at coordinate 53,065,169 of NC_134244.1, forward strand.
CTCCTGGTATTAAATGGATACTACAGTTGTAACCATATGGAGACCATTCTTACTTCCATTGAACCCTTACTTCAACGAACTTCATCCAATGCCCAGTGAAATCAGTGGGAGTCTCCCTTTTAGTGCTGCTCTCCACGAGAAGGGAAAGAGCTAACTGAAACCTTGGTAGGAGAGAGAGGCTGGGTAGCCACAAAGACAATCTAAAAAACATCTGAAGGCATTGGCTACAGATTAGCAGACAATGGCTCTCATCTGAAAAATTCCCTTGTAAAAAACAGCACAAACCCCCCAACCCAACCCCACAAAACTTTATTAAAAGAATTATGAATTCAAAAATGACTGAAGGGATTGTTTTTCACAGTTTGCAAATAAACAAACACATAGCTCTCAGGCTACTATATGTAAAATTTCAGCCAAAATGCATATATTTATCATCCAGCTAAAAACCTCCTGAAAAAGCAGCTAATGGAATTGCTAGCAGTGTTAAACACAACCTCTAAAATATCCTGCAGTCTTTCAGCCATCAGCCATAAGTAATACTAAGTGATCCAAACGTGGATTTATTTTGCTAGTTAGTAAAGCTTTTCTACATATAAATGCTTCCATTTTGAAAATAGTGTTATTGCTTCTGCTTAGAGATAGTTGGTTGGGCACATGGTGTCCTTAATTTTAAAGGAGCACGCAAGTATTGTAGTTTAGGCCGTCAAATTTGACCTGAACCTTACTATAATAATATGGGGAAAACATACTCTCTGGATTTTAAATATTTGATAACAAAAACAAAAAATAAGTCTCAAACATTTTTCCAGGACCCACAATAGAAGCAAGTTGTGAGCTCCCCCTGCTGGCAAAAAACCCTAGTACTTAGCAAAAGAACACTTCCTAAAATACGGCTGGATTCAGAGAAAGGCATAACCCAATCCAATGGCTGAAAGCAGAAGCTAGACAAATTCAGAGTTGAGATGAGGTATGATTTTTTAACAGTGAGGGTACTTAACCACTGAAGCAGTTTGCCAAAGGTTGTGGTGGATTCTACATTGCTGGCAATTTTTAAATCAAGTGTAGGGCTTTTTGAAAAAGATATACAATAGGGATTATTTGGGGAAGTTTATGGCCTGTGTGCTACAGACTAGATGATCACAGTGGTCCCTTCTGGCCTTAGAATCTGTGACTCTATGAATTGCTGCGTCTTGCACTGACAAGGAGGACAAACAAACCTGCACTGCCACTCAAAAGAAAGAAGCAATGTCAGGACTTGGCATGGAAAATAATTTCTGGGCTCTAAGGGCCCAATCCTGCAAGGTGCTGAGTGTCCTCAACTCCCACTGAAAAATACTGGAACTCACATAAGTTAGGACTTGAAGGCATATCACATCCTACAGAATCAGGCCCAAAGGACGTGGCGTGAGGTTCTGTGATGTGGCTGAGAGGCACAGCACAGAACTTGCTGCCTAGGAGGTGACTACAGTGGTTTTAAGCTACCTTTGAGCTGCTCCAGGGACTGGAGAGGCCTACAGTGTAAATCAGCCAGGCCTGGAAACCTGAGCATGTTACGGCAGCCTCCATTCAGGCCACCCTGTGGGCTGCAGCAAGACCGATAATCTTCACGGTGCTGCTTGCTACAGCTCTGCCCCAACCCCAATCCCCAACATGCCCCCTACACTGGGGCATACAAAGGGGTCCTTGGAAAACAAGCTTACAGCTGTTTCCTGCAGCACTTGTCCCGGGGAAGCTGCCCTGAGCTGTCCATGGAAATTTTAAGGCCAATTTTTGTAACTCTGGCCCCTGTACAAGGCATAATGGGGCCGGTGCAAGGGTAAGGTTCTCACCCTTCAACTTCCAAGCTGCTGAATGCCATCAGCTTCCACTAACTAAAGTGCCCCAATTCAACAGAGCACTTACATATGCGCTTCAAGTTAAGCATGTGCTTGAATCTCAAAAGTCTTTGCTGGAAAGGGATTGATTACTGAATCAGTGTGTAAGAGTTCAGCACATTGAAGGAAAAAGTCCTTGGAGAGACACACAGAAACAACCAACTTTCCCCCACTGTTTTAGGAAATCTTTTACAGAGCTCTTTAAGCATGCATCTGTGACTAAGCATGAAAACTAAATTGCTATTGCTGTAAAAGGGAAGTTGCTTTCTGGCCACAGTTTAAATGCACTGGCGCAGCAATAAGCACGGCTTAATTGTAGAGAAGCTTACATGTTTGATAACAGATTTCCCCCCAACAGTAACATGTGAAAGCGTGTAGGCTTCGGAGCAATAAAATAAAATTGGGAGCCAGCATGGTGGCTGAACAAAGTCTGTTGTAGGGTGTTAGATTTTCTGCTTTTGAAAGTGACTTCCCAGTGCTGTCAGCTGAGCTGTGGAATTAGAAACCAGAATTTACAGCAATAGGTTTTTAGATTTCAAGCTGCTCAAATTAGCTGTCTCCCGGGAGGAAAATCTAGTGTGAGGCAATCAGTAGCAAACATGGGTAAAAATGCCATTATGGAGTTACCTACCCCAACAAAACAGCAATGCCTGCTACAAAGGTATCGCTCTAAACTGCAGTGATAAGGAGCCAATGGATATGTGAAGGAGGAAACAGGACTTCTACTATTTGAATCAGGGTAAGAAAGCTGTTTTATGCTATTATATCTTATTTTATATTACACGCTGAAATTTTGTATACTCTCACTATGCTCCATAACAATGCTACAAGCCTCACTGAAGAGATTATAGACCAGCCTATTGTATCATATCTTCACCGCTGTGTGGATTACAAGTGACATCACCTTGTTTCAGCTAAACAGCTAATTAGATGCAAACAGACTTCAAAACTATGCACACCAGACACCTTATTTTTCAAAAGGCCACTAATCTAAATAAACTTAAGCCCCTCAATTTTACTTCACTGCTATTTGTCTAAATGCATTACAAACATAGGACACGGGGTTATCTAAATTATGGTGTCTGGTGGTCATTTAAAAGTGGATTTTAATGCAATGTAATGTAATCTAGGAAGTCACTTTCAAATGCAAAGAGGTGAAAAGGAGAATTCGAGACTTTTTTTCTGTTAGGTGAAGCTTTTCCATCTTCTATGCATGTCTTTGGCAAAAATTTAAGTTGGGAAAAAATATTTTTTTTCTTCGTAAACTGCAAGTACACCGGCATAGTTTCCATACAACAGAATTTGTATGCAAGAGCAATCTCATTCTATTTTATGTATAATCTACAGTATATAGCCTATATTTATACTCTCGTTATCTATTATATACTAAAACTAGATTCAGGATATATAACAGAATACTATATAGAATATACTAAACAACAATCAGGATTGCCAACTCGAAGCATTAAACAATCAGAGTCATGACATTTTCACAAGATAATTTGGGGCTCTTTTTATTTGCCTTCTGGCATTTAAGCCATTTTGTAGCTCACTCTCCAACCATGAGGCCTAGAAACTTTTTAAGTGAGAGTCTCATGTGATAACATGACTCAGAGCCCAGGGCTTTAAGACCAACATCACAAGACTCATGATAAAATAGTGAGACCTAGCAACACTTTAGCCTACAATTTTTAGTTGATCTGAATAACTATGTGAACTGTTGTGGTATCTCAGGTCACAATACATGCATTAAAAACTCTCTGTATGCGTATTTAAACAAAGTCAGTCAATCTATAGTCTGTTAAATATTTGGGATCCAATCGTACTTTTCCTGAATATGACAATTCCCATTGACTCCAAAGCTAGTAGGATAAGGGGAAAAAGGCCTCTAAGACAAAAGGGAATTTAAATATTCAAAAACCAGACTATCTTAAAACAACATTAAAGAATCTGCCTGAAATTAGCAGAAGAGATAAAGCTGAATCTTATTTGTGCTTTTAGATCTCATTGGAACTTCTAACCAGTCGTACGGCATGCCAGCAAATAATTCAAGGAAGGGGCATAGTCAATCAAGCACTTACACTATTAAACCACAAAACGTTTAAGTAGGAGGCATACAGGGATCTAAGCAACATTTGCTATCCTGCAGATTTCCTCAGGCCCCAGTTCAGGAAAGCGTCTCTATTCAGGATAGCACTTATGGCCACAGAGTTAATGGGTCTTAAGCACACATTGGAAGTTATACATGTGCTTAAGTGGTTTCCTGAATCAGGGCCTCTTGTGCTATTTCAAGTGAGTAAGAAGTACCCATTTTGAAGCTTTAGAGAAGCAGTTTCACTCCTTTAGGAAGGATTCAGGTAGCCAAAATTATGGGCTAGATTCTCCTGGTCTTTTACATTTCCAGTAATTCTACTGTAGTCCAGAGACATTAATCCAGGTTTATGCCAAGGTAGCAGCCAAATGTGCCTCACTGTATTTCTCCCCCACTCTGTTTATAATGACACACCAATATGTATGTTGCATGAGCTCAGATGCTCTCTCTGTGATCTGTTTGCTGGACTATTATAGGATTTGTTTGACGTTTTGATGATTTAGAGTAGTTTATGACCTTTACATACAGCACATCATTAAAAAGCATATTTTTGACTTTTATCTCAGTTTTGGTGTGGAGAAGAATTTCTGATTTTGAAACTAAAAATAGGCCATGTGAAATGAGCACTAAGTACACTGCAGGATGTCATATTCTTTTTGATACAAGAGAATCACTTCCTTACACGCTTTCCTGGCATGCCACTGTTCCTGGCGGTTCAAATGCTTAAGAGAACTATCCATAAATGTAAGCAACTGAGTGCTAGGGGCAGGATGGTCTCACTCGAAGGGCCTCACTTCTGGAATTCGCTTCCACCTCTAGTGTGCACGAATTTGTTTAATTCGTGAAAAAGTCCATTTTTTTCCACAAACTTTTGCATGAGTGACTGAGAAGGGGCAATGATAATCTTCAGCTGCTGAGATTAGTCAACAGTTAGGGGAAACACTGGATATTTTAAAGAATATTTGCCAAAGACTATGTGATTGGCACTTTTACAAATTAAAATATAATGTGAGTTACACATTTAAGTCAAGAAAAGAGTATGGGCATGCTAGGGTTTTGGACCATGGCAGGGGAAGTCGGGGAGCAGGAGAGAGCCAAGGTTAAAATGTACTAAAGCATCTCAGTGACTTAGGAACCTCAGTCCCATCTTCAAAAGTGATTTAGGCATTTAGGAGCGTAAGGCCATGCCTACACTACCACTTATGTTGGCAAGATTTCTGTCACGCTCAGGGGTGTGAAGAACCCCCTCCCCAACCCTGAACGACATAAAGGCATAAGTGGTAGTGTGCACAGCATGTGCATTAATGGTTCCTCAAAGAGCTCTAACAAACTGCTAGCACACATCAGCAGGGTGCACGCAGACAGTTTGACCCTGGCAGGCTAGTGTGGGGTAGATTCACACCCCAGCTTGTCATGGTCTAATTGTTCCTGTAGACAAGGCCTTATGCTTCTAAGTGCCCAAGTCACTTCTGAAAATGGGGACATTAGTGCCTTTGAAAGCTATACTCCAAGATCTTATTCCTAGCTGCACAGTCAAAAAAAAAATTTAGATAATGAAAACTGACCATTCAGATTGGGCACTTAAGATTTAAATATTCCCCGCCACACCACCAGTCACTCTTGCGTTATACTCATTACATTTTTTTATCTTTTTGATATTGCCATAAAAATATACTCCAAATGAAATTCAGCCACAAAACTCCCTGTTTGATGCACTACAGTGTTATATAATACCCAAGATCAGCAAATGTTCTCAGGCCACATGATAGCGTGCCTTATTATCTACAACACCCAGGCACAAAAGGATGGGTGTTTCAGTCTTAAATCTGAATTCCCTTGCTTTTGTAGTTTAAATTAGCCCACTCACATTACTCTCACATATATACTGTGTGTATGTGTTAGTATCACATTTATACACTGATTAATTCCAGGCAATGGACACTTAAACTTTTATAGAGTATTGTGGCTCAAGTGATATTTCGAGGAAGGGGTTTACGACAATATTCATTATGTTCTACATAGCCCTGCCTATCAATCTTGCAACAAAGCAGAGTGGGGAAAAAATCAGTATAAAGGCAACAGCATTGCTGAATTTAGCAGTTATTCATACCAAATTAGTACACAGACAAATACAGATGTAATCGAGTCAAAGTAACTGTTTGGCTATTGGGGAAAAAAAAATTACACATTAGGCTAAGTGTAACTGCTTGTCACCATAACTTGCTGCATGACAACTGGCCTTAAAATAAGTCAGATATTCAGGTTATAAAGAGTTAATCTCTTTCTCTATTTTGCTTGAGACAAGAAGCCTAGGTTAGTGCATTGGGATTACCTGCTCTTCTGAACAGTTTTATAACACACACACCCCAACACCTCCAATACCTGCAGGAAAAGGAAGGCAAGACCCAGGTCTGCAGCTGGGGGTGTGTCAGTGGACTCTCTGCCCACAATGAGCCCCAAAGACTTCAGTTTTGCCCAAGGGAGCAAGCAAGAAAAAATGAACTAACAACATGACATGGGAGAGAGAGAGTGCGCCCATGATTAATCATGATGGGGTGACAAAGTAGGAACAATCTTAAGAATAATATGTAGGTCCAATTATTTGCTTAGTTACATTTGGGCAACCCCATGGCCTATTGAGTTCAATGATAAGGCACTGGACTGGGATTCAGGAGACCTAGGTTTTATTCCCTGCTCTGCCACTGAGCCACTGTGTAACTTTGGGCAAATCACTTCACCTCTCTGTGCTGCTGTTTCTCCTTCCAACCTTTGTCTGTTAAGACTATAAGCTCTACGGGGGAGGGATTGCATCTACATGCTTCCTAGAAGAATGGAGCCCTGATCTCCATCAGAGCCTCTACATGCTACTGAAACAGAAGTAATGAGGATATTGATTAAGTATGTGACTTGGTTTCTTCACTCGACTTTATCCTAAACCATAATTAACATAAAATCAAACTAGGATGAGAGATGTGGAAGAAGGGGTCCTATCTAACTCCCACTGAAGTCAACAGTATTTCAACAGTAACCGAGTTGGACCCTGAAATCAATTCTATGTAGATACTCAGATACTGCAGTAATGGGGGCCATACAGGTACCTAGCTAGCTTGTTATCCATTAGGAAGGAAAGCTGAGCAACAGTGAGATCTATAAATACAGGTAAGGCAAGGAAAAAGAAATTTCAGTGAAACAAATAATCAAGGTGAACCTATTTCGAGTACATTAAGGACAATAATAAAAATTTTGCCTCTTGAGTTTGTAGCTGTTTTAAAGAAACTAGGAAATGAGCAAGATTTCATCGTGAAGCATTTCAAGACAAATAAATGGGATTACTTTGGGTTCTAAAAAGAGTCAGCCATCTAAAGAATAACAGATTGAAAGTGAGTGGGATCTCTTTACATTATTCTTCTTCAGAATTCTGCATATGAAGTTTTTCACATCAAAGCAAGGTTCTTTTTTTATTTTTTATTGATTAGGCACCTGCATTTGATTGGCACTACACCTTCTGGAGTACAGCTTTTTTTTGAAAAAAAATAATTCTATCCCCTATTCCACGATCCATGGAAATTTAGAGGTGGCTTTTAATTCTATACCTTTATGTTTCCTTTTATGGAACTTTTCCCATAAGAGCAAGAAACTGAGTTTCATCTTATGGTGCGTTCATCATTCCCCTGGGTTCTCCAACTCATGAATGGTCGGGGGCGTGGACCCCAATAGCATAAGAATCCCATGGCTCCCAGGACACTGGCAGAGGTCTTGTTTCTATGCACAGCTTCCTTTCCCCACTACTTCTGGAACACGGCTTCTGCGGGAGCTACCACCCTCACGTTCACATAGTAGGGAGTCAGGAGCAGACTCAGGGGATGTTAATGGTGCATGAAATCCAAATGGGAAATCCACAAAAGTCATTAAGGGACTATGCAGTGGAGAGCCCACTGAATCCAACAGTGAAGGGAGAGTACAGCCTCCTGTTAACCAGGCAGTAACATCTTAGGGGTGATGTGTGATTGTGCCCCCCACTGACTGAGTCAAGCCTTGTGTCTGCATTACACACTAGTGCAGGGTTTGGAAAATTTACCAGACACTCTAATATCTGGACTGAACCTACCAGCCCAAGGTCTCTATGAAGGCATCGAGGAATGCAAGCAGCAAAGTCCTTGTAAGAAACACTCTCCCCTGTCACCTCCAGCTGCTTAAAAGCAAGGAAGTGGGGTGCTGAGATTTCTGCTAAGGTGTTTTCCCTGGACCCATCTTGGTGACTCTATCTTTTGTATTAGCCTTTGAGCAGAAGGTGTCAGATAAATTTGCAGCTTCACAACCCCCATTTGCCAGAGGGGAGCAGGCACTTTATCTATTCAGCCCACTCCAGAGCCTCCTGGTTACTGTATGAGGGAGAACTTTCCACTACTCTACTCACCTTCCAGCCCCTTTTTAAAAATTCAACCTCCTCGTACATATCTTCAGAACCAGCCGCTCTTGCTGCTCAAACGCTTCCCCAAGTCACAGGCAGCAGTGGCACAATGCTAACAAATTTTGACAGATTTGCTGATGCTTGGAGCCTTAGGAGTAGCAGCAGTGAAACTGACTAGCTTTGTTAATTGCACTCCGCTGCTGGTTGGCAAGTCTATGAGTAGCTGGAGAGTCACTGGCGCTGCCAGTCTGCAGACTTGGGAAGACAATACTGCCTCTGTTTACATTTGTAAGGTTATTTTCAAAACCATAAGAGGAAAAAAGTTTAAGTAAAATCAAGAACACTCAAATTTTGCAGTAGTTGATGACTAGATTCTTACACTTGCCAAGGAAAACTTCCCACTCATCATTGAGTGGATTTTTCAAGCCCTGCTCTAATGAAATCTAGAATTTGTTGCAGCCTTTATGACAGGAGGTTGCCTAGTAAAGAATGATGTAGTGAGAGTGTTTACTTGACTTAGGTTTGGCTTCTCAACGCACCTTAATATACTTCTGTATTCTGAGAACTGCATTAGCTGCCTATTAAATCTTGTATTATAGAAGACAGCTTTGTAGACCTTTAAATGGATGCTCCAACTATATCCTGTCTACTTCACAGATCTACTTCCCTACTACCCTGAGGTCCTGTTCTACTTGTCTTTTGTCAACATCTGCTTTTCAACTCAAATTGTTTGAAAGTTATGTTTTTGCTTGTTCTGCTCTTTGAGTCTGAATTCACTATCTCAGGAGAATGGCCAAGTTTGTTCCCTCTATATTTTTTATAAACAATCTGTTTTCTTTGGTATATCTATATCTACATATATGTTATATATATAAAACATTAATTTAACTTGACTCCATCTGAAAAATCACTTACAGATCATTTGTTAGAAAGGCCCAACTTAAGTATAAATTGTAAGGACTGAATATACAGTCCGAATCAGAAAGCCTTCTTTTCTATGCACTTTTGAAGATTTCATCCACATTCTGTAGCTGTAAAAAGATTCTGCCAAGACAGAAATATATAGGCAAAATGTTCAGAAGTGACTAGAGATTTTGAGGTTTCAGGTTTTTTGGGTGCCCACCATGAGACACCTTAACAGAGACCTGACTTCTAGAAAATACGGAGTACCTACTATCTGAAACTAAGGCCACTTTATAAGGTGCCTCAAGCTGGCTATGCAAAAACTGAGGCACCCAAAAATCAATCGTCACTTTCTAAAACCATGAACATTACTCAATAAATGTAATTCCTTTCCTATACTTTTAAATAAAACTTTAGCTGACTGAAAGTGAAATTAAATTACACTTTAAAAAATTCAGATTGTTTTTTGTCTTCCAGAAGTTGGGGCAACAGAAGAAGAGAACCTAGACAACAAAAAAGTGCCAATTTACTTGTGATATGGGAACCAATGGTTCAGAAAAAAAAAATTACTTCACTATAAGTTAACCCAATCACTTCATGTCCGTGGCTCAGCTGGCTTTCTGTAGTTGTACAGTACACTTCAGACTGTATGAGGCAATAACATGCCAATGACATGGTTACTCTTATCTACTGTGTGTAGGGTTTAAAATGTTTTACATAAGCATCTCCAGGTGAAAAGAAATGTAGGGGTGAAATTCCATCTCTCTTACCCCTGATTTACACCAGTGTAAGTTCACTGAATTCAATGTAGTTACAGTATAAAACCGGTGTGGGAGGAGAATCAAAACCTGTAAGTGCAAAGTATTATTATTAAAATTACCAAGGGTGAAACCCTGGCCCTATTGAAATCAATGGGAGGGACCTCTGGCTTACTTTTTGCTTTAGGTGACGTCATCTTGTTTTGTATTTCACATTAAATGGACCACATAATTAGACTGGTGAGCCACAGAAAGCTGGCTGGTCCTATGATGTTAGCTCACCTTATCATAAACCACCCAATAAATTACAAAAGTAATGGCTAAATCCCATCAAATGACATCCCTGCAGTCATGAACACAGCCTGGCTGGTCCATGAGAAAATCTCACTATTAAGTTGCGACCCACAACATGTAAGATTTGGAAGGTCCCTGTAACAGGGCAGCTGCCTCCAGAGCACCCCCTCATGACCAGAGGTCACTCTTCAGAGCCCCTTAAGAACTGCACATCACCCATCCAAAGATATAAACAGTCTCCTCCTGAGGGCCAAGTTGATTTAGTCCTGACACAGTCTGGCGCTCCAGGTTCCAGGCCCCCATTCAATGTCTCTCTTCTCTAAGATAAGAAGTCCCCGGCCCTCCTTCTCAGAGCTGAGTGCCAATACAATCATCACTCCTGTGCTTTACCAGGCTGGAGCTCAGCTTTACACCCCTGGTGCCAGTGTCTTCCCTACAAGAGCCTTTTCTCATTCTCTGCCATAGCTTCCTGCTGCCCTTTGTCGCGGAATCAGCTGTCCTCCATGAGGCCCCATCAAGGCTGTTATAACAACACAGGTGGCTCCTTCAGAAACAGGGTTGGCTGATCCCAGGCTACCAGCCCTTAAGGGGCAAGCCACCCTGTTACAGTCCCTGTACTAGCACAACTCTGTACGGTTTTCAACACCATAGGGGACTGTTTTAGGGAGAGGTTCTGACTAGTCCCGATGTGACTGTGCAGGGGTCTAGAGGGGAGCAACGTTTTCTCTCCTTGCACATTCACATTAGGCCTATTCAGATATTTGTTCTGGGTGCTGAGGTGGGCGGCAGTGGGGCAGGAATACAGGGGTTTTGCACCCTATGCTCCCTAGGGACAAAGCCATGGCCCCACTTTTCTATGCACCAGCCAATGAGGCTTTGTTAGGATTAGTCACAATCTGGTCAAGTAATGATCCTGCACTCAGAAAACTTACTCCAGGGTGCTTGGGAGGCATTGTCCTTCTCCCTGTGTGGATGTTTACCCTGCAATCCAAGGTGGGATAGCAGCACACCTGGACTAGCTTTGATCTAGCTAGCGCAACGAATAATAGCGGCAAACCCATGACAGCCTGGGCTAGTCTCTTGAGTATCTACCCAGAGTCCTGTACAGCCCATGCTCCTTCGCATGTTGCACTGGCTTCACTGCTATTGTTATCTGAGCTAGTTAGATCAAAGCTAGCTTGGGTACATCCATGTGTGTTGCAGTCACATCTCTGACTGTAGCATAGATAGACATCCCCATGCGTCCCAGAGCCTGTTCTGCAGCTCTGCACTGTCTCTCACTCAGGAAGACTGTGTACAAGATCCATGATCTAACTCAAAAATGTTAAACTAACAAATCACCACACACAATTTTTTTTAAACAAAATCTAAATTAAAGACCTAAAATATTTGACACTGTCCCTGTAAGTAGTTAGAGTCTGGGGTTTTGTTGTGTTTTCTTTTAAAGCCACATCATCATTTTCCTACCAATGACATTTCTGCTGCATAACTACTACAAGAATGCTCTCTAGTACTGCAAATTATTGGGTTTGAATCCTCCAGGGGAAGACTGACAACACAAGGGGCTTTTAAAAACAGGAGAAATATTATTTTAAACTTAAAATAAATGAGTGTGCTAGAAACAGCAGATGGGGATAGAGCACCTAGTACAACTCATAAATAATACAGAATCCTCTCAGAAGTAATATGGTTGCTGAATTTCCCTAGAAAACGGCAGGTCTTTATGAGGTTTCAGCTTGACTAAAATGCAAAATGTCACTTCAGAAAAACCTAAATGAAAGACAATACATAGCATTACAACACAACTGCAAAGCACATCCACTTACACTACGGAAAGGGGAAAGACCTTGTGCATCTAGATAGGCAGAGTAATATTAAAAGAGGACTCTTACCTCCATCCCCAGATCCTGAGCCTGCATCTGAAGACAAAACACAATGAAATTTATATTCAGATGTGACAATATGACCTATGAATATGTAAGGCAACACTGATCAGTTACATGCATCAGGGTGTATTTTATGTTTAATGTCATCCCTGGGTAAATTACAGAGATCTAATCTCTACATGGTTCACTCAAGCCATCTTTCTGATGTCTGAATTTTCTTTTTAAAAGTCTCCTTAAAAGACAGAAAAAGCCCAAGCACAGGAGTGCTGTAATGTTCTCCTAAGTCTCTGTCTCATTTGCTGAAACTGATAAACCATCTTCTTCAAGAGCTTTGTGATTAACAGTTTTACAAAGTTACTTTACTGTGCAATTTCATTCCCCCCCTTACACACACCATATTTAAAAAAAGAAAAACAACGTTAATTCGGTGGTAGAACATAGAAATGAATGTCACATATAGTCATAACCATCAAAGAGCTTTATAGATGTAAGAATAACAGAAATGTTTGATGACACTGAGTCAGTATTCCTACCATAAACTGAATGCTACGCAGTAAAGAAAGGAAATATTTATAATGAATACCTAGCAAGCAAGGAAGCAAGCAAGCAAAGCCTTTTTATAAAATTGCTAATCTTTCCTTCCTCTCCCCGCCACATTTTCAGAGTAACATTGTCAGCTGAAATAATTAGTTTAATCCTTTAAAGGAATGGTCAGAATTACAGACTCTCCTAAAGGTTACTTGCTTGTTAAACCAAGTGGTTTGTCTTTAAATCCTTCAACTTAACCTGAAGAAATTTAGATGGACTGTTTATGTTTCCAGTTTTAGGAAGAGCAGCTACATGAAATTGTCAAGCAAAGAACTTCATTAAGAAACATTCTTAACAAATCAACGTATAAAAATGCACACAAATGGAGAGATGTCTGGCTAAAAGAAAATCTAAATTCTGTCTCCATTTTCAGCAGTTTAATATAATAAAGGCATTGATGAAAGCAAAAGAGAAAGTTACATTATCAAGAGCTTCTTTTTACTGGCGAACTCAACTCGCAAGCACTGCTCAGTGTCAAAGGCAGTTAGAAAGCCAAACGAAGAGCTTGCAAAGGCAAGATTGTGATTCTGTTTGTATATCAAGAGTTGAATCCCAATTTATTTACAGTCAGATCTTGTTAATCTAAGTCAGTTTGTAAACTCCATCATTATTCAGATAAAAAAACCCTTCAGATTAACAAGACTTTTTTTTTGCCACAGCAGTGGGTTACCAATTAAGTCTTGCAGCTAGCTAAACAAACAGATGAGCCACGTTACTCAAATGTGTTGGTTTTTTAGCTGGCTAAATCTTGAAACTGTGGACTTTTTCACAGTATGATTATAAACATCAGGGGCAATGAGTGGCTGGAATAGGGAATAAAATATGATGGTGCTCTACTACCTAGCATCCTTTGCAACACCCATATTCCTAACCTGATTCTCCAACATACTCCCCACTACACTCCCGCTCCAGGCCAGCTGCTTGGTGAGAGAAAGGTCTCTTCAATCTCACACCACTACTGGCTTCTGGAAAGCAGAGGCTCCCCCACTCCCTCCCCTGCCTGGCAGCTGGGGAAAGATGAACACTAGCCTCTCTCTCCTTTATGTACTCCATGCATTTCCCAGCTGTTTGGACGAAAGAAGCTCCATGTTTTTCCTTTCTCATTCCACACACTCATATCCAGACTCCACCTAGCCATCCTCAAGGGGTTTCTTTCTGACCATCCTCCCTTTCTCACCAGACGTTCTCAGTGACATTCCCTCCACTGTAGGATGGGATTGTACTGGTCCGTCTTACTCCACCCTTTGGGGGGAATCCAGCAGATTCCAAACTTCCAGATCAGTTGGTTTAGCACTCTCCTCTCAGCATAATGGATTAGGTGTACTCTTGTGATTAACATTCTGCTCTCTCTGCCTACATCCACAGAGAGATCCAGTAACTCCCCAGCAGCCCCAAGGAAAGCAAAGAGCACTCAGATAAGGCCCAATCTAAAGCCCCACAAAGCAAATCGAAAGATTCCCAGTGACTTCAGTAGGCTATTGATCAGGTCCATAATTGACAGAAGCCTTGTCTTTGTGAGGAGGAAAAAGAGACCAAATGTTCAAGACTTCAGGAATCCCAGTTTTCTTTCCTCCCCGAGCACCTCTAGCATCGCAGAGGATGTCTCCAAAGTGACTACTACAAATAAGGGGAGAGATTAAGAAATGATGCAGCAAGGAAGTGGAATTATTCTATTAAACTTTTTGATGAAAAAAGCCCAGTATCTCTCCTAAAAGAAACTCTTCTGCCAAAACAGACTTTCCTTGCCTGAACTCCAGATAATACCAATTTGTAGACAAAGAACATTACAGAATGTGCTTTTCCCCTTGCAAAGTCTTAGGTAGCAATCTCAGATGAAGCATAATTTACGGGAAGAAATTTTATTTTCTCTTAGGTGCAAGAATTGCTGCAGTGCACAAAAAGTTTTTCTTTTGCACTTTTATTGACTCTTCCAGGCTAACCTGAAAAAATCTGCTTTACATTTAAAGAGTTCCCTCAAGGAACAAAGGCTTGATCCTTCTCTTCTTTTCAAGTTAACTTCATTGCCCACAGAACACAAAAGGAAAACACTGAGAACTCCAGCACAGAGCAAGTCAGTTTTCATGTCAGATTGTGCTCATACACCTTTCTGTATGTTACAGAATATTTCAGGTTTCAGAGTAGCAGCCGTGTTAGTCTGTATTCGCAAAAAGAAAAGGAGTACTTGTGGCACCTTAGAGACTAACAAATTTATTTGAGCATAAGCTTTTGTGAGCTACAGCTCACTTCATCGGATGCATTCAATGGAAAATACAGTGGGGAGATTTATATACATAGAGAACATGAAACAACGGGTGTTACCATACACACTAAGGAGAGTGATCACTTAAGATGAGCTAATACGAGCAGGAGAGCTGGGGGGGGGGTGAGAAAACCTTTTGTAGTGATAATCAAGGTGGGCCATTTCCAGCAGTTGACAAGAACATCTGAGGAACGGGGGGGGGTGGGGGGGGGAAATAAATAT
Source organism: Natator depressus (assembly GCF_965152275.1). Classification (NCBI taxonomy): domain Eukaryota; kingdom Metazoa; phylum Chordata; order Testudines; family Cheloniidae; genus Natator; species Natator depressus. The sequence goes on from NC_134244.1 coordinate 53,080,457, forward strand.
GGGGAAATAGTTTTACTTTGTGTAATGACCCATCCACTCCCAGTCTCTATTCAAGCCTAAGTTAATTGTATCCAGTTTGCAAATTAATTCCAATTCAGCAGTCTCTCATTGGAGTCTGTTTTTGAAGTTTTTTTGTTGAAGAATTGTCACTTTTAGGTTTGTAATTGAGTGACCAGAGAGAGTTCTCCGACTGGTTTTTGAATGTTATAATTCTTGACATCTGATTTGTGTCCATTTATTCTTTTATGTAGAGACTGTCCAGTTTGACCAATGTACATGGCAGAGGGGCATTGCTGGCACATGAGGGCATATATCACATTGGTGGAAGTGCAGGTGAACGAGCCTCTGATAGTGTGGCTGATGTGATTAGGCCCTATGATGGTGTCCCCTAAATAGATATGTGGACACAGCTGGCAACGGGCTTTGTTGCAAGGATAGGTTCCTGGGTTAGTGGTTCTGTTGTGTGGTTGCTGGTGAGTATTTGCTTCAGGTTGGGGGGCTGCCTGTAAGCAAGGACTGGCCTGTCTCCCAAGATCTGTGAGAGTGATGGATCATCCTTCAGGATAGGTTGTAGATCCTTGATGATGCGTTGGAGAGGTTTTAGTTGGGGGCTGAAGGTGATGGCTAGTGGCGTTCTGTTATTTTCTTTGTTGGGCCTGTCCTGTAGTAGGTGACTTCTGGGTACTCTTCTGGCTCTGTCAATCTGTTTCTTCACTTCAGCAGGTGGGTATTGTAGTTGTAAGAATGCTTGATAGAGATCTTGTAGGTGTTTGTCTCTGTCTGAGGGGTTGGAGCAAATGCGGTTGTATCGTAGAGCTTGGCTGTGGACAATGGATCGTGTGGTGTGAGCTGGGTGAAAGCTGGAGGCATGTAGGTAGGAATAGGAGGTGTGGTAGATACGCTGGAGGGCAGGGATAGGATACAGAGGGACCTAGACAAATTGGAGGATTGGGCCAAAAGAAATCTGATGAGGTTCAATAAGGATAAGTGCAGGGTCCTGCACTTAGGACGGAAGAACCCAATGCACCGCTACAGACTAGGGACCGAATGGCTAGGCAGCAGTTCTGCGGAAAAGGACCTAGGGGTGACAGTGGACGAGAAGCTGGATATGAGTCAGCAGTGTGCCCTTGTTACCAAGAAGGCCAATGGAATTTTGGGATGTATAAGTAGGGGCACAGCGAGCAGATCGAGGGACGTGATCGTCCCCCTCTATTCGACATTGATGAGGCCTCATCTGGAGTACTGTGTCCAGTTTTGGGCCCCGCACTACAAGAAGGATGTGGATAAATTGGAGAGAGTCCAGCGAAGGGCAACAAAAATGATTAGGGGTCTGGAACACATGACTTATGAGGAGAGGCTGAGGGAACTGGGATTGTTTAGTCTGCAGAAGAATGAGGGGGGATTTGATAGCTGCTTTCAACTACCTGAGAGGTGGTTCCAGAGAGGATGGTTCTAGACTATTCTCAGTGGTAGAAGAGGACAGGACAAGGAGTAATGGTCTCAAGTTGCAGTGGGGGAGGTTTAGGTTGGATATTAGGAAAAACTTTTTCACTAGGAGGGTGGTGAAACACTGGAATGCATTACCTAGGGAGGTGGTAGAATCTCCTTCCTTAGAAGTATTTAAGGTCAGGCTTGACAAAGCCCTGGCTGGGATGATTTAATTGGGGGTTGGTCCTGCTTTGAGCAGGGGGTTGGACTAGATGACCTCCTGAGGTCCCTTCCAACCCTGATATTCTATGATTCTATGAATAGCGGTCAGTAGGTTTCTGGTATAGGGTGGTGTTTATGTGACCATCGCTTATTAGCACCGTAGTGTCCAGGAAGTGGGTCTCTTGTGTGGACTGGTCCAGGCTGAGGTTGATGGTGGGATGGAAATTGTTGAAATCATGGAGGAATTCCTCAAGGGCTTCTTTTCCATGGGTCCAGATGATGAAGATGTCATCAATGTAGCGCAAGTAGAGTAGGGGCATTAGGGAAAGAGAGCTGAGGAAGTGTTGTTCTAAGTCAGCCATAAAAATGTTGGCATACTGTGGGGCCCTGCGGGTACCCATAGCAGTGCCGCTGATTTGAAGGTATACATTGTCCCCAAATGTGAAATAGTTACGGGTGAGGACAAACTCACAAAGTTCAGCCACCAGGTTTGCCGTGACATTATCGGGGATACTGTTCCTGACGGCTTGTAGTCCATCTTTGTGTGGAATGTTGGTGTAGAGGGCTTCTACATCCATAGTGGCCAGGATGGTGTTTTCAGGAAGATCACCAATGGATTGTAGTTTCCTCAGGAAGTCAGTGGTGTCTCGAAGATAGCTGGGAGTGCTGGTAGCGTAGGGCCTGAGGAGGGAGTCTACATAGCCAGACAATCCTGCTGTCAGGGTGCCAATGCCTGAGATGATGGGGCGTCCAGGATTTCCAGGTTTATGGATCTTGGGTAGCAGATAGAATACCCCAGGGCGGGGTTCCAGGAGTGTGTCTGTGCAGATTTGTTCTTGTGCTTTTTCAGGGAGTTTCTTGAGCAAATGCTGTAGTTTCTTTTGGTAACCCTCAGTGGGATCAGAGGGTAATGGCTTGTAGAAAGTGGTGTTGGAGAGCTGCCTAGCAGCCTCTTGTTCATATTCCGACCTATTCATGATGACGACAGCATCTCCTTTGTCAGCCTTTTTGATTATGATGTCAGAGTTGTTTCTGAGGCTGTGGATGGCATTGTGTTCTGTACGGCTGAGGTTATGGGGCAAGTGATGCTGCTTTTCCACAATTTCAGCCCGTGCACGTCGGCAGAAGCACTCTATGTAGAAGTCCAGTCTGTTGTTTCGACCTTCAGGAGGAGTCCACCCAGAATCCTTCCTTTTGTAGTGTTGGTAGGAAGGTCTCTGTGGATTAGTATGTTGTTCAGAGGTGTGTTGGAAATATTCCTTGAGTTGGAGACATCGAAAATAGGATTCTAGGTCACCACAGAACTGTATCATGTTCGTGGGGGTGGAGGGACAGAAGGAGAGGCCCCGAGATAGCCCAGCAGAAGAATCTGTCCTAAGAGTATAGTTGGATAGATTAACAATATTGCTGGGTGGTTTAAGGGAACCACTGTTGTGGCCCCTTGTGACATGTAGTAGTTTAGATAGTTTAGTGTCCTATTTCTTTTGTAGAGAAGCAAAGTGCGTGTTGTAAATGGCTTGTCTAGTTTTTGTAAAGAAAGGTGCCTTGCGAAATAATACTCAGTTAATTCTTCCACGAAATACAGAGAAGACCATTGCACAATCTCGCTAATTTAACTTAAAGTTTAAGGGCCAAAACCTTAGCCACTATAAATCAGTGCAGTTCCACGGCAGTCACTGAAGCTATGCTGATTTATACCACTGGAGATCTAATCCTAAGTATATAAGAAAAAGCCTATGGAAAAGTTACCATACGCAATAACATTCATAGGCTGTCCCCTCCAGATTACAGAGTGCCATTGACACAAGCAAAGTGTTCTAGGTTAACTTAATCTCTCTGTCCAGTTACTTGTATTCACACTATATATCTGTATACAATGCACACCACATGGCAGAATGCAAGATAAATATTAAAACAGAAATGGTATTCTATGCCCTGTTCCTCAAAATCATGTCAAGAATCTTTTAAAAAAAGGAATGGATGACAGTAGCTGCTTAAGGTCTATATGGTAAATTATTCATCTGGAGGAATCCAAAGAGTCCTTATCATGATATCCAAGCTATTTTATCTGATTTCAAACCAAGTTCTCAATATAGTCTACAAACTAAGTATTATGCGTACCAGTTGCACATGATCCTTCCGACATCACGAGTATTTCACTCTGCTGCTTGCAGGCAGCCTGTCTCAAGTAGCATTCATTCTGATAGGTATCGCCATTGGAGCCACACACCGGCACATAGTCGCTGTTACACTAATGAATGCAGAAAAAGAAAGAATGTAATTAGTAACAACCACCAAATGGTACCATACCAAATCATATCCCGCCCCATCTCCCAGTCAAAAAATAAAACAGCATGAAAACAGCAGGAGCTAAGAAACTGCCTGATCCTTGCTCATTCTTTTCAAATCTATCATTATTAGTAGGACTACAGGAAAAAAAATGAAGGGATATTAAATGGTCATGCTTCAGGCACAACGCGACCTCTAACTGACAGGTGTGAGTAAGAAACTTCCCATATGGGCTAGTTATTCGGTAACTGTCCACTCTGGGCTTTCATATATCTTTAAAGTAATTGGTGCTGGCTATTCAGAGACAGAATGCTAGACAAGATGTAATTCTGGTCTTATCTGGTATGGCAATGTATGCATTCCTACTCCCATTGAAGGATAATAAGCATGCACGCTCTCTCATAATTAGAATTGATTGGATGGATTAGAAAACAGGATGGATTTTTTTGTGAAAATTGTCAGCAAAGATGTGTCCCTTTTTTCATTAAAATGTTGAAATTTTTCAGCAAGCTCTTGTTACAGTATTTCCTAGAGTTCACAGCTCTCTATTTCATGTTGAGGGCATCAGGGCCAGAATTACAAGGCATGTAAAGTCAACAATACTGAAAAACAGAGAGATTAAATAATATGCATACTATCAGCTCAGCTGAAACTTCTGCTCAGTGTTGTCAACTATCAGCTTTATTTTCCTCCATCACAAAAAGAACAAGTTTTTTTCCCCCGCTTGTTCATTTTAATAAAAATAATTCCATTTTATAATGGAAATTAGGCAACCTACAGGGTGTAGTTATCATAAGATAATCACACTCTGAGGTATTAGAGACACTTGGATGTGCCCTGTACCTGATAATTATGCCAGGGATATGATTATCTCCTGACTACTATATTCCTGATATGTCTCATTGTTTAATTATAAAAGTAATGATCAAGATTATTATTTATAAAAAATCACCTCTGTTTAAAAACCACATAAAAATTAAAAAGTCATACTATCAATTTAGCTGTCTTATGCTGAGTGTCTTATGTTGTGCTAAAACATGTGATATCCAGTATGAAACTGATGTCAATATGAATTTGAAATCTGCCTAGATACGAATGGCTACAGACATGATTAACACATGCATGAGCTGAATTAATTGCAGGCCTCCACACAGGGATATAGCCAGGAAATAATTCAGACTTTGTCAGAGTGACATTTTGGTTGGTCCAAGATGAGTGACATTTTCCCTATGTATTATATTTTCTTAAAAGTCTTAGGCCTGCTATGCCACCTTCTTTTTCATAAACATACCAACAAATGCTTTCTTCTCCTACCCCACAGCTCATCAATTCTACTATTTTGAACTATTGATTAAAATGTGCCTGTTTGCCATTTTGAAGAGTACATTCTAAATCTGACCTATGTCAAAGACAGAAGTGCCAGATTTCACCCAGAAGCTAAACAGTGATTTGGACAGAGCTGAAGGGTGGTTTGGAATAGTTTACCAAGACAATTAACACAAACAACTGGATTTTTTTTTAAGCACGAAGGACAAAGTCTTAGTTGCCTTACACGTAAAGTTCCATGGACACCATAGTGACTATTTATGTGAACAAGACATTCAGGAGTTGGCCCAGAATATTGTAACATTCACCATTACAAGCAGAAACACAGAGTTTGATCCTCCTTCCACTGAAGACAGTTGCATATTTTCCATTAGTTTCAGTGAGAGCAGGATAAGATTCATAATTTTTATGCCAACTAGCTTCAAAACAGTGAGGGCCACATCCCACTTTCCTTACCTATGTGGGTGACCCCATTACCTCAGATGTGGTTATTCATGCGCATAAAGTGAGCAGGGTTTGCATGAAAAGGTCAAGGGTGAAATCCTGGATCTCTGAAGTCAACGGCAACGTTTCCATTAACTACAATGGAGACAGGATTTCACCCCAAATTTTGTACATTTAGAAGTACACACGGTATTTGAGAGACTATTGCACTCTGTGGAGGATGCTACTGTGTTCTGCTTTTACAGTCTTTCTTTCTCTTCCATTCTGGCATTTTCAGGACTCTTGACATTTTCAAACTGTCAGGCTTGGTGGAACTGTGCGTTGTGTAACACACAACAAGCCATGTGTCACTGCATACATGTAGATGACACATCCTTTCCTTTTCAAAAAGTGTTCCCTGCCCGATGCATTTCTGCCTCTATTATCCATTCTTTATGCCATCACCTATACACAATTGTTACACTGACAAAAAGAAAAAAATTAAAGCTGCTGCTCAGCAACAGTGAAAGTGGATATGTGAAGTTTTCAGAGGGTACTAACTATGGTTCTGAGCATCAGTGGCACTGAAGCCTGGGGGGGGGGGTGGAAAAATCATAAGAATTAAAGTGGGGAAGAAAAATCAAAATGGTTATCAGACTATTGTGATTTTAATAATCTGATATCTCATGATCTGTCACAGCTGGATTCTGCTACTTTATAACAATGGAAAACTGGCATTCACGGCTTTCCATTGGTATAAAACGTATTTCTGTCTGGTCCCAGCAGTTTGTGGCATTTGGATTTTGACTGTCAGTCTTTCCTCAATCCAGCCGTATATTCTGGGCATTGGCTCAGGACTCAGAACACCAAGTCCTAGGCCTCAAGATGAGTTTCAGTGAGGGCCAAATCATGTCAAAACTCCCATTTGCTGCAACGTAAAGTTCCTATTATGTAGAATTCTCCCTCTCACACATGTATTTTTAACATATATTTGCTTAACCCAAGCAAGGAAGAACAATAAGTATGCCCTAATTTCGCCATACACCGGCCCTTGACTGCCTTTCATAGCATTTGGAATGTTGTATGCCTATAATCATAGGCATATGAATATATTGGCTTAGCAGAGTTTATAAGGTTTATTTAGCACAGAAGGTTTATTTTCCAGAGAAGCTGACATACTTGTGTAACTCCCGCTCATGTTAGCACTACAAAACTGATTACTTCCTACTCTCATAAGCATGATGTGATAAATACTGTCACCACACTTCACATATTTTGAGCATGCAAAGTAATATGAAAATGCATTTCAATAATACAACTCACAACCCTTTAACTAAGGCCCTGATCCTGAAAATACGTGAGTAACTAACTCATGTGAGGAGTCCCATTGAAGCAAATGGGACTACTCACATAAGAAAAGCTACGTGTGTGTGTAAATGTTTTCAAGATCAGGTCCTAAATGTAGAGAAACAAACTCAGCATCAACTGAAATACCTAAGTACTTATTCAGACATTTTCATGTGGTCACAGAGGAAAAAGGACTGCGCTAGTCTAGGGCAGACTAGTGCAGTCAGGGGCAGTCAAATAAAGGCCCTTCTAATATGCAGAGATTTTGATGTCATAAAAAGAAATGTTGGTTATATCCTTGAGGTTATTACCTACAGCTAACAATGAACTCCAATGAGAAGGAATGATTAATGGCCTGATACATTAATACCCAATGAACATGTAGGGTTGTGCTCTAACACAAGAAGAAGTGAACTTCTGTTCTTATTAAAACAAATGTGGAGAGAATACTCTCTGGTGAAATACAAGTCCCTCACCAGGTGAAATCAATGGGTGGTCTATATTTCTGCAGTGTTAAAAAAGCAAAAATGAGTCAACTGGGGGGAAACCCCCGGTCATTTATCTTCTGCCTGGGAGCAGTAGCCCATTCAAATGACCCAAAGCAGTCTGGTTTTAATTTGCCTTTCAAGCAACAAATATTTATTTTATTAAATCAGTTTGGCCGGACACTATCTGAACCAGTGTTATAAAAAACACATAAAGGGGTGGCCAGACAGAAGTTTTAAATAGCATAAAGGCAACCCTCATCTTTGCTTTCCAACTGCAGTTAAAGCCCCTAGCAAGTAACAGAGAAAACATAAAAAATAATTAAAGTGATGGGCACTCCTCTGTTGATTTGCTCATTGTCACCATAGAGAAGCGTGGATGGAAAGAGGGCCTGAATTCTGACTAAGCAAACCCCCTAACTTGAGCCATATGGATTTGTGACTGTATTCCATATACCCTATGTATTACTTTGTGTGTTACTCAGTCAACCCATACTGTATTAGAATTCATTTTCTGCTAAAACTGTGTACCTTTCCTGAGTCCTAAACTGCCCACTGATGCTACATGATGAGCCAAGTTCCTCCCTGTTTTAACTCTATTAAAGTAAGGGATTTTCAGAAGTGCAAGGATTACTTTGACTCTAGCAAACCGACAGCATCAGCCACACAAATATTTGCATTGTCTGTATAGCATCAACCATAGGTAGCTTGCATTACGAGCTCATGTTCAAATATGTGGCTCCATGAATGGCCAAAGCCAAAAAGAAAGAGCTCTGATTTCATATGGGGCCTGATCCAAAGACCATTGAAGCCAATGGCTAGGCTCCCATTGACTTCAGAGAACTTTCAATGAATTCCACGATCATCTGGTCACTTTACTTTCATTTCATTTAAGATTATAAACATTACCCAGATGATGAAACCTGGCAAGCCTGTATCTTATTTCTCCGGTATATTTCAACGTCATATGTTTTTCCAACATCAGCATAGATATCACTTATCTCCCAAATCCAAGGGAATGCATTCTACTGAGGTTTACTATGGTTTCTTTATTCTAAGTCACCAAAGACTGGCATGCTTCCTTGGGAAAACATAGCCTCCATTGTGTCCCCTGTCCTTAGCAAAGTCTTGCTTTGCTCCTCCCTGGCAATTGTTCCATTTAAACCAACTGCCAGTGCCAAACTGTGACCAAACACAAGAACATAGTGTTCTCTATGGACACTGTATGATCAATATGTCAGTGGCACAGCACAGGTATCGGCACCAGGCAACAGCGCAAGTCACAAATGTTGATTGCATTATAGGGTTTCCTTGGGAATGAAAATGTCTAAACAACTAAACATGTTACAAATGCTAATGCTGAACCACTCAACTCTCTACATTAACATTTATTGTTAAACATGAAATGTTTGACCATATGTAAACTGGAAACCTAATAAATAGGTTAAGGGCCATATATATTATCTCCGTCAACAGAAAAATACAATCATTTAATGTTAAATACAGTAATTTTAGTAAAACAATTGTTTTGGTGAGATGGTCTTTCATTTTTTAAATTAAGGCATTATTAATTTTGTCTTTTTCCTCCTCAGATATGATATTTTTGCCTCTGGTAATACAAATGATATTTGTCAATCTTTAGAATAAACAGTCTATCAATGGTCAATAATAAATGAAATCAGTCATTAGAGATGAGTATAATACCAAACACTGCACCATTCGGTCTGTTCTACTGTAACTATTTAAATAGTTATTAAAAGTTTTACAATTTAATAAAGCTGTATTAAAATGCAAAAAACCACTGGGGCATAGGTGTATATACAGCATATGCTGGTACAGTCTCAAAACTCAATAACTTGCAAAAATTTTATCTGGATAATTACGCAAAGCACAGCTGTCTTCTGGGTTAGGCAAAACACACTAGAAGGAATACATTAGGATTAAACTATGTGACTTTAAGGATGCCTGAGGTTTAGACTTAGCTGAATGGAGAGGGAAGAGAGAAAGGAGGTGGTGAGAGGGGAGAAAATCAACAATAGCCCACTAAAACTACCTAACACCTAAATGAAGTTTGTGATTTTGGACGGGGGTGGGGGTGTGAAATCTGATAAACAACCAGAAGCATTGCCATTATGCAACCTTACTGAAAAATACCGTATAAGCACATTACAGATCCATTTCTCTAACTAGAACAGAACACTGGGTGTATAAAGCATGATCAGTACCATTAGTATATTTGGAAAGGATTTAAAATCCTTGTTAAAAGGGCACAGCAACAAAATCACACATGCACAACTTGAAGCTGCAGACCCCAAACGGACATTTATAACCACAGCATCCGCATTTTCCCAAGAAACTTATGTCTTTTTGACATCAGTTGGCTCTCCTGCCAGCTCTCTATACTTGCTGCCAGGTTTTCCCTCTAACTTCACTGCATGTAGAGAAATAAATTGCCAAGTGATAGGTTGTAAAGGGAGATCCCAGATTTGTATTCTTATTAGTGAATTAAAGAATGAAACAGCAATCTTCTTACCTTGAACTGACAGACGCAAGTCACACTGTCTCCAATTCTTAAACACTCCCCATCAAATTTACAGGTATTGGTATCACAGAGAAAGAGATCATTTTCTCTGTCATCATAACCTCAAATGTAAACAGAAAAATACTGTCAGCTTCAGTCTGGCAGGATATACAATACAGGGTGATTGCTTTTCTAATTTACATAGCACCACAATCTTGTTGGTGAAATAATACAGTCTGGATGTTCTATCCTTCCCTGTTTTCAATTATCCACACTTTATGTCATTATTCCCCACACCTCCACCCTCTTTATTCTACAGTATTAAACAGACTCCAGTTCCTCAAAAATGATCCAGTGACTGGTGTATTATATTTTCTTTGGTTGGTTCAACATTTTTCCATGCAATAGCAGATCTTTGGGTCTAAAGTCCAAATTGGAATTTCTCCAGACTATGCAATAACAAAGCCCCAATAATAAAGATAAACAGGCTGTGTGTTTTCTGTGATGGTCTGTCTGATTCCAATGAAGATTGATCACCTCTAAGTTAACAGGAGGGGTGCCAGATTCTTCAGAGTGAACCTAGTTCTTTCCCGTCAGTTCTGCAGACAAATAGATCTGGCTGAAGATTTAGCTCATGAATGCCAGCATGAATTTCAGATTTCACTAGTTGCCATCCCACTCCGACAGTGTGTAGCAAGGCATTAAACAAAACAGCTATATTACACTCCAAATCCATTAAGATTTAATCCCACTGATTTTTTAAATGTCCTAATTCTTCTAACCATATCACTGAATATTAAAAATGAAAACAGTGAAAATTGCTTCTTGCCAACCTATTATATATTATACATATATTACCTTGAAGGTTGATATTTTCTCAGAACCCTATTATAAGGTCTCATTGCAGAAACACCTCGAATATCGGAGGCATAGCCTGTTGACCCAAATATTATATTCACTGTAAAGTCAGCAACTTTAAGGATGAAAAAAAATTGGGATCACCCTATTTTGAGACTCCAGGTTTTTTTTTAAATCAGTGGATAGATAAGCATTTGACTTTAACCTATACACAGCACTTGTCTCCCAACCTCCAACGCACGCACACACATACACACAACGTGACATATTTAAACACACATCACTTTGTCACTGAAAGAGACCGAGTGATTCTGCTTCACCAGAAGCCTGCTAATGGGTCTGGAGATCTGTCTCCCCCTCTCTATATAAAAGAGTGCTTCAAAAAGAAGGACTGAACATCAGCTAGAAACAGAAAACCATGGGCGTTGACAAACAGAGGTTATATTGAAAATACTGCACAAATGGTAAACACGCTCCACGCAATGCACTGTTATTATTGTATTAAGGGCTATGCTGATCAGTCACAAAGCCAGCTCGCAGCTGATCTAAAAGGGCAAGAACTCCGGTCCCCAGCCTCTTCCTTATTCAATTAGTACATTTCACCCGCACTGTGCCTGGCAGGCACCTTCCAGCGGGGCTGAAATTGACCAGATGAAGCGGAAAAGCCTGTTTAATAGCAGCCCGCAGAAGAACTCGAGGAAAGAGGCGTTACTTCTTGATCACTTGCGGCTAGCTACCCTGCCCTTTGGTCCTGTGAATACCCAGTGTGACAGCTGCAAACGATTCCTCTGCTAACTTTTCCCCAGAAACTATAGGGTTTACAAAGTGAATACAACATAATGAAAGACAGAAAAGCAAACAAAATCCCATGCCTACAACAAAATCGAAATGCCTGGAAGCAGCGACAAAAAAGGGGTCTTCGCCCAACAGGATTAACCTTCCATATTATTATTATTATCAGGAGTTGCTTTTTCTTGTAAAGACGACCTATCACGGACTCTTGCAGTTTCTGCAAGGAATCAGCATTTCTCAGACAGCCACAACGTGATTTATTACATTCGCTCTCCTAAAATTGTTTCTCTCTCTCTCTCTCTCACACACACACAGTTCTCACTTCTAATACGTTATGAAAAACAAAACACCCCATGGCACTGATCAGTCTTGCGGGATCACAAAATGATAGTGTGTGCCCAGCCTGCAACAAACTCTACGGAGTACACCGCTGGAAGGAAAGCTCGAGCAGATGCCATTATAGTGCAGGGCGGGGGAAGTACTGAAACATCCCTGCACTTTCCGCCCTGCTGTCCAGTCCCTCCTTTGGCAATGCACACTGGACAGTCACAGGGAGGGCTGGCGAAGTGCTCTGTAATTTGCAGTCAGCGCCGCGATCTGCAGGTTTTGGGACGAGCCCGCCTTTGGAAAAGGACACCGAGAGGAAGGTGGCGGGGGATCTGGCTTGCAGCTTACCGGAGCAGTTCCAGCCGGTAGGCGTTTGGCAGTCACTTAAGGAGGTAGGGAAAGCGGCAAGTTTCACGGGTCGGGCTATGAGGAGTAACATCACCGGCAGCAGCAGCCAGCAACAGCAATCGCAAAGTGTCCAGCCGCCGCCGCCGCACTGCCGAGGGGGGGAGGCTTCCCCCAGCACCATGACTTCTTAACTCAACTCGGCGGCGGCAGCAGCCAGGGGCTCCCCGAAGCGGCGCGGTCTCGGGGCGACGGGGGGCAGGAGGGATCCGGGCGGGGGGCTGCCTAGCATCCCGGCGGCCCCGGCCAGCAGCGGGTCAGGAAGAGGCAGCCGGGTCCCGGCATGACGATCCCGAGAGTTTCCCAGCGGCGGCGCGATCCGGCGGCCAGGCTCAGCCCGAGGCGCGGCGGCGGCCGGGCAGGAGGGAGGCGGCGGCGGCGGCAGCTGCCATAGGGCTCCGGGCGGGGAGGGAGTCACGGCGCTCCACAGCCCAACGGCCGCCGCCCGCTCTCGCGCTCTGCCGCCCGCATCTCTCTGGCGCGGGGGAAGCAGCAGGTCCCTCAGCTCGCCGGGGTCACGTGGCCGAGGCAGCCCGGCCCCTGATTGGAGGAGCGGGATGCAGGTCCCCCGGCAGGGCGGGGCCGGCGGCGGCGGCGGGCGGAGGGATGCGGCGGCGGCGGCAGCGGCTGCTGCCCGGGACCCGCTCGGGACCGGGCTGAGGAGACTCCGCGCTGCGCCGCGGGGAACCGGACTCTGCGGACAGCCCCCGCCCGCCGCTATGGATCGGGGCGGCCGGCCGGAGCCGCTCGCCGGGGTGGGCTGGAGCAGCAGCTCTGCGGACTCCCCGCCGCCCCGGGTGCGCCTGCGGCGGGACCCGCAGCCGCTGAGGGAGCCGGGGGGCTCCAGCCAGGGCGCACCCCCATAGAGCGTGCAGGCACGTGCGCGGCACGCTCCCCCACCCATGCCCTCCACGCGCAGTCACACACACGCGTGCACAAGGCTGCAGTCACACATGCCTGCGGGCTTCGTCGCTTGTGCGCATTGCACGCGCCCAGGTACATGCGTGACGCCCGCAGCAGCTGCGCACGTACCACCAGCCCGGGGGCTGGTGAAGTTCCTAGCAACTACCCCCCGGGCTGAGCTGTTCGCCCGTGGCGGGGTTGGCGTGGGGGGCGGGGAATGGCAGGTCGGCTGTAAAGCGGACAAACCGTCCCGGGCCGGCGGTTAAAAGGGTGGAGAGGAGGCGACCCGAGGGAAAGGAGACATCCCCGGCCCTGCCCAGAAGGCGGCAGAACGCACCAGGTCTCGGAGGGTGCAGCGACAGCAGCATCCCGGCGGAGCAGATGAAGGAAAACGCACGATCACGGTGGTGTGCAGGGCTCTGTTAGCCTCAGACGTGTGTGCTTGGCGGGGAGACTGTGAAACTCCGCGGGAGCCTCCGTCTGCCCAGCGGGGCTGGCAGGATCCGCCTTGCGCCCGCTGCACCCTTCGCAGCCAGACCCCCTCTCTGACCGCTAATGGGGCCATCACTGACCGCCCCGGGGGACCCTCCTTCCTCTCTCCTCCCAGGTCGCCCGCATCGCACAAGGGAGTTACCGAGACCCCGAGGCGCGCGCGGTGTTTGCCGTTAAGAGCTGCGCGCAGAACAGCTTGTTTGGGGGGCGCCACGCTCGCGCCTAGCCCCGCAAAAGGGGACGGCAGGGCCCTTGGCCTGGGCCCCCCAGCGCTGGCTGAGCGGGTCAGACAGCCACAGGAAGCTTTCAAATGCAACCTCCCCACCCCTCCCAGCCCTCCTCTGCCCGTCTCCTTCCCGCTGTGAGCGCACACAGCAGCAAGGTCCCTCCAAGTTAGCGCAGTCGGTCTTTGGTGGAGAGGTGTGTATGGGGGGGAAGGACTAGCCCCATCTTCCTCTCAACCTCCCAGGTAAAGAGCCCAGGCTCACAGCCACCCCCGCCCCCAACAGTTAAAGTGCAGCTGTTCACAGGCTGGGCTGTGGCTTCTTGCTCCTTGCTCAGGGAGGCTCCATAAAAACACGGATCAATTTACCCAGACGGCATCAAAGCCTCGGTTTTTTCCCCCTAGACGCAGCAGCGGAATCCGTTAAGGAAAAGGCAGAGCCATTAGCTAGAATGGTGATCCCGTAACGCAGAGGACCAGAAATCAAAGGGCTGCACGCGCTGTCTGCGGCAGCCCTTTACACACAAGTAACATCACATCAATACGTTGTGAACGTGGAGAAAGATTGAGAAACTCGGCTGCAGACAGGCATCTTTGCTCGCTGGAGAAGAGCCGCTCTGGCAACTCATCAGGCAGGCTTCTGAAAATAAACCACGCGTTAAGCTAAATAAAAGGAAGGCCATTACAAAGTGTTTATGCAACAATTACCCCGAGAAAACAGGACCTCGCTGCACTTCAGCGCCCGGCTCACAACATAAAAGATCATCAGTGAGGCCTGCAACCTTTTAACGGTTCCAAGTGTATCCGAAGGCTAAGTAAATGCTCACTAATCATAAATTCCTTCTTTAGAGTCCCCTTGCCGTACAGTGAAACTCCAGCAGAGTTAATGGTCTTAAAGAGTCAGCAACTACAATTGCATCCATCATTCCCTCCTCCCGCTCCCACATTCCTAAATTATTGAGCACTGCAAGAAATGTCACCTTACGGACAAATGCTGGGGATTTTATGTTGCTTCGTTTAAACACTGACGGGCTGTAGCAATACCACCAAGGGGGAAGCGCGGGGGGGTGGGGGGGTGTCAGAAACTGGCAAGCACCACCGTGTGGCAGGAGAACATCAGGCGCTGAATATTGCGTCGCTGAAGAAGTAAATAGATAAATAAATATTATACACATCCGTTTTCTCCTTAAGCAGCCGGCACCTGGTTTGAAGTGGGGAGGGCGGGGGAACGGGTTCCTCACTCTTCCCAAGCAGGGGCAGAGCTGCGTCCTTCAGCTGGAACCTGAATTTAACCAGGCACCAAAGTCCATGGCCAAGATTTTCAAACGTGGGTGCCTATAGCAGCTAAATAAATGGGCTGATTTTCAAAAGTCCCCAGAGACCTACTACTGCCCAACACTTCTGAAAATCTGGCCAATTATTTTGGCAAGTAAATAAGGATTTAAAAAAAAAAAAAACCCAGCGTGGCCTGCCTATTTGATGAAGCAATGTCCTAAAGAGCCTGTTTGTATTCAATAATAATATTAATCCAGATCTTTTGTTTAGATGTCACAGCATCATAGAATACTCTCATAGGGGAACACCTGCAGGAGGGGGCCAGAAAGGTCCAAGAGACTGAATGCATGGAATTTCCTCCTCATCTTCTCCTGAGGGAGAAGGAATTAGGGGTTTCAGAAAAGGCAGGGGCTGCAGCTTCTCAACCCCCAGAAGGAGGGGAAATTCCATTCCTCCTCTACACTGGCCCTCTGCTTCTCCTGCTCCCAACCCACCTGCCATTACGCTGTCATTATCGACTCCCCGAGTCCCATTGCCTTGACTAGGATTAAAGATGTGTTGGTTAGGACATGTTAGCCATACATTCTAAGATTTAAAAGTCTGGTTTAGACAAGGCAGTTGTGACTTCTAACGTGGTTGAATTGGAAGCTAGATAGGATCACAGGTTTAACGTCAATGGAGCTACTTGACTTAGACCAGAATCTGGACCTGGATCTCTTGTTGCTTTTCCTTTCTCTTTTAATTTCTAGTTTTATCTCTCTCTCTCTCTCTCTCATATTTCTTTATTTCTTCTCTTTTTTCATTTCATTTTCCCTTCATCCCCTTCCTTTTGTTTTTCCCTCTGGTATTTGTTGTTTATCTATCACTGAAGTTGTAGAACATGGAGGAGACAAAGTCTATGCATTGAGGTGCTTACCATCTAAACAGACAAAAAGACTAGCAATCAGACACATGAAGCACCCACTGATCAGCAGATGGAATCATGACAGACCATTGAGCAGGGGCGATAGAATCCTGACAGAGTTTGCAGTAGAGGTTGTGCTCTTTCTTTTCTCCCTCTATCTGTCTCTTTCCCTTCTCTTTGTCAAAGTCTTTCTGGTCCCAGATCTTGTTTTGTTCCTTCTCTAGCTCTCTCCAATCTCTCTTCATTTTCCCTAGTTCTTCCCCACAGTCTCACTGCTTCTTCCTCCATCTTGGGAATTCTACCTCTTCCCATATCCACAGCCTCTCTTTCCCTCTCTCGATCCTCTACTCAGACTATGTTCCAGCAATCCTTTCCCAGGCTCCCCCCATAACTTATTTTCCTTCCCCACAACCATGGACTTCAAAATCAGCACTGGCCTTTTCCAGGTGCGTAGTGGCAATTTTGGAAATTTTGGTCCAGGACCCTCACAAAGCAGGGCCTTTCTTAAATTCCCTGGGCTGCCTCATAGTACATCACACAGTGTGTGATAGCAAAGGCAGCTCTGGCATTTATAGAAAAAGAACACCAGTAATAGAGACCAGTTTTAAAAAAAATAAAGCTAGAATGTCATATTATATTAGGGTAATGCAGTGCTCAGCATAAGAAGTTCTGAGACACCTATCAACTGTAACTGTCTTATACATAGGTCTCAAAGACAGGCACCTGTTTCATTGTCATCCATTCAGACAAGAGGCATTTTCTGGTTCCAGATGAAGTTGCAAAGGAGTGTTCCAACGTTTGTGCCTGCCTTTTGACCTTACCTTGGACTCTGGGACTTTCACCAGAGGTCACATATGGCAGCAGGACACAGACATCTGGAATTTGAAATTCATATTTGCCTACATGACTGGCCAGTGCAGGCACAGTCTCAGATATAGTACCATCAATATCCAAGGCTGCTGTAAAAGAAACTTTACTCATACAAATATTTCATGATAAAAATACAGCTGCCACAGTGTTCAAAATGTCCTGTTTCTCTTTTTTCTCTTTAGACATTTCTTATGAATGACCAGACACTGAGATACAATAATTTTCTCATATAGTACCTAGTTGAGAAACACATTCTTCTGCACTATTAATCCCTTATTGCACAGTCTATTGTTAGCACAGTATTCTCAGCTACCCTTCAGCATATAGGCCAGTTCATATCTGCATTTGTCTATATTCCCATCCAATCACAACTATATGAAAATTACTATCTGCATCTGGAGTGTCAGATTCTTTCCCATCACTACCCCACTACGGCTGTTTTGTGTCTCTCTGATGTGATAAATGAGTCTGAAGCCAGCAGATCCAGCTCTCTGAGGATTCTCAGGGTAACGTAGAGCCCCAAGCACAGGGAGCATTTCTGGGAGAACAGGAATGTGGCTGGAATATTCCTGTTCTCCTGCACAGGCTTCAGAAGCTGGAATGGCCCCTTGAGGGCCAGGGTCCAGGATAATGTTCTGAAATGGTTTCAATCCTTTCTGGAGGAGCGCACTCCCTGAGCAGTGATGGGAAACTGGACTTCCATTAAGACACTTCACTTGTGAACGTAATGGCCATGCTGGGTCAGACCAATATCCTGTCTCCCAACAGTGCTTCAGAAAGAATGAACAGAACAGGGCAATTATTGAGTGTTCCATCACGTCATCCAGTCCCAGTTCTGGCAGTAAGAGGTTTTGGGAACACCCGGAGAATGTGGTTGCATCCCTGACCATCTTGGCTAAGACCAACTGATGGACGTATCCTTCATGAACTTATCTAATTCTTCTTTGAACCCAGTTATACTTTTGGCCTTCACAACATCCCCTGGCAATAAAGTCCCACAGGTGAACTATGCAATGCATGAAGAAGTACTTCCTTATGTTTATTTTAAATTGCTGCCTATTATTTTCATTGGGAGACCCCTGGTTCTTGAGTTATGTGAAAGGGTAAACAGCACTTTACCATTTGCTTTCTCCACATCAGTCATGATTTTATAGACCTCTATCATATCCCCTCTAAGTCATCTTTTTTCTAAACTAAACAGTCCCTGTTCCAAACCCCTAATCATTGTTATTGCCTTCTCTGTACCTTTTCTAATTCGAATGTATCTTTTTTAAGTTGATCAAAACAGCATGCAATATTGAAGGTGTGGGTGTACCATGAATTTATATAGTAGCATTATATTTTCAATCATTATCCCTTTCCTTATGGCTTCTAATATTCTGTTAGCTTTTTTGACTGCTATGGCACACTGAACAGTTATTTTCAGACAACTATCTATGATGACTCCAAGATCTCTTTCTTGAGTGGTACCAGCTAATTTAGTCCCCATCATTTTGTATGTATAGTTGGGATTATGTTTTCCAATATGCATTTCTTTGTACTTATCAACATTGAATTTCATCTGTCATTTTGTTACCTAGTCATCCAGTTTTGTGAGATCACTCTAACTCTTCACAGTCTGCTTTGGACTTACCTATCTTGAGTAATTTTGTATCGTCATTTAGGAATATGTTGAACAGAACTGGTCCCAGCACAGATCCTTGGGGTACCCCGCTATTTACCCTTTTCCATTGTGAAACTGACCATTTATTCCTATCCTTTGTTTCTTATCTTTTAACCAATTATTGATCCATGAGAGGATCTTTCCTCTTATCCAGGACTGCTTATTTACTCACAGACCTTTGGTATGGAACTTTGTCAAATGCTTTCTGAAAGTCCAAGTTAACTATATCAACTGGATCAGCCTAGTCTACATGCTTGATGACATCCTCAGATAATTCTAACAGATTGGCGAGGCATAATTACAAAAACCATGTTGACTCTTCCCTGACATATCATGTTCATCTGACAGTCCAATAATTCTGTTCTTTACTTTAGCTTCAACCAATTTGCCTAGTACTGAAGTTAGGCTTACCAGCCTGTAATTGCCAGGATCACCTCTGGAGCTTTTTTTTTTTTTAAACCAGTGTTACGTTAGCTATCCTCCAGTTATCTGGTACAGAGGCCGATTTAAGTGTCAGGTAACATACCACAGTTAGTAGTTCTGCAATTTCATATTTGACTTCCTTCAGAACTCTTGGGCGAATACCATCTGGTCATGGTGACTTATTTCTGTGTATCAATTTGTTCCAAAACCTCCTCTACTGACATACTCCTCAATCTGGTATAGTTCCTCAGATTTGTCCCCTAAAAAGAATGACTCAGTTGTAGGAATCTCCCTCACATCCTTTGTATTGAAGACCAATGCAAAGAATTCGCTTCTCTGCAACAGCCTTGTTTTTGTTCAGTGCTCTGTTAGCAGATTCATTGTCCCAATGGCCCGACTGATCGTTTGGCAGGCTTCCTGCTTCTAAAGACTTAAAAAATTGCGGTTAGTTTTTGTATTTTTGCTAGTTGTTCTTCAAATTATTTTTTGGTCTGTCTAATTGTACTTTTACATTTGACTTTGCCTGGCTCCTTTTTATTGTCCTCAGTAGGATTTGACTTCCAGGTTTTAACTAACTTCTTGCTTCTAACTGCCTCTTTTTCTCTGTTGTTTAGACACAGTGGCATTTTTTTTGGTTGTCTTACTGTATGCTTGGTTTTTTATTTGGAGTATATATTTAGTTTAAGCCTCTACTATGGTGTTTTTATAGTTTCTATGCAGCTTTCAGGCACACAGTAAGCATCCGATGAAGTGAGCTGTAGCTCACAAAAGCTTATGCTCAAATAAATTGGTTAGTCTCTAAGGTGCCACAAGTACCCCTTTTCTTTTCCCCCCGTGACTGTTTCTTTTAATTTCCATTTAACTAGCTTCCTCATTTCGGTGTAGTTCCCTGTGATAGAGTGCAGGGAGTGAACAAGTGAGCCTGCACTCTGATCACTGACATGCCAATTACTTATTCAGAGAAAGCTGATTGAGATAATTGGATAATCAGGTTGGGTGGGATAAAGAGCCAATTAGCCCATCAGCCTAAATCTGATAAAGAGGCACAGGAAGGAAGCACCAAGAGTGTAGGGGATTGGGGAGGAAACAGAAACAGGGCCATCTGAGTCCAATCACACAGAAGGCCTCAGGGAAAGGAGACTCCTTTTCCACTCAGGGTCCTGATGAGAGGGCCAAAGGCACTGAAGATATTGGAAATGGACCATTGCACAGGGACTGGAGTGGAGTGGTGTTGATGGAGGGAACTCAAACTAAATGGCACTGTGAATGTACCAAAAGTGGAGTCTACTCAGTTTCTGCAGGACAAGAAGACAGGAGGAAAGACACACCCTCTTGCATTCCCCTTTTAGAAGTTAAATGCTACTGTGATCGGTTTCTTTGGTATTTTGCCCCCTACAAGGATGTTAAGTTTAATTTAGTTATGGTCACTACTTCTGACCAGTTCAACCATATTCACTTCTTGGACTAGATTCCACAAGGATCATTGTCTTTCTGGTCCTATTCAACATCTTCATGCAGCCATTAGATAAACTGGTCAGATGACATCAACTCAGGATTGGATGTTTTTCTAAAATATATGTTCTAGGAATTATTTTGGGGAAGTTCTATGGCCTGTGTTATACAAGTGGTCAGATTAGATGATCACAATGGTCCCGTCTGGCCTTGGAATCTATGAAGTGCTAGTAATATACAGATGACATACAGCTCCATTTATATGACCACATATGATTATACCATCACCACCAAGATGGCTCAGTGCTTGGATGAGATCAGCTCATAGATGTAGAAGAACTGGTTGGAGCTGAACCCAAGCAAGATAGAGGTGATGCTGGTGGACATAGAATAGCATTTTGAAGAGCCTGCAGCTATGGAACAGTCCCTTTTGCTTGAAAATTCACATCCACAATTGCTCAGCTCAGTCAGTAGCTTAGGAGTGCTCCTAGGTTCCTCCCTGATGTTAAACTCTCACATAGCAGGATCCCTTTCTACCATCTCCAGGCAACTACTTCCCATCCCAGTGAATGACGACTTGACCTCAGTTTTTCATGCCTTTGTCATCTCTTGTCCAGGTACATTGCATTGCTGTAGTCCAGCCAAGAAACCTTCAGCATTTAAGAAACTCCAACAGAATGCTACAGCACATCCCCTCAGCAACACAGGTTCCCATGGGCACATCAGATCTGTCCTCTACTCCCTACAGAATACAAAATTAAATTCAAGTCCTTATCTATGGCCTGGGCCCAGGGTATTTAAAAGCTCCAGGATGAAGACCATGGTTGACAACTTTGCTCCTCTGGACTATGGAAATTTCTATAATAACGGTAAAGCTTGTCTGCGTAGGAGACAGAGCATTCTTGTGGGCTAGCCCAAGAATGTGGAATGAACTGCTCCAGAAACTAAGAACCATCATAAAGCTCACCACCTTCTGCTCCACGTGCAAGGCACATTTCTTTGACCGTGCCTTCTCGCTCACACACACAATATAAAATAACCAAACCAAACAAACCAACAAAAATCCAAAACAAAACACTCCACTGTACACATTCTCCCACCCTGGGGAGAACATGAGAAAACAAACACATGACAGAGGTTAGTCTTATTGTTCAATGCTCTAGTGGAAGGCACTCAAATAAGAGGTAGGTGGTATTATTTCTACTACTACAGTGATAAGTGTAGGACAAGAACCTAGATAAAATAGACTAGACTCTGGCCAATCCCAGGATAAAGGGGACATACAGGTGATCTAAAGCCATCTTTTAGCTTCCTCTCTTTGCCCCGGTCCTGAACACAGCTGTGCTGGTTTGGAGACCCTAGCTCCGTAGGGGTGCTAGAGCACCTACGATCGTGAGGTGGTATCCTCTGCCCAGTTTCTCTTTTTAATATGATTTAAAATATTAACTTTCATCCAACAAAAACCGAGAGTTTGATTTTTAACCAGAAGATAAATTGTTCAGGATATAATTTATGAGTTTGGAGCGCTAGCAGTATCTTGTACTCTTGTGCTATTTGCCATCCACCATAAATCACACCCAGTATTCCCAGATTTGAACAGACTACCCAGGTTTGAACAGGTTTCAGAGTAGCAGCCGTGTTAGTCTGTATCCGCAAAAAGAAAAGGAGTACTTGTGGCACCTTAGAGACTAACCAATTTATTTGAGCATAAGCTTTCGTGAGCTACAGCCCACTTCATCGGATTGAGCTATAGCTCATGAAAGCTTATGCTCAAATACATTTGTTAGTCTCTAAGGTGCCACAAGTACTCCTTTTCTTTTTGCAGCTTTGAACAGTTTTACCAAAAAGTCGGTGGTTTTAGCCCTGCACTTTTGTAAGTCCCATGCTCCTATAAGAAGCGAGTGTTGGAGCACATTTTATTATACATCATATACTTGCTGGAATAAGCAGTACACATGGGCCTACTCTGATGCGTACCAAAAGGGTACTGTTTGTCTATATCTGATAGCACAGATTTTATACTGCTTTCAGCTAACTCACAGATCTGAATGCAAAATAAAGCACACTTGGACATCACATGGATTTTTGATGCTCTCAGGGGCTCCTTTGGGTCTTTAAACCAATAAATAGATTACATTCATCTGCCTGTTTTCTCCCCCCATTCATGACAAAAATAACATGGATTTTAATCTTCATTTGAACTAGTGAGTAATCCAAGCACATATCATTGCCAGTTACTCAAATAAAAGTATTTTTCACTGTAATTAACTGTTTCAGAGGACAAAGTGGGAAAGAATACAAAAGAATGAAAAAAACTCTTTTTATATAAACATGAGAAGGCTCAGCATTTCCTGACATGTGACATGCCTCTCAGCAGATTGTGTCAGCCTTTGATTTTTGACTGAAGCATTCCACAGCCTTGGTGGCAAAAAGCAATCTTGTGATTTACTTTTCGTTTCACCGCGTTTTATGGCTCATGCTAGGAAATAGGGCAAACCTACATGCAAAAAGTTATAATACATACTGGTACAGTATATAGCACTGGTTGGGCTATATGAAATTGATAGGAACAATCACAAATAGGGCAAGAAAAGTGAGGAAGAATATTATTGTACGCAGTGGTGGTGTAGCCTTGTTGGTCCCAGGATATTAGAGAGACAAGGTGGGTGGTGTGGCAGAGCTCCGACCTTGTCCCCATGGGTCCCGCGCTTCCAGGTTTATGCTAGCTTCAGAGGCTCACTGCAACCCTCCACATAGCCCTTCTCTCTCTAGGGCCAGGGATACAGTCTACTGAGCCCTTTTCATCATAAGCCAGCAAGGAGGTTGGTGAGAGAATTCCCACAGTCTCTGTTGCTCCTACGGCCTTATACCAAAACCATTTAGCCTCCTCTCCTGACAGGGGCCTGTTTTCCCCGCCCAGGAGGTGTTTCTGTAGTGGCAGGTTGTGGAAGGAACCCGGCCCCGCCCCCACTCCGGGTTCCGGCCCAAAGACCCTAATGGTAGCAGCTGTTGGCAGCCAATCTTTCACTGCCAGCGTTGCTACATTTCCCTGGGCCACTTCCTCACAGCTCTCCTGCTTCTCCCTTCTTCACCCTTACCTTAGGGCTCCCTTACCAATGCCTTGAGCGTGTCTTCATTAACCAGTCCTTCAGCTGCACTTCCTCTCCTGGAGTGAGCCCTTTTATAGTATCAGAGGGGCCTTAATTAGGGTCAGGTGGTCACATTAGCTTAATGGCCTCACCTAACTCTTTGCAGGTTAATTGGAGTCAGGTGTTATTATTAGCCCAGAGCAGCCCCTGCTCTGGTCAGTCAGGGAACAGAAAACTGTTAATCCAGTGGCCAGTATATCTGCCTTCTGCTACTCTGCTGTAGCCAACTGGTCTGGGTCTATCACAGTGGGGTAATATCTTTTATTGGACTGTCTGTGAATATTGACATTTTACTTTTTGGTTATACATAAGTAGACTAAAATGTATGGATTCTGACAGTTTATGTAGTACAGTTCTGGAGTTTTAAAATTTCACCTTCCAGCAGGGCTTTTTACATAGGAATTCAATGTTACTCAATACCATTCATTCCAGACGAGCAGGAATGAACGTCCTCTTCAAGACAGGGAGAAATTCATAATTCTGCCTAAGAAGGTCAACCAACTCAAAAGCTCTCACTTTTGAACTCACAAGAAGCCTAGTTCCTACAAGCCTCATTAGTAGCAAAATCAACAAACACTGAAAATCACTGCTTCTTCCAGGACAGACAATAGTTCAATGGATTAAGTGACATGGCAACTCTTGAGAGAGAGAGAGATAAAAGGGAAAACTTTCCAAATTTGATGACATTTGGCTTTTATTTTTAGGATTGTTTGACTGGCAGGTAATTGTGGAATGCTGATGAGTATATGGCACTGTATTGCTACAGGTGGGACAGCTCTGGAGACAGTTATAGAATGACGTCATTCCCGTATGATGTCAATTTCCTGGCTCCGCATGGTGTTTCTTCTGTCTGATACACTATGTTCTGTGTGTCATCTTTCCCTTATCTCCTGTTGCCCCCCCACCAGGCTTTGGCTCCTGTTCTTGGAGTTTTCTTGCAACACAGGAAGAAATGTAAGAATATTATTGTGCAGTATAATGAATATAGCTTGATTTGGTACTTACTTTTGATCGTTGTTATTTCATTGGGATTTTTAGAACTGTTTGTTCTCTATCATGCAATCAAAACATTTCCTCAAAAGAACAGACACACTCAAAGGCATTTTCACTGATGGTGGCGTTAGAGGGAATTCATTCCCTCAGCCTAAAACCCATTGTCTTTTTGTTCTATGTGGGTGGAGAATAGGGAGATGAAATTCACTCCCCCCCACACACACACTCAATCAGGGCCTCTGTGCAGCTCCCCGCTACTCAGGTAATATTCCTATGAAGAATTTAAGATTTTGACTTATGAAAACGTAAAGGGCTTGGGACTTACTTATCGGAAAGGCCACTCTTCTCCCCCTGTAACATACTGCCATAGCTGTGGTCAGCAGAGGTGGCTGAGCTGGAGCCCCATTCATGAGAGAGAGTGATGTTAGCTGACAGGGCATTTTCCATGACCGTGCAATGTCTCTGGTCCTGAATCTAGGTCTGGGAGTACCCCAAGACAGCTGCTGTATCCTTGCTTCAACCTATTGTCTGCTGAAACCTGGTGGGCTGAGATGCTAGTAGGATGATAGCCTCAGCCAAGGCACCAACCACAAGAACTGTGATTGGAGAATTGCCCAGCTCCACCAATTGGTCCAACCATGGCATACTATTTATGCCAGAAGGAAGCACAAGAAGTTTGTCCAAGCAACAAGGTGATTTCCTGTTGTGGCTGCACTGGACCCTGCTTGTGCCTGCCTCCTGCACCCAACCCTGTTCCTGATTCCTGCTCTGCTCCTGGATCCTGCCTTTGTTCCTGTTCTGACTGTGCTCCTGCTTCTTGCTTGATCCTTGCCTCTCCTCCAGTTCTGGTCCTTACACCTCACCTCCAGTCATCAGTTACCAGTCCTGGCTCTGACCCTGACCTCTGACTTCTGTCCCTCTCTTTGACATTTGGGGTTTGACCTTGGCTCTGACCCTCAGCTTTGATTCCTGACTCTGGCTTGACCCCTCGCTCTGGTAATTAGCAGTTGACTCTGGTGATGACCTTGGGCTTTGCTCCCCAACCTGAATGCCTGCTCTGCCCACTAGACCTAGCTCCAGCTCTGACTATTAGACCAGACCACCTACATCTTGCTCCTTAGCAGAGAGTTCCATAGCTTTGGAACTCATTCCCCCCTTGTTCTGAAATAGTCCTGGTTTATAGCCTCCAGGGCATGCTGCAAGGCAGAACTGAGGGAGAGTACAAAGACCTGGGGAGATCACCCATGCTCTAGGAGCGACACCGATTACCTGTATTGACTCAATGGTGTAGCTGACTGTTTGACTTGCGGTTCATTCTTAATAATGTTCAGAAGACCAAATCAGCAAACTTAACCAAATTTATTGTTTAAAGACAAAGTAGTACAATGCAAACAGGAGAAATACAGACCCTCCTTCCAGGAATCAAATTCTTACAGTATATTCACCTTACAAAGCATGTGTGCTTCAGAAATATGCACTTCAGCTAGCAGTATGGTTTTACAAGTTACAAAACTTTCTACACATGACCAAAATCCACCCCAACAGTTTGTCCCACTTGTTTAATTTGTTGTTCTGTACCTTCCTTATCTTTGTTTTGGATACTAGCATTCCAGATACTGCTCTGTTAAGGTATCTCCTCAGCTTGTATGGGGGCAGAACATTAATATATTTTTGTCTTTGACAAATTTCCTATTTTCTAATACCAAAGCTGACTTTAGCTTTGCAAAATGTTGTGAGATACTTGACATAGGTGAAAAGAATTGTGGGAAGAGCATAATACATTAAGTTAACATACATTCCTAACATATATAAATTTAAATAAAATAAAATAAAATAAATGTATATTATACTCATACGTTGAACCTGTTAAGAACATAAGAATGACCATACTGGGTCAGACCAAAGGTCTATATAGTCCAGTATCCTGTCTTTTGACAGTGGTCAATGCCAGGTGCCCCAGAGGGAATGAACAGAACAGGTCATCATCAAGTGATCCATCCCCTGTCGCCCATTCCCAGCTTCTGGCAAACAGAGGCTAGGGACACTATCCCAGCCCATCCTGGCTAATAGCCATTGATGGACCTATCCTCCATGAATTTATCTAGTTATTTTTGAACCCTGTTATAGTCTTGGCTTTCACAATATTGTATACTATGCCCTAACAAACACCTATGAGCTTCCAGACATATTTTAAAGGTATTGCTTTTAACTATAAAGCTCTACGTGGCCTGAAACCAGCCTACCTGAGAGCATGCCTCTCTTCCTTTGAGACACTGCCACAACTTCCATCAGCGGGACGAGCTGATGCTAGACTCTCCTCAATATAACAAAGAGGTGGTGGCTGACAGGGTGTTCTCTGTAAGGGCTCTTGGGCTCTGGATTGCCTTCCTGCCTCTGGCCTGAAATAAACTGAATTTGCTAACTTTTAAGGCACATTTATTTCACCTGGCCTTTGAACTGGAGTTCATTTGTTTAATGCAGCACCTGGAGCAAAAGACATATGGAAGGATGGAATGGTTGAAAGTAAATGACCAAATAAAAGATATCCCAGCCTGTGGACTGGAATAGCAGTCACAGCCCCTCCATGTCAATTGCACGGAGTAATGGGGCTACTGACTCTGTGTAAGAGCAAATCCAGAATCCCTCTTCTGACCTATTCCCTTAATTCGGATCCATCTCCAACATGTCCTTCCGTGTTGATATGCATTGAGGACATGGAGACCCTTCCTTTAGCAGTCAGGGTGCACGCAGGCACCATTGCACAGCCACAAAGACACTGGCACCTGCTGTATGTGAGCTTAACTGGGGCAGAGGGCATTGTGTCAGCCCTTTGCACTGGGGCAAAGGCAAGGCATTTACAAATGCACATTTCAGTTCACCTTAAATCTATTCATGCTAAAATGCATAGTCAAACATTTGCAATATGCAGCTGAAAACTGTGGCCCAACCTCCCTTATGCCTGGAACCATTTATAAAAAGGAAAGGGCCACTAAGCCAATTGTGATTGTTATTCGTAAATTGTCATCTATGAGTATTAATAAATCAAGAGAAATCTCTGGTCTTCGCTCTTAGAGGTGCTAAGACTTTTGATGGTATGTATAAGAAGGATTTTTGCAGGGATCAGAAGGCAAAATCCCTAGAGTATTTATATATGTACAACCACACACACACACACAGAAAGTTTAGGCACTGTGAAACCAATTTGGACCTCACAGAAGAAAGAGGCTTAGGAGAGTTATAGTTCTGACCAACTAATTATTCCGATTTTTTATCAGAGGAACTGAAAAAAGGATGTTTTGTCAATACCAATATTTAGCAACAGGCTTATTTCAAACGACAGAAGCACAGGTGATGTTCAAAGGAAAACTGACTAATACGTGTTTTCCTTTTAACATACAGCTGCAATAGCAAGCCATAATAGAAAATTAGCAAGGCTTAATAAAATGTATCTGTTCTGGGAGCTATTGATTTTACTCATACAGTATGTACATATTTGGCTTTCCCTCAAAATGAAAAGAAAAAACCTTTAGAAAATTACTGGTAAAAACAGAAAAACATTTCAATCCTTATGTCATTAATTTCTGATTCAAAAATGTCATCATTTGTATGTGATAGGAAAGAATATTTTTTATGATCAGTCAGGCAACAGTAACTATTATTTTGGAGTGATCTGAAGGCATACAAACTGAAAATAGTATTTTAAAAAAATGCAAAAAAAACCAAAACAAAAAAACCGTCACCACCCTAAATATGTGAGCCAAATGGTAACTTTGGAAAAAAATGTGTTATTTAACTTGGAAAGAAGGTATCCAAATGAGCAGACAGCTTGAGCCACTACCAATAAAATAAAATAAAAGGGGGGGGGAATTTACATTTAAAGAAAGAAAATTAAACTCAGTTCATGCTCCTTCATTGCATGCAAATATACGTCACTATCCTTGGCATTGATTGGACAGCTGAAAATAAAGCAACATTTACATATCTACCTATATCATCGGGCCAAATCTTAGAAAATGGTGAGTGGGTAGACCAGGTGCTCGGGAATCCCTGCAGAAGCTAATGAATCTTCCCTATCTCAGCCAATACATCCAACGTGTTTCCTTCTGTTGCGGGAGATTGACCAGCAGGATTGTGTTTTTGCAGAGCCACTGGCCCCACTCCTTGCCCAGCTACCAGTCTACCTAGGTTCTTCTGAGACACCCATCACTGTGTTCTCTGATCACTCTCTGCCTCAATATTTTCTCCCTGCACTGGAACACACAGAATTCCATGCAGGGGATGCAGATGTGTTTAGAGTGCCCAGATCCTGCCCCTCACCTTTAGCAGTAGAACTGCCCTAGTTCTTCTGGATGGGCCAGCCCCCTGCAGCTGCCCAGAATGAGACAGGATATGGCCTTAGCCTATTGCACAGAGCCAAAGTGTCCTGCTTACATTTTCCTGAAAGTGTAGCCGTCTCTGCCCTAGCTATATCTTTACCAAATCAATGTCTGCATTCTTTGCCACACAATCTATTACAACATGGGAGCTGGGCAGGGACCAGGACAATATTCATTGCTGAGCCAGGCTACTCCCATGAGCATAAATGGGAAGGCTCTGTCTATACCGGAGATTTACCCTGTTTTGGCTAGCCATTGGTATAGCTGTATTTGTGCAAGCACCTACTGTAGACAGAGTAAACTGCTATAACTTGTGATTTACCTTTGTTTCCAGGAGGTGTAAGCTCCACGACGGCAAATAGCAGCTTTACCTGTGTACACTAGAGGTTTGCTCAGTGCAGCTACACCAACAGCTGGTCCCTGATAACTATAATCGGGGCAAATGCCCAGTATCCTACAAATCGATGGGTCTGATTCTTCATCTATTAAGTCCACTTTGCATTGCTCAAATGGTGCAAAATGGACTTAAATTGGCCACTGCACAAAGGCCCTATCTGCTGTCCGCCCTCCTAGACTAGCCACCCTCCCCCCAGCACAGGCAGACAGGCAGGGCCTGACAGAATGAAGCTGTCAGGTCCATCTGGTCCTCTCCTCGTGTAAGGTCCCTGTGGGACCTTATGCAGATGGTATAAAATAAAGCTGGTCCTCTAATTAATGCCAGGGCAAGTTGGTGCAGGATCTGCAACCAACTCCTTGTAGCCTCTAAGTGAGAGATATCTATCTATATATAGGTAGGTAGTTAGAAGATAAAGTGCCAGTAGATGGTGCTCAAGAATATGTAGCATAGTTCCTGGCTTTTGTCGGACCAGTACAACTTCTTTTTGTGTACTGCAAATGGCTTCTTGTGGGCAGCTCTTTACACAGAGCTCTTAACTCCTCTCTCTCCACTAGGGAGCTTACGCAAGGTGGAGATTCCAGCCCTATACATTTTAGAGCAGTGATTCCCTTCACCCTGGGTGGGGGGCTGGGGTGGGGGGGAATCAGCAGAGAAAGGGACATTCTCTATCCAGATTCTCTTGGAAACTCCAAAGCTCCCAGCTAGGAGATCCCTGATAAATCAAGGAGAAAAGTCAAATTATTCCAGTGAAGCATGTTGGAAATTCCCCTATAATTCTCTAAGGGAGAAAGGACTCTTAACAGAATGGAAATAGCTCAGCAAAAACTTCAGCAGCTTCTCTGTTTCTGTGTGAGAAGAGGCATTACTAGTTCCAGGAGGGTTATGCAGTTAATAATTTACATTTTCTTAAAAACTAACATTATCGCTGTCTCTGTTCAGAGTTGATTTTCTCAAGCATATGCGTGCATGCTCTTATGTTTGCACTGAGTAAACCCACTGCCGATTGAAATGTTTTTCAGTGGAATATTAGCCAAATAGATAACGGTATGCTGCATTTTTGTTGTATTTTACTAAAAAAAATGCTTACTGCCATGCTAAAAACGTAAAGGCAAAAATCTCAGCATCAATTTGGGCAGTGATTTATTTCCCAACTCCAAATTCTGTGAACTAAGGAAAGATAACAATAGTAAAAGCAATCAAATTCTTCCAGCTATTTAATCACCTCCAAGGCATGGGAGAGGATCATTACCGCATTTATTTTTACTCACAGCTGGCTATAGAGTATTCATTGGAAATTTTGTTTGAAAATGTATTTGATTTTATATTCAATTTGCTTCTGGAGAGGCATCAAAATGTCATTTTTTTTGACATAGCATGTCCTGAGGCCTGGACCTCCGAACTGTGCCATATTTTCCTGATCAGCAACCCAGTCTATATTTATTATACCTCCTTCTGGCTCTTAGTTTCATAATAGGGAATGGTGAAGTGATTGATGACTAGATAATTAACCAAGGGAACCCTCTCTGTGTAAGTATCTGTACTCATTAGACTAGAGAGAAAATGTAACTGTTATTTTCATAGTCTCTTTCCCAATAGGCACCCTGACACTTTCTGAGACCAAAGTAGTGAGAAAATGTAATTGCTAAACTCTCACACACTCATCATTAAACTAATGATATCCTTTTCCTCTCAATCTTGATTGATAAAGGAAGCAATAGAAGTAGAAGTTGTGTAGCTCCTCCCCCCATTATAATGGGAGGAAAGAGAATGTTCATAATCTCTGTGTTGCTACAGGCTGATTAGAAGAATACATACAATCTCATTGTCTCTAGTGTCAAAGTTTGACTCAGACTCACAATTTATCAGACCACTCTGTTTTATTAGCAAAGCTGCTCTGCTAATACATTTAGAAGTGAGCCCCCCGAGTGGGGCTTGTGTCTCTTAATTTATACAGTTTTTTGGAGAACAAGTTACAGAGAAGTTACAGACAAAAGAAGAAAAAAGATTTTAGTCACCACCCTTCGAGATCCCTGAGACCAGTCACGTATCTTCAATTACCTGCCACCCTTAACAATCTCCTTTAACAGCTTCCAGTTAACTTAACTAATTGCCCTTCACACCTTCCATTCTGATGCCTGCTTCTTAGACATGCTGGCTCTATCTTAATTGTTTCTCCATTCAAAAGCTAACTGTCCCTATGTGTGCTCCCTCAGATACTTTGTAACATGTTTTGGCATGCCCTCTCATATACAATGTATCCAGCATGTCCCCTTATACAAGGTTATATTTATACAATGTTATACTTCCACACTAGGCATGCAATACCAAAGGAATGTGTATGGCCGTAAATAATGTGAAAGCAGTACCAGCAATCTTACAAGGAAGACTATTCTCACAAGATATCCAGATGAACTTTTAAAGTCCCAAGAGGTGTGGATGCATATCGAGTTTTGAGTGCTCATCTGACCCAAACATGTGTACTGAGCTAATTACACATTATAGGAATTTGTTGTGAGTCAAATTTATTCACTTCAGTTGTGGATTGGTACTGCAGCTGAAACTCCAGCCCTTGTTTTGAGAACAGCATTTATTAGCCAGACTTAACCCAAAGCATTTTTTTAAATTTAAATGATGGCTGCCTTAATAGTTTACTGCCTGAAATGTTCTTTGATATTGTGGCATAAAGCTTTCAAACTGTGCACAATCAAATATAAGGGGGTCTGTTAATGCTGTGGGCTGGCACGAAACATAATTTGGAATATAGAAAGGTGATTAGCACCTTCTAAACTCTACAAAACCAGAAAGCTAAAACAATCTGGATTGGATACTAACATTGCACATAAAGTTCTTTAACATCGCATATCCTTATACTAGAGATTAGCACAGTGGTTTTAGAAAATAAACAAAATCAGAAATTCAAGGCTTTTTGATCTATGAAAGATAGTAATATTGGGTAACAGCAATATTGTCCTTTAATCACATTGATAAATGCACTGCCATGGTACCAATTTGTTAGAGCATTTGGACCCTGGTGATTTTTTTTTTTTTTATAGGAGAGAGAATGAGTGACCATTTAAAAAAGAATTTGGATGTTACCTAATCTATTTTTAGTTATAAACAGTTCCTATTTCTGTGTTTGTGTCATAATGGATCTTAACAAAACAGCCCAATTCAGGCTTTTGCCTAATAAGCTGTAGTCTTCTCACCTTATTCATGTGAGTAATCCTATTGATATCAATTGAATATGGTGAACAGAATTTGACTAAGAGACCAATAGCAATGCTTTCTCTCATTAAAAGCACCCCCGCAACAGGGGTCAGATTGATTCCTCTCTTCTAATCAGGCATCAGGGTTCCATTGTGCTAAGCACCCTACAGTATACCTAGTCAAAACGTTGTGGATTCTCTCCCTCCCCCCTGACCTGCACACACAGAAAGTTGGAGAGAAAACAAAGAGTTTCATTTTCAATTTCGTTTTCCTGTTTTTTGAAATGCCTCCTTCCTTCGTTTCGAATGGTCAGGGTTTTGTTTTGATTCCCGTCCACCCCCTTCTTTAACTTTACTTTGTCCCTTTTTCCATTGGCAAAAAGAGGTGGAGGAAATAGGGGAAAGAGTTTTTGAAAAAAAGTTTAAATAGTGACAAAGTAAAACTATTTTTTTAAAACAACATCCTTATGCTTTTGCAGTAGAAAAAAGTTAAGTCCAAGAAAATCTCCTTCCCACCTCCCTAAATTTGCTGTCACTAACTTTTTTCTCCCAAAAAAGTGAGATGTATTTTTTTTTTCTTTTCTCACTTCCTCTGATGGCTGGTCTGCACACAGATTTGTACCAGTATAACTATCTTGGTTAGAAATCGTATTTTTTTTTTAAACAGATGCATATTAGTACCCACCCTACTGCGGACACAGTTATAATGGTATAAAAATGCCATATAGAACATAAGAATGGCTATACTGGGTCAGACCAAAAGTCCATCCAGCCCAGTGTCCTGTCTACTGACAGTGGACAATGCTAGGTGCCCCAGAGGGAGTGAACCTAACAGGTAATGATTGAGTGATCTCTCTCTTGCCATCCATCTCCACCCTCTGACAGGCTAGCGACACCATTCCTTACCCATCCTGGCTATTAGCCATTAATGGACTTAACTTCCATGAATTTATCCAGTTCTCTTTTAACACTGTTATAGTCCTAGCCTTCACAACCTCCTCAGGCAAGGAATTCCACAGGTTGACTTTGCGCTGAGTGACGAAGAACTTCCTTTTATTTGTTTTAAACCTGCTACCCATTAATTTCATTTGGTGGCCCATAGTTCTTATATTATGGGAACAAGTAAATAACTTTTCCTTATTCACTTTCTCCACACCACTCATGATTTTATATACCTCTATCATATCCCCCCTTAGTCTCCTCTTTTCCAAGCTGAAAAGTCCTAGCCTCTTTAATCTCTCCTCACATGGGACCCATTCCAACCCGCTAATCATTTTAGTTGCATAGCTTATTCCCCTTACCAGCCACACTATGAGGGTAGCATTGCAAGTACAACTTGTGTGTATAAGCAAACCACAACTTAAAAAACAAACAAACCATATTTCCAGTAGCACAAAGAAGAATAGAGGGGAGATGAGAAATCTGAAACTGGACTTTTTTTGTTAAAAAAAATTCTGAAACTTTTCAGTTTGAAATTTTTTTTGAAAACTGGTCAATTTTTTGTTTTTGACTAAAATTTTCAAAAATATTCACCAGCTTAGGGCTCACACGTATACTGAAAGTTCAGCCTCTGCCCTTACAGTCCAAACACATGATAAGAGACATTATGTGGACAGAAACAAACAGAAGGATGACGATGACAATGGAGCAGCGATATACTCTCTCATTACTCTATTTTTACGTCTAGCCATAAGGTTTCTTTGGTATATTAGCAGCAGTGATGGCACAACCCACTGCTTAGCTGTTGTCCAGAGTTGTCCTTCCACTCTTTGCACCTCTTTCCCAAACACATTCACACTCCCTACACTATCCTTTCCCACATATTTTCAGATGCTGCAAAATTTGTTGACAGATATTGGGGAGCCTTTTGAACTCTCCTCCAAGTGCCACTTGGCATCATGGCAGTCATGTCTAGAGTCACTTTGCCATCACAAAATGAAAGACCTTTAAAAATTATCAGTTCCCTTATTATTTCTTCAAGTGCTTTCTTAATTAATTCATCACTGCTTTGATGGAAGCACCTATTAAAAATTAACTTTCTAAAAAAACAATGGCAGTTCTACATTCCTAGGTCTCAACGTGCCATTTAAGACAAATTCGTGCTGACTCCTGTGGGATTTTATTTTGCTTTGGTAAGTGGTTCTGGAATAGCTTTAACATTCTAGAAAATGTCTTCATATCTCACCAAAAATGTTATTTGACTCACAATATGCACCTGATCTTGCAACTCTTCCTTACTTGAATCGTACCATTGGCTACAGGTGGCCCAGTCAGACTGGTATCAATGGAAGTATTTCAGTGAGTAAGGATTATATGTGAGGAACTGCCCCAGGATCAGGCATTCTATTACTCTTAAAAACCCCCCCAAAAACAGTGTGTGTGTTAAAGATCGTCAAAACAGGTGAGAAGTGCAGTTTCTGGTAGTTACACAGACTAAAACAAATTACAGCTATGCTATATATAGGAATGAAACATGCCAATTAGATACATCAGCATTAAGTGAATGGGTAGGTTAGGGTTTTCCACTGTATTTACAGCAGACTCTCTCTAATTCATCCTAAATACTGGGCTATCCATAGCAAATTACACAATTTTGTTAATGAGAAAGTAAGTGAAGAAACAGGTATATTGTATATTGTTTTGGAGAACATTACCATTCTTCATAATGGACTAGGTCATATTTCATACAGATACTGAATCCTTGGTAATGAATCCTATAGGAAATCACTACATCTCTCACTTATTTGATCTTTGCTGAGAAGCAAGCAGAGTATGACAGCTTGGCAAAGTGTAGATTAGCAAGGGTATTTAATATTAAAACAGTAAAAGGTATTTTATGTGAAGTACACTGCAAACTGTGGGCTATGAATGAAATCACCATGGGTTTCTGGACAAATGAAGGAAAAGCCACAAGCAGACTAAGTTGTACAGAGAAAGTAATTTAACCCCCAAGTGTGATACATGTAAATGGTCTGCCTTAGGTTATTTTCAATGTGTGTACACACATATACACCTAAGCATTTTGTAAAGGTGCATGGTGATAACTTTATAGAAATGTAATAAGGTCTGAACAGAGATTTCTGATAAGTGAATCGCCTTTTGAGTTTCTTATACAGGGTTTATTGTTAATAAGTACATTATAATACAGTAGTATTACAATTAATTTATGTACTAATTGGCAATTAAAAAAAAAGATTGCTATTTTCAGTATCACATGCTTGTGCACTCAAATCACAGGGGTACAACTTAGAATGTACAATTTTCATGACCACAATTCATTGCACATTTGTCTGTACAAAGGCCTCAAACCTGAGCTACACCCCGTCACACTGTCTAGAGTGGTTCACGACCGGGAGTGCCAAGAGCAGGGCAGACTGTCAAGGAGCTGGGCAGACCCCAAACTGGTTGTGTGTTCTATAATTAGATTTCACCAACCCAGTAACAAGTGTGAACTCCTAAAGCACTATAACAGTCTTACCATGGAGTCACAGACAGTCCCCTTAGACATACCTGTCTATCTTGCCACCTAGGCAAGCTGGACTTAGTAATAGTTGGTTGCTATATATACTCCAAATGTCACAAAATATTCAGGTTGCTTCCAGTCCCAAGAGACCAGTCACTTACTCTAGATCAATTTGTCCCTCAGTTCTCTTACCAAAGACAACACATGTAACTGAAGATTTATGAACTAGGAAAAAGAAATGAGAGAGTTATTACAACGTTAAAGCAGGCAAAGATATATTCACAAACGAATTACAGCCTATTGGTTTAAAAGGTGACAGAGTTTGTAGTAATCTGTGAGCTCTGAATGTCTTTTAGGGCTAACCCAGGTTGACCCTGGGGATCTCTACTTCTGTCTCATAGCTCTGGCCTTGTGAGAATCCAAACAGCAAAAGAGATGAAAAATGTTATTGTCCCCTATTTTTATTCCCTTCTTCCAGAATTCAAGCTAATGGGAAGAGTCTTTTTGCATGGAGCCTCCTTATGTTGTGAGATGGCAATTAAGAAAGTCATTGTATTGTGACATTCCACAATGGCCAATTTAGTTTTGATAGTCCTTCTTGATGGGCAGGAGACGATCTCACCTGACTGGGGTCACAATTTCAGGGCAAACATTTTTTACAGTTATAAAGCAAAAACTTAAATATTACCTCATAGCATGTGATAAAGATATTATAAATGAGATTAATGGATGCAGCAATTTACAAGTATTTCATAAAGTCTAAACACATGGTTATAAGTCCAATACCCATATTAGCCACACTAATACACAGGTGAAACAGACTGGTTTCCAGCAATGAATTTGTCAGTGCTCAGCTGAGGCCTAACGCCTTGGTAAGAGCTGGTGCCTGGTCTGTCAGTGCCACACATCCAAAGAAGTGTGAGATGTTTGTGGATCCACATACCTGGAGGCAGATGTGCCCAGGGCTACTCTAAACTATACACGGAGGCCAGTTAAGGATTGGCAGGGCACAGAGTGCTCCAGTCATGCCGACACCCAAGCTCCTGGGAAAGTTTCAAATCTTCCCCCACATATAGGGGTTCCAGGGAAGTTTAAATAAGAGCTAGCTATGATGGCTTTATGCCAGCTGTCAAAGCTGATTCCCCACTCTGGCACTTTGAGTGCAGAAGGTGGGGGCCTGCAAGGATTTTAAGAATTAATACTTGCTACTCTAGGCTTGTATTAAACTTCCAAGGTTACAGATTTTCTCTGACCTTGGCTTGGTAAACGCTGCCACCACCCAGATGCAAAATCTCTTTTGGAACTTGGGAATTTCTTCCTGTGCGGTACCCTCAAGCCCTTTCACCTCCCCCCCGCCAGGGAAGAGCTGAGAAAGAAAACAAAGGAAATTATCTGCTGCCACCAGCTAATTAAACAACATGTGCACAAACCTCTTAGGACACCAAAAATCCAGTCCTGTTCTTAAAAAAGGTAAATGTTATTAAAAACAAAAAGAAGGAAAATACATCTGGAAGTTAGGCTTTTGCTAGATTTAAAAGAGCAATTCCAAAAATTAAGCACCCAAAATAGCTTTCTTGGGGGTTCATCTTAAGGATTACAAGCAAATAAAAGCATCTGGAGTTAGCATAGAGGAGTCCACTAGCCATAAGAAATAAACAGAAAATAAACCTAATAGTGTCTTTCTAAACATTCCTGATCTACTTACATATTTAGGTTGTTAAGAGTAGTTCTAGGTATGACCTGATGATTTTCATATCTGGCTTAAAGCTTCTCAGAGCATAACTGCTCCCTGTTCCCCTCTTTCCCGGAGAACAACAATAGAGAGAAAGGGGAAGATATCCCCCCACTTTAAAAAGTTCTAGCCTTTCCATGGGCTCTTTTGGTCAGGTGCCCATTCCCTTTCCTTTACCTGGGGGACTTTCTTAACCGTTTACAGGTAAAGCAAGCGGAGAAGAGCCACCAAGAGGGACTTTATAGCTAACTGCCTGGCTGGGTGTCCATAAAAGGGAGGTATGCCCGCTCCTTCATTTATCACACCAGCTTTACACAAGATGGGGCATACACATAATATACATATTGTGCATGAACATATGCCAAGGCTGGGGGACACTGAGGGAATTGTTCTTCTGGGTGATCAGTTTGTCTCCCTTTTCTCCAGCTTTTACAGAATCTGGTTTCCAGATTTAGAGGCAGTTTTATTTTTCATGTCTTATTTCAGAGGCCTGTTCTGATCAGAAAGCTTCTCTCCTCAGCTGCTGCCTTCCAGCTAATTCTACCTGTGCTATCACTCTGGGACATGCTAGCTGAACAGCTCCTAGCCTCAAAGCATATTCAGAAAAGGGGAAACATTTAAAGAGACAGTAACTCAAGAGATCAATATATTTCCCAAAGCAACCTGTATACTTCATACAGCAATTCCTCTCTTACCCTGCAATTTTAATCTACTTTCAGTTGAAGCAGGATGTTACACCGTGCGTGTGCATTTGTCTTGGGTCTTACTTGCGAAAGAGAAAAAATTGCAGAATGTCACTGCTTCACACAAATCACCAAACAAGATGTCATATGGAGGAAAAAGCTCTGTGTAGGGGCAACCACATATTAAAAATCACCGGCAGAGGGCTAGGGATCACTGCTTCTGGGAACAGATGTCTGGAGCAGAGGGCACCAAATGTGGGCAGGTTTCATACCTCCTTCTCTCCCCCTCCTCCCCCCCCCCCGCCCCTGCTATAAAGCTCTCCACCAGCAAGAGAAACTCAAATGTGACTCTCTCTCTTTTTCTGGGATGGGATGCAAAAGCAGCACACAGGTGCTGCTATCATGAGTAGGATTTTCCGCATCTTTCACGCCCCGCCCCCCACAGACACAAATGTGTGATTTTGCTCGAAGTGCTGATGCTGACACTAATATTCTGACTCCTGAATTTCTAAAAAAAAAAAAAAGAAGAAATTTTACATTTATTAATTGGTATAAATTCTGCCTTCAGGCTGGATCATCCCTTTATCACCTTTCACCCCCTCAGTGCCTTCAAAAATCATCTCCCTTCTAAAGAAGAAGAGGTCTTAAATGCCAATAATTTAGCAAGGAGAATTCCTCTTAATTTCTGTCTTCTGTCTCCCTGTACCGCACATTGATTATTAAATGGATGACTGTACCCTTCTATCTGGAGGATGTACAGTGCATCTCACCACAGAGCCCCTTCAAATCAAGCCTGGCACAAATGTATTATTGTGCAGAGGATCATCAATGATGACGACGGTGCTGTGACATTGCCCAATTACTTCCTCCGCTACCTCTTAAAAAGTAGATTGTAATCAGATGATTACTCACATCTGAGTAGCTGTACTTCACAGAAAATGTGCTGACAGTCCAGCAGACCTTAACAGAATAGAATAGGCATGGGGGGAAAAACTTGTGAACAGAGAGCCAGATTCTCTACTGGGAAGGGTGACCAAATTTTCCCAAAGGGAAAATGGGACACTGCATGGGGCTGGCCCAAGGCCTCCTGCCTGCATTGGGTCAGCCCGAGACCCACCTCGATCCCCCGCGCGTGGGGCCAACACGAGCCCCCCTTGCCACCTGTCCGCATGGGGCTGGCCAGGCCCCAGCTGCTCCCCTGAGCCCTCTGTCCTGCGCAGTGCTGGCACTGCCACTCATCCTCTTCCCCCTCAAACATTCCTCCACACCCCACTAGGGTTCGCACTCCACTTTTTTGCCAAAACTGCATTTGTTCAGTTGGCAAGAGCAAATGGGACAAATGCCCAGTTTTGCCAAAAAAGTTGGGACAGCTGGGACAGGGCTTAAAAAAGGGACAGTCCTGGCCAAAACAGGATGTATGGTCACTCTACTAGTGTGTTACACCAGTGTAACTCCATTTACATCAGCATCAAATACATCTGCTGATGTGGAGAGACTGGCCCATGACCAGCAAAGGATTGTGCGTACCATGTGACAAAACCACCTAGGTCTGCATTCTGCAGGTGTACTACTCAACTATCAGTTACCTGCTCAGAGAGACTTTCATATGGTTTAATTTACACTTGTGAATTGTACATTCTTTGATGAGGTCTTGCGAGCAGTTAAAAGGCTGTTTTGTGAAAAATGGTTAAATGGTTTAAACAATTGAACATATCGATGTACCATTGTTAGACATGGTGACATGCATCACAAAAGCGAAGCAGTGGCATTTTGCTTAACCCCATCTCAGAGTACAATTTCTCAGATTAAATTGTCTTCTCTGCAAATGCTGTACTAATGGCACCTGGTTTTATTTTTGTCAGCTCCACATCCTATCAGACAAACCTATCACTGCCCATTACAGATACTGTGTTGCTAAGTTCTGGCTTTACACTTAGAACACTTCAAAAAAACTGGATGTGGTTGTGTTGAGTGCCCTGCAGCTGCCATTGGCAGCAGCTGTTTTATGTGAGTCAGCTGGAGAGCACCTGCTAGGTAGATCCCTTCCCTTTGGTCAGTAGAGGTTCAATTTGGCTTCATCATACAGGTACGCTTGCAGGAAGGCTGATGTGCAGTTATAGGTTTCCCATAAGCCATAGCTAGAAGGCCCTTTTCAAGCAGCTAGAATGCGCCATTTGGAGAATGATATTAATTTCCTAGCTTTGGAGGGTTTGATTTACAAACTTGATGTGTGGTTTTGTTCAAAAGAGTCTGGGTCTGGTCAGAAGCCCACTAACATCAATAGGAGTCATTCCATTGACTTCCATGGACTTTGGATCAGACCTCATGAAATACGGCAACAAGATCTGCTCCACGGTCTATGGTCAGAAAGTCTATGCAGTGGGGGCTTTGTGGGGGCTCTCTGCACAGGGGTGTCATTCATGCTGTGTGTTTATTAAGAGCTGTAACTTGCTTAATGACAATGTAAGTTCCTACTCCTTTTTACTTCTGCTAGCATTATAGAGCTAACACAGCTTTATGGAGACTGAGCAAGACTACATCTGAGCTTGGGAATCCTCAGCAGAACTATTCACTAGGTTCCAGCTGCAGAATCCTTATCATTCGATATGATACACTGGCCAGGAAGAACTCAGGGAGCTTGCACCTTTTGTAAAATGAGCACATGCAATACTGACAGGCAAAGTTCTTATTTGTGTGGAATAGCAGCTTACTCCACAAGTAGTCCCAGTGAAGATCGTGGGCTACTCATGGAGTAAGATGCTACTCAGCATGAGTATGAATATCAGCATCTGGTCCAAAATATGAACCTCTTGATGATACTTTTTTAGAATTTAGCCATGCACACTCACTTTTGAAATGTTGCTTTGTGTGTCTGTAAATATTTTAAAGAAATCAGTTCAAGTTATTTTTTGTTAGTTTCCATGATAGTTGAAACAAAGCCAATATACTGTCTGTGTGTTCTGGCCTTGGACCTGTTTAGGAATATCCCAGATTATGTGTCACCTTTGTACTGAATTTTCTTGGTGATACAAGTGGCTGGGGGAGGGATGGGGGAACAATAGGCCGAAGGTGTAAATTCAACTCTGCACGCCTTAGTGACAATAGGAATTTGAACTAGGGTTACAGATAATATGGTTTTCGTTTGTAAAAAAAGGTTTACTACACAAAGAAAGTTTCTAATTTGCTCCTTCACATACACTGAGTTTTTATTCTAGGCAATTCTTATGACCCAACCCTAACTACACAGATAGCCACTAATGTTTTCATTGTAGGGCCAATCCTTTGTATTCAAGTGAGTTGATTATCCTCTCATTTACATTGATTTAATACCAACATAACTCCATTGATGACAATGGAATTACTTCTGATTTTACCCTGATACATAAGTGAGAGCAGAACCAGCTCCAGCATCAGTCAGTATTGTGTCACGCCTTTTAGAAACAACAAATATCAAAGACTATCAATAGCACAATTTGCAGGGAAAAATAAAGACAATTTTTATCTCTATTGAATTACTGCAAAACAGATGGATTTTTAATGGGTCAGATGTTTGCCAAAAGCATGGAGTGAAATCCTGGCCCTATTGAAGTCAATGGTAAAACCTCATTGACTTCAGTGGGGCCAGGATGTCACTATTGAATATTTCCTGTTACTGGACAACAGACATTTCTGCCAATACTATTTGCAGGCCAGTAAATGAGTTGTGTAAGTTGAATAGACAATTTGCCATTATATATATCTGACGGTTAGTGTAGTTATGGTGGGAGAGGGGAAATTAGTGTGTTTAACTTAACAAAACAAGAAACGTGTAATTAAGACTGTCATAAATACAAAGGGAAGGGTAAACACCTTTAAAATCCCTCCTGGCCAGAGGAAAAATCCTTTCACCTGTAAAGGGTTAAGAAGCTAGGATAACCTCACTGGCACCTGACCAAAATGACCAATGAGGAGACAAGATACTTTCAAAAGCTGGGAGGAGGGAGAAAAACAAAGGGTCTGGGTCTGTCTGTGTGATGCTTTTGCCGGGGACAGAACAGGAATAGAGTCCTAGAATTTAGTAAGTAATCTAGCTAGATATGCGTTAGATTATGATTTCTTTAAATGGCTGAGGAATTAAGCTGTGCTGAATAGAATGGATATTCCTATCTGTGTGTCTTTTTGTAACTTAAGGTTTTGCCTAGAGGGATTCTCTATGTTTTGAATCTGATTACCCTGAAAGGTATTTACCATCCTGATTTTACAGAGGTGATTCTTTTTATTGTTGCTTCTTTTTTTTTTTTTACTGTTTCTTCTATTAAAATTCTTCTTGTAAGATCTGAATGCTTTTTTCATTGTTCTTAAGATCCAAGGGTTTGGGTCTGTGGTCACCTATGCAAATTGGTGAGGATTTTTACCAAACTTTCCCCAGGAAGTGGGGTGCAAGGGTTGGGAGGATTTTGGGAGGAAAGACGTTTCCAAACAACGCTTTCCTAATAAAATAAACCCCGATAAACGTTTGGTGGTGGCAGTAGAAGTCCAAGGGCAAAGGGTAAAATAGTTTGTACCTTGGGGAAGTTTTAACCTAAGCTGGTAAAAGTAAGCTTAGGACGTTTTCATGCAGGTCCCCACATCTGTACCCTAGAGTTCAGAGTGGGGAAGGAAGCTTGACAAAGACGTATGCCCATCTTCACTGTGATCACTTAGCTTTGTGTGCTACATCCCTTTCCTCCAGCCTTCTGTCTTTGTCTTTTTTAGATTCTGGGTATTGTGGACTATGCCTTCATTTCTGTTTGGAAAATGCATCGCACACCCTGGGCTCTACAACAGTATAATTATAATTATCATCGCTGCTACGGGATCAGAAAATGAGAAAGAATTAGACCAAAAGTACAGTACACTATACACTGTGTACTGCATGCTAAGTGAAAACAATTCTTGCCTTGCATAGCATCCCTCCAGAAATATACAACACTCTCTTGGTTTTCCCTGAGTTCTTGGTATTGAGGAATTTTTTTAAAAAATCCCCCAAAGTCTGCACCACAGGAGGGCTGCAAAAACATAATCACGCAAGTTATCTAAATATTCATTACACCATGGGGAAAGGAAACATTTTAAACTGTTAATTGCATTAAGCTGCTGTACACTGAAGCCAACACATGTACTGTTTCTCAGTCTCCCACTGTGTGAAGAGATGGGACCGGCAATTAAGATGTGACAAGTACAGCACATATATATCTATCACAGACTTCCTAGGGCCAGATCAACTCCTTCCACAGGAAGATAAACCAACCATAGGAAAAACTCTGTGTGAGGGGAGTCAGCTAGGAAAGGAATGTTCCATGAGGTATTATTTGTAGAATTTTCTTTAGGATATTATGGTCTTGATCCAGAACATGGGCTGTGAACCAGACCTTATATCAGGAGGTGGGTTTGTCCTCCCTCACAGCATCAGCAAGGGCTTTGGCACCCAGGACTTGAAAATCTTGGGGGAGCCATCCAGCAAAGTCATCCATGCTAAGAAACTCCTCTTTGGCTCCAGGGCCCTCTCCCCTCCTGCTTCCTGGCAGCATAGCTCTAATGGAGGCACCCTGCAAGGTGCTGCCTCATACCTTGTCACCCTGGTAGGGAGAATATATTGGTGTGGAGGGTTCTGGTTGTTTTCTTGATGCATACCTACCCTCCAGGTCAGAGTAGTAACGAGGAAAGGCATTCTAACCCAGTATCCCTCTGCTAGGAAGGCTATAGTATTTATTTCCTCCACGATGACCGAGAAGTCTGTGTGTTGTGGACTGATGAACTGGTGCCTGTGGTTTCACAAATAGTCCTCCTTT
Source organism: Natator depressus (assembly GCF_965152275.1). Classification (NCBI taxonomy): domain Eukaryota; kingdom Metazoa; phylum Chordata; order Testudines; family Cheloniidae; genus Natator; species Natator depressus. Next base: position 53,124,894 of record NC_134244.1, read on the forward strand.
CAGACTTGTTTTTACTCTTGGGCATATTTTGATTGTATTCTCCACATCAGAAACACAGAGGCTCCGCTGTCCCACCAAACCAGGTGCACTTTTAGGGGCATGAAAATATGCTAGACAAGGTCTAGGAAGACCATCTTTGGAGCAAGTCAGACAGAGACAGGATTGGCGATTGGGTGTAACACCACCTTTGAACTATTACCACACCTGGAAGTCTACATTGTGCTTGGTCTGATAAAATATGAACCAACAGGCTAAGAATTACTTAATTTGTACAATTATTCTGATGACGTAACATCTATATTACAGAAGGGCCTAGAAGCTTCCATTAGGATCAGGGCCCCATTGCGCAAGGCACTATCATCATCAGCAATCCCATGCATGGAACTGATGACTTTTGGACAGCCCATCGCCTTGTTAGAGCTATCATGGATTTCCAGATTGCCTCAAGGCATCGCAAGTGGACAAAATCAGTACGAAAGCTTGGCACTATATAAGCACATCCAAAGACATGGTCCTTGCCTCTCTATTTGTTTTACTGTTTGAAGATAGTACATTAATCACATTTCTCAAAGCACTACTGGAAGGCGCTCATACTACAGTGATTAGAGCGGAACAAGAACTTATATAGAACAGAATTGAAACCTTCCATAATATTAGTTGAAATGCCTATAGTCTGAACCTTATGTATAAGATGAAATCCACCTGTGGCATGGGGGGTTGGGGGACGACTCAAGGGAAGGTCTTCTGCATTACTTAAGTCCCATGGTGGGGCTACATGGGTGGAGGACTTGAAGGTGGACCAGTCAGAGAGACTTTCCTGACCTAGCACATGTAGGATTTATGTCCCTTACATGCTATGGTAGGAGGGTCAGTGCTGGCTCCAAATGGGTCAGTGGTTTGGGAAGATTTGGGAGCAACTACGTGGACTAGCAGCTCTATGTGGTACAGAATGGCTGTTGTTACTATGGTACCATAGGTGCCGACTCTGTGGGTGCTCTGGGGCTGGAGCACCCACAGGGAAAAATTAGTGGGTGCTCTGCACCCACTGGGTGCTAAGCTCCCCGCCCGACCTCACCTCACCTCTGCCTCCTCCCCTGAGTGCGCTGCTTCCCTGCTTCTCCTGTTTCGTGGTGTAACAAGCTCCAGGAGGGAGTGGGAAGGAGTGGGAATGCAGCATGGTCAGTGGAGGAGGCAGTGAAGAGGCGGGGCATGGGCAGGGATTTGGGGAAGGGGGAATAGGGGGAATGGAGGGGGCTGGAATGGAGGTGGGGCAGCGGTGGGAGGGGTGGAGTCGAGGCAGGGCCGGGGCAGAGGAGGATCGAGCACCCACGGGCACCAGCAGAAGTTGGCACCTATGTATAGTACTACTATGCTGTTGCTGGCACAGTAGATGTGATAAGGCTGGATAGTTCTTTCCTCCCTGACCCTGCTTAGTGCCCTGCACTAACCTGAATTTTGCCCATAGGTTTTCATTCCCAACCCACGCTCTGCTAGATGATGGTAGATAGACGATGGCTTCAGAGCAATGTCATATAGCCACTCAAGCACTATGGGTAATGTATCTGTTAGGATGCTAATTTCTAGATGCTCTCTCTCTCTCTCTCTCTGGAATTAATATATGATGATGCTATTTAAACATGGAATATATTTCTTCACTGATATAGAACTTGCATGCTATAAAACAAAACATTTTGAATATCCTTTTATTTTGTCTTAAAGTCTCCGAATATACGCAACATTACGCATGTAATTCCAGCTGTTTTCATAGTAACAGAAATGTCATTGTACTGGGCAACCAGATTTTTTTCTACTTGAACAATGGAATGATTATGTTAGTATTATTACTGTCCCTACTGTTACCCTGCAAACACATTACTATTTTGTGTGTGAAGTTAAAGGACATGTTTTGTTTTGGCCACAAACGCACGTGCACTCTCCCTCCATTCATCCAGCCATGACAACGCTGACATCAGGGAGGACCTGATCTCCCACCCCTTTTCTTTTTAATCAGTTGTTTATTCCTGATATAGACCAGCTCCACTTTCCTTATAATGCTGCCACATGTGCTGCCTTCATGTGCTTCACCACACTAAGAGCTGGGGACACCTGGAAAGATACAGAGCTCTACAGAGATTAGTACTGAAATGTGGTCAAGAGCAGTGCAAACTGGAGCCTCCTCACATATGCTAAGAACATCACTTATCCTTCCTAGAGCTTCTGCTAGACAGAAGAGTACAGCTCCCAGCCTACATGGTGGCTTAAGATGCAAACAAATTCAATAAAATCAGTGGTAATAAATATTACTGAGGCAGAAAATTCAAATATTTGTCCTCTTTTCATTGTCACTCTATCTGTGAGCTTTAAATATTTGAGGGGGGGGGAATGCTATTTTAAGCCTTGCCTAGACTTTATCATATTTTAAACGGATATTTCAGTGCGGTACCCTCTCTCATACATGTGTTAGAGTAGAGCTGGATCCACAGTGCAAAACTGAATCCAGTGGATTTGGGTTTTGTTTAGCCCATTCTAGTACAGAGAGTAGCCACAAAGTTCGGTATTACCAATGACAAGCATTCAAAAATCGTGAGTATGGACCACACATCATGAGACTATTGAAGTGTTTTTTTATTCTTTTTATTTTCCACCTGAATCTTTTAGCCTTTAGGGGACATTCAGGTCATTTTCTCAAGCGCCTCTCCGCATCCGTGAGGGATTCTGGTAATATACATTTTAAAAATTAAAGCTGAGATTGTCATGTAAGCCCAGGATTCTAGGAGCTGTAGCTGTAATAAAGCAACAAATATCACGAGTCTCATGATAAAATTGTGAGAGCTGGCAACACGTGCGGGACGTGGGACTTGCAGACCAGGCTCAGACCAAACAATGGCACCAAGGAGAAGACTGAATGACAGAGGCAGAACTCAGATGACAGGCTTGGCATTTGTCATGCCAAGTGGTCAAGCCAAATGGGGGTAGGATGTACAATGACTTTTTATGTATGGGATTTGTTAGTGTCATTCACTGCAGAACTTCTGCCTTAAAACAAACAAACAAACAAACAAAACCCCCGAACAAAAACAGCAACAAAAACTTCCCCCAGCTCCTGTTCCTGCTTGGTTTCCTGCTGCAGATTTAAAGAAACAGTCTGCATAGCTATAAGAAGGAGGGGGAAAAAAAAGACATAGGTCAGCCAGAGTCATAAAAGAGTTTGGAAATCTCTGTTTGCAGCACATCAATAGAGAAAAGTATTGGAATGGTTCTCATTCAGACCAGTCAATTATGCCGCTTCTGAAAGACTTGCCTCTGTCTTTCACTTTTGAAGAGTGTAAAGGGAGTTCCAAGGTGTGCCTCCTTGTGGCTGGATCTGGGAATTAGCTCTCGCCTCATCTGGCTCCCCTTCTGTTGGTTGCTTGCACAGTGGTCTCTCTCTCTCTCTCTCTCTCTCTGTGACTCCGGGTACTCCCTCTTTGCGACTTGGCCTTCCATTCAGGTCACTGTATAGTCCCCCATCTTCCACGGTAATAAAGTCCCACTGGACAAGCTGTCCATGCCCTGTGCCTCTTGCCCATTAGCTGGTAGGGGAACCTGGGCCTGCCCGCTACTCTAGGGTCCAGTCCAGGGACCCTATGACTAACAACCGAGGTCTATTCAGTCTCAGACCCTTCTGCTATTTCCTGGAGCTACTTCCTATCCCATCTCTCTCCTTGCCTATGGGTTACCCCTGGAGATTCCTCTGCTCCTATGGCTACTTCACCCCTTTAGGCCTCTTGTAAGACTCCCCAGTCCAAGGCTTACTAACCGCCTGGATTTTCTTCTTGTCCTCGGCCAACTCCCTTTCCCTCTAGGGGGTGACTGCAGACCTCTTCCCTGCAGCCTCTTCCAGCTTTAATTTGCTATATTATAATCCTATTCCAGCTCCTCCCAGGCTTTGTCTGCAACCAGGCTTTGTCAATCCCTGGTTTCCCTCCAGGGTGCAGCATCTAAGGTTAATTGGACCCTTCTGGACCCCGTTAATCTGCCCATGGCTTGTGTGGACCCCGTTAATCTGCCCCATCCAAAATAGTTCTTTCTGAAACTGTTTAATTGACCAAACTTTCTGTAGGCAACCCAGAAGTAAATTTGTGGGAGGGTTTTGAATGAAGAGAGGGAGGGTGAATAGGCTTGAAGAGGGTGTTCCATACATTGGGTGTAGTTGTGGTGGTGGAGGGCAGCATGGAAGAACCATGGAGACAGGCATGGGGGAAGGAAACAAAAGGGGCACCAGTGCCAACAACACTCGCAGAGTGAAGGGGACTGGGTAAGAATGTAAATGGAGATGAGATCAGAAATATAAGCTGGGGCTGAGGGATACAGTCAATGGGACTTCTCAGTAGGAAGTCACTCACACTTTCGTTATCTAGCTGATACATAACCCTAGACAAAATTATCTGAACAGTTTATTTACTGGAAAATGCAGTTTCAGCTTGAGCAAAACTTTGCAAATGTGGGTGTATTTTGGTGAATAGTTTTGATTGAAAATAAATTATTTTTTCCCTCAAAAATCCAAACATTCCATTTTGACATTTTAGAAATGAAATGTTTTGACTTTTCATGTTAAACTGATGTTTGGACATTAGCTAATTTTTTTAATAAACACCAACTGAACAAAAAAAAGGGGACAATACCAATCAGAAACAAAATTAAGAAATTGAAAAAAAAAATCATTTCAGGTCAAACAAAACATTTTGTATGACCTGAAATGATTTTTTTTTTAAATTTTTGTTTCAGCCACCGAGCCGGAAATAATCAATTATTCACTGCTCATGTGTGCAGCATCAAAACCTTACTGAGTGACCCTGTCATTTTCCATTATCTTAACCTTTGTCCCTTCCACCTGTGTTCATTTATCACCTTCATGCTTATAACACATTTACCTTTTGACGGTGAGAGCTCCAGAGCAGGGACTGTATTTTTACTTTGTGCATGTGCACGTGATGTGTCCGGCACACTTTTGGGCTCTCATATGTGAATAATAAGCATCTCCCAACGTTACGCATAGCTTTACTCTAATACCATTGTCCTAAAACGATTACACGCTATCCAACATGTTCGTTTTTAAATAAAGCTTATAAAGGCTCACATAAAAGTAAGGGTGTATTGAGAGTTTTGGAGTATTCTGAAGGAATTCTAGGCACACTGCTTGCAGAACAGAGTGTGACACAGAAGGATTTTACACACAAGTCAGAGGTGGGCAGTTATTTTTAAGAGCTAGTATTTTTGTTATTTAATTCTCCATCCTCACTTCTAGATATGCGAATTATAAAATAATTTAAACAGGTCAGCAATGATATGGAGTTTGTAAACCAATTTCTGATGGGAACAAGTAAGAGGAAAATTAAATGAAATTGGCAACTTGGAACATTCAGATTTAGAGAGAGCCTTTGGAGTTGATAAATTCCATCAGAACAATCAGTGTATTGTTAATTCTATGTTCGCTGGATCACATGAAGTCACATGTAAGAGCACATCAGAAAAGGCTGGCAAAGTTACATAGGATTACATCAAAAGCTAGCAAAATGAACCAGCAAGATAGCAAATAAAATCATTCAACATGCTCTTACAAGTATTTTATATTTAATTCAAAGGCTTCTTTTCAGTCATGAGAAGTACACAAGAACTAAGCTTGTGGGACATGAAAGAGTTTGTTTTTAATGTCTTTATTGACTCCACACAGTAAAAGCTGTGGTTCATAGTGGACTCTCAGTGGACACCGATAAATTACTTTATTCTGCTTCTACAGAAGGATGTTGTTTAATTAACACATATGTTTTCAAAGACTATTCCATTTTCCTTCTAGATGTAAAAAGAATGGTGGATTTACTGATAAGAGAAATATGTTTATTGCCCAGGAAGTTATAGAAGTTATTGTGTATTAAAAAGATGAGTTTTTGTAGACAGAGCCTGATGCAAAACCCTTTGAAGTCACTGGAAGTATTCCCATTGAGTTAGATGGGTTTTGGATCAGGCCCATAATTAGTACTCTAGGAGTCAGTTTCTCAGCAGATTATCTGCATAATTCTGTTGGCTTCAATGGAGCTATGTGCATTTACACCAGCGAAGGATCTGGCCCTGTCTATCTTAGGCAGCGATGAGATATGTTTCACAATGTGAAAATAGTTCCCTGGCAAATAAGCACCCTGGAGGTTCCAAGTTGTGTCATAATAATAATACAGGAGTCATTTCTGAGAGTTAATTACAGTAGGGCTCGGCTGTGGCAAGGAAGAGGTGATAAAGACCTTTCAGGACATGCATACTTGTCAACAGAAATGTTGACATTAATAACGGGAGCCTCCAATAAATTTCATTTTGAACTTAAAAATGTAGCCAGCTTTCATCTCCCAGACCCGCCACCTAAAGAAAATGGCAAGCCAAAGTGTATACAACTCTCACTTTTAACAACCTAATAAATTACTACAACATATCTTCCTTCCCCATTATGTCAGCTTTTAACACAATCTTTAGAATGCCCTCCATTATCAATTTGTCATAAGAAGAATAAAGGCCTAAATACTGAACCCACAGCTGCATTTTCTACTCCATCACTGAGCTGTAAGAGACAATACTGGTACTGTACAGATTTTGTTCTCAGATTAATGCTGTTTGTTTTTGATGCAGAAAACTTGTATGAGATGACTTCACTTCTCATTCAACAACATCCTAGACCCCATCTGTTCAGATTGCGTGCTTGAAAAATGCTACTTAATACTAATGGTAGAAAGCACTTTGAAGGTAAAGCTGGAGAAAATTAATTCTTTTATTTATACCTCCCACTGGAGACTCAAGAATAAGGGTACCATTATTTTGAAATATCTTGGAAAACAAGATCTTTTCATAGGTGTATGAAAGAACTAAAGCTAGGAAGCTAGACCCAATTCTATATATAAATACTGTAAGATCTCTTCTGTGTCTCCTGGCAGATCCGGAGTGTCACATACCATGTTCTTGTTATAAGACCCTTGAAGCGCAGCTGAGTGGCAGCAGTATTCGGAAGACTATTGAGGTGACACAGAAGAGATGCAGCAGAGATAGCAAGACGACTTATTGTTTAAAAAAGGAAATATTTCAAGTGTGAAATGGTGAATGCGGTTTGAAGAAAGGAAGCAGTAATTGGAAGAGAAGGTGTAATATCCTGAATGTTTATGATAGGCGCACTGAGCACACAAAGATGCACTCAGCCTTAATGGACGGACAAAATCCATCAAAATTTCTGCCCCTCCCAACACACCCTCCTTTCTAAGTGCTTCCCCTAACTCTTCTCTCCCCAGTCCAGCACAGAACGGCCCTCCCCAGACCACTGCTTTTTCCAGAGCTGGATTTAAGGTTCTGGGAGCCCCCCTTATCCCACTGACGTTATTCTTCCATCCCACATCCCCTCTGTCTGTTCTCCTTCTCTAACTCTTTCCCCATTTGGGGTGGACGGGCATCAGACTTTCCCTGCACTGTTGCCCTCATGCTATCATAAAGAGTAGGAGGGAGAAAGCCGGGTGGGCTGAGCCTTTCCCCAGAGTGAGCCGGAAGACTGCATACTCCTCTTCGCTCTGCCAGCTGTGCCTAAGAACAGTTAGTATATGCAGACAAGGTTAGGCCCAAGGCCCCATTTAATTGTCCTGCACATTTTCCACAGTCCCACACACAGAACTGCATGAATCGCAGGTTCCAAAAGCTAGATATGCCCTTCTTCTGTCCAGCTTGCCTCTCACCTCAGCCAGAATTAAATCAAAGCTTCCATGGTATTGCAGGCACCTTGCCTTGCCTGGCTGGGGTCTGGGCTTCGGGGAAGGTGCTGCTTGGGTGAGGGTTTTCACAAATTATGATTATTTTCTCAGGTACTTATCTGAATACAGGTAGCTACCATGAACTCTTTCCTACTAATGGGGATTTACCAAGTAATCTCAAAGGGATTACATCATGATTTAACAATTAACAGCCCTGAACCTGCAGTGAGAACCCCAGACTGCATCCTGTGCAAAGTCCCTGTGGGGCTCCAAAGTGGGTGCAGAGATTCATCTACCCATGATTCCCATTGCAGGATCAGGGCCTGTGATAGATCCCTTATCCTATTTAGAGAATTTCCTATAGCAAAAGATACACGACTTCCAAAATGCACCATTGTAAAAAGCAATAAAAGCCAGAGATACCCACTTTGTGCACCAGAGAAGAGTGAGAAATCACAGACTTTTGAACATAGAGGGACAACAGGTCATGCATTCAGGGCAAAGGGAAAAAACTAATTGCAGTGCTAATAATTTTTTTTCTTACTCTTTCAGAAAGTCTGCAGCAGTATCAGAAATACTGTTTTTCTTATTCCAATTAAATGAGACTAATGTTCTATTCCAGTAATTTCTACCAGGGTGCACCTTTGGTTTCCTGTAACCTATAAATGCATAAAAATGGGTCCACATAAACCACCATGAATAGGAATCATTTTCAGGATTTACATGTGCATGTCATTTTCAAAAGCTTCCTGCAGCAGGGCAGGTGTGCTGGCTGCAAGCAATTAGAAAACAAAATCAGATACACAGTATGGTGGAGAAAAGGAAACAAACATGTTGTAAAGAGAGGCAGTCTCCGTATAACAGTCTATAGAAGAGAACTGCATGTGTGATGCTGAAGAGGGCACAGTAACTCCTCACTTAAAGTCGTCCCGGTGAACGTTGTTACGTTGCTGATCAATTAGGGAACGTGCTCATTTAAAGCTGTGCAATGCTTGTTTGGCAGCTGCCTGCTTTGTCCACTGCTTGCAGGAAGAGCAGCCCGTTGCAGCTAGCTGGTGGGGGCTTGGAACCAGGGTGGACTGGTAGCCCCCTAGCAGCTTCCCATTCCCCTAAGTTTCCTGTGCGGCAGCCACCCAGCAGACTAACAATTGCTGGCAGTTCAGCGGTCCCTCCCCCTACTGCCATGTGCTGCTCCTGCCCTCTGCCTTGGAGCTGCTCTCCAGAGCCTCCTGCTTGCTGTGCCGGAAGGTGGGGAGAAGAAGAGGGCTAATGTCAGGGTGTCCCCCTCCCCCCTGCTCCTGCACCCCATTTACCCCATCTTCTGTAGAGCAGGGGGGACAGGACAGGGCTCAGGATGGAGGGAGCTTCCTGGCAGCAGCTGCATCTCAGCTTGCTGATCTACCTAAAAAGGCAGTGTACTTAAGAGTGGTGTCAGCGTTCTTAAAGGGGCAATGCGCATCTCTCTCTTTCTCACACACATGGTTATGTCTCTGTCTGCCATGCTGTCTCCCCTCTCTCTATTCGTGCTGCCTTGTAGAGTGTGAGGTTACATAAACAACGAGTTAACCCTTGAGGGCTCAGCCAATTGCTAGTTCATCATTTAGCAGTAAGGCATCCCCCTGGAAATTTTATCCCTCCCTCTGACTTCACCACCTCAACCAAGCTGCACAATCATCATCGCTGTGTACCATTATTAAATTGTTTGTTTAAAACTTATACTGTGGTATATATATATATAATATAGTCTTTTGTCTAGTGAAAAAAAATTTCACTGGATCCTAGGCCCCCTCCCCCATTTACATTAATTCTAATGGGGAAATTGGATTTGCTTAACATCGTTTTGCCTAAAGTCACATTTTTCAGGAACATAACTACAACGTTAAGCGAGGAGTTACTGTATATGTTTGCTTGGTATCTTAGAAATACCATGAAGAAAACTATCTATCCCTGTGACAATTTTCTCTGCAATACTGCCAAAGCCCATGTCAGTTTAGATCATCAACTGCACAAGTGGTGGGCATGCATGTTAAAGTTACAGATGCCCTATGCAGCTGTAGGTTCTTTCAGAACGTTTCTAAATTGTGCTCATGAATCCTCAGTCCTTCCTCATTCCTGCTTTATAACCATTCGAACACTCCGCTTCCAGACCCTATGGAAAAAGTCTGTCAAACTGGAAATAACTGACTAATAATTATTTCAAGGACAATACGGGAAAATCAAGTGGCTTGAGATTTCCATTTAATCCACATTCCCATTTCTGTCTGATTTTCATGAGAGTAAATGGAGACTGTGGCTTTTCATTTGCATGCTAGGGCTATTTTAAATTCATTATTGTTGTTTTTGGAAATTGGAATCATGACCTCAAAATGCCTTTAATTTTTCTGGAGGTAGGAGGAGATTTGGTTAAGTACTTTTTGTGTTTGACAAAAGTCAGTATAGGGCCTTATCACCATCTGATCCTTTCTTCTTTGTGGAAGGGAATTAAATAAATTTTGGCCCGAATCTGTCAAAGGGAAGGGGCTGACTTTCCCTCCAACATCACAGAGGCTCCTGTGTGTGAAGTCCATGAGGCTAGGCTTGTGTGAATCTGTATCTGTTGAAATTTTCCTCACATAAATGAATTCTGACTCCATCCATACTAACTTTTGCAGGTCCCTGAACTGTGCCTGCAAACATACTTAGAGGGATGTGAGGGTTTAGGGCTTGGTACAGGAAGATCTGATTCTTTGAAACTTCTGAAATTCTGGAATTTTAATCTGACAGGCCTGGGGCCTCCTCTCAACTGTGCCTCAAAGGGCTGTCCAGCATATGGGGACAGCCTACATGCAGCTGTCAAGCTCCACCCCAGACTGCCCTCTATGCTGGAGAAATTCTCAGCTGTCCATATCCAGATAGTTTCTAGCTCCTCTGCACTGCCTGCAGACATATTATCTTTTCTATAGAACTCTACTCCAAAGATCCTGGAAGCAGCCGGGAGCATCCTCGTAGCATGGCCCCAATCAAACCTGACAGCCATAGATCTGGGCTCTCATAATCATATTTTGTGAAAACCCTCAACTGCAGTTGGAGACCAACTGCAGATGCTGCATCTAATATCTTTTTGAGCTAGGACTCATAATCCACAAGTATTTGAATTTGAAATATTCTTCTCTGTGTGGACTTCCCTTTCAAGCTGCAGATCTGTATCCCTAAACCACCAGCTGAGCCAAGACATTCCTCAATATTTTTATATGTAAAATACACTTTTCTTTTTTGCCCTCCCAAGTAGATTCCCACACCCTGCAGCCCTGCTGGACAAAATCATCTCAGAGGAAAGAGCAGTCTCTTTTTGTAGGAATCGTCAATCCTTTACACCAATTTAACTAATATTTCAAAGATGGTTCAGAGAGCTCTCCACCTGGGTGGGAATTTGCTGATGATGTCAAGCTGTCTCTGTTCCCCTCAAGCTGAAGCAATTAGGTACCGTCAGTGGAGAGAGGCAAGATGGGACGGATGAGAGCCTAATGGGTGAAAAGCAGTGATGAAACAGCTTCAAAAGGATTGAATAAACATCCTAAAGTTTGGAAGCTCTTTGGTCTGGAGAAGGGGCTAGAAATCTAACAAGAAAATCCCTTTCTCAATTTTCTGCAATATCATGGCATAGCCATTTCCTGGTCAAAACCAGGCAGTGCAGAAAAATAGGTGAAGATATTTTTTTGAAAAAAATTGTGAGCTACTTCTTTCAAACTTTCAAAAGGTTTGGGTTCAAATTTTGCATGAAGGTTCAGGTCAATTCTTACTTGGTTTATTCATCCCCAAGTGAAAAGTTGTTGTAAAAAGATACAGATGCTTTGAGATCCTTGAATGAAAGGTGCTCTTGAAATGCAAAAGTATTTAATTATTATTACTATTTTTAATATGAGCCCTTAGAAAGCTGAAATGATAGACACATGACATTATAGCTTTAGGACTCAGTGCTCCTTTAGATGCATTAATATGGCTCAGAGCAGAATTTGACCCGTAGTTCACAGAAATTTCCCATCCCGACATGCATTACAAATGTTGTAAATTTATCATAAATATCAAAATTTGAGGCTTTTCCTAGGGGACATAGTCTGGAAGCTCTAGAAACTTTGTCTTGGTCCCTTGAAAAATATTATGGTGTAAGTTACATTAATACAAAGAAAACGGACATTTATCTTCCCTTTTTAAATTTAGTTATCAGTTAAAATATAACCCTAAATTTTGTTGATTGATCTTCCTAAGCATCTCACTTTTTTATCTGAATTGTTTCTATACAAGCAGTTTTAGCAGGTGCTTCTTTGTTTCTCTGAAAAGCAGGTTTTTGATGGAAAGATTGCAGGGAGAATGGCTGTCTGAATTTGAGAACTCGCTCTAGGCTGTTGCACATAAATTCTGAAACTAAATATTGGTGCATTTCAGCTCCAGAAGCAGCAGACCATAGACAAACACCATTAAAAGTTCTGTCATGTGAAAGTGCCTGACACTAACTGCAAGCCCACACCAAACAAAGAAGCCTTTTCTCAAAAGCAAGATAGCTGAGGAACGTTACTAAGACATCTTGATGGAAGAGGTTATTTTTGTTTCTTTAAATCTTCAGTTTGTTCTAGCTGGCAATGGTAATTTGAAGCTAATTGTTTCTATCTCTTAGCCAAAACAGAGTCCCCTGCAGTTTATTGATAAGGCCTATCTTATGCCCATGCCTTAATCAATTTAGAGACTTTACTTCCCATCAGAATTAGTTGTTCATGCTTGACAAATATTCTCTTATCTCTATTTTCCTGGGGAAAACAATCATGTCCACAAAACTTCCAGCCTTTATATTCACAAATAAAGTTGAACAATTATGTTGCTTTTTTGGCATAAATGGGAGCAGACAAGACTTCTTTTTCTTTCAATTCCCCACCCTCAAAACTCCCCATTGTGGCATTTTGGATTTTGAGTCTGAATGTTCAGCTTAATTAATTGATTCTCGAGAATAATCTACTCTTGTTTGGGGAAAAAAAAAAACCTGGAAAAACTTCTGAAAAAATGTCTGTGTGCTTAATAATCATAGTGAGTTCTGGAACAGTAGTAAGTGCCCTGAGTGGAGACTGACTCTCGTCATGGAACAGTGACATTGACCTTTGGAAACTGTTACCGTATTCAGTGACTGAGGCTTGGATTCACTCTTCCCACGCATCCTGTGTAGCCATTATGTCAACACAACTGGATTGTAAGAGTCAGAATGGTAGGTAGTGTTTTACCTCCACCTTGCACTACTGGTAAAGGGCTGCACAAGATCAGGGCAACAGAGAATCAAGGCCAGTTTCTCTAACCAGCATGCTGTGTGTCACATACGTACTACAGGCACACGAGCAATGTTTGCAATATGTCCTTAACAATTGCTTCTTCTAATAACTGTCTTTTGGTTAAGGTGCTGGACTGTGGCTTGGGAGATCTGGGTTAAATTCCTGGGTCTGCTATAGATTTCATGTACGGCCTTTGGCCAGGGCACTTAATGTATCTGGGCCTCCACTCCCCAGCTGTAATAAGGTGATAATAATGGTTTTATCTGTCTGTTTAGATGGTACAGTCTTTGGACAGTGTCTGTCTGTGACTATGTGTTTTATGCAATCTAGCACAATAGGGCTTCAGTCTTTGCTGGAGCCTTTAGGGGCTACTGTAATATTATTAATAATAAAATAAATTGACTAGTCAGATGACTTACATAGGTTTAAGTCAGTAAAATTGTTGGGGTTACTAGCTTCCACATCAGGGATCGGATTTATGGGCTGGCTTTAGGAAATGAACGTGACCGTTCTGAAGCTAATATTTGATTAGTCTACTGTATAATGAAGTTATACTTTTTTCCCCCATGTAGATTATTATCGAAATAGGAAAAAATATCAAGTGTTGGAGTGGTGTGCATTGTTCAAATGACTTCACTGTACATTATTCAGTGTGTAATACGTGCATATAGTGAAGTTGTGAGTACTTATGCCAATGCAGAAGTGACCAAACTCAGCCTTGATGTAAGTATGCATGAGTCCCATTGACTGCATTTAGAATTTACTCCATTGTTGAATTTTGACCATGTGTTTAAAAATGATGGACTTAACTGAAAGTACCGTTTGGCACATGCAACCTTAATGACCTTAACATAGGCCTGATCTGGCACCAATTGAAGACAATGGGAATCGCTCCATTGACGTTGTTGGGTGGTGGATCAGGCCCTAAGAGAAGAGTTTGGCCTACCACCGTTTATAGCCTCTCATATACTGCAAGCACATAAGATACATTCAGGATTTTCTCTCCCTGTGTGATAGCCAAGTTTTAAATCTATTTTGTAACTTCTTTTCTTTCAACTAAATAGTCTGTTGGCAGAGTTATGACATGTTTTAAGGGTCAAACTCTAATAAAGGCCTGTTAAAATTCAGTTGTGACACAGTCATCCTTTAGTGCAGCAAAAGATGAGGCTGTGACAAAGATAATGATTTTGTTTACTTTTGCTTCTGGACAAATGTTACCCTGTGTTATTTCAGTCCCATTGCATGGTGTGAGTCATGCCCTACATTCAGTTGAACTGGTGGAGCCCCATGTGACATGTAATGTTGTACTGCTGTATATCAGCTGAAAATGGGAAATATTTTTTGCTCAACAAAATCAGTAGCTGCTTGTGGTGCTGAGAACAAGACTCCTGATAGATCCAGTACCTTTAACACTGATTAACAAGCTAAGGAAAATCAAGAGAGAAGGGACTGATGGTTTATTACTCCACCTCCTTGCAGCAGGATGGTCTATTAAAAACCTCAACCACTGAGTGAAGACCTGGGAACTAGTTTTATATGGGTGAGAGCTCAAGGCCCCCAACACCATGATAATTCCCCATAAAATGCCTGATCTTGCTACTTCTGAAGTCCACTGTTATTTGTAGATTGTTCAAAATGCCTTTTTGGCGAAATGATAGCCATCACGCATACTGGTGAAAGGATACTGCAGGATAATAGAGATCCAACAATAACAGGTCATGCAGAAGGCTACTGTAGTGTTATAAGATCCAACAGTAGCTGATAATGTGGCTTGCAATTTGAAAGACCCTTCATAACTCTATTCCAGTATGCTTCATTTTTCTACAGTTGGCTCTAAACTCGAAATTATCTCTGGTTCCACAACCCTCCCTCCTTCCCCTGCCCAGCCAAAATGGTCCAGCCTTCATTTTTTCCCCTGGAGAGCCTTGCCATCTCAGTCCAAATCTGTGCCTCAATAATGATTGTCATCTAACTGACCTAGCTTAACCTAAAACCTAAAAGCTTTTGATACAGTCTCCCACAGTATTCTTGCCAGCAAGTTAAAGAAGTATGGACTATAAGGTTGATAGAAAGCTGGCTAGATTGTCAGGCTCAACAGGTAGTGATCAATGCTCCGTGTCTAGTTGGCAGCTGGTATCAAGCGAAGTGCCTCAAGGGTTTTGTGGCCGGTTTTGTTCAACATCTTCATTAATGATCTGGAGGATGGTAAGGACTGCACTCTCAGCAAGTCTGCAGATGACATTAAACTTGGAGGTGTGGTAGATATGCTGGAGGGTAGGGATAGGATACAGAGGGACCTAGACAAATTAGAGGATTGGGCCAAAAGAAATCTGATGAGGTTCAACAAGGACAAGTGCAGAGTCCTGCACTTAGAAAGGAAGAATCCCATGCACTGCTACAGACTAGGGACTGACTGGCTAGGCAGCAGTTCTGCAGAAAAGGACCTAGGGGTTATGGTGGACGAGAAGCTGGACATGAGTCAATAGTGTGCCCTTGTTGCCAAGAAGGCTAATGGCATTTTGGACTGTATAAGTAGGAGCATTGCCAGCAGATTGAGGGACATGATCATTCCCTTCTATTCGGCATCGGTGAGGCCTCACCTGGAGTACTGTGTCCAGTTTTGGGCCCCACATGACAAGAAGGATGTGGAAAAATTGGAAAGAGTCAAGTGGAGGGCAACAAAAATGATTAGGGGGCTGGAGCACATGCCTTTTTGAGGAGAGGCTGAGGGAACTGGGATTATTTAGTCTGCAGAAGAGAAGAATGAGGGGGGATTTGATAGCTGCTTTCAACTACCTAAAAGGGGGTTCCAAAGAGGATGGATCTAGACTGTTCTCAGTGGTAGAACAAGGAGTAATGTTCTCAAGTTGCAGTGGGGGAGGTTTAGGTTGGATATTAGGAAAAACTTTTTCACTAGGAGGGTGGTGAAGCACTGGAATGGGTTACCTAGGGAGGCGGTGGAATCTCCTTCCTGAGAGGTTTTTAAGGTCAGGCTTGACAAAGCCCTGTCTGGGATGATTTCGTTGGGGATTAGGTCCTGCTTTGAGCAGGGGGTTGGATTAGATACCTCCTGAGGTCCCTTCCAACCCTGATATTCTATGATTCTATGAGTGCACACACACAGCTACAGCACACAGTAGGTACACATAGTTTCAAGGTGCACTGTTGGCCCAAGAGGTTAGTAAGATGGTCTTGTGGTCAATGCTCTGATCGGGAACTCAGGAGCTGTGGGTTCAGTTCCTGGTTCTGCCACATATTTTCTGGGTGACCTTGGTCAAGTCGCTTAATCTCTTTGCAGCTCAGTTCCTCATGTGTAAAATGGATTAATAATGCTTTCTTTCTCCCACTTGTCAACTCTCTTGTCTATTTAGACTGTAAACTGTTTGAGACAGAGACTGTCTCAAACTATGTGTATGTAAATCATCTGCACAATGGGCCTGTAATATTGGTTCAGGTATTTAGGTGTTTATATAAACACAAACAACAAGAAAAACAGCGTGCAAGAATTCTGACATTCAGATGCAAACTAGTTACCACTTGTTATACAGGAAGTCTATTCACAAAGAAGATTGCAAAGAGCAGTTTTCAAGGATGTGCTGGCTGAAGTTTCACAAAGTAACGTGTCTCAGAAGGGGAAGAGAAAAGTCATACTGAGCACTGATGGAAGTTGTATATTACGTTTCTTTCAAATCGCAGACAGTGGCTCTATTTATGCCAGGCTCCTGGGTGCCTTGTGTTTAGGAATGCTAGAGAAAGAAGAAATTAATCTCAAGTATAACATCCGTATTACTGCCTCCAAATCTGATTTCATTCCTGAAAGTCTCTAAGGAGTTTTGCACCATTTTAATAAAAATAAAGGGAATATGCTGGAAGAAATATATATGTACATACTGTATACAGAGTGAAGCAGCCAGCTTATCGGTAGGAAAGCCAGACAATTTGCAAATATAAGGGGATTTGCAGGTAATAAAAATGCATTCAAAGGCATAATTTTAAATCACTTCACACTCCCTCTCCCAATCCCATCACCTTCACACCATTACCAAGAGATTTCAAAATGCTTGCATCTCAACTTGTTTTCTAAGATACACTCGCTTTGTGACACTGAATATTTCACCACACGCATGTGAACCTTCAGCTGAAAAAACAAGTAAGTGCAATCACCATGTAATAACTCACCATGCAGAACATCACACTGACATAAACTGACCAAGGTTGGTTCCTCCTGTCAGTCACAGGAGATGGTTAGTTCTAGATCACTCCATTTCTGGTTCTGGCTTCAAGGTTGGCCAGCACAGTGGCATTTTCAGGGCTGGATTATCACAAAGAATACACCAATAGGCCCTTCAATTTCTCATGCCCACCCCTCTATATATTTAGGGCATGGTTATCAGAGGTGCTGAGCACTCACAACTCCATTCATTTCAACTGGCGCTTTGGATGATCGGCACCCTCTGAGTCCCAATGTATCACCTCAGGATCAGCGATGAAAGGGATGCAAAGCTCCCACTGAGCTACAACCCTTTCGAGTCCCAAAGCTTCTTGATTGGCTTTGCAGCTCTCTCCCCTAAGAAGGTCACCATGGCTGCAGCTGATATTTACGTTAGCCAGGCAGCAGCTTCCTTTGGAAGCCCAGTGGCCTTCACTGAAGCTCATTCACTAGCTATTCACAATGCCAGCCTTGCTGCTTCTCCTTCTATAGCCACCTCTCCTCCTCCATTGTACCATGCTCCTCCTTCATGCCACAATACATCTGTTCCCCACAGCTCACAAAGGCTCCCCCATTTATCACTGATATCTCCTTCAGCCCCAATCCCTGGATTTACAAAAGCATGGGACTGAAGAGTAGCATTTTTCCCATTCTTCTTATGCTAACAAACTCAAAACAAGCCAGGATCCCTTAAAATCAAGCCCCTCCCCACAGCCTTGGTCTATTATGGCCTTTTGTAACTTTTCTAGAGTGTACTTACTGTTCCTTCGCACTGTCACGCTAACCAGAAAAAAAAAAGGGGTTGTGCAGAAGCTAGAAATAAATAGAATTAATTATGCACAGCCTCAGGGATAAGAGCCAGTAGCTTTATGCAAAACGTATATGTGAAACATGGAGGGGTGTCTAGATTTGGGGTTTAAAGAGGGAAGGACCAGCTGCATTGTCTCTGCTCTGGAACTTGGTTCCCTGCTTTGCTCCTGATTGCTTACATACTGCAGTGTCCGCTGGCAGAAGTATTTGGAACAGAAGAAGACTGAGGGCTAGGGGGACAGTTGAGGGGTTTTGTGATTATGACTGATTTCTGCAGAGGAATTTTTAGTAGGGGAAGACAGTCTGTTTCGACGTTGATTATAGTTGTTATTAAGAATGCTAATGTATTATAAAGCCATCTAGAGGATTATGGGGTACTTATCAAAATAATCTGGACATATCTTTCAAACAATTTGTGTGCTCTCTCTGTGTGAAAGGATTTTATCTTTTCCAGAAAGATTTCAAAACCCTGTTGCTGCTCAGCTGTCCAGTAGAGATGTATTGGATCTTCGAGGAACACATTCTTTCTATAACTGTCCCTGTCTGTGTGTGTATATTCAAACAAGGTAGATTTCTTGCCATACCTAATTTTCTCTCTCTTTCATCCCATCACACTTTCATTAAGTGACAGTTTGATTTATTATTATTTTTGTTAAAGACAGTTTTTATAGTTCATCACTAGATCAAAGGCAGCGGCATCCAACAATTTACCTTTCAACTTAATCTCAATTCACAAGTGATTTTTCTTATAGAAAAGGCAAACTTCTTGGAGCAGTAGTCTATTGTTATGGCATATGGACCCATTAGTATTGTAAATTTATCTCTGTATATGGCATATAAGATGCTTTGCCATCCATTAAGATCAGGTATAACAGCCACCTTTGGGGAAGGTGTTGGAATGGGGGCAGGGAAGGGGTGGGAATAGGTGGGGCAGGGGTGGGGCCTCATGGAAGGGGTGGAGTGGGGGCGGGGGTGGGGCAGCGGGGGGGGTGTCACTGATGTGACCCTCAGGCCAATGTATTAGTCCTCATGTGGCCCTCGTGGTCATTTGAGTTTGAGACCCCTGATGTAGCTGGAGTTGACGTAGCTTAGGTCGACCTACCCTGGTGTCTTCACTGCACTGTGTTGATGGAAGACCCTCTCCAGTCGACTTTCCTTACTCTTCTCGGAGAGGTGGAGTACCGGGCTCAACTGGAGAGTGCTCTGCCATCGATTTAGCGGATCTTCACTAGACCCGCTAAATGGACACCCGCTACATCGATTGCAGCCTTGTCAATCTCCCTGTGGTGAAGACCAGCCCTCAGTCTTATCATGCTCCCATTGAAGTCCATGGGAGTTTTGCCAAATGGACATCAACAGGACTCAGTCACAATGTGGACTTTCTTGGCCTGAAGCAGTGATACTCAGACCTCAGTGGTTCAGGAGCCAAATTAGTGATCCACATTACCCAAAAGAGCCACAGTAGTGTGAATTCATTGTTTCATTTACTATAGCACTATATATTCATATTTAAACAGTATGATGGGAAATATTTAGTTTATATATATTCTTACAGCAAAATGGCTGACCAAGTATTATTTTAATCAACTACAATTGGTTAATAACATAGTAAAAGCATCCGGACTGGTTAGTAATTTAGACTGGTTAATAATGAAATCCCAGTGTTTTAATATCATGTACTGCAAAGCGCTGTTGGATACACATTAAAGAGCCACTTGGGGCGCTCCATCCTCAGTCTCATTGGTCTAAAGAGTGATTTAGTGCAATGGTAAGTCTTCCCCAAACCATCAAATTAGTTCAAAAACTCAGTAGTTTTACTCAATTGTACTAGCAAAGAAATCCCTATGTGAGTAAACCTGTTCACTTTCCATCAATTGCTTTGGAAATCATGCCACTATTTGTTAGCGTTTTTTGACCTTGGTTGGGCAGTAAATATGAGATTTAATGTCCCAGATTGCCAGAAGCAAAATGACTCAGAGGTGATGTGTATTGCTTCCTAATTGGAGTTGCTAAGTACTTTGTCCTTCTATCCACAGTCAGTCGACCAGTGGAATGGCATTGATGTCTGCTCCAGAGAAAACCATTTGTTTATGTGGCAGATCAGGTGCTGTAACATGGAGTTCAGCAATGAAAAAGGGGAAGTTCAAAGCGTTTAGAATGAGACAACCTTCATGGACACCTGTTTGCTATCTTTCCAGCTTGGTGCAAGTGCTGGGCAATGGCATATGCAGTAGGAGATTTCAAAGGCACTAATTGCAGTTTGCATAAAAGTCAATGGGAATTAGGTGCCTAACTGCAGTTGGTGACTATTCTAGAGAATACCATGCTTTTGCTTAGGTTAGTATACACGGTATTGGCTGGCAGAGCATGCAAGTCCCAGTGTCAAATGGCAATATGAATAACAGCAGGACAAATTATTATTTTCAGAGTGTTATGCATGCTGGGAAACAAACACACACATAGGATTCCAGAAAGCAATGGAGATAATAGAGACAGAAGGTAACTGGCAAACCTCAGTACAAATGAACCTCTAGAAGAGATCAAGGTGGGTGGACTAACTTTTTCACTGAAAAAGTTTTTAAGTAAAAACTCTTGGGTCAAATCATTATCTGTTTGACACCCTATGCAACCGCAGTTCCTTCTGGGGAGCACCACGAGGGCAGAACTTGGGCCCTCACTTATACTTGAAGGTTAGTTGTGTGATTGCCAGCTCCTGATACTGTTGCCATGAATTGTATAAAGATGTCTAAGATACATATTGTAGCAGCTATCCTTACTTGGGTTACTCAGGTTCAACCTGGGCTTTGCTTATACATGGAAAAAGATGTTGCATTGACATATGAAACGGCTCTGTTTATGTTTGCATGGGGTCTATAAAACAGGCACCCAATGGAACAAGCTAATCGCTCAGTCATATTTAGAAATTCTCTTTTGTGCCTGTAGATCCCATTGGGAAAAACAGGTCAGTCTTAGGGCATGTCTACCCTTACTGGGGATTGATGCTGCTGCGATCGATGCACTGGGGGTCAATTTAGCGGGTCTAGTGAAGACCCGCTAAAATCGACTGCAGATCACTCTCCCATCGACTCCGTGTCTCCACTGGAATGAGAAGAGTGAGGTAAGTCAACGGGAGAACATCTCCCATCAATGCAGCGCAGTGTAGACATCACAGTAAGTTGACCAAAGCTATGTCGACTCCAGCTACGTGAACAACATAGCTGGAGTTGAATAACTTAGGTCAGCTTACCCCCGGAGTGTAGACAAGACCTTGGGGACACCAATTTCAAGTTTGAACGACCTTACTAGTCCCATAAGACATGTGGGGCTTAACGAGAGGAGCAAAACCAAACAACATCCTCTTTATACTGTTTGTATGACTTCCAAACATTTACTTGAGACTAGTTCTTTAAGGTCAGTTTGCAGATAGGATTACAATAGGATTTCTAAGCCATATTACCATGCACTGCCTGTCTTTTATGATTGGGTTTACATCTGTAAAGAAGTCCTCCCCAAAATTCTGAACTCTCTCTTCACAATCTATTTCAATTCGGAGAAATTTCAGAGTCACCAGACTGAATCAGAAGAAAATTGGATTTCTATTGTCCTACAGCCTGTTCAATATTCCACTTTTCTCAAAACAAAAACATACAAACAAAAAAACGAAACCCCAAAATCTACCAAACAAAAAAGCCAGGAAGAACTAAGATCCAACAAAGCCTCTGCCCCTACCAGAGATTTTCTGTGTGGGATATGCTCCATAGAATGACCAGAGTAATGCAAAACCCTCCAAATTCTTTGCCACTATGCCCTGGGGGAAAATTCCCTGTGGACTTCAAAGCTGGGGATCGATTAAAATCTGTGTGATCAAGAAATATATATTTTAGTACCTCACAATGCCATCTGTGTCCAATTAAATGGAGGACACATGTAACCCTTCTGCAGGCCAAGTTGATAGCAGCAAGGGCCGGGTTCAGTACACAGGGGTTCCCTCTCATCAAAGCAAATGCAAAACTGGCTCGAGCCCCCACCCAGTGACCTGGGAAAATCTTACACACCCCCTGGGCGCCTCAAAGAGGCAATACTTCCCCTCTCGCAAGCACAGAGTCTCGGTGTAGCAGAGAATCTTTAATAACATGAGGTAAACGACATCAGCATTAAATTGGGGAAACACCACAACTAGTGTTCATTAACCAAACCATGAGCAAAGATCCACCCCAGCAAATTGGGCCACATCCTTTCCCTTGGGTTCTTGAGTCCCAGAACCCAAACGTCTCTTGAGTCCAGCAATCCACAAATCACCCAAAGTCCAAAAAGTCCAGCCCCAGAGTTCAAAAGTTCATCTGCAGAGTGTTACTCCCCAGTCTGGCTAAAAATGTGCCTGTGTGTGGGGGAAAGAGGTAAGGGGCACCTTACGTGACCTGAAGCTGACTGCCCCACGGGGCTCCGCTCCCTCACGAACGCTCCGCCAGCCTATCCACGAACAGCACCACTGCACTCTAGATCTTCCGGCTCCCCACTGCTTGACACAGTGCTCAGTGATTTCAGCTCATAGTAGTGGGAGCCATAGTGCTGGTGCACCATAAGGCCAAAGTGAATTCAGCACAGTACCTGTAGCAAGACTCTTAATAGACCCAAAATTAGCTCTGACATTCCACAGTGGAGAGAGACGGGTGCAATTGGTGTTTCAGGCCCTCACAAAGGGGCCCACACCACCAGGTACTAATACCTATCTCAAGCCTCTCTCAATTCACAGAGTTTTGGAACCCATGTCCCTTGCTTAGCGAGTGCTACTTAGTTGATGGTGAGTCCCTCCATCATAACAAAAGGCCAAGTACAGTTCCAAGCACAGTTCCCATAATCAGGGTAATAACAATTTATTCTTCCTGTCCCAATAACAGAGACACTGGGGATCCCACAACAGCCAAAGTGACCATTTTGGGCAGCTATGGCCTCATTCTAGGCAGGGTGGGTGTGCCTATGCAAATGAGATCGGCCCCTGAAGTTCTTTTCCACAACTTGCCACACCTCACCACCAGATGTCAGGGCGGAGCTCATCCTGACTCTGCTTACACACAAATGGACTGAAGTGCATACGAATAGCCTCTACACTTAATGTGAGGTTAATACTCACATAGGCTTTTTGTATTATTGGCTTGAAATTTATATAAACCCATATTTTTGTCTGTTTGTGCTAATAGATGTTTCTGTCCCACAGTAAATCAGCATGTCACTAGGCTGACTTGGCCACTTCATGGAATCGGCTATTAATCAATACAAAGTAATATGGTATACTACTTGGCATGCTTTAAGAAATACCTATTTTTATTGTAAAATATCTGTATATATTGACAATACATGCATTCTGGAACATTACCAGAACATCTGCTGCAACCCAAAACATAGCTTTCTTCCATTCCATGGCAGTTCTAAGGTGTGTTGTGAATATTTAGTATTACATTTAATTATTGGGAGACCTGGGTTCAAGTCCCTGCTCTTCCACGGACTTCCAATATGACCTTGGGAAGGTCACATAGGGCCAGATTTTTCAAGGTATTTAGACACCTGAAAATGCACAGAAGTGCTTAGTGGGATTTTCAAAAGCACCTAGACACCTATTTCCCATTGACTTCCATTTGAAAAATCCACCATTCACCTATCTGTATCTTTATGTGTCTAAATACCTGTAAAATCCTGGTCCCTACCTCTTTTATCCTCATGGGAACTGAAGCACATAGAAATTCCCTACATTATAGAAGTGATGTGAAGACAAATATGTTAAAAACTGTGAATCACTCAGATATTATGATAATGGGGCACATATCAGTAGATAGATGGAAGTCCTGGTATGGGACTCGCTACAATGTCTTTATCTCACAGAAGTGAGCGATACCTACTGATGAGTGAGGTAACATGCATTATGCATTGGATGAATTTCCCCTGCACAGTCATGTTTGAGCCCCCCAGCAGCCTTACTGGCACCCCTCACTTTACTAGAGAGGCAGACCAGCATTCTGGGCAGATATTTTATTCCCAGAACTAGAATGTATACAATTAGCAAGCATGTGCTTTGCCAGGTAAGAAACAAAATTACTGTTTTGCTTCTTGCATGGGAAGGAATGGGTGAGAAGAGCACTTGACACATCTGATTGTTTATAGTGGTAAAATTGGTTAATGCTAACAATTTATGATTGTGTCCATCACAGTCAATTGCAGCAGGTAGTGTTTTTCTTTGTTTGGCCAAGAACAACTAACTATTGTAACAAGGATTGACCCTGTCAGCGCTGCTCAAGGCAGTTAAATATAAGATGTTATCAATGGAAACAAATAGCTAGCCTTTTATTTTTATAGATTGTGGGAGCAGCTTGTTACCATGGCAATGTTGCTTTTCCGTATTTTCAGACCATAGCTGAGAGGGGCAGGTAACCTCTAAACTTTACCAATGACACTGTGGGGAGAAAATAAAAGACAAATATTAGCCTTTTTGTTGAACAGCATCTGCAGATTTTGGAAAATATCTTAGTGTATCATGTAGGTGGTTATATGCATTGTTGCATGAATATAACTCAGCTCGTTGCTGAGTAGGTAGGTGAGGCAAGGGGTGTGTTAATTATAAAAGCTCATTTCCAAAAATAGTAACTGGGCATAATTAGAAAGGCAGTTCATGAGAAATAATTCAAAAGTTCATTCATAGATATTTCAAATTGGTTTAAGAACACTGCAGAAAATATTTATACTGTAACATTATTTTTACTTGCAATTTTCTGAGAATGTTTTTGTAGATTTTAAAAGTGCAATTCTGCTCTGAAGAGTGACTATGTAACAATGGAAACTGCTTGTTGACTTCAGTGGGTTTACACCTGTGCTTAAATCACCCTTTTGGAACAAGGCTCATTTCCTGAATTGGGGCCTGACTACAGAAGATTCGGGAAGCGCGGTCATTCTTCCCAACCAAACAACTGGCTCCATCGGGCTTTGCAACAGGTTTTATTTAAAACATGGATCTGCAAGATGTTGTAAATCCCACTTTCATTATCTGCTACACAAGTGAGAACATAAAGAATATGGATGGATGCCTGGGAATCCTGGAATTGAAATCCTTTTATAGGGGAAAACAAAGGTTCCATTGTAGGAAAAGTCCAATGGGTAAAGAGTTTGAAACTAGTATTCAAAAGGAGCAGGCTCCGCTGATATGGTTCGGAACATAGAATTTGTCACATTAGGTAAGGCCAGTCATCCCTTCAGTCCAGTATCTTGTTTCCGACCAGGACCCATTCCAGTGAGGTCAAATGAAGAAATCCAGCAGCAGGCAGTTCTGAACCTGCCCCCAGGACAAGCTGCCTCACAACTCTCCACTAGTTAGAAGTTAGTGTGACACTGCACCCTACATTCTTCATAGTGATATTATGATGATATGATTATGGCATAATTATGGTGCATTTTGTAAACGAAGGGTCATGTAGGGTGTCATTGGAAAAGTTATGATTTGCTGAATATGGTTATCCTATTTGTATGCATGTATGATTTTTGTATCTGAAGTTATGAATATTGACTATGTATCTATATTTCACATATAGTCACACCTGTGTGATAGATGGAAGCATCTTGCCTAGTGGGTAACTAGCTGATTGTGAAGAGCCCATTCAGGGTAACGGGCCATTAGGGAAAACAACAGGCCTTAGAAACAATGAGGAGTCTGGTGGCACCTTAAAGAAGTCTGAAGAAGTGGGTTTTTTACCCACGAAAGCTAATAACCAAATAAATCTGTTAGTCTTTAAGGTGCCATCGGACTCCTCATTGCTTTTGTGGATACAGACTAACACGGCTACCCCTCTGATAATAGGCCTTAGGAGAAGCTTATCCCCTACCTAGTGAACTTTCCTGTGGACCTTTTGGCCAGCCTGTAAGTAATGGCTGCTATGACTTTGCATGTGACCAGACCACATGTCTCTGGACTCCATTTGAGTACCTGCATTTTTTCACAAACTGGGCTGGGAACTGTTTTTGGACCAAAAGGTCCCTGCCCTATGCTAAAGCTATATAAGGTAGGGAGTGACATCATCTGTTGATCTTCACTCCCCCACAACGCAACACCTAAGAGAAGCTCCGAAAGAGAAGGACTTGAAATGGGGGTGGGGAGCCCAAGCTGCAAAGCAAAAGCAGCGTGTCCTGTAAGAACCTGCAGCCTACTTGTATCATCAAATTATCTCACCAGGGTGAGAAATTACTAATTCATATCCAATCTTTCTAGTATTTCAAGCTTAGTTTGCGGTTTTGTTTATTTACTAGGTAATCGGCTTTGATCTGTTAACTACAAAAGATAGATTACAAGTGATAGTAAATAAACTTGTTTTGTATTTTAAGCTAAACCAGTGTGCCTTTAAGTGAAGCGTCTGGGGGAAAAAGCCTCAGCTTGGTTATTCTGCATATTCCTCTCCACATTGAGAGAGGGGCGGACATATTAATGAGCTTACACTGTACAAATCCCCGTGCAGTGAAAGACAGTATAATTCTGAGTTTATACTCCGGGTGGGGGCCGGAAGGCATGCGTGCCCGGGGAGCTGGGAAATGGGCTGGTATCTGCTGTTTGCACTCAGGTAGCCCAGTTTGGGTGAGTGGCACCACCTGCTGTTGTGCTGGGTGATAACAGGGCCTGGGTGAGGCTGGCTGTGTCCCCAACCCAGCTGTGTGTCTTAGAGGAGCACAGCGGTTCCAACAGCTCCCAGACTGCACTCCAAGGGTGACAACCCATCCAAGTTAGTTTATGCCCCAAAGCTTTATATTCCTTCTAAAGTGACTTTAAAATTAGGGTGACCAGATGTCCTGATAAAATCGGGACTATCCCGATTTTTAGGTCTTTGTCCCACATCCCGACCAATGCACAGTCGGGACGCCATTTGTCCCGATATTGCGGCTTGGCTGCTCAGGGTTTTTTTTTTTTTTTTGCTTCAGCAACTCCGGCTGCTCTTTTTTTTCTTATTTCTGGAATGGGAATAAAAACTTTCTGAAAAACAAGACAAGATTTTTTGCAGCCCAAGGAAGCTGGTCCAAGACTTCTTGTAATGTTGGCCATGAAAACCACTTAGATTGTGAATTACCCATCTGCAGGCCTGGAACAGGAACAATGCAGACCTCATATTTGGACTGATGTTACCATTTAATGTGCTTTCCAGCAAACCATTCATAAAATTCATGGCTGCAGCTGATCCCAGTTACTGTGCTGCTTTAAGCACATTTGTCTCGGAAAGGCTATTTCACA
This sequence comes from Natator depressus, assembly GCF_965152275.1. Lineage (NCBI taxonomy): Eukaryota > Metazoa > Chordata > Testudines > Cheloniidae > Natator > Natator depressus. The sequence goes on from NC_134244.1 coordinate 53,152,215, forward strand.
ACTTTATGAAACTGTGCATGGAAAAATAATGCTTGACCTAAAGCAAACTAAGGACCTTATGTTCCCATCCTTAGTGGTATGTGGAGCAATGGTCAAATAGTCAATTACATGCCATGGACAGCATATTGGGCAGGTTTCCAATCTTTCCCTCTCTAAAACATGTATCCCCAGCAAACAGACTGCTCTGTAGCATTAGATCTGCTCCCTTTGAAGTAAGTGGGAGTTATGCCACTGATTTCAATGGGAACAGGGTGAGACCCAAAATACAGAGCTGGATGAGCTTAGATGCACCCTTATTTCAGTGAATTCTGATTTCTAGCTATTCCCCCAATCATTACTTCCTTCTCCCATTTATTATGTTTCCTCAGAGACATTGTGTGACAGGGGATTTAGGTACTTAGGCAAAATTCTCTCTCTAATAAAAGGAGGCTTGTTTTGTTTTGGGTTAAAAACAAAATTGAATGGATTTTTATTGCTGATGGAAGGTGACTAATTGACAGCCCTAGAGGCTGCAATCCTCTCTAAATCCATAGATCAAATACAGCAGAATCGACAGTAGTGCAAGCTTTCCCACAATGTCCTTCAAAGCAAGCAACTAGGCAAAATCAGGGCAGGGGGGAGGATGTTCTTGTGATTAAAACACAGGACTGGGAGTCACAAGATCTGGATTCTATTCCCTGCTCTGTCCCAGTCTGTGTGAAACCACAGACAAGTCACTTCACTGTTCTGTGCTTCAGTTTTCTCTATTTTAAAACCAGGAGAGTACTTACTCCCCCAGGACCATTTGGAAGCATACTTCATGTTTGCAAATTGCTTTCAGATCCTCAGAGAGAAGGCAATATGCAACTACAAAGTATGTTATACTTAAAAAGAAAAGGAGGAGTTGTGGCACCTTAGAGACTAACCAATTTATTTGAGCATGAGCTTTCGTGAGCTACAGCTCACTTCATCGGATGCATACTGTGGAAATTGCAGAAGACATTATATACACAGACACCATGAAACAATACCTCCTCCCACCCCACTCTCCTGCTGGTAATAGCTTATCTAAAGTGATCATCAAGTTGGGCCATTTCCAGCACAAATCCAGGTTTTCTCACCCTCCGCCCCCCCACAGACAAACTCACTCTCTTGCTGGTAATAGCCCATCAAAAGTGACCACTGTCTTCACAATGTGTATGATAATCAAGGTGGGCCATTTCCTGCAGAAATCCAGGTTCTCTCACCCCCTCACCCCCCTCCAAAAACCACACACACAAACTCACTCTCCTGCTGGTAATAGCCTATCCAAAGTGACCACTCTCCTTACAACCTGCATGAAAATCAAAGTGGGCCATTTCCAGCACAAATCCAGGTTTTCTCACTCCCCCACCCCCATACACACACAAACTCACTCTCCTGCTGGTAATAGCTCATCCGAAGTGACCACTCCCCCTACAATGTGCATGATAATCAAGGTGGGCCATTTCCAGCACAAATCTAGGTTTCCCCCCCCTGTGTTTCCACATCTATTTAGTACTGGACCTTTCTGCTAGGACTGGCAATAAGAGGGTCTTTATTGTGCAGATATTTATCCTGAGGTGGACAGCTATCTACTAGAAACTGCATTGAGCCTAAAATAGGATTTTGAAAATGATTGCTCACCTGATGGAGTTGTGTTGTTAGAAAAGGCTGATCTCCCCCGACTCCTCCCCTGCAAGTCTCTGCCCTGGTTTCATTGCATTAAATAACACCATTTGTGTAGTAAAGGATGGTGTTTCTATCAACACATCATGCTTGTACACACAGCACTAATCTGAAGCAAAAATGGAAGTGCCATTGAAATTACACTGGTAGAAAACCTTATTTCTAAACTTCCCTTAGACTCGAATAAATGGGTAGTGTGAGGAATGTAGAAGGATAAATAGGTTATGGGAAGAAAAATGTGTTTGCAACATTGCTTCATCCACTTTTCGAAGACAGATTTGCCACCACACTTCTACTGTAGAGAGACGGAGATAAAGGATGTTCTCATAAATAAAGTGCTAGAGGCCATGCCAGTGTCTTCTAACTTAGTGTACCTGCTTCTCCTCACACATCAAGTCAAGCACAAAAAAGTCTCCTGAGAACATCAGAAAATGCAAAATAGTCCCTGACCCAAAAACAACAGCCCCAATGACCACACTAGGAGAACCAACAGCTACACCATGCATAAGTTTTCCATGTCATATGGAAAGCTCAGACCCAGTCTCATCCGCACAGAGTGGCAGGTGGATCCAAACTAATTCAGTTTGCCTCTATATTTGTGAAAGAATATTTTCCTGATGAAAATTCAAACGTCAGGGAAAATTCTTGACTGTATTAGGAAATGAGACAGCTGCTATGGCGAGCTTTGGCAAGAAGCGACGTTCTGTAATTGAAATATCCAACCTCTAGCGTGTACCTACTCAAAACATGTCTTCAGCTCTGGTAAAATTGATACAGACAGAAGCTTCTTAGTTAGTAGAGCCAGCACTGGATGCCTTACTTTTCTATATATGGACAATTTCTGGCCTTCAGACATACAGTTCACAGAATGAGACCAACCAGGGAGACAGAAGAGACAACTGTGTTTATTCAGAATAAAAAGATGGATCTCATTCTCCTTTTGCTGAACTATTTAGAGGAAATATTCCTTCCAAATCTAGATTTTTGGCTGCATATCTTTATCAAATACACACTGCAATGCCTGTTTTGCAGGTACACACAGCTGTTTGAACTTTGTGAGTCTGTCATTTTTGTTTGCTTTGCATCTTCAAGACCAGAAGCAGCTTTTAGTTACAATTCCAGTCTTGAAGAGCAACATTCCCAATCTTTTAAAGTCTGAAATGTTAAATAGATTCTTCACTCTGAAAATGTGCCTATTACTCTTTGCCTGTTGAAAAAGAGATTTTTTTTTTGCTTGCACTGAAACATTGGAAATCTCTTTCAGTCCTTGCTAATCTGATAGATAATGTCTATTAAGATGTTAGAGGAAGAACAAAACCCAAAACCTCAAGCATTCAAGGCTTCCCCTGTACATTTCATAGACTGTAAACAAAGTTTCATCTGACTCAGGCAGGCAACTGTAATTGATCCAATTATAGTTCAACTCACTGTGAAAAACCCGAAGAAGCTTTTAGGTTTATGCTCCTTGTTTTCTAGATTACCTATGGCATTTGCCACTTGAAATAATATATTTTTTTCTTCCCTTTTACTTTGTTTTATTTATTGTAGATATCTGGGATGCCATGCGGCTTCCTGCTTAGGAGCCTGGTTTGATTAGTCTGCAATTCCAAAACTACATGCAAGAAACCTGTAACCTCCCGCCCAGCAACAAATAACTAGAGTACATGGAGAAAGCATAAACCAAATAAGGATTATAGCAGCCATCAGTCTTTGTAAAAGGTAAATAAGAGACTTCAGTGCAAAAGACACAAACCTAAAAATAAAAAAAGTAATGTCATATTGCTCATGAACACAAAGGTTTGCACCTACACAATTCCCAGTTAAATAGTGCACATCATACAGAACACATTTGGCAGACTTCTGACTCATTGACACCCTGGACTAATTCCTGATTGTAGAAGTAAGGGATCAGATTAATCAGCAAAGGCTTATAGAAGGCTTGTTCCTTGGTGATTTGGTATATCAATTTGCATTTCTAGCAAACTTTCTATCGTGTGACTAGGTGTAACTTTCTCTGATTTGGATGAAATAGAATAAGTTCTCTGTAACCAAAATGGGTTGGTTTGGATCAATTTCACCTCCAGAGGCATGAAGCTAAGGGAGGAAGTTATTTTCCATAATAGACTTTTGGAACAAGATAGATTTTTATGGGCAAGTCACTTTTCACACACAGATTCACTTTTTCACCCTATGTAAAGAGTCCAACACTTGAATCAGATCATAGTTTGTCATCGCTGACATTTCAATATCCTTTTATTTATCTCACATCTCTTTCCCTATTGCATTCACCTCAGGCAGACACACAAGCAGTGAAATGCTGTACACAATTCTGAGAGTATTTATTTAAAGCTTTTGCTTTCCAGACAAATGAATAAGAATTGGTTACTAAGCATAAACTAAATGACAGAAATCTTGAAATTACAGAATCTGTGGCACCCGCTATCTTCTCTACTTGTGTGTCTATTCCCACTTACTTAATTCTACCTCTTCCTCATTGAGAATGATCTCCAGTCATTTATACTTAATTTTACCATTTAATTCACACTTAATCACCCATCAATTTAGGATTAGTAATATTACCTACTAATAATACTTTATGTTTGTATAGCCCTGCTCATCTCAGAAACACAAAATGCTATAAAAACAAATTAAAGTCACATAACCCTCCTGTGAGGGCTTATCCTGTTTTGCAGATGGAGAAACAGAGCCACAGAAGTGAAGCGACTTGCCCACATCACAAAATCAATCCATGGCTGAGCTGGGTAGAGAACTCAGGTCTAATTCCTGTCCAGCACTCACAGCTAGGAATTGCCTCTCAGCCTCACTTACACTGTCACTATTTGTCTTGCAGAGCACATGGACACACTCAATTCACTCCCACACTCTGGCATTGGAAGAAAGCAAGTTAGCTTCCATGTTAAAGAAATACACAAAATACATGTAATTAAAAGTATTAATTAGGTATTTGGGGAATGCTCAGGCTTTATAGTTAGATGCTGTACTCTATTAGGTCTGAGGGATTTAATTGCAGATGTTTCTCTCCGACCAAAGCCAGGGGAATTCTACAGCTGGAGCTTCTAGCACCCCTGATTATTTAAGTTGCCTAATCTTTCCCTTTATAGGACCCAGTTTTCAGTTGCTTATAACTTATAAGGGCCTGAGACCTCCGGACCCTAGAGCCCAGCCTACAGCCTGAGCCCAGAAATCTACATTGCAATGAAACAGCCCCTTAGCCCGAGCACTGCAAGCCAGAATCTGCTGGCACAGGCCAGTCAGGGCTGTTTCATTGCGGTGTAGATATGTCCATACAGCCTGGAAGAGAACTCAAGATGTCTGAGTCTTAGCATTCCTCTGCTGTCAGCAAGTACCTGTGAAACCCACTGGCAGAGCAAGGCAGAGGTTCTGTAGAAAAAATACAATGCAATCATGTAAATTAAAGACTGTATCATAATGCATACTGTGACAAAGTTCCTCCTCTACCTTGGTGGGTCTTGCGCTTATTGGCGGATTTGCTCGCCTCGGAGATTCACAGCTGCCCTTTGGCTGTTTTCGTGAACCCACAGTCCAGGTCAACTGCTCCTGTGTCTGATCAGGAGTTGGGAGGAACCCGGGCCCGCCCTCTACTCCAGGTTCCAGCCCAGGGCCCTGTGGAATGCAGCTATCTAGAGTGCCTCCTGGAACAGCTGTGCGACAGCTACAACTCCCTGGGCTACTTCCCCATGGCCTCCTCCCAACACCTTCTTTATCCTCACCATAGGACCTTCCTCCTGGTGTCTTGTACTCCTCAGTCGTCCAACAGTACGCATTCCCACTCTCAGCTTCTAGTGCCTCTTGCTCCCAGCTCCTCACACATGCACCACAAACTGAAGTGAGCTCCTTTTTAAACCCAGGTGCCCTGATTAGCCTGCCTTAATTGATTCTAGCAGCTTCTTGATTGGCTGCAGGTGTTCTAATCAGCCTGTCTGCCTTAATTGTTTCCAGAATGTTCCGGATTGTTCTGGAACCTTCCCTGTTACCTAACCCAGGGAAAAGGGACCTACTTAACCTGGGGCTAATATATCTGCCTTCTAGCCATCTGGCTCGACCCTGTCACAATATGCACAAGGAGGCTGAATTAAGGTTGTGCAAGAAACCATAATACTGGTATTTCCTAACATTGAAGTACTTCACTTTGAACCTTACTGTTCTTTTCTGGAGGGGTTTTCGTTGTAGTTGTTTTTAGTGTAATTCGCTATGGGACAGCACAGTAGTTGCAGATGCAGATCCCGATTCAGTTGTACTTTCCCAAGCTTGACAGAGAGAAATGGGGAACAAATGGCCTCTAGGTATAGCTAGGAAAAGGGAAGATAGAACAGGCCAGAAACATTTCAACAAACCTTTTTCTCTGATTGAAAAAAAATGCCACTTTGTCAAAACAGATACGTTTCCATGAAACATTTCTGTATAGACAAAATGGCATTTTTCAACCAGAAAAATAGTTTGTCAATTTTTTTCCAATCAATCAAATATAATATGCCTGGAACTGGTATCTCCACTGTTCTTTAGCATCCTCTTGGGAGTCCGATAGTGCTTGTTTTGCAAAGACCTGAGAAGAAAAGTAAGATGTAGGAACCCAGAGGCCGGTACGGACAACAGACTCTCTTCCTAAGCTCCCCAGCCCCTAAAGGATGCTGCTGCCCTACATGTGTCCAGCTCACTCTTCAGGACCTGGGGCATGGCCTTGCCTCTGCCTCACACTCTATGGGACAGCATGCTCCCCTGTGAATACATGATGGGAGCAGTCTGTTTACTTAAACAGGGCCCACAGCCTCCTTCCCAGAGCACCCCCCCCCCCAAAAGCCAGTTAGCGGCTGGCCCCACATGTTTTCCAGTTCAATATCAGGTCCAGTCACTTGTAAATAATTCATTCTCCCATTTAGCTTTAACTTGTTAACTAATCACATTAATATCATTCTAGTGGGAGAAGTTTCTTCCCCACTCCAGGAGTTAGTGCCTGGCTTGTGTTCAGTCAAACTTCTTTCCACCTCACTGCTCATCCCTTTCTCCAGATCATTGATGAATGCACTAAATAACCATCTTAGCACATAACCTTGAGGAATGAATGACCTTATTAACCTCCTTCCACACTGACTACTGGCCATTTCTATTCTCTATGTCCAGTCTCTTAAAGAGTTTCTAAACCATTTTGCCTCTTACCTCATGACTACCAGTTTCTTTAAGAGCCTCTTAGGAGAGACTTTATCAAAGACTTTTGCCTGTTTTCCCATATCCACTAAGAGGTTTAGTGACCCATCCATGTGAGGGGTTAGGATTTGGTGGGGAAATGACTGGTCCTCATGTCAAGGAGCAAAAGGAGTCAGACACAGTATCTTGAGCTAAGAGTCACATGACTAAAAGAAGCCACTGCAACAGCTTTCAGCTGGTTTCATTGCAGGGAAACCACTTCTTTAGCATTTGTACAGGATGTTCAACATGCCTTCCTTTGGACCAAGTTCCCTCCCTCCCTAAGTAGGCAATAGTGCAGTAATAGTGTGACGGGAAGGGGTAGAGAGGGCTAATGGAACTATTTTGTAAAGAGTTTCCAGCACTGAGTTAATTATACACACACAAGGACACTTGGTTCTTCTTTCCTGGTCCCAATAAAATGCTTGAAAGGCAGGAGGAAACCAAGGACTTGATCCTTACATGCTCAGTGCTAAAGTGCTGGGAGAGCAATACAGCGGTGCATAGAAAATCCAGGAAGTTTTTGGAAAGCGTAGGGGACAATTTCCTGGTGCAAGTGCTAGATGAGCCAACTAGGGGGGGAGCTTTTCTTGACCTGCTGCTCACAAACAGGGAAGAATTAGTGGGGGAAGCAAAAGTGGATGGGAATCTGGGAGGCAGTGACCATGAGATGGTCGAGTTCAGGATCCTGACATAGGGAAGAAAGGTAAGCAGCAGGATATGGACCCTGGACTTCAGGAAAGCAGACTTCGACTCCCTCAGGGAGCGGATGGGTAGGATCCACTGGGGGACTAACATGAAGGGGAAAGGAGTCCAGGAGAGCTGGCTGTATTTCAAGGAATCCCTGTTGAGGTTACAGGGACAAACCATCCCGATGAGTCGAAAGAATAGTAAATATGGCAGGCGACCAGCTTGGCTTAATGGTGAAATCCTAGAGGATCTTAAACATAAAAAAGAAGCTTACAAGAAGTGGAAGGTTGGACATATGACCAGGGAAGAGTATAAAAATATTGCTCGGGCATGTAGGAATGAAATCAGGAGGGCCAAATCGCACCTGGAGCTGCAGCTAGCAAGAGATGTCAAGAGTAACAAGAAGGGTTTCTTCAGGTATGTTGGCAACAAGAAGAAAGCCAAGGAAAGTGTGGGCCCCTTACTGAATGAGGGAGGCAACCTAGTGATAGAGGATGTGGAAAAAGCTAATGTGCTCAATGCTTTTTTTGCCTCTGTCTTCACTAACAAGGACAGCTCCCAGACTGCTGCGCTGGGCATCGCAACATGGGGAGTAGATGGCCAGCCCTCTGTGGAGAAAGAGGTAGTTAGGGACTATTTAGAAAAGCTGGACGTGCACAAGTCCATGGGGCCGGACGAGTTGCATCCGAGAGTGCTAAAGGAATTGGCGGATGTGATTGCAGAGCCATTGGCCATTATCTTTGAAAACTCGTGGCAAACGGGGGAAGTCCCAGATGACTGGAAAAAGGCTAATGTAGTGCCAATCTTTAAAAAAGGGAAGAAGGAGGATCCTGGGAACTACAGGCCAGTCAGCCTCACCTCAGTCCCTGGAAAAATCATGGAGCAGGTCCTCAAGGAATCAATCCTGAAGCACTTACACGAGAGGAAAGTGATCAGGAACAGTCAGCATGGATTCACCAAGGGAAGGTCATGCCTGACTAATCTAATCGCCTTCTATGATGAGATTACTGATTCTGTGGATGAAGGGAAAGCAGTGGATGTATTGTTTCTTGACTTTAGCAAAGCTTTTGACACGGTCTCCCACAGTATTCTTGTCAGCAAGTTAAAGAAGTATGGGCTGGATGAATGTACTATAAGGTGGGTAGAAAGTTGGCTAGATTGTTGGGCTCAACGGGTAGTGATCAATGGCTCCATGTCTAGTTGGCAGCCGGTGTCAAGTGGAGTGCCCCAGGGGTCGGTCCTGGGGCCGGTTTTGTTCAATATCTTCATAAATGATCTGGAGGATGGTGTGGATTGCACTCTTAGCAAATTTGCGGATGATACTAAACTGGGAGGAGTGGTAGATACGTTGGAGGGCAGAGATAGGATACAGAGGGACCTAGACAAATTGGAGGATTGGGCCAAAAGAAACCTGATGAGGTTCAATAAGGATAAGTGCAGGGTCCTGCACTTAGGACGGAAGAACCCAATGCACAGCTACAGACTAGGGACCGAATGGCTAGGCAGCAGTTCTGCGGAAAAGGACCTAGGGGTTACAGTGGACGAGAAGCTGGATATGAGTCAGCAGTGTGCCCTTGTTGCCAAGAAGGCCAATGGCATTTTGGGATGTATAAGTAGGGGCATAGCGAGCAGATCGAGGGACGTGATCGTTCCCCTCTATTCGACATTGGTGAGGCCTCATCTGGAGTACTGTGTCCAGTTTTGGGCCCCACACTACAAGAAGGATGTGGATAAATTGGAGAGAGTCCAGCGAAGGGCAACAAAAATGATTAGGGGTCTGGAACACATGACTTATGAGGAGAGGCTGAGGAAACTGGGATTGTTTAGTCTGCAGAAGAGAAGAATGAGGGGGGATTTGATAGCTGCTTTCAACTACCTGAGAGGTGGTTCCAAAGAGGATGGTTCTAGACTATTCTCAGTGGTAGAAGAGGACAGGACAAGGAGTAATGGTCTCAAGTTGCAGTGGGGGAGGTTTAGGTTGGATATTAGGAAAAACTTTTTCACTAGGAGGGTGGTGAAACACTGGAATGCGTTACCTAGGGAGGTGGTAGAATCTCCTTCCTTAGAAGTTTTTAAGGTCAGGCTTGACAAAGCCCTGGCTGGGATGATTTAATTGGGGATTGGTCCTGCTTTGAGCAGGGGGTTGGACTAGATGACCTCCTGAGGTCCCTTCCAACCCTGATATTCTATGATTCTATGATTCTCTCTTTTCCCCAGTCCTGGCACTGGGGCAGACCATTCATATGCTAGGGCAGTCACAGGCTGCTCTAATGTCCACCACCTAATATGGTCAGCCCAGCCCAGCCTCTGTCATCCCAAAATATCTCCTATGCTGCGAGCTTTACACCACTGGCTGCCCCAATGTTAGGACACTTACTAGTTGCCCATTTAGGGCAGCTCTAAGTCCCCTTTCCACTACTGAGGTGGTCTATGGAGACTTAGTCTATGCCAAGAATCTGGCCTCCGGTTTCACCTCTTGCCCCAGCTCAGATCTACCGCTGCCCACAAATAGGTTTAATTACTTTTGGTCATTGCAGCTCACTCTTCCTACATATTGTCTGAACATGTTTCCTTTTACATGTCACATTTCCTCTTCCTCCATGCTCTCTTGACTCCACTTATCCCTTTCTATTGTTTGTTTCCCCCCACAGCATCCAATCCCTCTTATTATTTAACATGTGTGTTATGTTGGTGTCTAAGGCCTACCAAGAATGGAGCCCCATCGTGCTTGGCCAGAGTAGTAGATGGACCCTGCCCCAAAGAGCTTACAGTTTAAATAGACAAGATAGACAAAGGGTGGGGAAAGGGGAATGGCAAGCTGCTCTAATTTATGACATCTACTAGTGGCCTCAGATGGCCTGGATGGGTTCTGGGATATTGCAAGGGCACAGTGAAGGCCTACTCACATCACCTTTTTTCCCCTAGTCCAGAGGGTTGAGATGGAGGATCCTTTATGCAGACTCTATGTTCTATGTTGCTGTAGTCTTTTTGTGATCAGCTATGAAAATTTTAGTGCCATGAAATGCAGGCGAGAATCTGAGGCAAAGTCTTTCTGGAACAAATCTAAAAGAGATTTTTTCAGGCCTCCTATAATTGTGTATCAGGGACAAAAATACAACCAAAACAAAGAGCCAGGTTTAAAAGATGTACAGTTTGTGACAGTTTGGAATCCAGTCCACACCACACGATCCATTATCTACAGCCAAGCTCTACGATACAACCGCATTTGCTCCAACCCCTCAGACAGAGACAAACACCTACAAGATCTCTATCAAGCATTCTTACAACTACGATACCCACCTGCTGAAGTGAAGAAACAGATTGACAGAGCCAGAAGAGTACCCAGAAGTCACCTACTACAGGACAGGCCCAACAAAGAAAATAACAGAACGCCACTAGCCGTCACCTTCAGCCCCCAACTAAAACCCCTCCAACGCATTATTAAGGATCTACAACCTATCCTGAAGGACGACCCATCACTCTCACAGATCTTGGGAGACAGGCCAGTCCTTGCTTACAGACAGCCCCCCAACCTGAAGCAAATACTCACCACCAGCCTCACACCACACAACAGAACCACTAACCCAGGAACCTATCCTTGCAACAAAGCCCGTTGCCAACTGTGTCCACATATCTATTCAGGGGACACCATCATAAGGCCTAATCACATCAGCCACAATATCAGAGGCTCGTTCACCTGCACATCTACCAATGTGATATATGCCCTCATGTGCCAGCAATGCCCCTCTGCCATGTACCTTGGTCAAACTGGACAGTCTCTACATAAAAGAATAAATGGACACAAATCAGACGTCAAGAATTATAACATTCAGAAACCAGCTGGAGAGCACTTCAATCTCTCTGGTCACTCAATTACAGACGTAAAAGTTGCAATACTTCAACAAAAAGCTTCAAAACCAGACTCCAACGAGAGACTGCTGAATTGGAATTAATTTGGAAACTGGATACAATTAACTTAGGCTTGAATAGAGACTGGGAGTGGATGGGTCATTACACAAAGTAAAACTATTTCCCCATGTTTATCCCCCTCCATCCCCCACTGTTCCTCAGACTTTCTTGTCAACTGCTGGAAACGGCCCACCTTGATTATCACTACAAAAGGTTTCCCCCTCCCCCCGCTCTCCTGCTGGTAATAGCTCACCTTAAGTGATCACTCTCCTTACAGTGTGTATGGTAACACCCATTGTTTCATGATCTCTATGTATATAAATCTCCCCACTGTATTTTCCACTGAATGCATCCGATGAAGTGAGCTGTAGCTCACGAAAGCTTATGCTCAAATCAATTTGTTAGTCTCTAAGGTGCCACAAGTACTCCTTTTCTTTTTGCGAATACAGACTAACACGGCTGCTACTCTGAAACCTGGAAAATACAGCTGCTGTCAAAAGTGGTAGTGACAGCTTGATCAGAAGACATTTTTAAATTTTTGATGGGCTCCATTTCTTTTTTCATGATGTAATGGGACATGATGCAGGAAGTCATTCAAAGTTAGCATCACTTCATAATGGGATACACCAGAAAATATTCAAAGTTTCTGGAGTGGGAGAAATGTATTAGAATCACTCTGTTCAAATTATTCCAAAAAAATCTCTTTAACAACTCCTTAAAACCTTAAAGGAATGGTACTTAGAGAAATTCTAACCCATTTGTACAAACTTCAGTATCTGAGGAGGGAAGTGAACTGAAACTATTGTAATGAATTCTGCAAATGAAATCCCGGCTGCAGTGAAGTCAATGGGAGTTTTGCCAGTGACTTCAGTGGGGCTAGTATTTTGTTCTGGAGACGTGTGTGTACATACGCACATGTGACAGATCTCTACTGGATGGAATCATACCAGCTAAAGATGTTTCTCTTCAAGCTCAAAAAGCTGGGTCCCATGTTTTTCAAAGCAAGAGGATTTAGTGTTCTAACTTTGCCTTGGCTCTAAAGTTTCAAGTGGACGTGCTGTGCTGCATAATGAACCACCATGAAATCCTTGGTGGCTGTATGAGATATTTTGTACATTCCATTTCACTATCAAGAGGAGGTTTTTAAAGGTGTGTGTGACAATTTTTTTTAAAAAAAGCTTTTTATTAAGAATGGAATATGAACTCGCCTGCTGCCACAGACAACTACAGGGAAAAATGTGCATGAAAACACTTCTGTTGCTGCACGGTTGGAGCAGATTCAGATGTGTAAACGGTCTGGACATGTTTTTAATGAAGTGGAAATTCATTTCTTTCAGTGGTGGAATTGCTTAACAGTCTACAGTCCTTACTGTAGCACGCAAAGAACGGGTTGTGGGGAAATTTCCTTTTCTATGCCTGAATGGTTTAACTAAGAACAAGTACTTTGAGTGCTTAGTCATTATTATCGATTGCATTGCTAGTTATTGAAATTAAGCATGTGCTTAAGTGCTCTGTTGAACTGGAGCCTTAAAGCACATGCTGAAGTTGACTGCTATTCAGCAAAGCACTTAAGATACTTAGTTTAAGCACTTGCTTAAGTGCTTTGCTGAATACAGGTGGCCTACCGAACCTGAGCTGTAATCACAGAATCATAGAAACGTAGGACCAGAAGGGACCTTGAGAGTCATTCCCCCAGGCTGAGGCAGGATCAGCTATATCTAAACCATCTCTGACAGGTATTTGTCTAAGTTGTTCTTTAAAACCTCCAGTGACGGGGATTATACAACTTCTCTTGGTAACCTATTTCAGTGCCTAACTATTCTTATAGTTAGAAAGTTTTGCATATTATCTAACCTAAAACTCCCTTAGGACAAGAAGTAAGGGACTTAATCTGCAGTATCTTCAGTCGACATGAAAAACAATTGACCACATTCCTCTTTATAACAGCTCTTAACATATCTGAAGATTATCAGGTCACCCTTCTGTCTTCTTGTCTCAAGACTAAACATACCCAGTTTTTAAACCTTTCCTTATAGTCCTTCTATCATTTTTGTTGCTCTCCTCTGGACTCTCTTCAGTTTACCCACAGCTTTCTTAAAATGTGATGCCCATAACTGGACACACTACTTCAGCTGAGGCCTCACCAATAGTGAATAGAGCAAAAGAGTTACCTCTTGTGTCTTACATACTACACTCCTGTTAAGAATATTTTCCTTTTCTGCAAGTCCATCACATTGTTGGCTCATGACGTTGTGATCCACTATAACTCCCAGATCCTTTTCAGCAGTACTACCACCTAGACAGTTATTCCCCATTTTGTACCTGTGAATTTGATTTTTCCTTCCTCTATGTAGTACTATGCCCTTGTCTTGAATTTCATCTTGTTGATTTCAGACCAAATCTCCAGATTTATCAAGGACATTTTGAAATATAATCCTGTCTTCCAAAAGTGTTTGAAACCCCTCCCAGCTTGTTGTCATCCACAAATTTTATAAGCATACACGCTGCTCCATTATCCAAAACATTAATGAAAATACTCAATAGTACTAGACTTTGGACAGACCCTGTGGGATTTAGTGGATACCTCCTCCCAGTCTGAGAGTGAACCATTTATAAAACTACTTTTTGACCATGATCTTTCAACCAGTTGTGCACCCACAGTAATTTTATCTAGGCCACAATTCCCCAGTTTGCTTATGAGAATGTCATGTCATGTGGGACCATGTTTACAACCTTCCTAAAATAAAGATATATATGTCTACTTATGCCCTGATATCCATTAGACCAATAATGTATAAATTCTGCTGCCTAATGTAAATGTTCCCATATCAACTTTATTTAACAATTTTCCTGACTCTTGAAAGATAACTCTGTTTATCGCCAAAATCTTCCTTTAAATATGTATAGAAAAGAATTGAGTTAATTTGAATTATACATACATCTGCAGGAAACACTGGACTCCTACTCCTGCTTTAACAGTCACTGTCCCTTTTACAGTATGACTGGTGATTCATTTCAATACCGTACAACTGGTAAAAAACAGTTTCCAGGGGTTTTCTTTGCTTTTTCCTTCTGAACAGTGTTTTTAGAAAAGTGCAAACATTCTTTCTAAATAACCAGTTATTCAAATAATCTGTGTTTCTAAACACAGAATTGAAACAAAGGTAGAATAGAGCAATATTAGGGCCTGAAAATGCAACTTAGATTGCCTCTATTTTGTAGTACCTGCTCCCTACCAGATTCCCACTAATTCCCAAGACAAATTTCAGCTTGGGGATTCCCATCCATCTCCCTGGATACAGCTTTTAATCTTCCTTCTTATTCTAAACTGGCCATTCTCAGCTTTTCTTGGTCTATGACCCACAAAACGGTCAACAGTTCTATATATACTCACCACAATCCTTTGTGGTCAAAGACCGAGCACTGTTCAAACACTTTGGCAAATACAAATGAACAAGTACCTATAATTGCAGAAATCAGGACCAGGCCAAGAACAGAAAAAAGGTCAAATTTGTCAGATAATTTATTTGTAATGAATAACTTTGACCAGGTCTAGTCACTGGCATTTCTCGAGGAGAACCGTATTTTGATTGATAACTTCTCCTATTCCCTGGGACTATCTGGTTGCAATCAATAGGCTGACAGTTGATATTCCTGGGATGTGCTAGTCATGATGTGTGTGGAGAGCAGATAAATTACCATTGACTGCACCCATTTGTGTACCCTTTAACAATTATTCTTTTTGCCGAGCTCCTAGGCCTGGATATTTGGTGAGATATTTTTGTGAACCCAAATAAAAAAGTAGTCCTGCACTTGGCTTATATTACTAAGGGATAAGCAAACAATTCAGAGAAAATAAATTAACTTTAAATTTAGCCTGTTCTACATGCAAATCTATGGTGGGGGTGGGGGTGGGGAGGGAAGATGTAGTCATTATTTGAAATTACTCACATTTTAAGAAGAAACCTCACTCCCCCTACTTTGGAGGGATCAAGAACCGTTCACTACAAATATTTATCACTAGACATTCAGACTCAAGCTGTAAATGATTATAAGTCACATGGTATTGTTTTTATTACCTAATTGGATAAGTAAAACTCTTAACTCTTGTGTTGCAAATACAGTGGCTCAGATTGTTGTTTGCTCACTTAACAGCCTTTGTTCCAGGGCTCTATTAAGGGGCTTCCTATGCGCCCATCTTACTTAAAAATGTACCACTTACGGTGTGAGTGCTCCAGCGTGTCACTGAAAATTCACTGTACACAAGCTTTTAAAACTCTGATCACTTATGGAAAATAAACACAAAAGGGCAAATTTGAATTCAGAAGCAAATTTGTTCTACATATTAGCAAATATATAGGGATTTTTTTCCCTCAGCAGCAGTCATCCAGCCTTTATATTTATATTTTACGTCAATATGCACAAAGGTGACCCCTTCACACAAGTTTCTGGGTGCATTAACATCTTCAAAGATAATTAATATATAAGAAACAATCCTGCCATCAAGAGGCAGTACAGACTCCAGGAACTGAGTGAATACAGAGACTAAACTGCCATCTTAGGCCGACTGGGAGTTTGCCCTGAGAAAGGGCTTGCTGCTGTCCTGTGGGTAGATTGCTTCATTTTCCAGTACAGTTTCAAGCACCATTCCTTCTAGAGGCCACATCCTCAGCAGGTGTAAGTCACTAAAGCTCTGCTGGGTTGGATTTTCTAAGCAATTCCCAGCCCCACCCAGGAGGCAGAAAGGGGCTGGAAACTGGCTGCATTGGACAACAAAGAATTCTCCTGTTGAAAGTCATCGCCCTGCTGGTGCAGATGTGCTGCTCCTCCAACTCTTCTCTCCTGTTGTAGGGCACATGTCAAGGGAGAAGGGGTGTGTGTGCGCACGTGTGTTAGAGTCAGGCATGAGGCTGTACTTTGCACAGCAACCTGTCACGGGCATGCAGCCCATTGAAGATCTTAAACCTGCTGCATAATTTAAAATCCGTCTGGCAGCAGTTTAGAGTTGTGTCAGGCCTCAAGGAGAGACTCTAGCTCACTGATTTTAGTGGAGCTACTAGTTTGCATCTGGTGGGGATCTGGCTTTAAATTCTCCTTTAAAATTGAAAAGTGCCCACATTGAGAAATATGAATCAGAAATAATCTTCTGTATTACAAAGTAGTACCACCAGTGGGTTCAGTCCTTCAGTCCCTTACTGAGGTGACTAGTCCTTACTCACATGAGTCACCCCCATTGAAATCAATGGGACTCCACACTTGAGTAAGGGTTTACAGTATCACATCCTTAGCTAGTAAAATTATAAAATTGTGTTTATTAATTTTTTAAAACCTTTGAAAGCCAGTAACAAAGATATTCATTTTCTCCTAGACAGCCACTACAAACTATCCTATGTTTTCTAAAACAGTTCCACTATCCAGTGTTGTACTTTTTTTTTTTTTTTTTTTTTAAAAACACTATTGTCTGTTGCTTAATTCACTGAATATAATTTTCAAAAAATTGAAAATCTGTCACAGCAACTCACTCGGTCCTGGGGTCTTCTGAATTTCCAATTTACTCTTTGTCTAAATAATGGAATTTCATCTCAGGAATCCAGATTCTGGAAACATTAATTAACAAGAATTCCACAAACCCTCACAATATGATTTTATACTGTCCTCCTTCGACCCAAATTTATCTTCCTATAAAAATGGAAGATTTAAATCAACATCTTTCTACCATATCTTTGCACAGACGTGGTCTGATGTATAGACTGTTTCTAAAGAGCCTGAAGAAATTTGAATTCAAACTAGCTGGAAAAATTAAAAGGTACTAAATACTTCACTGCTTAGCCTTCATTCTTGTCTAAACCTGTGTGTTGTCATCTTCATTTTCAGCTGGGTCACTGGTTTCCAGAACAAATAATTCTCTCTCCTCTCAGATGAAATTATTTAAAATTGCTTTTATATTGAGCACTTCCAGAAATAATAAATTAAACACAAAGACCACTTCAGGTTTCAAGTTAGTTTTCTAGCCAATCATGGATACCTCAGGCAAATAAATATGAAACAAATCATTAAACACATAAGTGGATCATTCAGTTTTAATCCTGTGGGGCAAAAATCAGCTGTACTACTGTCATCCTTACAATTCACCCAGGCTGAGGAATTTTATTACAGTATTTGAACATACGCTCCCCGTCACTGTGGTCCCAGCACCTCCCAGGGGGTTAGAAGCTGCGCAGTGGGAGATAATGCTACAATGAAAAGCATTAAGGATCTGATCCAAAAGTTCACTGAAGTCAGTGGAAAGATTCCCAGTGAATTCAAGGGGCTTTGGATCGTTCCCTAACGCCTTACAGAGATTTCCTGCTGAAAATACACTAAGTAGACAGGGCATCGTGCTTCACAGCATGCCTTCTTCGTGGGACCCCCAGAGCTCGGGAATATCTAGCTATGTTATGTTCTTGGGGAGTGAGGGGGCGGAGAGTAGGTCACAAAGCACACTGCACCTGCTTTCCTGCTCCTTTGATCCCTCTCTGCGTTGCAAGGCAGAGGGGAGCATCTGGCTCTAGGACAGCATGTGACATAACAGAAGTCTCATTCTTGTCTTTTTGGCAAGGAAATAAGATTAGGTGCTTCAACACCACATTAAGCAAGAAAAAGCGAAGCAGCAAGCAAGCAATTTCTAACAATATATGCCACCCGGGTGCTAGTCTCATACTAATTTAAACATCAAATAAAAACCAAAGTTATCACTAACTAAATTTATTAGCCATTTGCATTTCCGGCTTTTAAAAATAAAGCAGACAAATCATAATGCATGATGCCCCCAGTGATTTCTATTCCCTAATTACCCTGATAACTTGCTTGATTAGTGCTATGTTTTGTGTAGCAGTATTGGATGGAATGGAATGAGACTTTATTTACTTCAGAAGGGCGCTGGATGTGATTAGCAGGAGTGCATAAATGTACATTAGCACTTGTTAATGTGGCAACTAATCTAGGCTGTGGACAGAAACAATATATATTGTATTTTTCCAGTATGTTTCTGTTGGAAAATTTCTTCTACAAGTGCCTCTGAGGTACTTATTTTAATTTTCCAGTTGCATTTTGTAATTACCATCAGATTGATATGTCTGTTATTGTAAATAAATTGCCTTACTGGCAAAAATATGCCCTCTCTGTAAGCAGATTATATTACTGCCATGTAGTACGCTATGAAGGAGGGTTTCATAACAAACTAGCAGTTAACTCTTTGCCTCAGGTTTGCGATTTAATATTTAAGGTGTTTTGTCGTCCTTAAGAAATTTGTATGGGGCCCTGATCCTGCAAATTTTGCATACGGAAGGCCTGCTCCTCCCATTGGAGCCCTGATGAAGAGGCTGTGCACAAGCACAGGAGTCTGCCTGTACATAACACATTGCAGAATCGGGGCCTAAGAAGTCAAACTCAAGTGCAACAGAGCACCTGACATGGACTGGGGCCTTTAGGGGAGGAATCCTTCTTAGTCTAGGCTCTGGAGTGTCTGCATAACTGCTTCTCAGGGGATACGTAAGCCCTCATGGAATCTTTCTATACCGGTCACACCTTACATGGGTTGGTGGTTAGAAGAGGAGCACCTGCAAAGCCTTCGATGGGTCTCCCTCACATGGGAAAGGGGAATGATAGTATTATACCTCTACGGTGCAACCCTTTTATTTCCCTGTACAAAGAGAACCATCACACAAACCACAGAAAACTTACAATCTCAGATCCCAGTCTTGCAGTATGATCCAGTAAGATGAATAGTAGCAATTCATCCATCTCAGAGCCTCGTTTCAAACTCAGGCAGACATTGTTTCATTGGTTTGGCCTGGCCTCATGTTTGGAAGATTTTCTTTGCAGCCACAAGAAGTGGAAGCTTGGATTCCAGAAGGGGTGAGGGTTGTGCTACTGTGGAATCAAAGCGTACATGGGGCCCTGACCACTTGTTGCTATCAGAACATACGGATTTTGGAGAATTGATTCACTCATCTCTTTTTAAGCAGATGCTGGAGCAATATTTGATTTCTGAGGAAGTATGGCTTGGAGTTGGCTTGTCTGTAGTAAATTCACATGCTTTTTACACATCTAGGAACCGAATCCTTAGCTGGTGTAAATCAGTGTAGCTCCATTCCTACCCTGAGGGGACAGATACATGCCTCTGACTCTGCCATGGTCTTGGTGAGAAATCTTGAGAAGGCCAGCCATGGCCTCATTTTCAGAGGTGAGCTATGGAAGTTGTGGGTCCTCAGTACTTCCGAAAATCAGGTCACTAGTCTCTGTGTTTCCTTATGTATATGGATAATATTACTTACCTCCCTTCCTGGCAGGGGTATTGCGAAGATCAATTTGCTAGTGTCTATGAAGCGCTTTGAATATAGTATACTCTATAGAAGAGCCAAGTATGCTTATTAAACTTAATACCTAACTTCTTTTTTTGTGTTTCTACAGTCCTGAAGTGCCTGGCAATGCTATCTTGTAACTTGCTGGTTTATATTTAGCACCGGGACCATTCTTTCCTGTTCACCAGAGTTTTCATGTATAAAGTATGTCAGTTGAAAGAGTCTGATCTGAAAAGAAAACAGAACCTAAAACTCTGAAAATATGAAAGATAAATCTTGACAAAATGACAAGATATACTGAAGTTTTACTGATTATACAGATCAGATTGACAAGTTCCTTTTTCCCGCCTTACCTCTGCGGTAATAGAACACACATTCTTCTCAATTTAGCTTTAGTGAGACATACTGTATTATGACTTCTCTGATTCATTCTCCTCGCCTCTTGTTAATCAGACTTCTTTCCTGGAAGCCAAATGGATGAGGCCCAGAATTTTGAGATTTGACGGGTTGCAAATCCCTCATTCCACTGAGAATTTGACCCTGTCAAGATGCTGCCTTGTTTATCCTTAACTGAGTAATTTCATGAAGGAATGCAGCAATACCAGATCACAAGAAAGAATTATAAATGCTTTGTTTACTGTGAGTGTTGTATGTTATTTGGCTAAGGCAACATAAAGAAAGGATGCACATGACTGTGAAAGGGAAAAGGAAACACACACAAAAACCAAGATAGACTTGTCTTTAAAGGGAACAGCTGGTCCTTTATGTGCAAGATGTTCAAGATGTTATACACTTTATATTCCAAGGTACGTGCTCATCAAAAAAGCAAGAAATATTTGGCATTCCCTTTTATAGTAATAGGATTAAAACATCTCACCTGCTGCCTTTGGAGCTGGATAGTGGCACGAGAGATAAAGTCATACAATTTCATACTGTCGGGGGCTGGTGCTCTACAGTATCTATCAGATAGCTTTTGATTTCTTTCCAAGAGTGAAATGTCAGTGGTTCCAGTCAAGTGTAACCATTTCCTTTAGCTTATAACAGTTCCTGAAATGTCTTATGATGATGATTACCAAATCCCATATTATTTCAGTGCCTTCCATCTAAAAGTATCCCAAAGCACTTTATAAATGTAAAAACTATGGGCCTGATCCAAAGCTCATTGACATCAGTGGAGTTAATGCGCTATTACATATATGGGAAGAAGTGCTTGTGCAGAGTTAAGGTTGAGCTGACTTTTGCACAGTTAAGGCACTCAAACAACCTTTACTTTGCCCTGTCGTGACACAACAGGGGGACGGGGGAATTAATGTCTCTACAAATCAGTTTAACCTAATATAGGATCACAAACACTTAAATGACTTAATCATAATCATATGACTATTGCATGGTGTCAACGCAGGCCAGAGTTAAGGTTGTTTGTGTGTTCTAACTGTGCATTTCCATTAGTGAATGTGTTTGGTTTTCATTTAAGTTTAACCTTTACTCTGAGTTTCTGGATTTAACACACTTGGTTTTGGGATAATTGCAACATCCTTATAATATATTTTACACTAAACCACTTAACATATATAATAAAGAGCTAGGTGGGAGAGTTACCTTTAAAAGTCCAGCATCCTCCCTATTCATAGCCCAGAGTGTTATTAGTATTCTAGAGCTGGACGTTAACATGACAGATTTGTATAAAAGATTAATGAGCAACTTCAAAGAATTCTTGGTGACAAAATGCAATCAGTCATTATGGCCTCTCTCTCTTTCCATGTTTTGTGTTCAGCTGCACTTTCTCCAGGTCAGAGTGAGAAGCTCTTGACAGATCGTGGGACCTGCCAGCACCTCTCCTGTGTGGGCTTGGTGTCTTTAGCAGCACACGCAGGCAGGTGAGACAGGGAAGAACTAAATTAGGAGTCAGGGTCCAACTGAAATTTAGGAAGTCAGGGAAAGAGCTATCTTAAGTTTGCCTCAGAATATAAAGAGATAGTACCATGGAATGTAGAAGTACCTTATGATCTGTATTGTAGTGCAGATACATTCTGCCCAATATTTACTCCTAAAGGGATTGTACCCATAAAATGTAACTCTAATCTTTCTTCTAGTAACTACTATTAAAATGTACCTAAATTCATTCGGAAGATATTAAAGTGAATTGTAGTGCTTGTGAAATATGCTGGATTGGCAGACCAGGAGACTAAAGCCCTCTCCAGTATAGATCCACAGACACATGTAACACGGTCAG
Source organism: Natator depressus (assembly GCF_965152275.1). Classification (NCBI taxonomy): domain Eukaryota; kingdom Metazoa; phylum Chordata; order Testudines; family Cheloniidae; genus Natator; species Natator depressus. The sequence goes on from NC_134244.1 coordinate 53,174,298, forward strand.
AGCAGGTGTAGGCTTAACTCAGTTCTGGAAAGACCTTCTCTCTGAGGTGTAAGGATAGTTCATTCTCCATGCTCATTCATTTCACAGCCTGTCTGCCAGCATGGGTTCCAATTAATGCCAAATGAGCTGGTGAAATCTGTCCAGTACTAATTGGATTTAGAACACCAACTTATTTCACAAAAAAATCTTATACAACACTAGAGACCTCTAGCCATTTCCAAGCTATCCTGAACTGTTGTCTTGAAGACAAGACCCACTACTCAGTTCCACTCAATCTCAGTGAAAGTACAAACAGCCATTTAGTTTTGACTGAATACTGGGGCCTGGGAGTGGTTTCTTCATTCAGAAAACTCCTTTTCACACAAACCTGGAAGGTAGTTGGAGAACCTTCACACTTCTGTTTGGTTTTTTTTGCCGGGGCACTTTCTAATTTGCCTCATGAACTGTGTGATCTTACTCCTGTTATCATCCACCACCCTCCCAAGTTCCTTCTTATTGTTTATTTATATTCTCTTGGAGAATCTAGGCTTAAATTAGGCCCAGATTTGGCAAAGATTTATACACATGCTTCACTTCACACACTGGGGATGTCTTCAGTGAGATGGAGGATAAAATTAAGCATGTTAAGTCTTTGCAGGAGCAGGGCCTTGGACTCTAAGACGTTTGGGGGTAGCAACAGCATCCGTTAATTTCTAATGTCAATGTTACAAGTAACTGAAGAGCTCAGATTGACACCAGAAGAATAGAGGTAGTATTTAAACTCCCAAACAATATCCGAAGATAGGCATGTTCCCACAGATCATTTTAAATATTCTCATGGACAAAAACACGGAAGAATGGCTTCAGGAAATGGATGGGACTAATGAAATAAAACAGCCTTGATGTTTCAGACTGTTGTTTTTCCAGTGATGATAAAAGCACCCCATGGGACTGAGGGTTAAGAAAGGCAGCTGGGAGTAGAGAGAGGAAGGGCTTGATGGAGAAAAGTGACAGATTTTAAACTCTCCCCAAACACTTCCAATTCCCAGACTGCTGTGTGGTGGCTCATTCCACCCCTCTAAACTCATTTTCTAGTGGAAAAGATTAAATAGGAGCTGTTCAATAGCCCACATTTGACATCTATAAAAGAAAAGGTGTTAAAATTGGGTGCTGGTCAACAAATCACTGGCTTCTGAGATTAGGGGTTGAGGGTAAGGGGTCTGTGTCTAAATCTGGCTAACCTTAAAAAATAATTATGTAAGTTTTAACCCCTATAGCCTTCCCCCTATTTTACTAGGAACTACATCTCAAATGAAATATAAAATGAGCGAGCTAGTCTAATGCCAACAAGCCACTTTGGGATGTGCATTATGGTATGCAATTTGTGCAGTTCTCAAGGCATGTACCAGTAGCCTACTCATGAGGTGGCTCATTGCTGTATTTTAAGTCTTTAAAAAACCCTATCTGATAACAACAGCATGTTCTAGTGTCAGTGTACTTATTGCACTACCGTATATGCGTGCACACAATCAGAGATACATATTCCCAAAGACACTTCTTCCGAGTACTGTGAGGATAGAATTTTGCCTTGTACCTCACAATGCACCCGTAAGCATATAGATATTGCCAAATGAATATACATTTTTTGCTGTTTAAAGGCTAAACATTGTAGCGTTTACAGCAGGAGCATGGCAGGATTAACATTTTCCTCTCCCTCCCTTGCCCCTGCCTTGTGGTGTTCTAGAGGCCAGAGATTCAGAAGCAGAAGTACCGACTTGGCCTTCTTACCCTAGACTGGGCGGGATTGCAGACATATGGTGCCCAGCTAGTTGTGCTGCCGTTTGCTTGTATCTTGCCTAGGGTGTTCGAGTCACAACTAGGCCAAAAGCAAAAACGAACTAACTAACTAACTAAAAGTGCTTTGCTTTTCATACCTGATGACTGTTTGTAATATGCACTTTGAAGAGAATAATTGCAATTGATGTCGATTTTTAAGAACCCTGAAGATCAAGGAGTGGTTAGAAGCATGAGATCCTTGCTATTTGGCTCAATTCCAATCCTGAGTCATTGTCTGTTGAGAAGTACGGCCACTTATTTTTTCCTCCGTCATGATGGATAAAATACCATCATCGTATTCCAACTGCCACCCTTCCCAGTGTATTATTTTAATGCAGCTTTGCCTATATTATTGCTCTTATGATGTTACGCTTATTGGATCATACTTCACCACCTATAGAACAAAGTCTACTCCCTGAAGGAGTCACAGTTCTTTTACAAAAAGGAAAGGAGGACTTGTGGCACCATAGAGACTAACAAACGCTCAGGTGCCACAAGTCCTCATTTTCTTCTTACGGATACAGACTAACACGGCTGCTACTCTGAAACAGTCCTTTTATGTAAACGTCTAGAGTGGATAATGACTTTACAGTTATCCACAGTTACCTTCTTTGTTCCATTACAACTTCACCATATGACTAAAGAGCATGCCTCCAATTTTCAGCTAATTAGAACAACTAGGTGTAAAAGCTTTTTAGAAAATGACTGTGCACTGCAGAGTATTTACTTCATAGTGCAGAGGCGGTCTTTATTTAAAGAAGGTAGGCTGCAATATTGTTTTCCTGGTTAACTTTTCCAAGTAACACCTTTATTCTCTGCCTAATGTAACAAATATATTACTAATGTGTACAGAACACCTATCAAGGTAACAACTGACTAAAACAAGATGTCCCCCTTCAGATAAGCTTCGATTACATGGGAGAAGGTCCATTTGTCAAAATAAAAAAAAAACAAAAACCCAACTCCCCCCAAACAATAAAACCTGACCTTATTTATAGTTGTCCAAAGAAGAAGAATTAGGGTTTTGATTGTTTAATAACTATCAAAGAATACATACATACAAGAGCTACGTCAGAAAATTACAGAAGCTAGAGGAACACTAACCTTACACTGTCTTCACATTATCATACTTCAACAAAAATCCAAGCATTAACAAGTCTGCAGATGAACAGTAAAGAGATCTACGTTTGTCATGGTTTTTTCCCCAAAACGAGTACCAAAATTTTAAATAAGGTTAACATATAAGGTGCATAGAAAATAAATCCTGCTGCAACAGATCTAGTGAGGCTCTCCTCTTCCAGACTTTTATCCCAAACCCAGCTTAAGTGCTCTGCTGAATTAGGGCCAGAGTGCTTAGCACCTGGCAGGATGAAGCCCACAAAATATACCATAGCAACTTGGTATTGCAGATCAGAGAGCACCCTCTTTTTAAAGTGTGGTCTGAGTTATTCCCACCATCCCGCGGGGGACTGCTTGGAAGTGTGAAGGGCTGAGTTGGCTCTGCCTGAATGAAAACATATGGTTCTAGAATGTCTTGATACTGAAAGCTTGATGTTATCATCCGTACAGTTCCTAATAAACTTCCAGTTTACCACATACCGTGTCAAGGGCAGAAAATATCACATGAAACTTGAGAACAGCAAAAAGAGATGAAAGAAAAGATAAAAGAATAAGCAGAATTTGTTTGGACATATCCCCATTGTAATGCAAACTTGGAATGATACAGCAGGTGTTTTCCTTTACACTAAATGCTTGCAAGTAGTGCAGTCAATTAACTTACAATTTATCTCATTACCAGATATGGTAAATAATTTCTTTAAATTAAATTAAATGGTGATTAATTAGAAGTGCTGGCCAGAATAAGTGAAGCAAAATGGGTGCCCTCCTCCATCAAAAATTTGCCCAAGTCAAGTTCCCAAAGCTTTTGTGAAACTGGAATAATTTTACTAGTTGTTTTTGAGTGTTAGGCTTGTATTCAGAGGTGAAAGTAAGCCGGTACGCCCCAGTACGGCGTATCGGCAAGAGCCGGTGCACCGTACTGGGGCAGCCCGGCTTCCCCAGGGGGCAATTTAAAGGGCCTGGGGCTCCCAGCAGTGGCTGGAGCCCCAGGCCCTTTAAAATGCCTCCAGAGCCCCACTGCTGGAGCCCTGGGGTAGCGGCTGCAGGGCTCCGGCAGCTATTTAAAGGGCCTGGGGCTCCCCTGCTTCTACCGCCCGGGCCCTTTAAATAGCCACTGGAGCCCCACCGCCGCTACTCCAGGGCTCCGGCGGCTATTTAAAGGATCGGGGCAGTAGAAGCAGGGGAGCCGCGGGCCCTTTAAATATCCCCCGGAGCCCTGGGGTTAGCGCGGGGCTCCAGGGGCTATTTAAAGGGCCCGGGCTCCAGCTGCCTCTGCCGCCCCGGTCCTTTAAATAGCCACTGGAGCCCCGCCACTTCCCCAGGGCTCCAGCAGCTATTTAAAGGGCCAGGGTGGTAGAAGAGGGGAGCCCCGGGCCCTTTAAATAGCCCCCGGAGCCCCGGGCTGCTGCTGCTACCCCGGTGGGGGGGCGGGGGGCACTTACCTTACAGTGTGGGCTGGGGCTGACTCTGACCCCCTCAACCCCACCCCTTCTGCCCTAGGCCCCGCCCCTTCCAGGGGCCAGAGCTGGCCCCAGAGTACCGGTAAGTCACTCGACTTACAAGCAGGGGTGAAAGTATGATTAACCAGGCATTAAAATTCTACCCCAGTGTGTAGCTTCTATGATAGGATTGCTTGACATGCAAAGACATGTTTCAGAAGAGCACTTAAATGTGTCCTTAGCTTTAAGCATTTGCTTAAATGTTTTTCTGAATAGGAATGGACTTAACCACGTTTCCACAAAGTGCTTTCCTGATTTAGGGGCTAAATTATGAAAAATAGTCTTTTTAAATATTTACATATTTATTAGGAATTGTTAGCAAATCAAAATGCAGAAAAAATTAAATATATCAATAGATTACTCACTGAAACTCGATTATTATGAAACAGTATCAGGGTGATGTCTCTTGACAGCTACTAATTATATTGAAACTTCCCTGGGTTATACAAATGTATTAACTGTCACCCATGGCACTTGGAGAAGCAAGATTATCCTGCATCCAGTATTGCAATAGATATAAAAAAGATGAAAACAAGATAATCAAAATCCTAAAAATAAGGCTACCAGGAAAGAAGAGTCAAATAGGATAGTTTAACAATGTATTCATAAGGGAGGGAAAAGAATGGCCAAGCATTATAAATCATTGCAAGGAACCGTAACACCAGGGCCGGAGACAATTTAGAAATAATCCATCAACTGATCAGGAAGTTTGTTTGCTTCCTAGACGAAATATTCCCTACAGTACATGAAATCCAACCAAAAATTACATATAGAGTGCTATAAATAAATTTGTAAAGTTGGTGCTATTTTTCAATGCAATGTAACAAACTCTTTTCAGATCATTCAAGATAAAACTAACGTATCTCAGTTCAAACTATGTTTTAATTGTCTTTATCCGCTGTGAAAAGGAAATGAATTACATTAGCAATGTTTTGAACATACAAAGATGCTACTGTTGGACGTACAAGTAGGTCCTCTAAACGATTATGTGATATGTCCAAAGAAAACTCTCGCTCTTGTTTCATCATGATGACACCAGTCTGATGCTTTGCCCAAAAGTTTTCCTTTGTGACCTGTGATTGTTGGCCGCCAATGCTATATTTGATATAAAGTAGAAGTGTTGTTGGGAGAAACACAGAATCATCTTTTAGATCTCAGAGGCAAAACAAAAAGTGAACCTTCTGTTAAGTTAATACCTTTGAGGAAGGAAAGTAAACCTTTGAAAGGAGGTTAGTTAGCACTCCAAAAGAAAAGTCTTTTTACAACAGTGAATAACCTAGATGATTGGGGTGCAAATACAGGCAACTAGCTATAGTTTCAAAAGAACTTTTTAGTTTGTGACTGGGGTGGGGAAGGTGGCGGTGGAAGACAACCAACAAGAGCAAAACTCTTTGTCCAAAGCAAGGCATACACTGCTGATAGGGAAATTTACAATCAACATTTCAAAAGGGATTGTGATAATCTCCTCAGAGAGGACATCTGTGTACATAAATGTACATGAGGATGCTTGATATGTACAGGCTAACAACTTAAGTTCAAAATGACTACAGGCATGAGGACATTAGACCCTTAAGGGTGATCTGCAAAGGGGAAAAGTTGCCCTGTGCATTGTTTGAATCTTTATGATTTATAAAAAATAAATAAAATCATAAAATATACATTTGTTCTTCACATTAGAAATTCAGGTCTTGTCTGCTCTGGAACCCTATGACAACTGAAGAACTAGGAAAACGATGACATCTCAAAAGTCAAGAAAATGAAAAATGAACAATTGAGGGCAATAAATCTTTAGTTAGATCATTTACCACTTTTTTTTTCTAGTTAGCATTTATATAGTTATAGTTTAGATAAAGGATATACAGTATTTGATAAAGATTCAACATTTCTTTCCCTTGCTTTAGGTATGAAAGCTCACAACACACATCCTGTGAGACCCTAAAGAAGTTCTACACTAGGAAAGACCAGAGATGATGTTCCTGCTATCTGCAAGGTTAAAAACCCCCTGAAGAAGAGCTCTGTATATACTCGAAAGCTTGTTTCTCTCACCAATAGAACTTGGTCCAATAAAAGATATTACCTCACCTGCCTTGTGTCTCAGGTTAAAAACTAAGCAGAATTAAACACACCCTTTCAGGCCTTCTTTTATACATCATAAAGAAACAGAAGAGACACAAACTTAATTCTTGCAGGCAATCTTTGAAGTGGGAATAGGAAGGACCTATCCAAGAAAGCAGAGGCTGTGTCTCTGGTATACTCTCTGCCGAGAGGACAGAAAATCACAGGAAATCTGTGGAAGAAAGAATGTGCTCTCAATAAACATGCAAGTTTGTTTCTTTACTACAACTAATCCAAAGTAGACCTATCAAGCTTACGTTACCTATTCTTATACTCCCCAAAAGTTATGCTACACAGTGTTTTAGCAATGTTGGCATAGCAGTATTGGACCCAGGATATTAGAGAGATCAGGTGGATGAGGGAATATATTGTATTGGACCAACTTCTGTTGGTGAGAGAGACAAGCTTTCGAGCTGACACAGAGCTCTTCTTCAGGTCTGGGATTTTGTTTCATTTAGAGTAAAGTGTTCAAAAGTGGGAAAGGGCCAGAGTTCTATAGGCATTTAGGTGCCTACAAATGCAGATAGGTGCCTAGTGAGATTTTCAATAGGAGTTAGGCACCTGGGTGCTTTTGAAAATCTCACAATTTTCAATTTTTTTAGGTGGCTAAATACCTTTAAAACTCTGGCCCTAAGTCACTGGGGCATTTTCAAAAATTTCACCCTTTGTCTAATTTTCCCTCCATTCTAAATACATGTTTTTTAATTAAAAAAAAACAAACTGATACCATTTGACTCCTGGATTGTTTTAAGGTCCAGTCACTGCAGTTTGTCTGAAATCAACTATCTGACTTCTTGAGAGAAGTAGTTGGAGAGAAAACAATATCTATCCTGGATCAGCATGTGGTTCAGGAAATACCCTACAAGCCACCCCAATCCTGGCTATGAGTAGTAGGGCAATGGGGAAAGACATCTGGCCATAAAGAGATTCAGGAATGGGAGGTGGAAGGTTACAAGACCCACAATTTTAAATCCTACAGGAATATGTACTGTACAACAAATGGAACAAATAAAATTTTCCACTCAACTATCTAAATCACCAGAATGACAATGAAAATGGGTAATCTAAATATTTATTTTGGCTAGTCTAGGGCTGAATCTGGTCAAATTGTATGTGGCTGTTTTGGTTTAGGGAGGCAAGTATCTAAGATTAAAACAAACTGTGACATCTGACCGGTAATACCTCCTAGAGGAGGAGCAGGTCTTTTAGCTGCATATTGTGGTAGGCTTGAAAAACCTCTGCAGTCTGGCAGAAATGGCTTCCATTTGGCCCTGGATAGAGTCCCTAGAGAAAACATCTAAAACGTCAAACTCATAACCCAGCAGAATGGATTCCACAGTCCCTTAGAGGACTATTTAAGTGCCATCTTGATTTCAAAGAAAAAGCAGATAAGATCAAGCAAAGATCACACAAGGGTTAGTCTAGACTGGTGGAAGAACTGTTGTGATCTAGGATGAAAGCTAGGTTTTAATGCAAGTCATGCAAACCAAAGCAGCAAACCAAACCCTGACCCCAGCCAGCTCAGCACACACATATTACGGCAGGTCTCCTGGGATTTCCTTCTACACTTACTGCTGACTTTAATACAAAAGCAGACTGTCCGTAGAAACATTTTATTATGAAGTACATTTGCCATTGTGCAATGAATCAACTGTCCAAATCTGTCAAGTGCAGAACTGCTGGAGTCTATTTATGTTACACAGAGGAACCCAAGGAAAAAACAAGTTTATCTACTCCATCAAAATGGCTGGATAATATAATCCTGAGGAGACTTCATAACAGTGTTTCAAGCAATTAAAAGTCCATTTACATCCATTACCAGTATTGCCATATCAGGAGTCAGAACTGCATCTCTACAGCCACTGAATGAGGTGCTGTAAATTATCCAAGTGACCAGGTAAACAGCTCAAACTTAAAATCTCCCAATCTCTTTAGATTCAGTCCCGTTAACAACTTTGCAAGAAAAATTGCAGCTCCCTTTCCCAGATACAGTAAATCATCCCCTCAGGCAGGATATCTTACTGCAAGTAGGTATGGAAGAAACTAAACCCTCCCGAGTCAGTTCTGAATAATGACTTAGAGGGTCTGATGATTATATTTTAGGAGAACTTTTTTCACTTAAAAATTCCATCAGGTTTTTAAAGTTAAGCCCAGAGATAAATAGGGCACTTGGAGTTTTTAGAGGCTTTGTCAATAGATGATCTAAACACTGTACTACCTTTCATGTTATTCTAGAGGCTAGTTAAGCTCACTGTTTCAAGTCCAAATGCTTTTGGAGATTGATGTATTGCGCAAACTTAAATCTTTAAACACATTTCAAAGAAAGATTCATTTAGAGAGCCAAACAGATTTAGCAACCACTTCCCCCCCCCCCCCAACAACTTACTTGCAAAGACCAATCTAAAATAAATGGCTTTATTATACCAATGAAAACCATTTCAAGAAATTCCTAACATGTCTGCCAGTTGTATCGGCTAAATCAGCTATTTCTAGTTTGTCCTCAGTATAATTTGAAATGATACAAAGCTATTTGGATGTTAGGTAAAGAGCACAGTGGTAAGTTTATTGACTTAGAATTCAAGTAATTAACTGAATACTCTTATGTTTAGATTCTTCACCAACAACTAGATTGCTTAGTTGTTTAAGTAAATCATTGAGGAATCACCTCTCAAAAAGACAAAGTTGCTATCTTTAAAAGGCAATATTATCTATAATGATTTCCTGTTTTAATTAACAAGCATAGCTGGGTCCTTTAAAAGTTTTGGTCCAGATCTTTAGGTATGTCAGAGCTCTGCCCAGTGTATGTGAAAAGTTTATGCCGTCATGTATTCTCTCAGTTCCCAGGGCTGCTGGGTCCAGATTCAGCCCCTAAAGTAAGTTGGAGCAACTTTGAGACTGCTCTCATTCATGCTGGCTTGTAATGGATCCCCTGTGGATCATTGTGAAGGTAGAGACCATAGGAATGTTCTATGCACTCCAGACATTGCCTCACGTCTCCTAGGACTGGACTCTTGTGCAGCTAGTCACTCAAGAAGAATTCAAAGCAATCTATATTCTAAATAATCACAATTAAAAATAGAATAAAGAAAGTGGAATATATTCGAAAGAGGTTTCTAGAAATCAAGACCCCAGCTCCCATAAAGTTCTATCATTTATAGCATGGTACCTCTAAAGTGTCAGCAGCAGATGCTCTGGTTGGGGAGGGAGGAGACGACTTTTAACCCACTCATTGTCACCCATGGGTGCAGGGCCGCTGGTTAGGGCCCTTAGGAGGCAGCAGCACAAACACCAAGATATGAAAAATGATGTCAATCAGATCCTACAGTCCCGACGTAGGAAACACCTATTGGCTCCAATCAATGCATAGGAACTGCATGGCCAGGCTCTATAGTTTTAAAGATATGGAATCCATTGATTCAGTGTCATGGAAACAATAGTAAGCGTGATATGATGGAATCAAATGATACAATGGTCCAAAGCCTGTGATGCTTGGGCACTTGTCTTAATTGAGGCTTGCATAATTTAGCCCAGCTTAATTTATATAGGGTCAGATACACAGCTGGTGTAAAGCAGCATCGCTTCCTTGAAATCAATGCTTACTGGCTCCAGAGGAATATATGGTCCTTAGTGTCCATGCTACAGACAGCATCACAGAGTGGTTTGCAAAAGACAACGAAAAAAGTTACTTTTTGCCGTACGGTACTGAATGACAGGACTTGTTTTACACAGGGAGGTGAGTGCAATTTGTTTTCATGACTCTTGCTTTCCCCTAGCAATTATTTGGGAAATTCACTCAAATACAACTATCAGCACAGACACGTGACCTTTGTCAATTGCTAGAAGCAGAAAATTAAACCATACAAACATGTCTCTCTGGTGTGCTTAGGCCAACGAAGAAACAAAACAGACTTTGGAAGGATCAACCTTTGCTGTGGTTCCAGATGACACCAACTTTCCCTAAAGAGAGATGGGGCAATGATTGTCCGGATCACCAGCATCAAGAGGTGTCAGAGGCCATGAATTTGCAACAAGCTCTGCATAATCAGCTCTCTGTGCCCATGTTAAGCTCATGGCAGGATCAGAGCATTAAATAAGCCAGGGCTCAACCACCAGTCTTTGGAGAGTAGTTGGCAAACACTGGAAGCAGAAACCAACCAAACAAGGATACCATGATGGTCTAATTAAAAACACATTAGGAAGAGCATTTTGGTGCCACGTCTTTTGACACCCAGAGACATATCGTAAATTCAGTAAAACATCTTCTGTGGCATTTGTGTGAAAATGCCATTAGTGCTCAGTGCAGTTTAAATGCCTGCAAGTTTAAGAGAATGGGATTTATTTTTATGTTTTTTAAATCATCTCCTCAATGTATTAAAGTCAAAATGAGAGCCTTTCCTTATATGCTGGCAAGCCAATGTATAATTAATTAATTCTCAATGTTTTTATGTTAGTCTTTCTGCTTACAGTTTTGCAGTTACTAAGACCAAAATACACTCCTCTTTAATTAAAGACACAAACCTTTTTATTTAGTGTTGTAATAAGTTGGTATTATGATAAGATGGAATATAATGGAGTTTTATGGAGCAACAGGCTAAGATAATGTATCCTTGCAACAGTGTTATAACAGGGAAACATAAAATGAATGGAGTATGGCAGGAGAAAAAGATTAGGGATGAAATGAAGGACTTCACAATAAGAACTTTTCCGACTTGGAATTCAACAGTGATCTCCAATACAGTAGCCGAGGTCAGAAATTAGTACTACAATAACCAACGTACTTGTCTCTACCATGCTTTTAAAAATAGTTGCTACTCACTTGGGTTATGTTTAGAAGAAAAGTATCAAACTTTGACATCTCAAATGTCCTTGCTATCATTTTGTAGAGTTCAGCAATCCAACTGAGCACGTCCTGTTTGATTCAGAAGTACCTCTATTGTTATGGAACAGGTTACTTTTAATAGCCTGCAAGAATACTTGAAAGATAAGCAAAGACACGGCATAAGATCCTCCATTTGCTGCAGAATGGCACCTTGTGGGGGTGTCCATAGGCAGAGTCACATGGTACATGTGGGACCTCTGCAGCCCTTGGAGAAATACGTGCTAGCTCCACACATGCTGGCATGGAGGGGAGCACTGGTTCTGGCAAGGAGGAGGACTTCTGGAGCCATAGCCTTGAAGGTCTATTGGCCATAGAGGGGCAGCAGCTACTATTCTAGCCCATAAGATGAAGTAGTGCTTAGGGCACCAGTGTAGGATTTGAGAGACCTGGGTTCAATTCCCTGCCATACCATAGGGCAAGTCATGTAGTACATCTCTATCTGACAGGTGTGTTGTGAAGCTAAGTACAATGCTGTAATATCTGAGCACTTCACAGTCTTTGGGGAAGGGGGAAATATGACTTAGGCAGAGGGCTGTGGAGGGGATGCAATGCAGCTCCACAGCCTACCCCACGGTGGAGAAAGAGATTTTGTCTCCCCAGCCTCCACACAGGGTATCAGTTTCAGTCCAATCATTTGTCCTACTCAAAATAATGTCCTGTGAATGGCTAAGAGTGCTGTTGTACACTGAAAAGCGACTGTGAAAATGGCCCCTACTTATTTATGAGATCTAATTGTTATGTGTATTCAGTCTCATACCAGGGGACTCTAGTGACAAAAATAATTTTCTATTCTTTAATCCTATTAGCCCTGCAGAGTCAACATGGCTAAGCCTGAGCTAGATTCAATTTTTTCTTGTCATAATCAAGAGAATTGTTGACTAAGTTCTGTTCAGTTACACCTGTGCAACCCCACAGAAACAAAAAATCAGAGGCCATAATTTGGCTTGCTGCTGCTGATGCATGAGAAGGAAAAAACCCAGCTTGATTCAGAGTCTTATTTGAATTTGCAAGTCTGCCAGTCAGAAAAAGAAAAACATGTTTTACATCTGAACTGAGCACATTTGATCTGCAAATCACTGAAACACAATAAACATGGAACCCCATGATGCCATTTTTACAGTCACTTTTCAGAAAGGAACTGCAATTGATGTAATGAGCATACATTAAACCCTCATTTAAAAAAAGTTAATTAAGAAAATGAAAACTGTTCTTTACTCAGAATAACTGTTTCCGTATTTTGAAGAGTACAGTATGTACAGTAAATCTAGCTTGGAAGGAAAAGTTTAGTGTTGCTTTGGTTAAATGAACGACAGAGTTCTGTTTGAGTAGCACTTAAAACAGATTTCAATACTCAATAAAAGAAAATATGAAATAAAATGCAAAAAAGTATATAAAGCACTGGTAGGTCAATAAAAGCAGGTATACAGATGTGGAGGAATGGCACAAAATTCACAAAATTGAGTCAGATACTTGCTATTAATATAAGTAACTTACCAGGAATGTTGCCAGGAGTAAAGTACTATACAATTTCTTTCATAAGTAACTGAAACGTTTGAAAAGAATAAAAGACTTCCTCTATGCCTGCATAGATTGAGATGTTTTAAACCACAGCTTCAAATGCAAACTTTCCAGTAACCATAGTTCCCCATTTTTCTCTTTGACTCGTCCAAGGAAGAAATAATGATGGTACCTTCAGGAAGGGAGTAAGTAAATAAGGGTAGCAAAGAGGGAACAATAAAGAAGAATACTGAAGAAGAGTTCAACAGATAAAACTGTACATATGCGTGCCTGCATCATAAACTATATGGAAGGAAAGTTAAAAGAGTTTGTTTGTCACAAGCAGATGAACATACAAGGAAGAAGCAATCAAAGAGACAGATCTACTTGTATCATGAAGTAAGGAGAAAGAGAAACCTCTAAAATATATAAAGAAACAGCCTTTGTGGAGGTTCATAATTGCAGGAAAGAGGTAGCTGCTTTTGCCAAAGCAAACAGGAAAAAAAGCAAAGGGGTGGGGGTCAGAGACTTACTGCAGTAAGTCTATGGAAACATAGTTTAATGCATTATTAAATATACTACAGCTATTACAAGAATAACATTCATATTAATTTTTTAGTCTTATCAGCCAGTACTTCCCCACTAACTAAGAAGGAGCAGGAAAAGGGGTTGTTTTGTGGGACTTCAACCTCACTAGATCTTTCAGTGGAGAGGAAGGAGGTGAGGAGAAGGTTGTCACATGGCATCTGGATGGCTCCTGAGTGCCATTTGGAGTTACTCACTATCTATCCCAAGAGTTGGCTAGACACTCACAACACCTTGATCCCCCTCCAGGCAGCACTTGAAAGCTTGCTGTGCAGCAGGAGGAACATGTCTTAAAACATGGCTGCTGCACACCTCACTATCATGCCCTCAAGAGTAGCTCCTCACCAATACCCTCTTCTCAGCTGGGGAAGCACAATCTGCCATGATCTGTAGCCTCTTTGATGGCTGTGGGTTGGGATTCCCTTGAATAGCTTGGTGCCATCCTTCAGGGCAGGGGTTAAATTGGGTTTTGGAAACAGTTTGTATCCCATGCTGAAAGGCAGATATGGGGTACGTCAGTGTAGACATACCCTTAGACTTGGCAGGAACCAGTAGATGGTGTACCTAAGAAAGTGAAGTCCTGCAGGTAACCATGTAGAATACAGTGACTTGCCGAGCAGAGGCAGAAGCCTCAGTCTCCCGCAGACTATTCAATATGTTTGTACACTGCATCTATCTGAGAAGTGGCACCCTGGAGCCTGGTTACAGACATCCCCTCTCAGCTGAGGAACCAAAATAAACCTAGTGTATTTGGCCATGTAGAGTTTATACACTTTGTGACTGGGTGGGTTATGCCCAGGCAATTCTATTCTGAATTTATCATCTTTCCTTGCAAATTGGAGACTGGAAGAAAACTCTCCTTGGAGAACTCCTCATTTTGAAGGTACCCGTGGGAAGGAACTACAGCCAAATTGTGAAAACTGGACCTTTTCTATGACACCATCTTGGCCTGATCAACTGTCTCCCTTCATCCAAGTTGGAACAGAGAATGAGGAGGAAGTTATGCTTTCCTGAGAGGTTGGAGACCTAGGATTTCTTGGACTCACAACATTACTTGGATTATATATACTTTTCTTGGCTTTGTAGTTGGGAGAATGGGCACCCTGCACAAGCGTATTCTCCAGGAAAATAGTTATGGACTAAGGCAACATGGGAGACAAGTAAGACAAGGCTCTTGAGGGCTGAGTTGCCTAAGTGGGAAGGTAAGAGCCCCATTTTACCCCTCTTCATGAGATTGGACTCGAAGATCATTCTCTGCACAAGAAAGACCTACAGTTGTAACTGGCAGCTCTGAACAGGACATGGATAGTGTATAAAAAATACTTACCTTTCCCTCTTCACTCTAAATCACTGGGCAATATTCCTCCTCCATGTAACTGAGTGGGGTAGCATGGCTAAGGTTGGGAAGAGAAATCAGCATCTCCCGTTGAATGGGGAGCCTTAATTTGATTTGTTTCTTTCTTGTTAGCCCCCTGAAAGGGGGTGGTGGGGAGAATAACAGGTGTTGCCTTACTTTCCAGCTTGACCCAAAGGGAAAGAGAATGAATCTGTCAGCTCCTTCCTGCTAATTGCCTGCCATTAGGCCCTAGCCAGCCCACCTGTGGCTAATCTAAGGCAAGGGTTGCAGCAATAAGGAATCAGCAGGAGGTGAGGCAGTGTGGGTAATTCTGCTGTCAACAGCAAAGGCCTGCTGGCAGAAGTTTGATATTTATTTCAGGCAGCGTGGGGACAATAAGTCTCCTGTATTTTTTAAAAAGAAAATACCAATCCCCCCATCCTTCAGCAGCAGGACTCAGAGAATCTGGATGCAATCTGAGAAAATATAGCCCTAGTCATTTTGTTTTTCCCTGTTACTAATATTTTTGTTCATGCATTTTATCTTCACTTGCTCATCTTTTAATCCCCCTCTCTCATTCACTTAGCCAGTGAAAGATCAGCATTTACATAACTTGTATTTCCTAGAGGGAACTATTCCTTCAAGATTGGGTTGAAAGCATATTAGCAGGACATTGCTTTCGAGCTCAGTGAACAATGAACAATTTATTGTGTTAAGTGGACTCTATTTGAGAGTCAGCGGTGTTTACCAAGGTGTTTGCTATTTGCAATTGTTGGGTGAACGTTTTGTGTAAGCAAATGGGCTGCTTATGAACTACTCAGTACAATGACTAGAGCAGGGGTTCTCAGGACAAATTATCTGGTGGCCTCACTTTTCTCAAAAATACTTAATTAGCTTTAGGAAAAACAAATAAGTATGCACATGGACATGTCCAAATCATTGTAATTTATTTATTGCTAGCTAGTAAGTCTGTTGTGAAGTGATATTAACAAACATAGAAGTATCACGTTTCATAGCAGACTTACTGAGCCCTGCCAAGGCGGGGGACAAATTAAGCCCTGGATTGGGGGGGGGGGTCCAGGGGAGGTAGAAGGGGCCAGGGATGATGCGGGTGGAGGGGTGGCCAGGGGAGGCAGTAAGGGGCTGCAGCCTGATGCGTAGCAGCTGGTGGCCAGAGCCCGAAGCCCTGTGGCCAGAGCCTTTCACTTTGCCACCCCAAGGCTGAAGCCCAAAGCCTGAGCCCCATTGCCCCAGGAGGGTGGGGGAACTCACTGGCAACCTGCTCCTCCAGCATTGTGGCCCAGGTGTGTGTGTGATTGCGGGGAGCAAGGCCCAACCCTGCTGGTAGCCCCAGCAACCAACACCAAGGCAGCGCATCCAGGAGCGCCAAGGATGGGGAGGGGCCACTGCATTGCCCCCGCTCCCCCCCATAACAGCCCAGGAGGCTGTGACCTCAAGAAAAGCCCCTGATAGCTGCATGTGGCCACGGTGGCTGCATTTGAGAAACACTGTACTAGACAGAGTATGTGATCCTCACAAGCCATAGGAGTGTAACCCTTCTGCCTGTCAGAGTTGGCAGCAACAAGGGCCGGGTTCAGTATCTAGGGGCTCCATTCCAATAACACAATGCAAAACGGGCTCAAGCCCCCACCCAGTGACCTGGGACAAATATATACTACCCCCGCTGGGCGCCTCCAAGAGGCAATACTTCCCCTCTCGCAAGCACATAGTCTGAGTGTAGCAAAAAGCCTTTTAACAACAGAGAGAAACAATGTGGCATTATGTTGGGGAAACACCACCAACAGGATTCATAACACAACCCATGAGCAAAAAACCCACCCCAAGCAAATTGGGGCATGCCCTTTCCCTTTGGTTCTTGAGTCCAGCAACCCAAAATCACCCAAAGTCTCAAAAGTCCAAAGACCCAAAAGTCTCTGTCCCTGGTCAGGGCAGCCCCAGAGTTCGAAAGTTTATCTGCAGAGTTTTACCTCCCAACCTGGGTGGAGATGGGGAAGGGGGTTAAGGGGCACCTTACGTGGTCCAAAGCTGATGGCCCCACCTCTCCATGGGGCTCCGCTCTGCCAGCCGCCCCATGAGCTTCTCTAGGCATCCAACAAACTGCTCTGCTCCACCAGCCGCTCTGCTCACCTTCCCGCAAACTGCTCCACCATATATCTTCAGGCTCCCCCACTACTTAACACATCGCTCAGTGATTTCAGCTCTTAGTAAGTTTAGCTCTTTTGTGATTTCAGCTTGTAGTAGGGGAGCCTCTTGGCCCCACCCCCACCACATGAATTTTGTTATGTGTGCCAATATGAAAGTGATGTGTCACACATCACCTCTATGTTGGTGCACATAACAAAATTCATTCCACACATGTGTAGGAAAAAGTAGAGGGAACACCGGATCCACAAAGGGGCAAACTTTTAAGTGCCTAGGAAATCACAGGAACAACACCATGCTCAACAATGCCTGAGTTAGGCACTTAGACTCCCTATACAACAAATGGGGAGTGACAGCAGCCTAAGAATGCAATCCACAAAACCCAGCATGATAGGTGGGGAGCTGTGTAAACTCATCAGTGGGAGATGCTGACCAGAGGGTTGTATTGGAAGCCCTGCTCCTGTCATGGAGCTAATTGTCTAACCCTGGGCTGCAGTGTCTCTGCTAGTGATCCATGCACTGGGGGAAGATAGGTGTTCTTCCACCTAACTCACGTGCAGTGCCTGTTCCAGGAGACAGGATCGGAGGCCACCTAATGCCACACAAAACAACTGGGGTGGGGGAGGAGGAGGAGCAGCTCTCTTATAACTTTCAGGGTACTCGCCTGAGATCTGAGATACAACTCAGAACAAGTACCTCCTCTGCCCAGGGATCTGCCATCTCTCAGGTGAGTGCTCAACCCACTGGGCTACAGGGTGCTTCTAACTCTCTCTCTGGCTCAATTAATATTTAATTAAAGTGGAACAACTTTAAGAGGACAGCATAAGGAAGACTGACATCAGACTCTCCTGATAGGTGGCAGATCCCTGTTTGAATCCCTTCTCTTTAGGGAGGGTCAGAGGGAGGAACTTGAACCAGGGATCTTATACATCCCAGGCAAGTACGCTAAGCTCTGGGCTGCAAGTTAGGCAAAGGAACACCTATCTTCCCCTGGTTGATGGATCACTCTGGGGCACAGGAGGGAGATAGACACCGACGGTGAGGTGCATGCACTGAGGCAGGAACATAGGTGCCTATGGAACTTTTACTGCAAAAACTGAATTTAGGCAGCCAGAAAGGTAGGCAGCAGCCACGTGGGGTTTTTGTGGATTGTTGTGACACCTGAAAACAGGATTTAGGCACCTAAATCTGGGGGTTAAGTATTTTAAATATCTGTATGGAGCTGGGCCTTAGAGCTTATTTCGAGAGCTTAAGTAGTAGTTGTTGTCAGATGTTCAGCTGTGTGTGTGTTCTCCCTGCGTGCCATCCCAGCTGGCACAGCAGATCCTGAGGGAACCACCCAATGACCACAAGATCTGTTAAGGTGCGAAGGCGCCCGGCCAGGTTGATGAAGCACGGTAATAGCACCTGGCAGACTCTATAAGGATACTAAGACACGTACGCCAGTTACAATGGATGCAGCTTAGTCAGTGGAGGGACTTTCCACTGCTCCTTAGGCTGGCCAAAGACACTCCCTCTGAGATACATCTTTATACACCAATACAAACAAGTTATGTATCTCCCCCGACGTACCAGGGTGCCAGCCATTGCTTTGTACCTGTAGGTTTGATTAAAACATCTCTATTCATCATGCGGTCATCCAGACTTTATCCTTAAATAGGTCCGTGTGTTCCTGTTATCTTTGAGGAATGTGCTGGTGTGGCAGTGTTTTGGTACCACCCTTCTGGAATGTGCTTGTGTGAGTGTTTTGTGCCTAGCACCTCTGAGGAATGTGTGTTTTTG
Source organism: Natator depressus (assembly GCF_965152275.1). NCBI lineage: Eukaryota > Metazoa > Chordata > Testudines > Cheloniidae > Natator > Natator depressus. The sequence goes on from NC_134244.1 coordinate 53,193,088, forward strand.
CAATATCAGCCCTATGCTTGCCAAACTCTGTGAGCAGGGCCTGCCTCTTGCTCACAACTTGACTTTGCTTTATATCAGCAAAGTTTTGACTATTTTAGCCCAGGCCTCAGACCTCATACCAGGCCTCTGATACACGGGCTTATGTTTCAGGCCCTCTTCCTACTACAGTAGTAAAGTGGTGCATGAGGCTTGTGTTGCTCCTTTACTCAGGGGTGAATTTAGCTCATAAAGAGAAGCATATGGAACCTTTATCCTACACACTGCCCCAGTGACTTGAGCCCAACTGAGAACTTAATGGATTCTCATGCATCCTCTCAGATGTTTTTTCTTTTTGTTACTGAGATTGCAATTGTGCTGGCAATTGTCTCATTCAGTGCATTAAAATGCATATTACATTAAAAATAAATAAAGGAAACTTCCATCCAGCATCCACAGCTGTCAATCTGGCACCTTTTGCCTCTAACTGACATTAACGCGAGTCTCACAGCCCTAGGGAGCTGAATATCGGAGTTGAGATCTGCCATGTGGATCTAAAAGGGGAATTTTTCCTTTAGTCACAGCAAGTGCGTAAGCAAATAGAGAAACATTTCTCTTCAGTTTGTTCTCTGGGATTCTGAAGACAAAGCAGCCTTAGTCTCAACAAGAAACTCACCATGTGCTGAGTGGAAAAAATAATTGGGAATAATTAAAAGAAAACGTCTATTATCCAAACTTTTGATAGAAGCATCTTTGGTAAATAATTCATACAAGAAATCTATGAGAGATGGCAAATTTGATGCCCCTCTTGAGAAAGCTACTTTCTAGGCCAAGAGCACAGATAATAGCCTGGTGGGTGCGTGGTTAAGATGAGAATTTTAAGGTAGAAGAAAATTCAGAAAGGAAGCTACAAGTTGTTGGTCTGTGCCATCATCATTAAGTATTTGCATACTTGATTGACGCCACTATTATTCAACGTGCCAAGTACCATACTGCTTTACATAATGGACGTGGGGAAAAAAGTCACACACCAAAAGAGATGGAACACATTAATAAGAGTTTTTACAGTACAGTGGGTGTCCTTCATGCAGCATGTGGTGACAAATATCCATACAGTTACAAACTATATGACATTACATTGCTTAGTCTTTAGAGATCATCCCTCCAATTTTCTGTCTATCATTTATTTTGAGAATTGGTGGTGTGTTCCCTTAACAGAAGGTCACAGCCAGTGAAGTCTCCTTACTGAACAATCACCTGTCTTGGATTTTGAGGGGTTTGCTTTTAAAGGTTTTATTGTACCTCGTTTCAGTCGCTATTCCAGTGAGATTCAGAAAGCGTTCTAGGATCCAGATATTCCATTACAGTTTTTGTTCTGCTTGTTCCTATAGCTCTTCTCTGCTTGTATTTCTATTTATGCTGACTGGAATTTTTGCAGTTACAATTTGTTGTCTTTAACCTTATCTAATGTTGCTTTTAAGGTCCTGGAGCTCTCCTGATCTCTATGCTAGAGGATACCGGTTACAAACTTGGGTAACCGATGGGTATATAAGTGCTATTATACTATCCCTTCTTCTAGACTTAATAAGTAACAATGTTCTTTTATTTTTTTTGTAACAGAAAGTCAGTTGAGTGATATTTTAGCAGAACACAACTCTTTATCAATCACAGCACTTAAGTGATGTGGAAAGTGATGAGTAAAAATGTTTACTCCGTCTTCTTTTCTCTAGCATATTTGCTATCCTGAAGCTTGTTTACCCTGCATGAATAAATTTAGCATAGGGAAAAAATAAAACAAAAGGACATTGTTGCTTATTTAGATGCAGTTATGTATTGGCACCAATATGGAATGACATGGTATTTAAAAAGAAGTATATTAGTTATGCAATTGGCAATGCATGTAAGCTGTAGTATGGCAAGTGAAAGTGGACATATGTGCTATGAGGTAGGGCTTCCATAAGGCCAGGTTTTGATACGTTAAACAACAACAGAACCTCCCATGAAGATGCTACTTCGCGTGAGCCAAGGTGCCAGAATCTGGTCCATTGCAAAAACCAAAAACTCTTGGTAGTATGCTAATCCCTGAGCAATAATGTTGGCACCTTTTGTTTTTCCTTTCGTGTACAGTCTGGTTAATCACACTGAACTTTGGGCCTCTCTCCATTTCATTGCCAGTGGTGATTTACTTATAAATATTGATTCTGTTGTTCCAGTGCATCCAGGTGTAAGTGCTAGACTATTCACCTATATAGGTTACTCCTCTACAAAAAACAGTCGATCAACATACCCACTTCAAGGAGTTGGGCGAGGGGCGGAGGGAAATATTTCTACTACTACTGTTTTCATCACTTTCATCACATCCATTGTTAACAATGGAGACTCAAACAGAAGACGTGCTATGATAACTCATTATGTCTATCTGTGCCACAAAAATGTGGGTCAGGGTTGCCGAAGGTTACAAGATTTCATTAGAGCACATTTTGGTTTATTTAATTGGTTGACGAGAGAGAGAGAGGAAAGAAGCAAACTACTCAGATTAACAGGGAAGAGGATGTGCATGTATGCTCAGGGTGAAATCTCTAAGGACTTGTCTAGTCTAGGAAAATAGGTGATGCTATGTTTTAAAATACCATTTAGCACAGAATGCGTTAGCCTGTCATGGTCAGCCTTATGCTCTTCCCTCATTATTTAGAATGACAAAACTCATGCAAGTTTTTGACATCACAGGAGTAACTCTTTAGTCTGAATGCCAAGGCCTTATATGCTAAATAGATTATTCCTAGTAAACTGTGAGAATAGCAAAGTTCTGGAAGTTGGTTTCTAGTACATCCACTCTTGTCTCCCTTCACTAACTTTCTATGAATCTTGGTTAAATTAATTTTTGAGATTCTTGAAGTGTTCCTATACAGTAACCTATATTTTACTGTTATAATCTCCTTTTGGATTGCATGCACTGCTCCTTATCATTAGAAGTCGAAATCAAATGGTGTATTTTGCTGTATTAAAAGACCACAATCCAATTTTCATTTCCTTTACTTTTTGGGTGAACCAGTCAATCACTAAGGTTGCATTACACAAAGATCAAAGCCTGCTGAGCCCTCTGCTGAATAACTGCATCATTACACACAGTCAAAAATCACAATTAAGGTCGAGGAAAAATCAGGCCATATAAAAGTTCCAGTAATAAAAAAAGATTTTCACCTCATAATTTATATCAATTGGATGGTAATCTTTTATTACGATTTTAGCAAATATACTAGGATGTGTAAAATAGAAAAAATGTCCATATTCTTATTTTAATTAGGCACCATTTAGTCTTTCTGCCATTTGTATTTATAAGTAGGGATGGCAAACTGATCTGGATGAAATGCAAACCCATCTGACATTCACCTACAACTCAGGCTGCAGCAGAACCAAACACAATGTAGTTACATTTTAAGAAATAAGATAACACTGATTCTACTCGTATCGCCAAGAGGCTGTTAAACAGCAGCTGCTAAAGTTAGACATTTTTTAAAATCAGCAGGTCCAGATAACTTGCATCCAAGAGTTTTGAAAGAGATGATTCAGGAGCTAGCTGAACTGTGAATGTTGATTTTCAGTAAGTCCTAACACACTAGAGAAGTTCCAGAAGACTGGAAGAAAACTAATGTTGTGACAATTTTTAAACAGGTAAATGGGATGACCTGGGTAATTATAGGCCTGTAAATCAATATCAATCCTGGGCAAAATAATGGAGTGGTTGATATAGGCCTCTAATAAAGATTAAAGGATGGTAATATAATTAATGCCAATCAATATGGAAAATAGATCCCGGCAAATTAACTTGATACCTATTTTGATGAGCTTACAAGTTTGGTTGATAAAGGTAATATGATTGATGTGCTTTACTTTGACTTCTGTAAGGTGTTTGATTTTGTACCTCCTGACGTTTTGATTAAAAAACTAGAACAATGTCAAATTAATGTGGCACACATTACATGGATTAAAGGCTGGGTAAATGATAGGTCTCAAAATGTAATGGTAAATGGAAATCATCATCAAATGGGTATGTTTCTCGCAAGGCTCACAGGGATTGGCACTTGGCTCTATGCTGTTTAACATTTTTATCAGTGACCTGAAGGAAAACATAAAATCATCAATTTGCAGATGACATAAAAATTGGGAGAGCAGTAAATAATGAAGACGACAGGTCACTGATTCAGAGCAATCTTGGTAAATTGGGTGCAAGCAAACAATATGCATTTTAATATAGCTAAATATAAATGTCCACATCTAGAAACAAATGATGTAGGCTATACTTACAGGATGGGGGACTCTCTCCTAGGTAGCAGTGAAAAAGATTTTGGGGTAGTGATGGATAATCAGCTGAACATGAGGTCCCAGTGTGATGCTGTAGCCAAAAGAACTAATGTGATCCTTGAATGCGTAAAAGGGAATCTTGAGTAGGAATAGAGACGTTATTTTACCTCTATTCGGCCTTGCAATGACTGCTGCTGGAATACTGTGTCCAGGTCTGGTGTCCACAATTCAAGAAAGATGCTAATAAAGTGGAGAGGGTTCAGAGAAGAGCCATGAGAACGATTAAAAGATTAGAAAAAAACATGCCTTATAGGGATCGACTCTAGGAGCTCAATCTATTTAATCTGATAAAGAGAAGCTTAAGGGGAGATTTGATCACAGTCTATAAGTACCTACATGGGAAACAAATACTTGATAATGGGCTCCTCAATCTAACAGAGAAGGCATAACACAATCCAGTGCCTGGAGGTTGAAGCTAGACAAATTCAGGCTGGAAATAAAGGCATAAGTTTTTAACAGTGAGGATAATTAACCATTGGAACAACTTACCAAGTGTTGTGGATTCTCCATCACTAGCAATTTTTAGATCAAGATTGGATGTTTATTTAAAAGAATCATAGAGTCATAGAAATGTAGGGCGGAAGTGACCTTGAGACGTCACCCAGTCCAGCCCCCTGCACTGTGGCAGGACAGAGTTACCCCAGACCATCCCTGACAGGTATTTGTCCAACTTGTATTTAAAAGCTTCCAGTGATGGGGACGTCATGACCTCCTTTGGAAGTCTGTTCCATAGCTTCACTACCCTTGTATTTAAAAAGTTTTTCCTAATGTCTAACCTAACTCTCCTCTGCTGCAGATTAAGCTCATTACTATTTCTATGATCTAGGAATTATTTTGAGGAAGTTCTATGGCCTGTGTTATACAGGAGGTCAGCCTGGATGATCACTATGGTCCCTTCCAGCTTTGGACTCGAGGAATCTGTAAGTGTGTGCGACCACTGTCACCCACTCCCCCACTTTCATGAAACAAAAATAACTGCTGCAGTGCATGTTCTTTCAGCCCTGGGTGGAATATGTGTTTCCGAAAGAAAGCTGTCCAATTTATTTAGGCATTTCAAAGAGAAGCAGGAAACACTATATTTGTTTAAAATGAATTAAATGAGAAAAGTCTGTATTCCTTATGATCATTGTGGGAATGCTGTCATGCGCTTTTAAACAGCAGGCAGCTTTGGAGGAAATTGGAATTCTGAATGGAAATTAAATAATTCTACCAAGAAATGCTCTCTTCTGCCCTTGCAAGGGCAGCCCGTAAACTGAAGAGCAGGATATTATGGAAGTTATTGTGCAAATAATTGCTAGCTCCAGTAGTTACCATTTTATTACTCCTGCACAATGCGATACAATTTAATTCTATAGCGCATCCTTCATACAAATAGCTCACTATGCACAGAACTTATGTTATACCAATGGATTACGTTGTAAAATGTTACAATAGGAAGAAGGAAGCATAAACGGAGACAGATGATTAAGTGATTAAGGCAGAAGGGTTGCTATGTTAATAGTGAGTGGTGGGCTAAAGGGCCCAACTGGCAGCTACTAGTCATAGACAGCATAGGAGTAAAGGGAGATTTTAATGTTTGAGAGATATATTTAAATCGGATGGTGAGTCAGTGAGCCGGACAGACTGTCTATGGGGGAGACTGTTGAAGATAACTGGAGGAGTGGCAGTGGACTGAAAACTTCGAACAGAAGAATAAGGAGCAGTGGACTGAAAAGAGGTTATAGTTGCCAGAGTGGAAGATCCAAACAGGGGATTCAGGGAGAAATGAAGCCATGACAGTAGGCAGAGAGTGAGTATGAAGAGCCTTGTCCATTAAGCAAGTGATTTTTATAGTGGAAAGTAGATTGTAAACAAGAGAAAGGGTGTGACAACATGTGTCTTTCAAGATCAAGGTCATGCGATAACATTTGCTGCAGTGTTCTCAAGAGCCCCAAGCTTGGATATAAGTGACTTCAGGAGGCCACAGAGGAAAGGCAAAGGAGTTGCAGTAACCAAGGCATGAAATGAAAAGTAGATGAATGAATAATTCAAAAAAGGCAGTGATCTTGACGGACATTCACAAATCCTCAAAATCGCTTTGGGGCAATTGCATTGCAACACTGCATTGTGCCAGCAAGGTCCCGGATGATTGGAAATATAGTGCCTATCTTTAAAAAAGGGAAGAAGGAGAACCCGGGAAACTACAGACCAGTCAGCCTCACCTCAGTCCCTGGAAAAATCATTGAGCAGGTCCTCAAGGAAACCGTTTTGAAGCACTTGGAGGAGGGGAAGGTGATCAGGAACAGTCAACATAGATTCACCAAGGGCAAGTCATGCCTGACCAACCTGATTGCCTTCTATGATGCGATAACTAGCTCCGTGGATATGGGGAAAGCAGTGGACGTGATATATCTTGACTTTAGCAAAGCTTTTTATACAGTCTCCCACAGTATTCTTGCCAGCAAGTTAAAAAAGTATGGATTGGATGAATGGACTATGAGGTGGATAGAAAGTTGGCTAGATTGTTGGGCTCAACAGGTAGTGATCAATGGCTCAGTGTCTAGTTGGCAGCAGGTATCAAGCGGAGTGCCTCCAGGGGTTGGTCCTGGGGCCGGTTTTGTTCAACATCTTTATTAATGATCTAGATGATGGGATAGATTTCACCCTCAGGAAGTTTGTGGATGACACTAAGTTGGGGGGAGAGGTAGATACGCTGGAGAGTAGGGATAGGGTCCAGAGTGACCTAGACAAATTGGAGAATTGGGCCAAAAGAAATCTGATGAGGTTCAACAAGGACAAGTGCAGAGTCCTGCACTTAGGACAGAAGAATCCTATGTACCGCTACAGGCTGGGGACTGACTGGCTAAGCAGCAGTTCTGCAGAAAAGGACCTGGGGATTACAGTGGATGAGAAGCTGGCTATGAATCAGCAATGTGCCCTTGTTGCTAAGAAGGATAATGGAATATTGGGGTGCATTAGTAGGAGCATTGCCAGCAGATCAAGGGAAGTGATTATTCCCCTCTATTTGGCACTGGTGAGGCCACATCTGCAGTATTGCATCCAGTTTTGGGCCCCCCACAACAGAAAAATTGGAGAGAGTCCAGCAGAGGGCAACGAAAATGATTTAGGGGGCTGGGGCACATGACTTATGAGGAGAGGCTGAGGGAACGGGGCTTGTTTAGTCTGCAGAAGAGAAGAGTGAGGGGGGATTTGATAGCAGCCTTCAACTACCTGAAGGGGGGTTCCAAAGAGGATGGAGCTCAGCTGTTCTCAGTGGTGGCAGACGACAGAACAAGGAGCAATGGTCTCAAGTTGCAACGCGGGAGGTCTAGGTTGGATATTAGGAAACACTATTTCATTAGGAGAGTGGTGAAGCACTGGAATGGGTTACCTAGGAAGGTGGTGGAATCTCCATCCGTAGAGCTTTTTAAGGCCTGGCTTGACAAAGCCCTGGCTGGGATGATTTAGTTGGTGTTGGTCCTGCTTTGAACAGGGGGTTGGACTAGATGACCTCCTGAGGCCTCTTCCAACCCCAATCTTCTATGAGTCTGATACCACTTTGATGCAATACCCTGAAACACTGGTACGATATGCACATTCATCCCTCTGCTACTTTCTGCATTTGACCCAGTCTCAGTTGAAATGATGGGAAGAGAGTGTTGTGTTATGAGAGGTGAAAATGTCATTTGTGGTGGAAGAGGACTCCAAGATTAGGGACCTAATATGTGAGAGGGAGATCAGTATTGACAAGGGGTTACATGAGCCAGACACATCGTTGCAAGCTCCTCTCTTCAACTACACAACAGTTGAATGAAACATTTGGCCCATTTTTCAGGCTGGTCTATGATGTAAAAGATTTTCAAAAGTGACTATTGATTTTTGGGTGCTGAGGACCCACCCTCTGAAAAATCAGGCTCCTTCAGGGCATGCAAAGCAGAACACTTAAAAACCAGAGATACCCAATATCACTAGACACATTTGAAAATCTTGGCCTGTGTGTCTCACTGCATGGGGAAAAAGAATATTCAGGATGATAAAAGTAGAACATATTAACATCGATAACAATGCAGTGTCCTTACTTGGGCAAAACTTCTATTTACTTCAGCTGCAGTTTTGCCAGACTAAGGACTGAGAAATCTGACCTAAGACAAATATGTAAAGATCAAAATTCATTCTTTCCCCTTATATTTCTTTGAAAAACTGAAAAGTACACTTTGTATATTAGTTTGTGCCTTTTCTTTAAGAAGTTGCATCCATCTGGTTTCCAAATTCCAAATGATGTGACAGTTGCTGTGGCAACACCACTTTCCCCTTTCAAAAGCAAAATGAATAAGAGCATAATATCCACATACAGTAAAGTGTCAGTGTGTAAGTTACTGTTGTCCTGGGGCCGAAGTAATTTACGAAGTCTCTGTTCTCAAAAGTTTCTTATTTATATTTCATACATTACTTTAAGGTACATCTGAAGTGTAAATTTCTGGCTGTCCTTTTGGCAGGCTTTGTTCTTTTATAGTATTATTGATCCCTGTTGGTGAATAAATGAAGAGTAATTACTGACCACTTCAATGAAGGTGAAGGACGGCAAAAAGAAATGAGTAATAAGGAACATTCTCAAAGCAAATCTGACTGAATGCTTATTGGAATATAAAGATAATTTTAGATGCATTAAGTTGAGCCCATCACTAGTAACAGAGATTGAAGATTGTAAATACATTTAGCATTTTGCAAAACCTTTAAAAAGCATTCCTCCTCTCCTCTCCCTAAAGAGAACAGAGCCATGAAAATTCTAGAAGGCTCCAGATGATTGGGTTTTAACAGCAGCTCATGTTTAAAGCAGCTAGAAATCTTCACTGACTAAAAACATATTGACTGTTAAGTTTTCTCTGCTCTTTGCAAAGTGACTCAAAAATCATCTAGCGGGAAAGAAAAAAAAGAGAATGGTAACTATATTTTATTCTATTTCCATAAGTGTAATCTCACTCCACAGCAGATGTGACAATTTACTGCCAAAGTAAGTTCATCACACAATTAGCAGTGCGACTGGAAAGACTATTGTCTGCCATAATGGTTTTCTCACTATTAACAGTCAATAATTAGTGACATCCGCTATTCATATGGCCAGACACTGTACAAGGACGACTCCATGCAAATCTCCCCCAGCCTGCAAAGAAACAGCTCTGCACAGCACTACGGAATTCAAATGGAATAAGAACAATGAGCTGTACTGCAAAGAGGAAGCATTTTGTAATGAATTCTGATCAAAGTTATTTTTTCATGTGTCTCAGACAGACTGAGGGCCAGTTCCTCAGGTGGGAGAAATCAGCATAGCTACATGGACTCCAGCGTATATATCCATCAGCTGAAAATCTCCCCCAGAATGTCTGCATTTTGGTTACTAGTATTTTTATGAAAGCAGTTGCTTTTTTGTTGCAGTAATGACTTTACTATAATTTTTGTATTGCCCCCTGTAATACAATTTCATAAATATTACTTGCACAATGCTTCTTAGTAAATTCAAGACATTCTATTCCCCCCCCCCACATAAAGCAATGGCAGAAAAATCTCTAAATGTCCCTTAAAATGACAAAATATAGTTTCAAATAATTCTCATTCTAGCAACAACCACTTGCCGTTTGTAACCTGGGGATACCATTATTTCCTGTGACAGTCACACACACTATCCACTAGACATTTTTCTCTCTAAAGCTGTCTTTACGCAATACATTTAGAAAGTGTCCAGTTAGAGCTTTTTTTGAGGCGGGGGGGCAGGCATTGCTAATGATGGAGAGAGTTGCTTTCTTGTGACACCAAACAAGGAACTTGATCATCCCTGTATGTACCCGCACCACCCCCGCCCCTCCCGCTGCCCGCTGCCGCCTTGCTTCCTCTTCAGAGCTTTTACTTGGAACAGTGGTGTCCAACCTTTTCAGCCTAAGGGCCAAACACATTATTTCCAGAAAGTAAAAGGGCCACAATCAATACTTTGAGGCAGATTCAGAGACCCATTTTGCTCCATTTGCGTCATTCAGGTAGGGCAAAGGAAGTAGAATCCACCTGCAAGTCTCCTGCTGGAAAGACTTTCGACGTTGGGGAGTCCCCATTTGCTGTAGAACCAGGGTATTTGGCTCCTGTGCTTCCCTCCTTCCCAGGACTTCTTGTGTAAGGAGCACACTGAAGCGGGGCGGGGGGGGGGAATGGCTGGGTCACACTGACTACTACCACCACTGGGGCAAGTCAGAGGGGATGCCCTAAGTCGCACCGGGGCAGAGAATCAAGTAGTCCTACTTTCTCAGTTGGTTCCATCTGAAGCAGCTGCAGGAAGGAAGGGACACCCGCTGCTTAGAGAAGCTCTCCCCGCTCACAACAGGCTGCAGTCGGGAGGTGCCCCCTTCTCCTTTGTGAGGGGGCCGATTCAAACATATACATTTAGAAATTCCAGGATACCGCTCAGGGAGCATGTTCTTTATTCATAATCACACACCCATTCTCTTTTTAATTAAATCTATCCAAGAGGGCCATCATTTGCACTCTACAGAGCAAGTGGTTCATGGGTAACAGGTTGGTCACTCCTGGCTTAAACATTAGTTGTCATTTTTCAGAAAGTTCCTTGTTGAAACTCTCACATACTAGATCATCTTTTGTGTTCTTTCTCCCTGCTTCCAAATTCACAATGCCTCACAGAGGGCCCTTTAAAATACTGTCACACTTTCCCCCCAGGCCTCTGCATGCTTTGCTAAAAGCATATATGTTTATGTATTTCATTCCCTTTTTGGAACGAAATGCTCATCAAACATTTAAGAATAATGTCATAGTTATTCTTATCTCCTCCTTCAATGGAGACAAATGGTGTCTAAATATTTTCAGATTCACTCCCCATTGCATAAACTAATGAGCAGACCATCCTGCTGCTCTGATAAGCGTAGTTGTAGTTCAGAATCTGGTGAATTGCTCAGTCCACTCAAGTCATTCAGGGGGATTGTCCAGTTGAAAATCTCCTAGAGGGTTGAATTTCTTCTGGTTTGTGTCCCTCTTATTTACAATGGTTCATAATGGTATGGTAACTGCTAAGAATCAGAGAATGATCACTTTCTTCTAACAATGAACAAGGAACTTTATTACAATAAGGAATGCAAGATTCCCCTGCCCTCATATTACTTTATCCCTTTGCCTCTTTCTAGAACTTATCCAGTCCCACATCTGCTTGGCTTCTTACTGAAATTTTAAAGAAACTGTGCGCATCTCTCACAGACTCTTAACAATTAATGGTGTATAATGCATCTGCCTGAAACAAAAACTCTTCATGACATCTCCATAAACATTTCATATTGCTTATAGCAATAAGTGCTCTAGGAAGTTTGCACCAGCTACTCCCTCATGGGCAGAAATACGCCAGCTTTGTAGTTTTCAACACTGTATTGCCTTGGGATTTAGTGCAGCAGACATACGTTTTAAAGTTACATAAAATAAATATTTTATGCCACTGAAGCACATTAGCTTTCTAATTAAATGTATTTGCACTTGCTAAGTAGTACTCAGGACAAAAAAAATTGCTTGTATTTGCATTTTAAAGTTTGAAAAAAAAGTAATATTATACTTGAGAACCATGGTAAAATTATTTTCCAAAGAATGATGTATAAAGGTATTATTTGTAGGTAATTACTTAAAGTATGCTTTATAATTAAGATACTGGAGTTTCCTTCACCCCTCCACAGCTCCTCATATTCTAATGTGTATAGAATGGGAATTCAATAATGTAAAAATAATACCCATAAGTCAATGGTAGATCTATTTTGATCACTTCTGAATGTGAGCAGGTGAATATCATGCAAAACTATATTACAAGAGACGATGTGATGGCTACGTTATCTGTGAATCATGTGTTTTTTGTGCCTTCAGATTTTGTCTGCTTACTCCATATTTTTGCATTTGTCCAACTGCAGGGATCAGAGCATGAAAAATACCCTTGGCAGAAGAGTTGAGAGGGTTAACAATACAACGATGATGACGATGGGGGGGGCAAATAAAGACGGGTATCCACTCCATCACTTCCAAGATATTGTTAGGTGAAAGTTAACCTTTAAACAATATTCATATGTATGTAAATTCATATTAATTCCAAGCTTCACTTTCCATCTTTTTTAAAGAAACTGAATTACATCATAGAAGGTTGAGATGGAAAATGATCTTTCGGCCAATTAGTTTGTTTCCCTGCTAGTGTAGAATTATTCCCGACTAGAAGTGGGCAGGAAACAGTTTTCCTGTTGCAGAAATATTTTTGATGTTTCAAATTTTTTTCCTGTTCCACATTGGGCAGAACCTGAAACCTCTCCATTTTTTATTTTTGCAAAAAATAAGTGTGTGTGCGCGCATCAAGAATGCCAAAATAGCTTAGTCCAGTGTCAGAGCACACCCCGGGCTGGGGAATCCCAACCTTAAGTCCTTGATCTGCCTGATACAGAACCACCCCTGCATCAAGCAGAACAGGAACTTGAACCACGATCTTTGACATCGGAGGCAAGTATCCGGCCTACTAGCTATTCTGGGGTGCGTGGCGTACACTTGCTCTCTTTCAGGCCCAGGATGGAATTTCTGGTCAGAGAGCACGAAAGAGCACAAGTGGGCATTCGACATTGACTTCACTAGGACTGCTCATGCTATTGAGCACAAAATGTGGCTGTGATTGCAGGATCAAGCCCATGCTTACCTATCCAATAATGAAATAAACAGTGCAAAAAAAGTATGAAAAATTAACTTCAACATCATTTGAAATCAATATCTTTGAGATGTAAAGCAGACTCTTCATTCATTAGAGTAAAACAAAATTTGGTCTTCACAAAAACACAGAGGTATTCTTAAGGACATTCGAGCTTATGCTTTCATTCATTTATGGAGTGTAGTCTTCCTCTAGCGATCAGTCGTGTTCATTAATCTATCAGCAAGATCTACATGTATTCTACATTTCATGTAAATCAGTGTATTGTGTGTCTTGCTTGTAGAAAGTCAGAACATATTCGCTATGCATTTCTACATAAACAGGGAACCCTTTACAGCGATTTTGTATGTGGTGATAGTGTTTAACTCCCTCCAACACAAAGAGTATACGTTTTATTCTTGGTATTAGCAGGACAATAGTCCATTTCCCATCAAGTGATTCTTCACCACTGAAATCAAAGGGAGCTTTGCAATTGATGTCAGTAGGCCCAGGATCAGACTGCAAGTGTTTACTCTTCTATAACTAACAAGGGTACAGTAGCAATCAGTCTAACTCAGCTTTGAGTCACTATTGTATTAATCTATCTTGGGGATGCAGCAGGAGCCTGGTCTAATGGATAGGGCATGGATTCAGGAGAACTGAATTTTATTCTTGACTCTGCCACTGATGTGCTGTCTGACCTAGGACAAGACACTTCACCAGTCTGTGCCTCCAGTCTCCCTTCCTTTGTCTCATATCTGCTCAAACTGAAAACTTTTCAGGACAGAGAGAGACTCACCTTGGTTTGTGTACAGCATCTAGCTGGGGTTCCCATGCTCAGCTGAGGCCTTTAGAGTCATATCAACACAGAATTTTGGAGTGAAGTGCCTCATCTGTGTTGACAGACTTGGGCTGGCAGGACTCAAGCTAGCACTCTGAAAATAGCTGTCTAGACAGCACTTGGAAGGTGTGGCTTGGGCTGGAGTTTGTGCTCTGAAGCCTAGGGAGGAGGGTGGAATTAGTAATACTCTGATACAAAATATATTATCTATATGAATTGTAATACTCAATCCCTGGGGGGAAAAGCAAACCAGCCCTCTCCTCCCCCTCCCCAAAATAACTCCACCAGAAAGTATGCATTAGTGTATGTGTGACATGCCTTTCATTTCACTGACACGAATGATATTTGCCATCATATGCTCCAAAAAATTATTTCGGATAACAAGTTTCTACTCCTTTAAATTCACTTACACATGCTGTTAAAGAAGACAGTCATCTCTATCAGTTTTGTGTATTCCAAAAATATGAGATGCTAAGACAACTGCTATATATAAATTCCATGTTTAGAGGTGTACCCTATCTTTTGAAATTTCAGAATGCTGGTCTGAAGAGAATGGGTACAGCTTTCCTTGACTTAATAAATACGAATAGTGCCAGATTACATCAGTTACACACCTCATTACACATCACTATTTGGTTTGTGGACTGAAAGTTATCCATTCTAAAGTATCTATTTTTCTACCTCCATTAACTAAATCAGAGCTCCAAATATAAAACCTAGTATCTAGGAGCGCTGGGAATCTGGCGCTCTTTTCACTGCAAAAAAAAGGGTGTGTTTTTACTTTGAGATTGCTAACTTGAGATAGCTTTCTCAATGTAAAATCCCAGTGGAAATAAAGCACAGGTACCTTTTAGCTCAAGACAGACCTCAACTAGCTACATTAAGAGAGAAGTTATCTTGTACAAGTGTGGATGTTTAAGACTACAAGTTATTTCAGCTATCTTAGGTTGACATGAATGAAGAGCAACAGTTTTTCTGCACGTCTTTTTCTGATGGCATAATGTCACTTAATGCTGTGTGTCAATTCCACATGCTTTTAGTAACATCATTCCTGTATATGGGTTTTTTTTCCAGCAACAATAGAAGTCACCTTGGAGATCTAGGGATATAGGAGACCACCAACGATCCTGGGTTGGGTGTGGAGGCTGCAGTCAACTGCTGAAGAGTATAAATATAACCAACTTTTGGTTTTACAGTTTGGGTTTTGTAGCCTTGATTACGACATGTTGAAAAAAGCTGAATCATAAAAGGCAATTCTATAGATTTGTTTATGAGATCAGAACTTTTTTTAAAATACGAGCCATACTTTTTTCAGCATTGGCACCACAAAAGGTACATGTGCACATGGACATGCAAAGTGAGTAATTGCATATGCAAATAATTTGTGCATCTAAATGCATTTTTGAGTAAGCATGTTTTATCTACAGAAGCCTTGGGCCAGCTTTCTGAAAATTGGTTCTTATACATGCACCTCAGCCACAATCAAAAGTGAAACCTCCTTTCTGATGACAAATCCAAACAACAAACACAGATCTGAGCTGTACTAGTAAAGCTACGCTAATTAAAATCCTTTCATTGTCAGACTACTAAATATACAATGAAATATCCTAACACTAATTGATTTCTACAGTCCAGCTGTGGCTCACTCAATCCTTTTTTTTTAACCTTTTCCGGAAGAATGTGGGAATCAATTGTGGAGGAACACAAGAAAAGTAATCACTTGTTTCTAATCTGAGATGATAATCTCAATTTTCCCCTCCAAAGTCCCTTAAAACAGTATTTTCACTTCTCTCTTACTGTCCAACCCCATATCTTTCTGCTAAATTATTTTTTTGCATAGACTGGTGTATTATGTGTTATATGGTAAGAATTTTTTTTTAAAAAAATGCACCAGGGCCTTATCCAAAGCCCACTGAAATAAATGGAAAGGCACACACTGACTTCAGTGAGCTTGGGATCATGCCCCTGTCATTAGAAGAATACAACTGCTTGTGATTGCTGGCTGACAGGTTTCTTAAAGATAACAAAATTGCACCTAAACTGTAGTGAACATACCATGCTTTGTGCTTTCATTCATTTCAATAAACACAATAGCCCTTGCTTCAATCTTAAAAAAAGTTGAATCTTTACTCTGAAGATCAGTTTATGTAGTAAATTGCATGTGCCATATCTAACCCAAGAAAGCTTTTTTAAACTCTGAATCCATGAAAGTTGTGGCAGACTTAGCCTAAGTCTATGCTGGCATGCACTTGAATACTTGATTGTGTAAATGCTCGTGGATGCTCCCCATACCTGTGACAGAGATAATAATTTTGTAATCTTCCCATGGAGAAAGGACTGCTTTGACTTTCTTTTTCTCAGACAATCAAAGTGTTCTACAACTGTGTTCTGTTCCCTTCCCCTTCCTGGACCTAACCCCCGCCCACATCTCCACCTCCACTCCCTTCCACACCAGTATCACACAGCTCCCATTTGTAAGGGGCAGTAAGATGGAGGGGGGGAGGTGTGAGAGAGAGTGAAACTATTTCATCTTTCAAGGGACAAAACCCAGCTGTTGTTAACTTTAGCCAACAATCTAAGTTTTGTACAACTGTCCCATCCTCAACCAGGACCTTTCTAACCCATCCCCTCCCTTCTCCCATTTCACACTGCTCCTGGACCATCACTGCCTGACTGCTGGCCGAGAAACGCAGACAGAGGGGAACTGGGATGTGTCCATAATAATCTGTTTTTAAGAAACAGCTTTAGCCAAATGCATAATAGTGGTTAATCAGAAATCAATAAAAGCATTGATTTATAACCGTCTCTTGGTTGGGGACCATTTTGGGGTGGAGCGGCATGGAGGCTGGAGTGGGGGAACGATGGAAGAGTTTTTAAAGGGCACAGAGCATGAAAATGCAATGCCTTCAGCACGGCAGTTCAAACGCAGAGACATAGCAATGCATGGCATATTATCCAGGGAGGAACAGTCAATGCACCGCACTTCAAAAGCCCTTGATCTTTAAATCAGGAATTTAACAGTAGAGCAAGAGGGGATATTGGTAGGGAGGGTGGGGGTCCATTCTAAGTTACCAGCCTTGGGGTTCTGGTTCCTGCTGTGGCTCGGGGTCCTCTTCAGGTTCGCTGGGGGGCGGGGGTGAGCAGGGGAGGCATGTCCTCAAATGGTTCCCCTGGGTACAGATGCAGAATCACATGCTTCTTGTCCTCTGGGTCTTCCATGGCATTCTTCATGGTCCCTGCTGCCTCCTTGCCCTGGCCTTCATCAGCATCCTGTCAGATAATGAGGCTGGCAGGGTTAAAGAAGGGGTCAGAAGCCACTTCAGGGTCTGTATTCAGAGCCTTGATTGAACCTGGTCATGCTTCTCATAGAAGAGGCATGTCTGATGAGACCTCCCCACCGGAATGACTGTTCAAGTCTTTTGCCTTCCTGTACAGGAGCTTCAAGCGTTTGATGCTTTCCTGGCACTGGGCCTGAGCCCGCTGAATGCCCACCTGATCCAGCCTCCGGGAAATTTCCCAGTAGAGTTCCTGCTGCTCGGAGTGAAGCCATGGAGGACAGCCTTGAACAGCACCGGTGTGGTCAGTGGGCCAAGCAGCTGTTCTTAGCACAGGATCCATTGTCACTTGCATTGCTCTACGAACAGTGCAGTGGAAAGCTGCTCTGACGTGATCAGCGCAGTCTGCTACCACTGGTGAAAATGGGGAGACAGAGACCTTTAAAGATTGGGAAAGACTGAAGAAAAAGTTTCGGTGCATTGTGGGAATGGATGTGCTAGCCCTACTTGCCCTGTACTTGACTTCAGACACATGCTTCTGGGGTTTAGGTTGGACAATAAGGGGGTTATGACACAACCGTGCACATGTATATATTACAGTCACTATTGTAGGCATACCTTTAATGAATGGTTCACAGTGGCAGCACAAAATAAACATACCTCCCTGCACCTACTAAATATTTGTATGAATTGACCCTAATAAAAACCTTAAGATTTGTAAGGTTTCGGGTGGGAAGCTCTTAATGCTGTAGATCATGCGACCTAATGAGAATGATTGTACAAAATAGCATGATAAATCCTCTTAGACAAAAAGTGAGGTGTTCCATGCTTTTAATCCAATTTAGTTTATAGAATGGGAAAGGTTATCCTTTGTCTTTAACAACTTGGGGAAAATAAAATGAATTTTAATTAGGAGATAACTACGGTGAAATTAAAACGAAAGGAAGAAACAATGGCCTGCCAAAGACTAGCTAAACAGAATTCTGATAATTGCATTTCCATTCTTTTACTTGCAAATTAATTTAATGAGTCCAGAGTGTTAATGAAGAATAGATACTAAAGAAAACTGTTCTCTTTGAGAAGAGCTATATGAAAGCATCTAATGCGTGTGTGCAGAACTTTTCCACTGAAGTGATTGGGTTTTTTCCCCCTTGCAGGCTGTCTCTCTCTTAGGTATTCTAGCATGGACCGACACCTTCCCTGCTTCTTCTTCCCCACAAAATGCTACCTGATCTCCAGAAAACCTCTTGGGGGACAGTACCTTCCCTGGCATGGCTGCCATACCCTCTGGTGGGTAATGTACATCAAGCTAGAAGGGGGAACACAATTTTTGGGGTAGCGGTTGTCACAGGTCTCAATGCCAGGGGATGATGGGTGCAGCAGCAAGGGGCTGCAGCAAGGGGAGGAGAAAGGAGGAAAGAAAGAGAAATAGTATCTGACAGGAGTTCACATTCCTAAGCAGGGCTACAGTCAGACAAACAGAATGAGAATCTTTTTGAGTATATTATTTATACATATATACACACCACACACACACTGTGGAGCTGTGTTAGGGGACATGCCAGGTGCTCTCCACTCATCCCTACAAAAGCCACTGCTTAGCCCTCACCAGGACGGAGACTTGTATTTTGGTTCTGCTTTGAAATCAATACTGTGATGGGATTGCCTGAACTTTAGAAGATTAAGATATTTCTAAAAAGAGATTATGTGTATGACATGTCGTGTATTATTAATTTAGGTCTCTTTCTTTTCAGAGAGGAGAGGGAAGTGGCAGCTGCAGGTCTCCTCCTTCTCTCTCTCTTTGGAAGGGAGAGAGAGCTGGGTGGGTGTGTGTGTGAGGGGGGAGGTGGGAGACACCAAATATTTTTGAGGAGAAGAAGTAAATAAAGGACTCCCAGCTGGGACATGCTTCCTTCTTCCCTCAGGTGCTGCTGCTGAGCCATCTCCTGGCAGAAATATCAGGACCCTAGAAATTCCCTGCTGGACACCAGATACTCCTGCTGCTCCCACTTTGGATTGGATTGCCTGAGGAGCCCTCACTTCACCCCTTTTATAGAATGTGTTGTGTGTCTTGTAGATCTGAGAGATACAAAAACCTCCGTCTCCTTTAGAGTTTAAGACACTGCCCTCAATAGGTACCAGTTTTTATGGATTTATACATAGGTGAAGGACATATAGAGTCCAAGTACTTGCTTCTCCATCATGATATCAACACTGATATGCAAAGCCAGAAGACTAGCTCCTGATTTATTAAACAGTGTGGGAAGAGAGAGAACACAATACTTTGTGGAGAGCATATTGATTCAGACAATACATAATTAATACAGATTAAATACAATCATAGAAGAGCACTCATGTTGTGCTCCTTAGTGCATGACACACAAAGGCAAACTGAAGACCATCATAACCTGCCCTGTGGCAACATAAAGGTTGAGAAAACTGCTCTCTCTATATATTTACATAGTGTAAGACCCATACAAATCAAATATGGATCTAAAATAGAGCCCCTTTTTAAAGCATAAAATTACAGGTTGTCCAATTGGGTGACTGAATAGCAACTAGCAGCCGCCTTAGAGAAGCAAAAATAAAGCAGCAGGGAAGAAAGAGATCAGGAGCTGCTTGGAGCATGGATCATCCCTCTTGGGGCTTGGAAAGCGCTCACCCTTCAGTGGGAGGCACTAATGCAAATAAGTGACCAGCAACAAATAGATATTGTCTTGAAGACTAGTGCCAGCCCATCAAGGACACCAAAATATGGTTTCTTATGTATTTTGGTTTCCTTTGGCAAAAATATAGAATTTGGCAACACCTTTGGCCTTGTTACATGGTCAGGTGCATTTTAAATTTGTCGAGAAAGACTTTTCATTACAATCAAGATCTAAATAACAACCAATGTGCATCCTGTCTGAGGGCCTGATCCTGAGAGATGCTCAGCACCCTAAGTTCTCGTGGACTTTACTTTTTCTATTACTATACTGCCATGACTATACTTGCCCATTTGCTTCACTTCAGCCCTGCCGTTACCATAAGGCCAGGACTATATAAATAGCACGTTGTTTAAAAGTAATGGTGGCTGTCTGAAACTGTGCCCTGTGTACACGTATGGTGCCAGCAAGCACTGACCAGCAGAGAAGCAGTCACAATTACTTCTGATAAAAGATGAAGTAACTAGCAGAGCATTATGGCAACACAGCCCTTGACAACTCTGGTACCGGATGTGCAGCTGGCAGCATGCCGCTTGACTTGCTATATTAAATGCCTCCACTAGGGGGAGGATTTTGCCCCAGCAGGAAGAGCATTTTATGCATTTTCAAACTGAAATTTGCATCAAACAGGCTTCAGTTTCTCTTCCTCTCACCATATTTTTAATTAGTAGTGCTCTGCCTTGTCAGTAAGGATAAATCCTACAGTTTGTTAAGATTGCCATCCAAGGATCTCAGCAAACATTAATGGAACAAAACATGTGGTACTGAGAACATAAGAACCATATATGACTTTGAAGGAATGAAGGAAATAAAATATTTTTGGTAGCTCTGCAGCAGCTATACCTAGTGGACATAAAATGCAAGTTGAAATTAATTGGCTCCTCAGTTCAAATAAACTGACAAATGATATCAATCATGTTTATTGCTAATAAATCTTGAGTTAGGCTCACCTGGTGTTTGAGATGACCCTAAAATTCATTTCTGGAGTCTGATAAAAGTGGGTAGGGAACAATTTTTTGTCTGACAAGTGGCTTTGCTTTATTGATTTATTTTACTATCTTGATCACATAGGATCACACCCAGCAATTCCTGCATTTAACCTATAACTACTCCAATGGGATCAAGCCCCATGCTTTCTCAAGCAGCCAGAGAAGGAAGTTTTAATTAATACATCAGTGTGTTTCTGTAACATTACTCTTCTATGAACATGAAAATGATGTATTAACATTAATATTAATCTCCTCGTAGTACAGTGCCCCTTTGTATGGGTAGCCCCTCTCCTTGCAAGTTTATACTAAGGATGGTCTGTGGAAAAACTTGCCGTGATGCTGATGTATGCTGCCTATGTTGATCAAAAGAAGTATATAGCTGGATTTATTGAATTTCGCAGCTGCATACTGGTCCATCGCTTAAAGAGGACATTTTGCGTTTTTCCTAATAAAACCTGTATTGCAGAAGCAATGAAATAAACATTTAACCAAGGCAATAACCTGAGCCACCAAAACGAGAAAAGAAGAAACAGAACATGCAGTACATAACCAGTCAAATTCTGCTCTGGACTACAAGGGGGCAGATTCGTTCACAGCAGTGGCGTTGCATCATTTGAACAGAACAATAAGTCCCCCTGTATCTCTGTAATTTATGTTCTATCATTTCCTTCTAGACAGAGCACCATTCTGGTCCCCAAATATTAGCTTTGTGCAAACCGAGACCTCCACAACTGAGGAGAACAAGGCCATAAATTGGAATCTGATCAATCAAAGCCATGCTCTCCTTATTGCAGGAGTGCAGGATGCTTCTGCCTGGAGTTCACACACATCAAAAATACAGCCTCCCCCCAGACAACTTCACCAAGTCTGCAACCATTTGATATTGCATGTTACTGCCTTGTTTTTAATGCTCCATGGTTTTGCTCCGTTCTATCTCTTGGACTGACCTTCTGTATACTCTTCTCCTGACGGGGGAGGGGGATGCTTAGCTAGAATAAATCCATGCAGCTCCACTGAAGTCAGAGCTTTGTTCATTTACACCAGCTAAGAATTTGCCTCTCTTCTTTCATCCCATGATCTCCCCACCATTGGAGACAAAATCTTCTCCTCTGTAGCTCCTATCACTTGGGCAAGCTTGGCAGCATTTCTGCCTCCCTGCTTCGTTTTCATCTCCTTTCAAATCCCCTCAGCCTAGCCCTCTTAATTTCTTTCTTACTCTGCTATTCTGCCCTACAATATAATTCAGTCCCTGTATAATTTTGTGGTCTGTCAGCCCCTATTTTATTTCAGTTTGCAACTATATAATTCTGTACAAATATCATTTTTTGTACATCTCTCTCTACAGAATAGACACCTTATAACATAAAAGTGTTTTGAGTATATCCCTAGCCAGAGTTCTCTCTTTTAGGTCCTGATTGAAGAAGGCATCCCTATTTTAGAAAGCACGTAAGCATGGCAAGAGGACATGTGCTTAAGTGCTTTCCTAAATATATGTCAGCCCTGAATATAGCCCCAATGTCACCCAAAGAAAAGAAGAGCAGATTAATAAGAGACTTCCATGGCCCATCTCACAGATAAATAGTAGTAACTCTATGCAGGATGCTACATTATGGCTACAGGAGTAGAAAATTAAAAAAGCAACGGAGAGCTGGGGCTCTGTGAGAGTCACCACGTACAGTTTTAGTACACTTTATCCCATCTGGCTGCTTGTGGAATTCAGCCTATACTCTATCCTACAGAGCTGACGCTGCTAGAAAGTCAACATCTCAAACCAGGGTGCTGCACTAAATTCAGTCCACATAAGCAGGTGGAGTAACACCTGTTTGCTCCAGGGCTAGGTTTGGCCCCATGGATCCAGTTGGATTAATTCAAAAGCATACAATTCATACATGTTTTCCTTAAACCCGGGGAAGTCCAGAAAAACTAGCCCTGGGAACTAGCTGTGCTCTGGTATTTTTTTTGGACGGGGAGGGGAAGACACAGTTTCAGCAGTGATACGGTTGTGCTGGTAAACACGGACCGGGCATTACTATAGCCTGAAATGGTTTTCAGCCACAGTTAGGAAATAGTGTGTACCTTCTAAAGAGTAGGTACTAATTGAAAATATTTGTAGATGAAAATATTTTAAGGACTTTTAAAATTTGCTTTTTAAACTTTCTCGAGGTACAGATAGTTTTCCATTGTAGATGGGCCCTCTGTTCCAACCACCCCAAAGATTATCATCAGCCTTCACTGGTTATTTTACTGCATTTTGTTATTTGGACCATACTTAGCAACATTTGTTGTGCACAGCCTTATATTTAGCCTGCTAGAGAGTCTGGCTGAAAACACAAATTTGTTTTTCCGCATAAGGAGCCTTGCAACTATCCATTCGGAATGATCAGTGAGTAGCAAAACAAGATTATTTAGCCAGGACCAGACAAAATCAAGTTTTGTCTTCTCTTCTGCTGGAAGGGAATGAAGACACCTGCTTGTGCAGGCCCAGCTCTGAAATCCTTTTTGCTTTCATGTGGTTACTGTGCGTGTTCTCTGGAGTATTAAATGAGAAGAATGCATTATAGTTTTAAACTTAGATGCCCCATTAAGATGAATATGCACTTAATGAGCTGAGAAATTACCATTGCTGCTTTTTGTAGTATTGCACAGGACTAGCTAATCAGGACTGGGGTATATTCTTTGTGTTCTTAACCCACTAGCAATGAAATTTGGAAGAGGATCAGATTCAAACATATGTTTAACACAACAACAATAAAAGCACTGAGATGCTACTATTAACGTAGAGTTTCATCTTTTTAATAATTGTGGCAACCACCCTGAGTAGTTCAGAGAGAAACTGGCATAACATTTAATGTGTATTATTTGCAGGCCAGATGTCCCTATCAGGATTGTCAGCATTTTAATGTGTCAAGACAGAAACCAAGAACAACGCTCCCCCCCGAAACCACAGAGTATTTTGAAAAACAAGCAGTTTAGCCTTGGTAATAACACTTCAGCTCTATCAAAAACCTTTAATACGGTGATTTAAGCCAGCTGGAATTTAAAATATGTCCTTGTTTCTTAGGTCAGGCTCTATAAGAATAAAGCAATTTCTGGTGACACAACATGAGTCGCTAAAGCCAATTATATTCCAGTGTTATTCACTGATATTCCCCACCTGCCAAGTGGAGTGCGGCAAGTCTTATTCATACTGTGATCTATGAGCATGGGTATGAAGTTCAATTTTCCCTCTAGGGAAATCGTGTAACAAACGGTTGACAGACCGCGACACAATTTGAAAATAACAAATGAAAAAAAATCTAATAAATAGGATGCAAATAACGAACAGGGGAATTAAGCCATTTTTAATGGCTAAATCAAAGCATACGTTTGCCTTCCTTTCAAAGAACTCATCTCAGTGCAAATGTGCTGTTCAGGCAACGCAGAATGACAGGGGGCACTCCATTGTGCTGGCCTGTTAACAAATTTCATATCCTGGAGTATCTCAGGGCTACAATATAGTGGCCCTAACTACTTATAAAGGCCTTTCCTACAGTCATTTCAGTCTGTGAGTAATATACTGAGGTGCTTAAGAGTTTTCAGCTTTGAGCCCATAGTGAGCTCTAATGTATCTGAACTGCTCAAGGGCCCTGATTCAGCAGTCCATCCCGATTTAGCAAAGCATTTAAGCAAGTCCCATTGATTTCAAAGTGAATTAAGCACCTGTTTAAGTGCTTTGTTGAACTGGGTGTCAGTGAATTAGAATAAAAAAGGCATTAGGTGAAATCCTGGTCCGAATGAAGTCAATGGGAGTTTTATCATTGACTTCAAAGCGGCCAGGATTTCCCCCTAAAATATTTATTTGCAATGTTCACATTTGCAATTCTGGTTACCACAAAGCTCCATCATAGTGCAGATGTTCTGTTGCACTGATCTGATTCTGCAAGAGGTGGAGAACCTTTGATTCTCATTAACTTCTATGGAAGTTCGAGCAGTCAGCAATTCTCTGGATCAGGCCCCTCTGTACTAGTATTAACACAATCATGATGAAAAATCTCCAGCATGTTTTAATTAAATGCATTTTTGCACAAATTAAAGTTTTTAATATTAAATACCAAACCTTAAGAAAACTTAAGAGAAGTTAATACAAATATTGCTGAGTTAGGGAGTTATTAGCTTGGGATCTGGGCACGTCCATCTGAAACCAGAATTTGTTCTACAATATGTTATTTTAAAATACGTGATTCCTCCCACTTCTGCCCTTACCCCTTTTCCTCTTTTTTCCAGTGGCAAGTTGGAAAAAAGAAGCAAGAAGAAAAGGAAGAGAAATGTGGTAAAAAAGGCAAACAGGATTTCTGTTTTTGCCTGTTTTTCCAATTTTTCATAAAATTTTGAATGAAACACAAACATTCCAGGAAAATTCTCCACTTAAAAACCAGTTCATTTTTTTCTTTTTATTAGTGTTTTTTAAAATGAAATATTTCAATTGTTTACTATGCGCCAATGGGCCCACACAGGTGTCAGACGTATAAAATGAAGACAATGAGGTTTAACAAGCAGAACTGTAGGCATACCCTGGCTTGCAGAACTTTTATTACTAGGGATGCTGGTCAAGAACAAAGTCATCTTGATTTAATCTCAGTTTGCTGGGCTGGCAGCAAGAAAAAAAATCATTTTTTTTCAGCAACTGAGCAGGTTAAAATACGGAAATCACAATGAAACTATAAACATGGAACCCTACAATGCCATTTTCTCCCCAAACCATTTTTATGAGAAGAATCAGCTTTTATAAACAGCTTAAAATGTATTAAAAATCATTCAAAACTGTGAAACAATCAGGTCTTGAAGACAATGAGGCTCTTTATAATTCTTCAGCTAAGATGGTAAATTTGGTAGGAAATCCTGCTTTGTGACTGGTCAGTCTAGAGAGGCGCTTTGGATTCTATTCATTCAGCATGTGATGTGATTCAATAAACCAAAGCAGATCCACCAAAATGTGGATGTTGTACCAGGGTGGCAGTAGATGAGTCAGAATTCATGATTTCTTAATGCCGCTTTATAATAGACATTAAATCACAAGTGCTGCTGTGCACATCTGAGTTAACATGTAACGATTCCGCTAAGTACCTAGGTGAAAGAGGCCTGAAATGGTCACCAGCACTCTTCTCTCCCCAATGGCTAACTACAAATCATCTTGAACACCACAGCACAAGGCTAAAAGCTAAAAAAATGAATACACCAGTAATTTATTTTTGACAATGATTTGACACCCGGCTGATGGAAGAAGCTAATAGTATGACCTCTAGACTAAGTTCTGCTCAAAGAGATTCACTCACAACACCCATGGGGTTATGGATTCCTGCTAATAGCAGCAGTAGGATGGATGATAAAATTATGGTAGTGTAGAAATGCGCTCTCAATTAATTTCCCATCATGTTAAGGCCATTATCATTGGATGTCATCTAGTGAAATGGAAAAGAAAAAAAAAAAACCTTCAATACCTTTGAAAGTTCCACTCACTTAGCACATTATATAATTGCAGATTATGGCAGACCAGCCTCTTAAAACAGTTTACCTTCAAATGAAATTTTAATGGTATTGATCTGAAAGCCCTGACAACTGAATTTGGGTTGAAAAATATGCACGGGGGAGTAGAAAAAAATATGCACTAGGGTAGTGGATGGGGGTGGACTTAGTTTCTCCAAGGAAATTAGGGACTGATCCAAAGCCCACTGAGGTCAATGGCAGTATTTCCATTGGCTTCAATGGGTTTTGAATCAGGCCCTCGTATTGTAGATCTTATAGTACATTGGCCGGTGTAGTATAGCTGCTTCCCCAAAGAAACTGTTCGTAACCAGAGGCAGAACTTTAGCTTGCTACTGATGGTGGGCAAATTTAGAGAGGCAAGGGAGAGCAGCATAGCACATGAAAATATGCTGGAAGACCTTTTAAAAAGCATTGTCGTCATTTAAATGGAACTCTGCCGGAGCCTTCAGAAAACTGGGCATCCATCAATCATCACCAAAGTCCACAGCCTTCATTTTCTTTTCTTCATAAGCTCATCGTCCTCCTCATTCCTGCTCTCAGCCCGCCAGTTCCCTGCACTCTTTCCCAGTATGGATCCCTAGACCAACATAACGGGTGCAGAGGGCGGGGGGGGCAGTAAACTCAGAAGGGCCAGGTGGATGTGGTGGTGGTGCCATGGAGATGGCTGAGCCTGGCATCCACAAAGGAGGGGAAGATCGATGTTTGGAAAGTCCTTTTTGGTGGCATGACTCCTTCACTGTAACTAAGACACAAAGGATTACATACAACTGATGTGAAAAATTGGCCAAAGAGAAAATCTGCGCTGGAAATGGAGAAGGGGTGGGTCAATGTTTAGGGAATTCACCTAAGACATAGGAGACCCAGGTTCAAATCCTTTCCCTTCCACAGACTTCTTGTGTGACCCTGGGCAAGACACTGAGCCTTTCTGTGCCTCAGTTCCCCAACTGTGAAATGGGGCTAATAGCACTGTGAGGATAAATACATTAAAAGATGGTGAAGCGCCTTGAGATCTCCTGATGAGAAGTGCTATCTAAAAGAGGCATTTTTATTAGACATGACTATGCAGAGCCAGTTAAGGCTTTCAGAGAAAAAAGAGAAGGGCAGCAAGAGAGCAGAGTGACTTAATATTAATCAAAGGGCTTTTCCAAACCTCAAAGGGAAAAAGTACTACTAGAAAAGAAAAGTAGGCCTCTAAGTGAAGAAGAGGAGATGTAATGCTTTGGGCCACATTTTCATCGGTGGCCTCTAGTTTTGGACTCTGAAATTATACATGGTACTGGTGCTGGTGGGAACCCAGAATTCCCATTCTATAGGAAATTTAAATTTAAAAAAAAATCCACATTGGAGCAAAACTTCACAATTTAGAAGTTTCCTGTGGAATGTGGGGAGCCGAATATTGTTTCAAAACCCCAAAACATTCCTACACCCAGGCTAGCTGGTCCATCCTGGGATATAGCCTCAAGCCCTAGTGCTGCCTTCACCCAGGCTGGTAACTCACCCACTTTGCAGTAAGCACTCAGACTAAACGACTTGAGTAACAATTGTTTTCCAATGCTTTCTCAGAATTTCCCCATCTCACCAGGCCAGAAAAGTTTTCCCCATAACTCATTGGGAAAGGATCACAGAGCAGCTTAGCTTACTGCAGCACCAAGAACCAGGGGCTATATCCTCAGAAGTCTAGCAGCATGCTGCTAAGTTTGAGCGCAGCACCAACAAAAACACATTTAATTGTGGCTTTGCAGCGCGGCTGCTCACTTCTGGGCTAGGCTAACCTGGGTGCTGAATGCCCAAGTTAACTCTGCAGTGAAGACATACCTTTAGGGTATGTCTACCAGTGCAGTTAAACACCCATGGTTGCCCTGTCAGCTGATTCAGGCTCACAGGACACAGGTTATGGTATAGACATTTGGGCTCAGGCTGCAGGGCGAGCTCTGGGACCGTCCACTCTCACGGGGTCTCAGAGCTCAGGCTCCAGCCCGAGCCCGAGCATCTACACTGCAATTTTACAGCCCCCACAACTGGAGCTCTGCGAGCCCAAGTCAGGTGACACAGGCCAGCCATGGGTGTTAAATTGCACTGTAGACATACCCTTACAGGCTTGTAGGAGGCTAACTGAAAATGTCGCACAATGACTGACAAAAGCAGCATTACCTTTTCACTACCTGATAGAAACTTATTAGAACCGGATATGTTTTGATCCCGTTCAACAGCTAATAAAGGGAGGAAAGGGTGAATCTGCTTGTGAATTCTATCATTCTGAATATAAGTTGCTGACCAAGTGACAAAACAATCATTAGGAACAGTTTCCATCTCCTACTCAAGGCTCAATCGGGAACTGAGTTTCTCATTAAATTGTGAGTAAAACCGTGTGGAGAAAAAACAGATTGTTTATATTTGAACTCGGTTCACTCTATTGTTCTTCTAAAGGTTACATGAAACAGTTCTCAGAATGGCTAAGAACTCATGAAGCTTTTATGTGGGGAAAGAAGAAAAAAAATTCTCTGCTTGAAATGCCTGCCTAATACCTCTCACAATGAGCTCTCTCTAGAAAGAAATACCTTCTCTTTTGGAAACATCTGTTTCTCCGCTGGCCCACGCACATAATTGATGCAGTGATAAGAGAACTAAGAAGTGCAAAAGAATGTGATTTATTTCCCTCCCACTTAAAAAAAATTGTGAAAGGGGCCTGATGGACAGCCCTAGGGACTGAAGCTCTTTACACAGAACAGGTGTAGCTCTGGCACTAGCTCTGCAAGTTTCCTCCTGCCGCACCTGCAAGCTGCCTCAAGGGACCATATTTAATAGTGAGATGGCAGGTCAGTTCCCAGTCCTATTCAGTGTTCAGCTTCTCTGCTGAGACTGCCAGCAAATGCATGAACTGCGAGGGCTGCTTCCACAATTATATTAGGTAAATATCTGTCAGTTTTTGAACTGACTACTTGACACAATAGAGAGACTCTGAAGGAGGCATTAGGATCCCTTTTTGAAGAGCACAAGAGGTACTAGTGTCTTTGGATGTTGGTCATCTGAAATCATAAGCTTTCCAAAGAGCTTGTTTCTTTTAACAAAAACTAAAAGAAATCATAAAGGACATATACAGTAGTTGCTCTGAAATAAGTCACAAGAGCAAAGAAATTCAGATACAGAGATGGATCACTGAAAGGGGGAGAAATTGCCATTTGGCCTTTACATGATCTAGAAAGAAGGCTTGACATCCCCCCACCCCCATTTAGAAGGTCAGGGTCATGCTTCTTGCGATTTACATTAGAAATTTAGGGCCACTCTTTTAAGAGAGTTCATCACCCCAAGCCTTCCCCTTGGGAAAAGGAGTTGCTGCACACTGGAAACCTGACCACATTATTCGAGTAGCTAATTGAGAGCAAAGCTGTGTTGAAATCCAGTTCTGAATGAGGGTGCTGGGCTCTTACATCTTCTATACACTGATTTTCCTGTCCCGATTCTGCTATTAGTAATGGGTCAATCCTGATTTCGATGGAGAATACTCATGGAGTGAAGATGGCTGAATTGGGCCCTCAGTGATACCAGCTTTAGATCCTCATCCAATGGCTTGTCAGATTGCTCTGCCTTTGCACAGTAAATGGGCGGGATATTTTACTACATGGAATAGCATCACATACATCTCTGCGTATGATATTCACCCCAGTGTGAAAGTATTTATGCAAGGTAATGAGGATACAAGTGGAGACCCCATTCAAGTGGGGCCTCTTCAACCTCCATCTTCACAACCAGGTGCCACGCCTGCTCTTAATAGCTTAGCATAAGACACACAGCTGGGGACAGGCCAGAGGGGAGCAGATTCAGTGGGTGGATAGCTCATATGAGGCTAAGGAGGGGCTGTGGCTATTATTCCAACCCAGAGCCTGGAAGAAAAGATCTAAAGGAGATGTGATGCAGCAGAATGCCCTGGGTTCAGGTTAGAAGCGGGATGCATTCACTCCCCCACACCACTTTCATCCAAAAAATTTGGAAGGCTGCATAAGAGAATATGAAACAAGCATGCAAAGAGAGGCACAAATGATCAACATAACAGACAACAACATCTCCCTAATGTCAAGGGATCCCTGGGGAGAAAATGCCCCATCTTCTTGGTCAGCAAGGAGACAAGGCATCTGAACGTTAGAGCTGGTTGGAAAAATTTCAACAAGCACTTTTTCATCAGAATTTGGTAATTCACTGAAATCAAACTTTTCACTGAGACTGTTCAATTTTGATAAATTTCCATCCAAAGCCTGCCTGGTTTCATGCTTGCTCACCTGGCCACCTCCTCCATGGCCTGCCTGGTCCTGGAAAGCCCAGGCTTCCAGAGTCCATGGCTCTGGAGCAGACCACAAGGCAGACTGCCTCGGAGTCGGAGTCCATAGAGCTTCCAAACTCCTTGGCCAACTCCCCAGGCTTCTTGACTCCCAGGAGTTGGCCAGCCCAGGGAGCCCTGGCTTCCAATTCCTCAGAAGCTCACCAGTGTGTTGTGGCAGAACCCAGGCTCCTGGTTCCCCTTCAGCCTGATTTGGAGAAGAAACAATTCCCAAAAATGCACGAGTTTTCCTGGAACTGAAATTCAGTTTCCCAGCCAGCTCTACTGAACGTGCGATATCACTTACAGTTTGACTTCATTGATTTATCGAGGAAAAAAAAATCATGCAATGAAATTTTGAAATTCATTACAGCTTAGACTTTCAATCCAGTCCAGTAAATGCCATACAGTGGAACTGGCAGCTTTGTTACAAGTCAGTAATCTGATGAGATAGAATATGTACTGTACTATACAAATTCCTTATAGGATTTGACAAGTCCATTACACCTTTGATGTCTTTAACCTTGAAGAAGTTTATTGTACTGAGCTTGCTGCAAAGAAAGTATTCAGTAATAATTACTGGGTTAAACACTGGCTTCTATAACATTGCTACAGAAGGTCATAGCATTCTGACAGCTTTTGGATAACAGTACTCTCCCCCAACTCACCCAACTCCGAATGGGGGAGCCAGGTCATATTAAATGAAAATCAGCTCTAACCTTCTCCCCAAATTACACAGAATTCTTCTGAAAAGTTTCCAGGAGTTGTTATATTTGCTCCCATTACTTTCCATTTTTGCAGGGCTCTCTGGGGTCTGAAAAAGAAATCTCAAATACCATGACACAGGATATACTGGTTCTACTGCTGCTTCAGACTGCGAAAGATTGTTCCATAAATCTCCCGAAAAAGTATGTTACGATGCTCCCATCCCAGTTTGTGGACCCAAGTGGTTTGGATTGTTCCCATGAAGTCCAGATAAGCATCAGCACTTTTGTTAACCTTTCCTCTCACCAACCCTGACTTAACTAAAGAGTGGACATGTTCTCATTACATAAATATGCTGAAGAGCTGAGGTAATGCACATCACATGATCATTTCTACTGTTGC
Source organism: Natator depressus (assembly GCF_965152275.1). Lineage (NCBI taxonomy): Eukaryota > Metazoa > Chordata > Testudines > Cheloniidae > Natator > Natator depressus. The sequence continues at coordinate 53,224,849 of NC_134244.1, forward strand.
TCTGTATGAGGAACTCCTAATAACGAAAAGAGAAGTTCTCTGAGTACAGCAGCTGCACTCTGTGTCTGTACCAAGCACAATGGGGCCTGGATCTTGGTTGACTTGTAGGCACTACCATAATAAATATAATGAACAGTAATAATAAAATAATAATAGACCCTTGAGTTGGAGGTGGGGTGAGATGCAGAGTCATAAAACTTTTCTCAGCATACCACTGAGTTTTTATAAGTTTGATTGTGAGGTGACTGTTACAGGAGTGCTATTTAAAAGTGAAGTGTCTGCATATATGTAGATAATTTGAAGTGTGCCATTTACTGGCATGTAAGAATATGTAGCATTATTCATAAATTAGTATGTTCAATACAGTTGTTATGCATTGCAAATAGCTTCCCAAATCCTGCTTTGAGCAGAAGCTAGCTTTAGTAATTATAGGCCTGTGAAGAGAGGGAGAGAGCTACCTGACTGTATGCTTTTTATGTGTTTTGCCCGGAGAATGCTGGTTTCACACACGGGTCTGTGTTTCTCTTACTGTCTTCAAAATAGCCAAACCTGAGGAATCCCACAGTAGACTCCACTCATCGCCGCCACTGACAGACAATCCTGTCACATTACATGGTGCTGCTGCCTTGTGAGGTAAGAGGATTTGTGGCCTACTACTCACACCAAGAGTCTATGCTGGATGGCAAGCCTACCCAATTGGGTTTCTTTTGAGTGCCTATGGCAGGATGGACAACTGGAGGCCCAGGGGCTGCATCAGGCCACCAGATCATTTTACTTGGCTCACTACAACCCAGCTTGGAGCAGGTAATCTGGCAGCCCTGGGGTCAGAAAGGGGGCAGGGCCCTGCCTATGTGCAGATATACGTGCCTTGCATGATACTGTGGCAAGAACCAATGGTTCATAGTGGGGAGCCAGGTCCAGCCCTGTGGACCTCCTGCTGCGGGCTCACACTCCAACCACCCCCAGTGCCTCCCACCCACTGGGGTCAGGATAGGACTCCCCCTCATAGCACACCCTATGGGGTCAGGACCTTCCCCCTTCCCCCAGTGTCAGACCCCCTGGCCCAAGGCTTTTAGTGGATTTTGAGGCCCTCTACCGCCTTCAAGTTGCCCATCCTTGGCCTATGGTATCTCTAGCTCCCCATTCCCACATCAGATAAATACAGAAATTTATGATCAATAGACATGTAGATAAACCAAAATGGCTTCTCCTAATCCCACTGAGCATAAAAAATAGACTCCTCCTATCCACAATCCTAGAAATATCATGCAACTTCACTCACATATTGAAACCTAATCAACCAGCTTCAAACCTGAAAATGCATCACAAAAAGCTGCACTGACATTTTCTCTCACACAAGGTGCTCAACTTGAGTGAAAGTTTTACTAAGGCAAAACATTCTGCAGGAAATGTATTATTTGATGAGGTGCAATGAAATTAAAAGGAGCAAATTCTGCGTGTTCTTAATCTCAAGTATTTGTACAGTGCTACTTAATCCTTTTACGTGTCTACTGTGCCTCCCATGTAAAGATCTCAAAGCTCTGAATGATCACTGATTAAACTATTGCTACCTTTTCAAGCAGAAAAAATATTACCATTGCCAGTTTAGAAATGGTTACACAGACAATAAGAACCAGATTGATTTCAATGGGAGTAAGAGGTCTAATCTTCTTAGGTGGTTTTGAAAATCTCACTAGGTACCCAGATTCCTTTGAAAATCTGGTCCTAAGCAACTTGCCTGAGATAGAGACAGAGCTTAAAATAGTTCAGAGGCCTTCTGCCTCCCAGTCCTGTGCTTGAACTACTGAACTATGCTTCTTGAATTTTTTCCCACCCTTCCCAAACTTGAAATTGCATTTGCATCATTTCACCCAGTTTTTTTAACCTTGATTTAAAATTTAAAAAAAAGAAACCAGAAAAATATCCACCACAAACCTCCCCCAGAGGCAAATACTGCATCTAACTGTACATCAAGATACAGAATCTGCCATCTAGTGTTATTTGAACATGTAACGTGCGCTTTGATTTCCTTCCAGTTGCGCTACTGCTGCATTCAGTTAAATCACAGCCAAAGGCAAACTTCTGGAGCTGCACCTACAAGGCTTGGCTCTCGAAAACCTTAAATAATTTAACTGACTATGCTGAAGAAGTGATTAGTCAAAGGATAAAGGAGAACAGTGAAATATGAAACAAACAGCTGTATTCAAACTTCAAAGTTTTAATTAACAATGTGTCTCCCAAATTTCTTGGAACACTTCATGCCAAAGGCCTTCCTGAAGATTTGACTGGAATCCAGTTATCCCAATTTTAAATGGGTATGCCAGTATAAACCACTGATGCTGGGCATCACTGAATATGTGGACCACAAATTAATCATAATGCTTTATCAAAGCCTAGCCAGGAAATTTCTATTCTTTCCTACACAAATGAAAATCATGTATGAAGCCAGAATAAACTCATCCATTTTAATAGATTACAAGTAACCTGTTTTGTAAGAGCATGATTAGTGGTTCGGTCCTGCTCCCATTCAAATCAATGGGGAGTTTGTCACTGACTGAGATGGGAGCAGGAGCAGGCCCTTGCCCAGTCCAAAACCTCTATTTTCGAAGCACATGACAAAAACCAGGAGCAACAGCCCTGTAATGAGCTCTGTACGAGCAGCCCATTGAGCACACACTGAATCCTCAAAGAGTGCTGCTGCATAGAGTCAGTTGAAGGCTTGGGGCATAGCTCAATATGGCTATATGTACACTACCACGAGATTGATGCTGCTGCGGGGGGTCGATTTAGCGGGTCTAGTGAAGACCCGCTACATCGACATCAGAGCGCTCTCCAGTCAACTCCAGTACTCCACCGGGAATGAGAGGTGTAAGGGAAGTCGACCGGTATGTGCTTCCAATGTGGAGCTGGTCAGGAAATTTCCAACCAAAGAGGCATCAGCTGGAAAATACTGATTTGTTGAACCCAAAATGTTTTGCAGAAATGCATCAGGTTTAACAACTGTCTTACAAGCCTATAGCAGGGGTTCAATGGAAGTTTGTCTGATTCCTGCCATTCCAACTGGAGGGTCGCTGGGCACCCCAGGCTTCCAGGGTCCACTGCTCTGGGGAAGCCCCACTATGCAGACTGCATCAGCACCAGGCACCCCAGACTTCCAGGCTCCCTGCTGCACACCAGAAATTCTGAGTTTTGACCAGCTCTGTTCCAATGGGAACAGAGAGATAGATCAAAGCTGAATTTCATCATGTTAAAATTCCCCATGTTCCATCCAAACACAAACTGCATTTTCATAGGAAGGGTTTGGACACAAAGTATGATGATTTGAATCTGCCTAGGGTATTTGGACACCCAGTTCCCATTCATGGGGCATGCCAGTGCCCTAGACAGCTTTGGAAATCACAGCCAAATAGCTTCCTGAATAACGATGCTGTTCTACAACCAGCAAACAAACATTGACTATTTCAAAAAGATATGCCAAAGTCAACACACCTGCTGGGCCAGGGTATAGGTACACTGCCTTGTCTCGTGGGCAAAGGGCTATCCATGGTTTGGCCTCCCCCTCCCATGCACAGGTGTGTAGGGGAAGGGCTATAACAGTGGCAGCCTCGGAGACAGAGAAGTGAACAATGACTTTGGAAAAGTTGGACTGCACACCCAAAGTGAAATCCTGGCCCCATTGAAATCAATGGGTCATTGGCATCAACAGAGGCCATCATGGGGCTGAACCCCAAGTTGAGGAGTTCTCTGATTATATGAACTGTTGTAGCCACCTGCACAGAGGTTAACAACAGAAAAATAGCAGTGTTCAACATATCTAGGGTTCCTCTGGCTCAAGCCTCCACCCAGAAGTGGAGAAAAGAAAACACAGGGAGGGTGTGTTTAGTTAACAGGCAGAACTTCCCAACCACAAGCACTATGAGACTGTACAAACAAGGAAATCTTCATTAGGGCAGTGGGACCACAGTCAAACTTGGGAAACCTAGCAACAGAATATATATGTAAATAAAGAGTAAAATATTCCCTTCCTGTCACTAGCTTTGGCAGTAGTCAGCCTAACTCCCCTCCCACCTCCCGCTGGGAATATCCTATGGGTAACAGCCTGTTGGATGCACCACCTCTCCCCACTCACAGTTCGGATCAGTGAGTAACAGCAGTCCAAGTTGCAGATCTGGCTCTTGTCCCAAGGGAGTTACTTGCCTGAGCCAACCTCCTAACCCAATTTAGTGATAAAGCTTTATTCAGTTGGTGGATTACTGCTGTCCTCTATGCTATCTCTTGCAGCAAAGTCCACAAAAGAAGGGAGCCAAAAGCACTTCAAACCTTCCAGTAGAGTCCTGACTGCTTGGCAAGTAGCTTTTTAACCCAAGCTAAGAGCTCTATTCCCTTCTCGGCGAGCCCACTATCCCCGAAATCCAAGTTCATGTATAGTTATGGTGACTCCCCAAGGGTCACTAGAAGAACTGTGGGTAGGTAGTCTATGTAAATGAAGCTCTCTATGGCAGCATTTCCCCCTTTTCACTAGTAGAGGGCTTAGAGAGCTTATTCTCTGGAGCTTTTACCATAGGACTTGTAGTCTGTTTCCGTGTAATAAATATTAATTGCTTGAACAAGGGACCTTGTTGACTGCAGTTGTTCCTTTCCATACCAAGTCATCTACCACCAGACACCTGCCTTTTTCATTTACTTCTGGCTAAGTACAGAGTTAGCCTTACTTCTTGGAGATAAAGTGGGATGATTCCTAAGGACCATCCTCCAATCCTTCACCCCCACCCCTTCTCATTTTTAAATAGCTCATTTGAAACAAAAGAGTTGTGTATGCTAATGTTTATTTTCATGCCACCACCAGTTCCTTTGCTACAGAAGCTCAGCTGCTCGCACTGAACTCCATATATAACTAGCAGCATTTGAAGATTTTTTCAGGGGACAATTCCCCACATAAACAGGGGATCTAGGGAAAATTGGATTCCATCGGTGGATGGGTTCCGCATGTACTTGGGGAATGTTGTCTTTTCTGTGATTATTTAATTATAGCATCTAGAGTAGCCAGCAGGATTAAAATACCACTAGTGCTCACATTAGTCATTCCGTTGTTTTCCTCCAAGTTTTCAGAGACATGAGACATCGACACAGGAAATGCAGTAGGGGTCCGTACAATTTGATCTTGCTGTCCCTTTAAGAGACTAAGGCAAGCCCCTTTGCAGATTAAATCTAGGAAAGAAGATATTTACAATACATGTCTAAGGATAGCCCTAATTTAAATGGCAGTAAAGTCACATGGCTAGCTTGCTTCATCCAAATCCTCACTGCAAAGCTTGCCTGGGAACTCCTTTCCCTGAACATGCAAAAAGAGGTGGAAACAGCCTAGTCTGGCAGCATCAGAGCTCTAAAGTGTGGACAAGGACATTTCCCATCTGTGCTTAGGCATGAGAACATGAGCTTTATTTGCTGCTGTGGATCTTCCTGCAGCCATTCATGCCTTTGTCCCCTTGAGACTTCACCATTGCCGTGCTCTCTATGTAGGGCTGCACGTTGTATCGGAGGCTCAGGTTTGTGCAGAATGCAGCCGCCCACTTGTTGAGTGGAGAATCCCACAGAAAGCACGCAGCACAGGATTTCAAGAGCTGTGCTGGCTCCTGATAAGCTTCCAGGTGGCTTGTTTTAACCTAAGGCGGCCTAATCTGGGGGCCTGGTTAGCTAAGTAACCATCTCTTTCCTTGAGCGATAGTGCCTCAATCAAGAGCAGCAGAAGAACTTGAGTTAATATTCTGTTGATATGAAAGGGAGCTCCAGGCAGCGCATTCTCAATGTGGGTTCCTTGACTCAGCAACGAGCTTTCCTACTTGGTCGATCAGCGCCCAGATCTCTTAATATTCTGGGCTCTCTGGAAGAATCAATTTCCCTCGGGCATTTAGGGAGGTTGGGAGGCAGTGTGAAAGAAACTGAAGAATGGTTTTTAGGTGGGCTCTTCTGGAATGGCTGGGTAAAGTCTCTTGCAGCTTTACATGACAATATATTAACTGGAAAACCTGTGCTCAGAAAGTTGAAGTGTTGACAAATTTTAGGTTTTGTAATGGTGAATTTCAACTTCTGGTTGGTACTCAGAGCTCTGAACAGGTGCCATCAAAATGAAATAATTGAATAAATGAATAATATGAAGACAAATGTGAACTTCCCTCATTCATTTCAATGCAGTATCAAGACGGAAGCTTCCAGTATTAACTCTGTCCCTATGACTGCTGTATCAGAAACATCTGGTGACTGTGCTTCTCCAGTACGTCATTCATTCACAGCATGTAGGGTTCAGGATTAACTCCCTGAATCTTCTACATTGATCAAATAGCTTGTGGGAAGAATGGGCATTACAGCAGCCCAAATACCTTGAAATATTTCCCCATATATATTCATTTTAATCTCCTTTGGCAACTGCTATTAATTCCTTTCCATCAGTTCAGGGTACCATGTGAGGAAGGGAGAAAGGAAGAGAAGGGTAGATCTGCAGAGGCAATATATTTAGAGAACTTTCATTCAGCTGAGTAGCCCTCAGCCCTCAAGAGATGCCTCTTCAGATCCCCACTCTCAGGAGTTACTGCCCCCTGGAAGAGAGCCAGGGGTGTTTCTCTCTCCTGAAGTGGGCAACGTTTTCACTAGGATAGATAAAGCAAAAATCAGGATGCATCTGAGTAAGGTTTAAATCAAAGAGGAAGAAGTAGTTGGAAGACAGAGGTTTAAAGTTCTTGAAAGGACTTTAAAACTTATCCCTTTCCCTGAATAGCAAGGGATAATGGAAATTGTAGGAATGAAACCAAAACTACACTTAAGGTCTTATATCAGGCATACATTGTTTAATTTAAGGATACAGTGAGAATGGCCAGGATTGTGAAAAGAATGTTGTTCTGAAGATTTATATACAACCTAACAGATTTGTTTCCTCTTCAGAATTACAGAAAGACAAGGGACTGTACAAAACAGAGACTTGGCAAGACCTCTAAATTCAATATAGCCTCGAAATTGTTGGGCCTGTCATTATACTAAGATAATGAATTCACATCCATATTATGAGAAATTAGATTCCAAATTTCATCAGCACTCTAATTTGTATGTTTTTGATCCAAAGCAATTAAAAGCATTCACCACAGCTCATATCCTTCTGGGAATCAGACTTGGGGCGGGAAAACACTATGCAGTAGTTTTAAGGCTAGCAGCTAATGGGAAAAAATACCCGCTCCCCCACTATTCCCTGGTTATGTATACTAGTATTAAGTTGCAAGAATTTATCATACTCCATAGACTAGTTTATACTAGACTCCACAGCACTCATTTGATTAACGCTAGACAATTGTTACTAATGCATTTATATTTATAAATAAAGGTTAGGTATAGGAGGGATGATGGTAAGTTTTGAGAAAGTGGTAAAACATTTCTTTGTTTTTATTGGTCTTACATTTGTTCATTAGGAAAAATCTTAGTACTGCAGAATATTTTCAGGCCCCAAAAAATTTTCTTCCGATCACTAACACGTGACAAAAGAGTCATTTTGAGAGCTGGGAAAAAAGATATGGAACCTCAACACTGGAATAGAAAAATGATGTCTTATTCACCTGCGTATGGGAACACATTGGGCCAGATCTTCAACTGGGGGAAATCAGCATAGCTTCACTGAAATCAGTGTCCTTGAAGCTAGTTAGTGCAAAACTTTTTGAAGACTTAGAGCCAAAGGCTGCCTTACTTTATTCTCATAAGTAATTCTATTGACTTCAATGGAACTAGTTCCCTAAAATGAGCAGGATTTGGCCTTTGATCATTGTCAGGGTTCCCTCCCCACTCTGAACTCTGGGGTACAGATCTGGGGAGCCGCATGAAAGACCCGCTAGGCTTATTTCTACTAGCTTAGGTTAAAAACTTCCCCAAGGCACAAATCCTTCCTTGTGCTTGGATGGTACTGCTGCCACCACCAAGTGAGCTGGACAAAGATTCAGGAAAAGGACCACTTGGAGTTCCTGTTTGCCCAAAATATCCCCCCGAACCCTATCACCCCCTTTCCTGGGGAGGCTTGAGAATCATATACCAACCAAATAGGTAAACAAGGTGAGCACAGACCAGACCCTTGGGTTTTTAGGCACTAAAAACAAATCAGGTTCTTAAAAGCAGAACTTTATTATAAAGAAATAAGTAGAAGAAGCACCTCTGTAAAATCAGGATGGAAGGTAATTTTACAGGGTAATAAGATTTAAAACACAGAGGATGCCCCTCTAGGCAAAACTTCAAAGTTACAAAAAAACAGAATAAACCTCCCTCTTAGCATAGGGAAAATTCACAAGCTAAACCAAAAGATAATCTAATGCATTTCCTTGCTATTACTTACAATTTCTTAACTTTAGATGTATCGTTTCAGTAGAAGCTGGATTACTTGCTCGGTCTCTCTCTTTGTCTCGAGAGGGAACACACAGAGAGCACAAACAAAACCTTTCCCCCTCCCAGATTTGAAAGTATCTTCTTGCCCCATTGGTCCTTCTGGTCAGGTGCCAACTAGGTTAATGGAACTGATTAACCCCTTACAGGTAAGTGATTCTGTACCTCTGGCCAGGAGCGATTTGATGTTACTGCATATATAAAGGTTGTTACCCTTCCCTTTATATGTATGACAAACTTCTTATTTGATTTATGTACAAGTAATTTCTACTGCAAATTTAAACATCTAAATAACACATATAGTAAACAAGGTAGTTGGGTTTTTTCTGTGTTTTGGTAGAGTTCAGTTATATTATAGCTTACTTTTTTGCACACACTTTTCAGTTAATGTTTGTGCTTTAGAAAGTTACTACATTTTTTAAAATGCAAAATTTACACTTTATCCTCTTCCTGTAGAATAAAGTTCTCTTGGATTCATATCTTTTTCTCTGAGAGCATTAGACATACTGATTTTCTTCAAAGATCTACAGCCACATTGAGTCAGAAGCTTTATATGTTGTATTGCGAGAACAGATTCTGGTTTGTTGGTCACATTGAAATACTAGTAAAATAAATAGTGGTTACTGTTTATATAGAGATTTTCATCTAAAGATTCACATAATGACAACTACATTATGCTCTCTCAAGTCTTCTTCAAAACCCCCCCCACCAATGCCCTCTACTCATCTCCAATTTGAATGTGTAGGCTCCACTTTTACCCTGTTGCTATCGTTTGTACTAAGGCTGCTACTCATGAAGCACTGGTGGGTACTTCCTGATTGACTGCCAGTCAAATGAAGCATACCAACAACCTTGAAGGGCCACAACATTAAAAAATAAAATATGGGTATTTTTTACATGGTTTGCTGATCAAATTGCAGGAGTAAAGACATTTTCCACACAGCAGGAAACCATGCAGTAGCTAAAACAAAACCCAAACTAGTTTTGGTGGCAGACAGTTAGGACCTAATTCACATTACCAATCAATTCACATAAGTGGTTCCACTGAATTCAGTGGGACTACTCTTGTAAGTGCTCCCCAGTATAAGGGTTGGACCATTTAGCCCATGCTTTTATTTTTCTGCAGCGGGTATAGAAAGAGCACTTTTCTACAGAACATTCACTCGAGGGAAGTATATGAAGTTCAGCTGTAGTATGTCACCATACATTTCTGGCCCCTCTCTCCCCATATATTATTGTACCATAGAATTTTTTAAAAATTTTAAAATGTTTTGTATTAGCCTTTCATGAAGGTCATGCCAGATGAGGATTTAGTTGTTGGAGCTAAAGTAATACATTTAAATCTACTGTAGCATTTTCTTTGAATATGGCTTCTTTCAGGTCTACAAAACAAAAACAAATATCCCCAGGTTCCCAGTAAATCAGGCAAACTGAGTCAGAAATGACTTTCATACAATGACTTCCAGGTGTACTTGGGACAATCATATTTTCTTCACAACCTTAACTATATTATCAAAATGCCATTTTCCACATTTGTTCAGTGTACAAAATCCAACTCTTGCTTCATGTATGAACACGGTGAGAAAGGATACTCTATTATGAAATGGGAGATTCTATATCCTCCGCTAAAGCAGATGGAATGTGTTTTAAGTGCATAATGTTTTATCATGTTATCATCCTGATTACCTTCTGGAACTGCAATTTTAAATGAGTATGTTAGAAGTAGGTGGAGAATCCTAATAAGAAAATAAGTTTTCAGCTAGAGATTTATAATGGACACACCATCTAAGTGTGATTTAAAATGATTTTTCAAGAGATACTATAAAGATGTAAATCCAGATTTAGAACTTATTTCTAAAGAACAGTGCGGGGACAGTAATAAAACAAGGCATGTGAAATGTATAAGAATAAAGCTAAAAGAGACAAATAAGCTTGAAATGGAGCTTACTCGGATTTGGAGCTGTACTTTCAAAATCAATTTAAGAAAGGTGGAAATCATTTTTTTTATGGTATCACTGATATCCTCAATATCTTTACTTACTTATTAGAGCTGGAGTGGAAAGCAAATGAAAACACCACATTCTATCACACAGTTCTCTCTTTCTTTATTGGACTGGTAGAATTCAGGTGTACATGCTATGCTAGTTGGAACAATAGCCGTAGGTAGCAATATGCTATTTTTGTTAAGTTATAATTTCTGGCTTTCAATGACAGTTCCTTGGAGACTAAATTTCTAAAGCTGCTGCTATTTTCAGATTTATTTTAAGCATAAGGGGTGGAGTGACAGTGAACCAGGCCTAAAGGGAAAATGTCCTTTTAAAGGGACTGACAAATCTTGCAGCCACTTTGGCCTGATTCTTCTTGATGTTACACCAATGTAACACCATTGATTTTAATGAACTATAGCTGTGTTACACCGGTGTATACTGGAGAAAAATAAGGGCCTACATTTATACTTAAATTGTAAGGCAGCAGGGTCTATTGGCCTGGAAATAAGCTCTTTTTCCAGCTCTGCCCTGACCTGCTGTGTGACCTTAGGCAAGGTTGTTTCACTTCTCTGTACTTCTGTTTCCCCCTCACACTTTCTCTGTTTACTTCAGTTGTAAACTCTCTGTGGCAGGGATTGTCTTTTACTATGTATTTGTACAGTGCCTAGCACAATGGCGTCTCCAGGTTTTACTGTAACAGATACAAGTAATATTCTAAGAATTGTACAAAGCCAATTATTTTGTTGTATCATCTATTTTGCTTACAGTATGATAGACTTAGAGTTCTATAAGTCAGTCATATGCATTATAGTCTTACAATAAAATACCCCAGCTTTATAAATGTAGGAACTACTGGTTCAGAAATAGCGTATTGATCATACTGTATTGTAAATATAATGCGACGGAGTGCAGATCAATATGCTGTTGTGTATGCTACTCAACTACAGAGTGCAATTGAATCATTATTTTTAGCTCTGAATAACTCCAGGAATTTGATTTCATCCCTTTAAGATGAGAAGATTTTGGGAAACAATCTTGTTAGGGGCTGCTGCATACTGAAACAGCAATACCCAACATTACACACACACACACACACACACACACACACACACACACAATTCCTGCCCAAGTACCTGCTGCGTGGCACCGGTTACTTTACTTCTCCCTGCCTTTGTTTCACTTTATCTATTTAGCTCTTCAGTGCAAGACCAATCTCTTACTCTGTTTGTATATGGTGCCTAGCACAATGAGATCCTGATTGCAGTAGAGGCCCCTTAAGAACTATTGTTACACAAATAATTATAATATTAACATTCCTCTGATCAAATTCCCAAGCAAGCTGTGTGTGAGAAAAATGAGCTGACAGTGGGCCTCCCTGCCCAGGACATGGGGAGAGGTCTAGTTGTCACTGGGGTTCCATTCCCTTCTGAGAGAGAATTAGTAAATTGGGGTCCAGTGGTGATGGTTAAGCCATCCTCTCTCCTGTCCATAAATCCTTATGGGAAACCCCAGATAGCAGGAGAATGAGGAAGATTTGCAGAAATGATTATAGTGCAGCTCTGGACCATGTACATTCCTCCTAAGACTAGCTGAGCATAAGAAGGTCTAAGGAAACTACTAGCTGGTATTGGTGAGGACATTGAGGAAGGGACAACTGAACATGTTGTTGAATATGTTCTAATAGTTTTTGGCCAATCAGACATTATTAGAAACATTTCCATTCATCTTTCTATGACTGGAGATATATCTACAAAATTCCTGTTGACTTCCTTGGTGCAAGAGTGGACCCTTTCTTAACAGGAATGAAAGCACAAGGATATATGCATATTTAATGTGTTGTGTAATGGCCAAGGTAAAGGAACCAATCACAGTTTAGAAAACCTCTTCTCTGATGTTTCTACTTCCACCCTTCCTTTAACATTTGAAACAGGCTAATTGTAGGAAATGGATGTTCTGAATCTTCTAGAGATGTTGATTATTTTGATGGGATTTTATGTACAGTTCTGTCATCAAGATTGGATTCTTTTTGTTTAAAGATATGCTCTCGTTCAAAAGGAATTATTTAGGAGAAGTCCAATGGCTGGCCCATGTTATAAAGGAGATCAGACTGAATAATCCCAATGGTCCCTTCTGGTTTTGGAGTCTATAAATCGCATCATGGAATATTTTATATTGTGGTGCTAGAGGCAGAGCAGTAATTCTCAAATTTCTTTGTAAGAAATGGACATGTAGGGTCACCTAGATCCTCAGCTCCACCCAACAAGAGTTCAGCATGAGGAAAGCGTATGCAAAAGTGGCTTTAAGCTACTATCATTTCTGCTAAAAGTTGCTCTTTTTTGTGGTAGCTTCCAATAGGCCCAAGGGGCTATAACAGGATCTGGGGATTGTTGCATTATGGGAATGAACCAGCCACACCTTCTTCTTTTTCCCTGCTAGCCCCAAAGAAGAGAGAGGGGTCAGGAACTGCAATGGCAGCTCTACTCCACTCTATGCAGGCAAAATCCTTCAGTGGACTGGTAAGCCATGTTTACAGCAGCTTTGCACTAGCATAGATTTGCCCACAGGCAGTGATTTCTAACAATGCTTTATTAAGCCATATCTAATTGTGATTCCCCCTCTCCCAGTTACCCAGAGTTTTCAGAATCCAAAGCAGTGGTAACTTAACTGTTTCACTCCAGGTGGTGTCAGGAATAAATCAAAGGGGACACAGTAATTCTGTCTGTTTAAAGATTAAATAAGGGTGTTAATATCTAAAAGCTAAAATCTATTAGGTTTAAGCACACACAGACATAAACAAAATAGGTTTAGAGCATCCCAAATAACTACCTAAAATCTGAGATGGTATTGAGTAATTTACAGCAGATCTGCAATGGCAGGTTGCTTCCCCACCAAGGAGTAAGATGTCAGGAAAATGTCTCTCAGGCTAGCTTCAGAGAACTGCTCCAAAGTACACTCTATTATCTAGTCTTTATATAACTAGCTTTTACAAGACACACAGCTCATAGTGATCCCTACTGGGTTATCACCTCTCCTAACTTCAACAAACATCAGCAAAACATTCCTAACAATCTTAGTCATAAGCTTCTATAGCAAAGGTGCCCAAATTCAAGGTTCTCATCCACTTATTTTCTTTCAGTCTCAATTTGTTGACTCTTCCGTTCCGCCCCCCGCACCCATTCTGATTAGCAGAAACTGCAAGCCTACAGCTAATTTCCACGTTGCCTCCAGAAGCCCCGCTTGTTGCAATTAACCCTTAAACTGTGTGGTATTTTATTTCATTCAGGCTACGTCTACACTACCGGATAAATCAGTACTGCTATGATCAATGCAGTGGTGTCAATTTAGTGGGTCTGATGAAGACATTCTAAATCGATGCGAGAGCTCTCTCCCATCTATGTCTGTACTCCACCTCCCCAAGAGGCAGAAGCTATGTCAATGGGAGAGCATTTCCCATTGACAGAGTGGTGTAGATACCACTGTAAGTTGACCTAAGTTACGTCGATTTCAGTTACGTAACGTACATAACTGAACTAACATAACTTAGATTGACTTACAGAGTTAGTGTAGACCAGCTTTCATTCATGGTGGCTGAATGCACACAATATGGTTGCAATTAGCTTGATTAACATCTGGGGTAAACACACCCCTCAAATCCAGGGCAACAACATAGGTACTTTTGCAGGAGCACAGAGAATGACTCCACATGAGCTAGGTTAATTCATGTTTGATGCTAGCTTTTCTAATATCTTCATTAAACACTTTAAAAAAATCTGAGTCTATAGATCTAAAAATGTAGACAGACAAAGATGCATCAGGGCCCAAATTCAACAACACAAGGAAAATAATGTTGTTTTCTCGAATGAAGAAAAGAATTTTTATTTATTTAAAATATAGCCTCAATATCTATCTTTTCCATTTTTCTAAACACTCATTTCTAATGCTTGAACTTCATTTCCAGAGTTCTAACTTCAATTATTGCTGCTTTAATCTTCTGCAGCTTCACATGTTATCAGGAATAGAGAATAATAAATGTAAATGTAACATTTAGGCCATCAGTAATTTATCCTGCGAGAGTAGTTCAAAGAGAACATCAGCTTGAAACTATTGGTTGGGTTGTGAAGTTTGAGGCAGGAGACCCAACTGTCTTCCCACTTCAAGGAGCCTTTGTGTGGTACTAATTATAAAACAAAGCTATTGGACTTGTACGGATAAGCTATTTATACTTTTTTGATTAAATTGTCTGAAGTTATGTTTTGATCTCTAATTAGAGATGACCTCTAAACAAGGTTTTGCTTCCTTTTCCACAAAAGAAGCTAAGGAATCATTCAATCACTCAGTTAAAATTAGTACAATGGCGAATTTAGCACTCCCTGGAGTTGGCTCTTAGTTAAAAAGGGAAGAAAAAAAATCTGATTAAGTTCACAGAGGTGGATCTTTGAAACAAACCCTCCGTTATTTAATGGGTCACACAGGTAGAAAATATTTTCCAGTTGTATCTGTAATAAGTCATGCCATTTTATTTTAAAGCCTTCTTAAGCTGTGGCATAGAATTAACAGATGCTTGTAAAGAAAAAGAAAAGGAATGGAGAGCAAGTTTTGATTGATCATTTTCTGACATGCTGAGGGTGGGGAAGAAAGGGTTCCATTTTAGTCAATTAAATTGTTGATGTAGTTTGATAGCAGCTTGTCTTCCCATAACATATGTTTTTCATTGCCTGAATCATATTTTCCTTTTCTCAGCAGAGAATTAGCTGATGCTAAAATAACAAAAGCTCATTAGGAAAGTTTTATTTTCTAGGTATAGAACACTTGGAACCAGAAGAGATGATTTATTAATTGCAATGTAGTAAAGCAGCTGTTGGCTTATGCAGAGGTCAGTTTCAGGATCTAATGATGACACAATAGCTGAGACTTCTACATTAAAAGTGGACAAACACATTCTCTATCTTGGGTACTTTCAACAGTAATAAAGGCCAGGTTTGAGGGACACAACAATATTCCTTTGTTACATTCTATAAAATGTTTCCAACCCCTCCATATTAGGGTGATAGGAAGCAAGATGAGAAAACTCAACAATGTCACTAAGTAACAATAGTTGATGGAAAACATACTCTAAAAGGAGGAACATGTGAAGGGATGTATGTGCTACCCTGTAGCCTTAATTCATCAAATATTAGAGAGGTCTGCCTCGGGAACAAAGGAAAAAATGTATTTAACAAATTGTAGTATATGGTTTGATGCTCTCTCTCATCTCTAAGAGCTACCCAATTAGAGTAAAAATGCTGCTGTATTTTTTATCCTGTGCCTGATCTCTTCTCACCTCGCTGCTTTTATTCAACTTTAAAAAAACAGGAAAATATGCCTGCTAGCGCATAGACTGGGTTTAAGATATACTGTTAGCAGAATCCCCAGCAGCATATTATTCAGGGATTGCAGTCTGTTCTGCACAATATCTCTCACTCTCCTGCAAAGACACTCAGCTATGACAGCACCTCTGCCTAAGTCTTTCTAAAGAGAAAGGTGACCCTCTGTAAAGCTCCTAGCCGAATCCCCTTCCCCCCCCCGCCCCCGCCCGGTCTTCTCCCTCTGAGCATACTGACTAGGCACGTCTTGTCCATTGTGGGAAAAAGCATTGTGGAAGAAAACATGTTAACTAACACAATGTTAAACATGAGTTTGCCCCTTACACCTTGTTTACGCAAGTGGTGGTATGTAGAGTACATGTACCTACAGGCTACAGTGAAAGGCAGGTTGTGTCCGCACTGCGGCACGTAGCAGTGAAAAGCTCCAGTGAAGGGAAGGAATGGGGAAAGGCAGCTGGATACTACACTGATAAAAATAGCTATATAGATGGGGAACACACTGCTTGGGCATGCAGAGAACTGTATGTGGTATATACTCGATGGTTCTGGTGTGTCTGTACTCTACTACGCAGTGACTCACCAGCTACACTGCTGTTTACATGTGCTAGGAGACATGCAGTGTATATACTCCAGAAGCTGCTCCACATGTAGATAAAGCCTTAGTGTGGACAAGAACAGTTGTGTTTTAAAATGTGTTAGCTAATCACTGTTAGCCATATAAGTTTAGCTGTGTTTAACTTAGGGGGTTTTAGTGTGGTTAACTTTATGATCCCCACATTGTTAACCATAATCAGCTAATGCATTTTTAAATTGTGCTGTCGTTATCCACACAAAGAACAACTCATCATGTTAGTAAATGTTTTCTAACGCAATGATTTTTTCCTGGTAGAAACTATGCCATACCATGAAACCTGTTCACAAGTAGTTCACCCCCCCAACAACTATCTGCAGAAACTGTTTCAGACTTCAGCTCTTTGCAGTCCTCCAAATTCTGAAGACCCATATTACCTTTCCTCAGACACAAACAAACAGCAATAGACAAATTCTTTTTCATTTGATGACAGAAGACCTACCCGATTTCATCCCCAATTCACTTGCTATTTTTCAGTGAAATAGTAGAGCTGTGAGAGAGACAAGGCGGGTGAGGTAATAGCTTTTATTGGACCAACCTCTGTTGGTGTGAGACAGACAAGCTTGATCCAATAAAAGCTATTACCTCACCCACCTTGTCTCTCTAATAATCCTGGGACCGACATGGCTTCAACAATATGACTATTGATCCTTTAGCATTCGTCAACTACTGTTAAGATACCAAGGCCCCACTAACAATCCAACAGATTTTAAATTGAAACCCCACCTATTTAAATTAAGTCCTGCTTCAGTCTCAGTTATTAGTTTTCCATTTAAACTAGGTGGAAAGGTTTCTGGAGTGCCTCGATGCTTTCCTAACTGCAGCATCTGATGCAGCTGAAGATATTTAAAACAAGCTAATTTTGCTTAAAGAGGCTAATTGCTGCCAAATACTCCTGAAAATCCCTGAAGTTTTAACTACAAACACGTTTTAAAACCATAATTAAAAAAGTAATCTTAAGAGTTCTCGTTAGCCACTATGCAGCATCCAATGTTAACAGGGACAGAGGGAAAAAAAGTCAGCCCAAACCATTGCCTGTACCACAGAAGCAAGTCATAATCAAAGCCGGTGCAAAAGCACTATCTTGTCCTGATCTGGACTCCATGTGCCAAAATAGTGCAAGAACTTTCACTTGATGATTACCAGTTCTGTTCATTGCCTCTGAAGCATCTGTCATTTCCCACTGTTGGAAGACAGGATACTGGGCTAGATGAACCTTTGGTCTGACCCATTATTATGCTAACTATTTAGGTTTGGTCAAATCCTAGTTCTATTAAAGCCAATGAAAGTTTTATCCTTGTATTGAATTGTATGAGGATTTGGCCCATCATGTACTCTGGGCTGCATCAGAACCCAGAAGGAGGTTATTTTAAAAGAGAGAGCAGCCAGACCTTTTGAAATGTTCATCATTAGAAAAGTTCTGTGGAGAAAGGAATTCTATTTCCCAAAGGATTTCAGAATTTCAAAATTGGGTTTCATTCCAATTTGGAATGTAAACCAAGGATTGCAAAATTCTCCACAGAACAGAATCTGACACATTTTCATTTTGAAAAATTAAACCTCATAATTTAGAAAGAAAAATCCATCTGGCAGGCTGAAAGGGAGTGACAACCTTGGAGGCCCAGCTGGTGCTGCTTGAGCCAGGAACCTCAGGACCTGGAAGCTGCATTTCCAGGGCTTCCAGGATCCCCACTTTACAGTTAACACCTCATTGTGATAAGGTCACACTTTTCTTTGTGCTTCCATTTCCAGCTGTCTGATTCTAAACTGAAGAAGGCTACAAAATTCTATCCAGAAAGCTACTTTGCAATAATTATGGCTAGAAACGTTTAAAAAATATTAACTACAAGTTCCATTTTGGGGAATACCTTAAAGACAGCAGATAATCTGTCTGAGGTCCTGCTAATGTTGGAATTTATGGTTTTTCCTCATCTGTGGAATTCTTTAACTCTTTGTCATAAATATAAAGGGAAGGGTAAGCCCCTTTAAAATCCCTCCTGGCCAGAGGAAAAATCCTCTCACCTGTAAAGGGTTAAGAAGCTAAAGGTAACCTCGCTGGCACCTGACCAAAATGACCAATGAGGAGACAAGGTACTTTCAAAGCTGGAGGGAGGGAGAAAAACAAAGGGTCTGTGTCTGTCTGTATGATGCTTTTGCCGGGGCCAGAACAGGAATGGAGTCTTAGAACTTAGAAAGTAATCTAGCTACGTTTGTGTTAGATTATGATTTCTTTATATGGCTGAGAAAATAGCTGTGCTGAATAGAATGACTATTCCAGTCTGTGTGTCTTTTTTGTAACTTAAGGTTTTGCCTAGAGGGATTCTCTGTGTTTTGAATCTAATTACCCTGTAAGGTATCTACCATCCTGATTTTACAGAGGTGATTCCTTTACTTCTATTAAAAGTCTTGTAAGAAAACTGAATGCTTTTTTCATTGTTCTAAGATCCAAGGGTTTGGGTCTGTGGTCACCTATGCAAATTGGTGAGGATTTTTACCAAACCTTCCCCATGAAGTGGGGTGCAAGGGTTGGGAGGATTCTGGGGGGAAAGACGTGTCCAGACTATGTTTTTTCAGGAACCCAGATAAAGTTTGGTGGTGGCAGTGGAAATCCAAGGGTAAAATAATTTGTACCTTGGGGAAGTTTTAGCCTAAGCTGGTAAAAGTAAGCTTAGGAGGTTTTCATGCAGGTCCCCACATCTGTACCCTAGAGTTCAGAGTGGGGAAGGAACCCTGACACTCTTAAAAAGCAACATTCTCAGCTTCAGCTAACTAAATCTAATTGAGTCATCTTTTTGGTGTGCAAAGGAAGATCAGAGGATTGATCGTCTAGTCTGAATTCCTTTGAAAAACTCATTCCAATCATAATATCATAGACAGCTTGTCTCCTCTGTGAGGCACTCACTTATCTATCTATTCTTTTACATAAGTCAAAGATCAATTCAATTTTAAAATCACAGACCTTGAAAGTTTACAACATGCCCAATTACTACTTTAAAAAGTCATGATTTAACCATTAAAGAATTCCTAATTAGAAATGCCAAATTTTCCTAGCTTATAAAAATGCTACTTAAATTATGATGAAATTGTCTAGTTTTCAAAATAATTATATGTAAAATATACTTTATGTTTTCAAATATTTGGACTATTAACCCTAAAATTTTCTCCACATACAGACTAACCTCTCCCAACATAATACAGGAGAGAGGTTGCAAGATACCCCATATTCTCTTTTGCAATGATAGGTTAAATTCAATATCTTGTGATTAATAAATGCTACAAGTGGGAGATTTATATAATGAAAACAGGCAGACTTTCCACCTTCGACAGGGATGCACGGTGCTTGTCCAAACTCCAAGTGTCAAAATGAGACTTTAAAAGTTACTGAGAAGAAATGTATATAAAACTGTCTTTTTAGAGGCATTTAGTTATATTTTGTACAGTTGGACTTATAGTATTTAAAACATGTGGCTTTACAACTGGAGAAATTTTTTTAAAAAATCTCAAAAATGTACTCAATTCTCAAACATTTGAAAATAACATTTCTATGATGTATATGGTGTGGTCATGCCTGACTAACCTAATTGCCTTCTATCTTCTATGATGAGATAACTGGCTCTGTGGATGAGGGGGAAAGCAGTGGACATGTTATTCCTTGACTTTAGTAAAGCTTTTGATATGGTCTCCCACAGTATTCTTGCCAGCAGGTTAAAGTACGGGCTGGATGAATGGACTATAAGGTGGATAGAAAGCTGGCTAGATTGTCGGGCTCAATGGGTAGTGATCAAGGGCTCCATGTCTAGTTGGCAGGCGGTATCAAGCGGAGTACTCCAAGGGTCAGTCCTGGGTCCCATTTTGTTCAATATCTTCATTAACGATCTGGAGGATGGCGTGGATTACACCCTCAGCAAGTTTGCAGATGACACTAAACTGGAAGAAGTGGTAGATACGCTGGAAGGTAGGGATAGGATACAGAGGGACCTAGACAAAGTAGAGGACTGGGCCAAAAGAAATCTGATGAGATTCAACAAGGACAAGTGCAGAGTCCTGCACTTAGGATGGAAGAATCCCATGCACTGCTACAGACTAGGGACCGAGCGGTTAGGCAGCAGTTCTGCAGAAAATGACCTAGGGGTTACAGTGGATGAGAAGCTGGATATGAGTCAACAGTGTGCTCTTGTTGCCAAGAAGGCTAACAGCATTTTGGGCTGCATAAGTAGGAACATTGCCATCGAGGGACGTGTTAATTCCCCTCTATTCAGCATTGGTGAGGCCTCATCTGAAGTACAGTGTCTAGTTTTGGGCCCCACACTACAAGAAGGATGTGGAAAAATTGGAAAGAGTCCAGTGAAGGGCAACAAAAATTATTAAGGAGCTGGAGCACATGACTTATGAGGAGAGGCTGAGGGAATTGGGATTATTTAGTCTGCAGAAGAGAAGAAGTGGGGGGGGGGATTTGATAGCTGCTTTCAACTAGCTGAAAGGGGGTTCCAAAGAGGATGGATCTAGACTGTTCTCAGTGGTACCAGAAGATAGAATGAGGAGTAATGGTCTCAAGTTGCAGTGGGGGAGGTTTAGGTTGGATATTAGGAAAAACTTTTT
The DNA here is from genome assembly GCF_965152275.1 of Natator depressus. Lineage (NCBI taxonomy): Eukaryota > Metazoa > Chordata > Testudines > Cheloniidae > Natator > Natator depressus. The sequence goes on from NC_134244.1 coordinate 53,245,839, forward strand.
CACTAGGAGGGTGGTGAAGCACTGGAATGGGTTACCTAGGGAGGTGGTGGAATCTCCTTCCTTAGAAGTTTTTAAGGTCAGGCTTGACAAAGCCCTGGCTGGGATGATTTAGTTGGGGATTAGGTCCTGCTTTGAGCAGGGGGTTGAACTAGATGACCTTCTGAGGTCCCTTCCAACCCTGATATTCTATGATTCTATGAAATAAAACCTTATATAATTTATTATTCTTTCTCCATCATATAACTTTTAAAGTAGAAGGGATGATGAAAACTTGAGTCTTCGGTGTCCATGTATAAAAGTTTGACGCCAAGTCACACATGCAAAATTTGAGATTGTACCATTGTTACTCAAAATTCCACATGTGCATCTCAAAATGTGCATTTGCACATGAAAACTGGGACTCTGTGCACATAAGCACAAATGCAGGAGTGCTGGTGTAATTTGAACACTGGCATTTGAAAATATAGCTTTTCTTGGATTTAGAGAGCTATGGATGCTCATTGAATTCTTAATTTCATTTACCCAATTCAGTTTTCACTTATACACTATATCCTCATCGCATATGTTATGTTCTCTCATCAATGCAATAGGATGTTGTGTTCAATAACGGTAATCATTCCCATAATGGGAACCCCCCATGTATGAATACAAGGAAAGACTGGGGCACAGCATAGATAGGTACAAAAGAAATTTTGGCTGACAGTTTAACTCATTGGGAAATAAATTATTCACATATGACTATTGCAATTCTTGCTGTGATGTTTTTCCATACTAAAGGAGCATCCAAGTACTTCCAGCCTGAATCATTTTTAAGGAGACAAACTAAAAACACACACTTCACGAGCAAAGTCATGAGAGATGTTGCATTAGCTTTTCCTCACAAAATGGCTGCTGACCCCTTCAGATAAGCAGATTCCTTAGAAATGGAAAGATATAGTACAAAGAAAAAGTCATCATGACATTTATATGGCTACATACACTACAGTGGTAGCATTAGATTGTGTATGTATTGTTCAGCACTGAAACATATTACACATCATTTGATACCACTACAATAAGATTTATGAAAGTGTCTGCAAGCAACTAATGTTTAAGGAACAAAACATTTGAAGATCTCTGCACTGATGATTGCAACATAATAAAACAATATTTCTTCTGCCCTGGGTAAGGATTTTATTCTTTCAAATGATGAGCTGTCATCATTTTCTTTATTAACTCTTTTCACAGAGCAGTTAGGTACAATCTACTAGATGCCTTGTTTAGGCAGTCCCCAAAGCAATGTTTGATATGCAAAATACCTTATTAGTTTTCAATTTGCCAGTGTCTTAGTTAGAAAAAGGACTTAAAATTCCTCAGCAGCATTTAATCAGGGTTGTGAATCCCCAGTACTCTTTTTTATTATAAAATGCTGTTGTATCATGAGTGATGTATGAAGGGAAATCATGATATAAACTTAGCCTCATCATCCTGACCCAATGTTCAGAGTTTGTTACTCATGAGAGGTGCCAAAATGAAATACAGTTTATCCACAAAATGGGCACAGAACAGAATGGACAGCAATACTGCAAATTTCTGTGCCAAGTGCCTTAACTGTAACCTGGTGGAACCATCTCGATGGAGAAAAAGGTAGCTTCATTACAAGGGCCAAGAGTTTTTAATAAACAGGAACCTTAAGTTGAGCTCCTTGGGGTATTTTTAGGCACCTGATTAAATGTCTTGATCTCTAGAAGTGCAGAGTAAGCACTGCAGTTGCACTCAGGGTAAAATAAAACTGATGGCCTTTCATATGGGAGCTACTGGGTGCTCAGCACGTCTGAAAAACAAATACATATTTCAGCCTAGGAGCCCAACAATATAAGATTTTTTTTGTAATCTTAGTCAAGGAGATTATACTTGTATTATAGTAGTGTCTGCAGGCCCCTAGGCCTGTACTGGGCTAGGTACTGTACCTTCTTACCTTTTTAGTAAGAGTCCCTGCCCTGAAGAGCTTATGGTCTAATGGACAAGACAAAATAAATGGCTATTATCCCTATTTTATAGATGGGGAACTGCTGCACAGGGAGATCAAGCAACTTGTGCAATGCAGAAAGTCTGTAGAAGACCTGGGAATTGAACCCAAGTCCAGTCCAGGGCCTTAACTTAAAGACTTTCCTCTTGGTGCCCCTTTAGTCCTTGATTTCTTCATGAATCCTGCCAACAAGGGTGTCAAATTGCCAATTAGATCCAATAGTGATGGTGGTTTTTCTCTGAGGGGAACACTAGTTCCCACTGGACTGAGAACAACTCTTTTCATACGGGCTACCAGAAGCAATCTAATGGCAATGACTTTCAGTCTCTACCCACCAGGTTTGAACCGGTGACCTTGAAGTGAAATGGACTGCATCTAGCCCACCTTGTATTATAGCTCTTTGAAAGTTTACTCAGTGTATCTCTGGTGCTGGAAATCTCCTTTTAGAAATGGTGTACTATACAACCTAGCGTAGCATGCTTATTGCTTAAATAGCTAATTAGGAGAGATGATGCAGCAACTTAATGTAAAATGTTCCATCAAGTCAACAGGCTTGGAAATGGAGAAAGTATTACTGTAACAGCTCTAAGGCACAGTAACTTTTATTAGTTGTTTACAGTTGTGGCAATAACTTAGTTGCACTATAATGTTATATGTGATTGTTTACTGCACAGAATATGTATTGCCACAAACCATTCCCAACCAGCAGTCCCAGAAAAGCAACATTTGCAATGTGGAATTGATATATAAAAGGACCCAACTTCATTAAATATACAACAACGCATGACAGTTCAACAACATATGGTATGCTCTGTAAATGTCAAGTTTGTCTGTCTTTTGATTGACTGTGCTCTCCACCCCTTCATGCTGCACCAGTACCAGGTCATTTTCTTCAGGGTCTAAGTGCATAATTCTTGTTTTGTATATGCTTCAGTAGAGAGAGAGAGAGAGAGAGAGAAGAATGAATTTATAGCGAGTAAGGGACAGAATAAAGATTAGTATCTGATCGCAGTTCACACCTTCAATGCAGTGCCAAGCCAGACAGCTTTGATTTTTCTATTGTTACTCCCAACAGCTCATTGTGCAGATTAGCTATATATACACACAGATATTACAAAAATATGTCTGAGCTGCTTGCTTACCTCTTAAGGAGAATTATCACTTACACAAACCTTTGAGGATTTCAAAGTGTTTTTGCAAACAATTACATTACACTACACCACTGTGACATGGATACTGTTACAGCTATTTTACAAATGGGCAAGCTGAGATGAACTGAGATGAACAGTGAAACAGTTCAAGTATTTGGGGGCAATCATCACTGATCAAGGATCCAAGGCAGAAATTTGGGCAAGAACTGCACAAATAGCAGCAGCAGTGGCAAAGCTAAATTTGGAGGAATAAGAACATCTCCCTGGAATCCAAACCAAAACTGCTGCACGCATTGGTCATCTCCATTTTTCTGTATGCATGCAAGACATGGACCCTTACGGCAGAACTTGAACGGAAAATACAGGTAGTAGAGATGAGATGCTTCCGTAAAATCCTGGGCATCTCCTAGTTTGACCACGTCACTAATGAAGAGGCCTACAACATCATCACCCAATGCTCTGGGTCATCTGAAGACCTCCTGACGACCGTGAAGAAGCGCAAGCTGAAGTGGTAAGGACATGTAACAAGATCATCTGGCCTATCCGAGATAATCCTCCAAGGGACTGTACAGGGGAAGAGGAGAAGAGGTAGACAGAAGAAGAGATGGATTGACAACATAAAAAAGAGTGGACAGGAATGGACGTTGTGGAGACTCAAGCACTGACACACAATCGTCAGGGTTGGAGACAATTGGTTGATTGCTCATCAATGATGGTGCCCCAACAACCAATGCAATTATGGGAGTGATGATGATGATGATGAAGCTGAGATGTAGAGAGGTTAACCGACTTGCTTGAAGTGACACAAGTCAGTGGCAGAATAAGGAACAGAATAAAGGAATCCTGATTCCTAGTCCCCAATTCCAATAATTAAACACTACCACAGTAGGAACATAACCAACATTAAATTATGCATAGTAAGTATGAAGTAGAGCCGATTAAATTTTTTTTCCATGCAGTAGGAAATTCCAGTATTTTGACATTTGTTTTGCTCTCAAATGAGCATATCCCAAATATCAAAGAACAAACATTTAAAAAAAAACCCCTGGAACATTTTACTTCAAGTTGATATTAATCTCTGGATCCATCTGAGAAACCGTAATGCCCCATGGGAGTTGTAGTGGAGAGCACCTCATGTCACCATTCTTCTATGGTCTCTACTCCCTATGACAGAGCCACTGTGGTGCATCATGAGATTCCAACGACTGAAGTACATCATGGGAGATGTAGTTTGGCTGAGGAGAAGCTTCCATAGTGGTGAACTGGGGCATGAGGAACCCAGAACTACAACTCCCATTGGGCACTATAGTGATTCAGACAGAGACCAAGATTAATGTTGCCCTGGCCTGACATTTCATTTTCAAGAAAATCCTGCCCCTAAAATCTGTCTTTTTTAGGAGAAGGTTTGATTTTGAGAAAGCCCCATTTTCTGATGGAAAAATGCTTTATTCCTTTTTTTAAACAAACCATCCAATGAAGTAAACTGAGATTTCTCATGTTTCCAGATTCCTGTGCTAAACAGAGATTGGGTTAAATCCCCAGCATTGTCACAAACATTCAAAAATCAGAATACATAATCCACAAACATTCAAAAATATTAAATCAGGCTCCCCAAAATCACGAGATTCGCTTAAGAATCATGAGATTGTCTTAAGAATCATGAAATTACACCCCCCCACACACACACTTTGGTTCTTTTTTATTTACTTTCTAGTTTCTGAACCTTCAAGGTTGCAGATGGGTCACCATGATGAACTTGGTCACAGAGACCCCCTTGGGATTGTCACCTGATGTGCTGAAATTAACTCTGAGCCCATTTTCCCTGCCAGCTTGGGACTTCCAGAACACTGTCTTGTTGAGCCAGACACGCTAGCCTGCTGCAACACAGACCCAAGGTCTGGTCCACGCCCCCAACGCTGCAGATTTAACTGAAAACAGCTCAGCAGGTTACCTCTCTCCAGCACCCAGACACCCAGCTCACAGTGGGATCCAAACCCCAAATAAATCCATTTTAATCTGTATAAAGCTTACACAGGGTAAATTCATAAATTGTTCGCCCTCTATATCACTGAGAGAGAGAGATGCACAGCTGTTTGCTCTCCCAGGTATTAATAATTTACTCTGGGTTTATTATAAACAAAAGTGATTTTATTAAGTATAAAAAGTAGGATTTAAGTGGTTTCAAGTAATAACAGCCAGAACAAAGTAAGTCACAAAGCAAAATAAAGCAAAAACATGCAAGTCTAAGCCTAAAACATTAAGAAACTGATTACAGGTAATATCTCACCCTCAGAGATGTTCCAATAAGCTTCTTTCACAGACTAAACTCCTTCCAAGTCTGGGTCCAATCCTTTCCCTTGGTACAAGTCCTTGTTAGTTCCAGCAGACATCTAGGTGGTAAGCAGGGTTTTCTCATGACTGGAAGCCTCTTTGTGCTGCTCCACCCACTTTTATATCTTTGGCACAAGAGGGGAATATTTTGTCTGTGCTTGTCCCCACCCCCGCCTCTTCAATGGAAAAGTACAAGGATTAAGATGGATTCCAGTATCATGTGACATGGTTACATGTCACTCCAAGACCCCTAGTGTCCATTCTTCCTGGGTTGGCCCATAGGTACACAGGAAGGTTTGCACATAAATAAAACATTTACAACCAATTGTCCTAGTCAGTGGGAGCCATCAAGATTCTAAACCACCATTCATGGCCCACACTTTGCATAATTACAATAGGACCTCAGAGTTATACTTCATATTTCTAGCTTCAGATACAAGAATGATACATGCATACAAATAGGAGGAATATATTCAGTAGTTTATAACCTTTGTTATGATACCTTACAAGAGACATTTTGCATAAAGCATACTCCAGTTACATCATATTCACACTCATAAGCATATTTCCATAAAACATATGGAATGCAATGTCACAGTCACATTTTCAAGCTTTTCTCTGAAACAGTCAGGTATAGAAACTTCCATTTAAAAAGTAAGTTATTGGTCTCTTCTAATCATTTGTCTCCAGAAGTTGAAGCTCTAAGTAAAAGATCATCGGACTCAGGATAAAGTCACGAGAGTTGATAACATTGATTCCCCTCCTCATGTAAATACAGTGAAGCCAAAAAATTACATCAAGAATGAATGAGACAAGGTAAGTGAGCAATAGCTTTTATTGAACCAACTTCTGTGGGTGAAAAAAGAACAAGCTTTGGCTCTTCACAGAGCTCCTCTTCAGAGACCAGAGGAATAAAAAGATATGACCTCACCCACCTTCCCTCTCAGATCCTGGGACCAACAGTTACAACACTGCAAACACCAAGGATGAAAGTCACAACAAAGTTAATCAAAAATCAGTTCACCATCCTTGAACTAATCTTGCTAGCCACAGTCTTACGTTGGCTGTCCATGTAGCTCATCATTATTTGTAATTGATGCCATTTAACCTTTCAGAAACTTCTTAAATACCAAAACTCTAGAAGGTATGGCTGCTCATAACTCTGCTATAAAAATCTAACACCTGGTATTCAAGTGGCTATGTTTAAATGCTGATTCCCCTTGAAAATTTGGCGGAGGACAATAGGTGTTGGGCAATCATTCTTAATCACTTCATTTATATGCAAAGCCATGTGCTTCACCATGTACCCATCATCCTAATGAAAGCCATTCCTTCATGTTTAAAGTCCTTAAATTACTCCAGATAACAGAATGTTATAGTAAAATTGATACCCTCTCAGCAATTAATGTTAAAAATTACTTTGGAACATCAGTGTAAAGGTTCCAATATTCTTCCCACGACTAGACAATAAAAAAATTATTAAGTAGCAAAAACAACAACAAAAGCCACAACACTATAGCTGTCTTGCTTCTGGGACTTAATTCAGCAAATGGGGATGTGGGCTTTTTAAGAGGGGGTATCATTTGAATGATAAAATATTCTACTTCCCAATAGCAAGGGTAACTTTCTGACGCAGATAAAGACTACACAAAAAGCGGAGGGGGAATCTTGTTACAGACCAGTGAGACAGATACCAGCTCCAGCTGAGCTGATTTTAGCACATGACCTGGGATGGTGGGGACAGGGAGAAGGCCTCTTAGAGTACACCTATGCTAGCCACTGTACAAATGGCTATGTGCAGACTTGTGCCATATGCCCCCTATTGTTCATGCTGAAACCCCTGAAACACATCTCAAGATGAGTAGAGAGCAAGCAAGCTGGCATGCCTGAGAGTAAGTACACATGTTAGCTGTGGCATCACCTCATATCTATGCTAGCTTTCGGCATGGACAGAACTAAGAGGCACGTACCAGGTACTGAGTTTCAATAGTCCTCCACCTTCATTCCTACGCTGCACTGAACCTTTTCCCCCCTAACCTCTACGCAATCTATAAATGTCCCTCTCCCCCCTTTGCACCTGTACTAGTGTGCTGCCCTGACCACATCAGAACAGCTTTCTGCTGAACTCTTTGCGGATCAATACAGGCAACAATAATGGGCCCGGCTCTAAAAGCAAGCACTTGGCCCCCTGAGTCTATGTGGCTGCAAAGGATGGGTCAGTGCATGGGTGGAGTAAACTTTCCTCCACGATTTTGGCCTTACTTAAAGAAAGGAATTGTAAACATGTAACATAGCCCCAGGAAGAAATTTCCCATCTCTTTCCAACACCTTGAGACACTATGGACATTACGATTCTTAAAAGCACAACTACATTTTCCTCACCATTATATGCCTCTGCTCCTTCCTTGTGTGCTGCAAAAGGTTTCCAAGAACAAAGCATGCTGAGCTATTTACATTTCTGGAATGTTCAAAAGTGTCAGAAAAACCCACAAAAACTTTTACATCAAAGTTTTGGGGGCTGGGGGGTTCTCAGCTTCTTCCAAAGGCACTTTGGATTGGCAGGATGTTTGGATGCCGAGACAGAAACCCTGCCACCAAGAGGGCAGAAGCAGTATCCAGAGAAGCCAGGGTAGATGAAGAAGGGCCCTGGAAGACCTGCTTAAAGGGGTGGACGGGAGAAGTCCGGAGCAATTTGAGTTCCCCAGGGCAATTGAGGAAGAGAGACTTCTGAACTGGTTCTTGGAGGTGGAGACATGGCATGGAGAACATGAACATTCCTTAATGAAAGGTAAATTGGACTGGTGGCTGACAGAATGCAGCATCCATCTGCTGCAGAAGCCTCAGAGTCACCCCATTAGCTTCTGATGCTGCCCCCTCCTACTCCTTCCCTTCCTGATGCCATCCAAGGTGCTCTTTTGCCTGGAAATCTTCGCCTACATTCCCCCCTGACCGACCAGTAGAATAATGTTGAGCCTGCAGGAGTCCCGGAATGCCAGCAGGTACCAGCCCCCGAAACTCCTCACAGAAGACATCCCACATTTCACTGAGAGATATTTCCCTCCATCATTCTCCCGTCCGATGAGGCGGGAAGGAGACAGCTGCAAAGACATTAAATTGTGGATGGTGTTCTCTCTTTTGATGACAATTTAAAAAAAAAAGAGTTGTTCTGTTTTAATATATCCTTAAAATCTATTCTAAGGACAATTTCATTGTGGAAGTTGTTTAATGGTGTATTGTTTGCATATCTTGCCTTAATTGTTCTTGTGATGTTTGTCTAGAAAGTAAACCTCCTATCCCCTAGTTTTAGTAAATTTTATAATCTATTTAATGGTAGTCTCTCTCTTTTCCCGAGTATGGTTAACTGAAGATGTTTTATGGCTCAGGAATGATTCCCCAGGCTTCCTACCTCATGTAATCGAATGATGTGTAACATTTTGATGCTGTAAATATGGAAACGGTTTTGAGTCTTTCCCCAAGGTTCACAAATATCTGAAATCCTAGGGATACACAGGAGGGCTGAGGAGAGTAGAGTATATGTTTTCTGTGCTGTAGAAAACACTACTAATTTTCAATGACACAGATATCTTACACCTAGGCCACAAAGGGTGGATCAATTTGTTTCTTAACTTCTGTAATGAATATGTTGAAATATAACAAAATAAATAAATAAATACTGGCAATCACACAGTATCTGCCAGTACACTCCTGAAACCACCCTCTCCCTGCTTCCCAACCTTAAGCACTTTCAAGCACACCAGGGACTAATGGTCTCTACATGCTGTGAATTGTGCTTGGCAGTGCTGACAATTCTAAATCACTACATTACCACAATGGCTGCATTTCTTCCCTCCCCTTGCAATCCCTCCTAAACATGTTATCAACATTTTGGTATTCCTGTTGACAGAGGTTTCAAAAGCAGCATGAATTGTGTCAAGCAATTAAGGCCAAACGTTATGCAGGCATACAATAACAGCATTTGTCTTTATGGGGAAAACCCCACACCCTAAACAGTTGTCAGAAGGCTAAAATTAGGGGTTACACTTATCAGTGAATTGTGCTATGCAGTTAAGTACTGTGGAACCCAGTGTTTCACAAAAGAAGTGCAAACAGGTCCTTCACCCATTCAATGCAAAACTAGCTGTCCTTGTGTAAATTGCTTGAAGTGGGGCTCCTCACATGGTTCTTAATGGGATCAAGGAGATACAGAATAAAAAAACAAGTCATATGTAAAGGTGCCTGAAACTGTTGCCATTATGAAACCCACCCTCCTAACTTTTAAAAAATGAATCACAATAGAAGAGTCTACTTACATTCAGGTGTCAACAGCCAGGAGGACAAGCACATTGAACAATGCACGCATAATACGGCTGCAACCCTTGCAAGCAGAAACCCAGCCCCAACCTGTTAACACAATGTATGTGCCCTGTAATTGGCTATAATTTCCAGTGTGACACAGGAAAGGATAATGAACTTCAGCTGCAGTATATCAAATGGGAACAAAACACTTTTAAAAATATGTATCCTATAAATATGCAGGTAATTTCCTTCATGTGCATTTACAGCAGCTGCTCAGAAATGTGAAGTTGTCCCTTGGAACAAGTATACGAATATGTCATCCTTTGCCTCTCTGTTGCATGCACATATGGCCTCCCTGATTTCCCCTTCTTTCTGGGAACCAGGATCAGTGTGAATGTGTGTAGGATCTGGCTGCCTGTACAGAGTTTACAAACCAGATTTGTCCTGAACCCACTTGGGACAGAAATAATCTCCTTTACCTTTACAAATGTTGTGTAGGGCACAGCAGGTGACAATCATATGAACGGCGTTTGCCACACTGGCATCCAGATGGGTTTATAGGCAGGGCCAATGAGCCTTCAGCTTACCAAATGCATATTCCATGATCATTCTGGACCTACTTAGCTTGAAACTGAATTCCCTTTTCCAGGGCCATGAATGGTGGAGTATGATTTCATGAGCCCACGCAGGACCAGGTCCCTCAAAATAATTGTTGGCACATTTTACAGGAGAATATAATTTTTCTCCCTTTCTCCCCTATCAAGTACAATCCTGATCTCCACAACATCCTAGCATCATGAATCTTTCCAGTGCTCCCTACATTAGCATTCATGAATCTTACTCTGTGGTCCACTAAGTCTTATAGAATGATGGAATAATAACCTTTTTGATTCACATACACACTTGTTCCTTGTGGCAAGCAAAGAATTGGGATATAAGTGCCATTGATGGACCCTAAACAGTTTGGAATTCTCAGCCTCTTGCAACCAGCTCTAATTTCTGGAACATTTTTTATGCCAACCAGCCATAGGAAAACCACAGTGTTAATTGCCTCACAAATCTGCATAACCATGACCCCAACAGTGGACGTTCCAACACCAAAGTGGTTTGCAACATATTAGCTAGATCGATGTCATCGGTAGCCAGCTTCCACCGGGCAATAGCAACCCAATTCTGAACCAGTGCAGCTTCTCTGAATTGTGTAAGTCTGGTGCTAGAGACTTGGTCCAAGCTCCTCACACAGCTCCATGAAAGTCTGTTTCCTCATTCAGAACTTCTGAAGCCACTGCTGGTCATCCTAGGTTTCCAAGACAACATGTTCCCACCACATATGCTGGTTCTCAGGATCCAGAAGCAATAGTCCACCCAAAGGCAGACTGTGCAATATAAGCATTCACCATATCTATGCAGGCTGACATGAATGAATTATTTCTGTCCATCAAGGTTATCTGTTTTCTGTGAGTCAGGAAAAACTGCCCAAACTCCGCCTAGCACCTTGTCGAGCATCCATTCCTCCACATAAATGTGTCACCCAATGAGGAGCAGCAGGAAGAATTTTTAATACAATGGTCCATGTTTTTCAGCCCAGTTTTTCAAGAAATAACAGTAAGGGGAAACATGACCAGGAATGGCCATCAGTAACTGTGTGAAAGCAGGGAACAGTGCCAACAACACACAACAAAGTATCTCCCCTAGAATGTATCTCTGTGATGCACGCAACCCTGGGATACCAGCCCTGAAATGGTAGCACTAATCTTGTGTAGTTAGAGCGGCAGCGTGGACACAGGTATACGTGTGTACAGCACAGCATATGTAGGACCTTACAGATGCAGGTATGGGGAGCACAAGGGATCATGGATATGATCCAGTAATCAGGGACACATGTCAGCGTAGACACAACCTCCATTCCCCTCCAATGCTGGAGCTGAGCCTCAGGAACCACTCCACCAGTCAAAGATTATTCTGGCTTTGTGCCTTAATGTCTTCCCAAACCTCCAGGTATGGGGTGAGGTGATGAAATAGGAGGGGTGGAACGAGCTTTATGGCAACAAGGGATTGCCCCCATGCTCTGGCTGCTCTGTTAAGGCAGCTCTCAAACCCCTTTGTGATGCTCTGGCATCACAAAAGAGTGGAACTAGGGAGGTGGGGGTGTCAAAATCTGGCCAGAGAATTTAGATCAGCTCTCCTCTGCAGGGTCCTTGACTTCTTACTTGTCTGTCAAGGGGCCAGCAGACTTTTTCAGATATATAAATAATACATTTAGAAGCTGTTCTAAGGTCCATTTTCAATATTTTAAGCAATAGCTGATTTAACAGTTGATATAGCCACCATTAAAAATAGTCATGACACACACACAGATTTAAAAATGTAACTTACATTTCAAACCCTCCAGTTTCCAATGGCTACTATCAAGAAGAACTTTTTTCACTTCTAAGCTGCCTCCTGAGACTCAAGATGTCAACGTCATGTCTGATTGATAATTACTCTTATATATTTCATATCCCTTAAAATATTTAGTGATTTACTCCTCTTTGTAAGTAGATGTAGTCATTTGAATATCTTTTATAAACACATTTCAGTTTTCCTTTAATTGTTAACCCAGGGAACCCTATGAAATCTCCTGGCATTTATTTGTTTCCCTGTGTCGAAAATTAAAATGTATAGAAGAGGGATGACATCCATGTAAAAGTTAATTCCAGAAATGAGAACTCCAGTGTTCATGCTGGAAATTAATATAAATCATGAGTTGCATTCAGCTAATGAGATAACTGGGAATATCTTGGTGATTTAGGGGCATATTCTACATTGTTCCTGCACATATACCACTTGAAATGGCAAGGTAAAACTCCCAATAGCAACAGGAAACCAGCATGCTAATGAGCAGGGAAATGGATATCCAGAGGCATGAGAGACCTGGCTATTCAGAATACATAAGGGCTTCTTTGAGTGGGTTCCTCCCAGTTTTAATGTTCAGTAAGAAGAGATTTAGTCCTTCTGATTGGGAAGATAACTGTTGGAATGTTAGATGTTGGGAGTTGTCTTGAGTTAGATCCAGACTGACTGAAACTATAATACCCAGGGACAAATCCCACACTCTCTTCAGACTGCCCAAATAACTGGGTTGCGTTGTGGGGAGGTCCAGTGGAATTTGGAATATGGGGGATGAGCAGCAGCAGAGACACAGCAAGTCTCATGATGTGCCCCTCCTTGGGTGTAGAGCCACCTAAAAATACATCCGACTCCCCTTCCCTAGCTTGTTTCTAGCTCAAATCCAGGCCAGTGTTGTGGTGCTTCCTGGTGCACAAGTACCCAACCCATGCCACATCATCCACAAAAATGTGTAGGGAGATGTGTGATTGTCTTCCATTCGTTTCAGGAGGCACTACTCCTGGAAACTAATCATCACAATGTAAATAGCATTGTTAACCACTTCACTTCCCTCCATCCACTTCACATCCTCCATCCACTATGGAAATGCCCTAGCCAAATCCATATGGAAAGGGTTGAGGGGGCAGAGCAGAAAAGGAGCACAGCAGAGCCTGTCTGTAGTAGACTGGTTTCATTGCTACTTTATAGAAGTGTGAGACTGATTCCCTGCACAACTCCTCAGCCTGTCTACTTGGAGATGAGGATTTGGTTCCTTAATATTTTTGGCTGACTTCTCTTGTGACTTTATACTATTTGGCACTGAAATGTAAGAGTAGGGATAGAAAGAATAAAGCGATTCCCACCTCTTGGAAAGTTTCCACAGATTTACAGTTAGGAATTGGGTATATATGTGGGGAAGAATCCCCTCAAATTTTGCCAAAATCCCCTCTACATTCCTGTAGTTTGTGTCCTAATAAGCAACCAAGACAATGTTCCCTTCTTAGCAAACAGTACCCTACTTTTAATAGATATTAGAACTGACTTCACATGATAAAAGTCACTAGAAAATTAAACTGCTCAGTAATCAAATTGTGTTACTTTGTTCAGGTACACATGAATTACCCCCATTTGATTGATAAAATGATCTTATATTTTTCATTTTTACTGTTGTCTCATTCAGTTAAAGTGGCATCTTTTCAAGCGGAATTAGGGAGAGTGTATTGTAACTCCCTTTCTGCTTCTCATGCTAGTTGACAGACTAGGGAGTATTACACTCCTAAAATTATGTTATATGGATCATATCATTCCATTTATTTCAGTAGAATGGAACCTGTGGCATTCTTGTTATATCTGAAAGTGGGAAGAAATGGCTTTCACATCTCATTCTTTCTACTACAGTTACAAGTGCCTATTTAGCCTATAAATATGTTGGTTTATCATAGTATAAAAGGCTTCACAATAGCTAAGCTAAAAGGTTTAAGTTATGTATGATTTGGTATATGGCTGGAATTTTCATTAACCCAAGACTTGCCATAGAAGGACAAATTCTGCTCTCAGTTACACCAGTGCAAATCTGTCTGGTATGCCAGATTTGCACCTATGCAACAAAGCAACCAGTCTCAAGATCTGTTGAACCAAATCCAGAAAAGATTAGGGCAGAGTCCCTGCAGTGGAAGGGCCCATGAAACACCAGATGCCATAAGATGCTGGTAAAGTTGTAGAAGTCAATTTTATATAATCCACCTTTGATAAGTGACGTTGACTGGTCCTATAGGTTCTCTCACAATATTGTGCTCTGAGGAAAACAAATTTTCTATAATTATTAACATACAAAGCTTAAAAATATTGATCCATATCAGTGGCTGCAGCCAAGGAGCGCACAGCGTGATTCAGAGGATTAGATGATGGATCACTTGATGATTGCCTGTTCTGTTCATTTCCTCTGGGGCACCTGGCATTGGCCACTGTCGGAAGACAGGATACTGGGCTAGATGGACCTTTGGTCTGACCCAGTATGGCTGTTATGGGGTACAAAGGTGACTTTAACCCAATCTGGGTGCTGTTGTCCCCAAGAATAAATTAGAGCAGAAAGAAGCTTACTGTAAATTATGCCCCCTGCCAGTAACCCCAAGAAGATGGGGATTTCTAGAACATAGGGAATCCCTCACAGTATCCATTTTTTCCTGCCAAGTCCTCAAGCCCATGAATCTACACTACTGGAGGATCCCTTATGTTGCGGAGTTCTTCTTATGGCCTTCTATGCTGCTTTGATCTGGCTGAGAGGTACAAAGCACAACCTCAGTGCATTTGAAGAGTAAGGCCTGTGTACACATTCAGGTTTCAGATTAGATTTCAGGTGACTGGCAAAACTACATGAAATGGGACACACATATAGAAGAACAAAGCTATTTCTATGGCTTAGTTGACAAAGATGCAAAGACATTTTGCATACCAGCTTCAAATCAGATGATGTATTTTTCTTCCAGCTAACTGAAAAATTCAGAGTGGACCTTTTACATTTCATATTGTTTAAATTACCTCTTTGCATTTAACTATAGCAAGCTAGCCATAAATCATTTTGGCTTGATTTTCTCTTGATAATTATTTATTGATCTGGCCCCCAAGTGAAATAATAGATAACACTGAGATAGATTAAAGAAAGTAAATGAATGAATAGCCTATTTAGCTGGAAGTTTTAAACATTCAGAATAGCTTTCTCTGGGTATGCAGCTGTGGTAGGGGATCATAGCTATGCTTCCACAAAAATGCTCTTAGCATAACAATGCAATTTCCTTCTGAATTTCTCTGTAAACTCATTCCATCTCCCTTCTAGTCTAGAAAACTAATGGCATTTTACTGGCCAGACAGTACTGCTGTGTAGGGCAACAGATTCTACTGCCTCCCATTCTCTCCTGAGATGGGATAACTCTGATGATAAATGGTAGTTTGAGATTAAGACAGTGTCTGACTTCCAACAGAGAGGTCTACACAATTTATCACTCGTGGGTGTAATGGGCAACAATGCATTTAATAAACAATCCCCAGTCTAAAGTTCGGACAGAAGGCTACAATATGATTTTTGTTGTAGTTTAAACAGAGAAGCTTTTGTGATACACTACAGGTGAATTTAGTTTCATGTAAGTGTTATAGCATGTAGATAGAAGGCTTGGTTGAACGTTTTCCAACAATTCATTTTTCCAATAGGACATTGTATCAAAACAGTTTAATCAGAAAAAAATAATGATGTCTCCTTTCTGTGAACTTTTTTGCATTTTCACCAGAAAAAAAAAAGTTCTCCAAAGACAGAAAGCTTTGTTTTTCAGCAAAACAATTTATTCTTTTTCTATGAAATGTCCATTTTTACTTATTTATTTTGCAGGAAAAAAAATGTCTGGCCAGCCCTAGTAGATAGGGTCTGAATGGTTAGCAATGTGGATTAAATTACTGGAATACATTATAGGGCCCGCTTACTCTTTCTGAGTAATACCTTTCTTTATAAGCAGTGCCGCTGAAGCTAGGGAGGCTGTTGAATAAAGTAGTTCCCAATGGGCTAAATTGTGAGCCTATTTCTACAGTTGTTTTGAATCATCCCACAGCAGGTCAAAAATACTATTGATTTCTGCAGAATGGTCCAACTATACTTTTCTAAAAATTCTATGAGTTATATGCATGGAAAGTCACCCATTTGAACACATTTTCGGTGGAAATTTTAGATCTTGTTGGTAAAGTGCAATTGTCTGCAGAAAAATGCAGAATACAGAGTACCTAGGGTGGTTTGGAGAGAACAGTTATAAATGTACAAATGAGATAAGTAGCAAAAAACCCCTTTTAACCCAAAGAGGTTGAAACTACCTCAGCAGCAAAAGGATTCAGTTAATTTAATCATTGTCATACAATATCACAAGAAATGGAAGCTTGTTTTCGAACAGGTGTAAACATTAGGTAAAAGTCAAGGATCATACTTTTCGAAGCTAGTTAGAGGGTATGCTGAAAGATTTTACATCCATTGTCTCCAGTGGATTTTTTTTTTTTATCATCTGTCTTCAATTCAGGTCATGACAGATCTTGTCTCTGCATGTTTACAGCTTCAAAGATATTTGTTTCTCTGTAACAAAGCATTCTTAGAGCTAATCCAAGGCGCTGTGTACCCCGAACAATAAAATTTGAGAATAGTTTCTGCAGGGGTACAATGATCTGACCCCACACAAGAGTTTGTAACATTTGCGAGATTATGCCATCCAATATACTTCTAAAAGCAGGAACTTTAGCATGGCAAGGCTGAAGCTGTTGCAGAACTGAGCTCATCCCCCAAGAGAGAGGAGTTTTTTGCTTTTACCCTCATAAGAAACCTGGCTTTAAGCACTCATCCCAGGTTTACAGGGGTATTCCTAGAACAGAATGTCCATTACTAGCCTTTGTGAGCACGTGCAATATGAGCCATCTCCTGCAACAATTAAATCAATGGGAGTTTTGTCATCAACATTAATGGGAGCAGGATATCCCTCTGACATTATTGCTCCCCAGTGAGAATGCATGTAGGAGTGAAGACAACAGAGTACAGAGCAAGCCCTGGGACACAGGAACCCCAGAGGCCCAGGAGAGAGAGACAATACGGAAGCCACTTCTCCCTGCATGCTGAACACCCCAGGAGAGCCAATGTTGGGGGTTAGGGTACGTGATCGTGACTCTGGCTCTTTGCACACCAGCAAGTGCCAGGAGGCTGGCACTCGGGAAGTGCCCAATAAAGGTCTCTGCCCACAATGCTCAGGTATGAAATATACTCCTGACTAATAGGCATATCTCCAGTCACTGCTTCTTGAGTGTACACCTGCTTCCTCACCCATGTATGCAGGCAGAACTCCAAATTATGAGCCTTAACTGAGTCCATAGTTTCATGTATAACTTACAGAATCATGATATGGATTTAGACGAAAATGAAGAATATCCAGGGTTGTCATTAATGACAATAACATTTTTGGAAGGGATACTGAACCTTGTGCTTCAGGGTTTAAGTCAATCTCTAATTATTACAGACTAGGATGAGGTCAGACTAATGTGGCAGGACATCTGCTACTGCAGGGTTCTTACACCTTCCTCTAAAGCAGTGACCCTCAATTTTTCCAGACTACTGTACCCCTTTCAGGAGTCTGATTTGTCTTGCTTACCCCCAGGTTTCACCTCACTTAAAAAGTACTTGTTTACAAAATCAGACATCAAAATACAAAAGTGTCGCAGCACATGATTACTGGAAAATTTCTTACTTTCTCATTTTTACCATATAATTATAAAATAAATCAATTGGAATATAAACATTGTACTTACCTTTCAGTGTATAGTATATAGAGCAGTATAAACAAATCATTGTCTGTATGAAATTTTAGTTTGTACTGACTTCGCTAGTGCTTTTTATGTAGCCTGTTGTAAAACTAAGCAAATGTCAAGATGTGTTGATGTATCCCCTGGATGACCTCTGCATACCCCGAGGGGTACTTGTACCCCTAGTTGAGAACCACTGCTCCAAAGCATCAGGTACTGACGACTGTCAGACAGGATATTGGACTAAGTTGACCATGTGTCTGATCCAGTCTGGCAATTTCACAGTTCTTACTCACAAACCTGAATACCGTGCAGACCAAAGCTGTTTAAAACAAAAAAGGGGGAAAATGTTCAAAATATTTCCCCTCAGTTTTTGGAAGGTGGTAGACCCGTGCAAGAACACCCTGCCAGATCCTTGTTTCTTGCATTCTTTTTCAGAGAACTATAACCCATGGTGCTTTAACTGCAGGGTTTTAGAATTCTCTTTTTCCATGCTGATAGATTTTTAATATTCTCTCTCATTACACCTTCCTCACTTGGGTAAGCTTGTTCAGGCTTTATACCATATTAATACGTGTGTTGCTTCCTTATTTTGTAGGCTACAGGGGACAAACAGCCCACTGGATTTAAATTAAAGCTCCTCGTCTTCTCTCCCTTTCCTTCAAGGAAAACATTTAAGGCCTGTTTAATATTCCTTTCCTGTTTTGAACCTAGGATTTTGGTTCTGTTTCTACTTAGAGACCATTTAATCCAAACACACTGTCAGATGGAAGGCATTCTATTGGTACTGATATGGACCACCCCAAGACTCCCATTGACTCACCCAAAGTTGCGCAGAAAGGGTAGGGAAGAGCATGGACCTGCACCCATATCTCCTGAGCCCCAGTCCAGTGCCTTAATCACAAGATGATCCTTCCTCACTATGCTGTATGAATCCATCACTCTTTTTTCTATAAGGCGCATAATATAACTGGTATATTGAGGATAGTTTTAATTTAGTTTCTCTTTGTAAGTAGTTCAGGGATGCTTATTTTAGAAGATGAGTGCAATCACACATCTGAGATTCTTTCTGCCAGAGGGTCTCAATGCAGCAATATGCCCCCTAAATACCACTTAAAGCAAAAACATGTTTCCCAAAAGAATTAGATTTGCTATATTTTAATAAATGGCTCTCTTCTCTTAGTTCTGCAAACTGTGACTTGTGTAGGGGATATCCATCAAGTATAATCTACTTTGCCATAGAATCCTGAAAGACATGTTTTTAAAATTTTAGAACATTTTCAAATGTCACATTTTAAAAGTACATGTACAAACTGAATGCTAACAACCACCTCACCCCGTGCATGTATTCACATATATTAATGAGAGAGGGTCTCAAATGGAGTGATCATAATGCCTCAGTAGATGCTATTTCTGTTCACCTATTACAACTAACTATATATCCTGACCCTACACAGAAAACATTCCTAATATCAGTGATAATTGACTTTATGGAGCAGTGCTGACCCTGAAAGAGACTTGTAAGAGCTCTCTTTCACAGTCTGAGTTTGCCAACTGTTGCTTGTCAGCTTCCCTACTATTATTTCATTGTCATTATCACCATCATCAGTTCTAAACCTGTTACAAATAATTTGAATGACCTGTCCCCCCACCCCATACTTCTTTAGAACATGACGTGTTCATTTCACTTTTTAACATCTTCTGTTTTTTTAGCAAACTATTCATTTTGTCTGGAAACAAATTACTAGGGTAAAAGGGCATTTCAAGATGATTGAAAATGTACCTCTCAAGCTTTTGCTTTTTCCATTTCCCAGCTAGTATTGCTGAAAAGGTGGTTAGGAAATGCTATTGTAAAGGCAAACACTTTTTCCATTTCAGTGTGCTTCTCTTTGTATCCATCTCCTCATTCAGAGATCCTGATGAAATAAACAGCTACACTTATAAGTGAGCGATTGAGGATATACATATGGGGAGGATGTTTATTTGTATTTGAAACAGGTCTTTACAGTAGGTGCACAATAAAATTCACAGCTGAGAACAGAAAGAGGTCTACATTTTGTAGCTACAGTGGTCGTAATTATAAAATGGGACAGGTGTAGTATATAGAGTTTTGTTTTGTATTGTTTTGAAAGATTCTATCCACATGAGATGTTCTCTACATTTAAAAGTGAACCCTAGCCCTTTAGGCACAGATGTGATGATCTAGGGTGATGTGTAAGCCATATTGTGACTCAAACACACTTGATTTGAAGTTCTCTCCCGGCTTCCTCCTGGGCAGCAGGGTATAAGGGACAAACTAAAACTCAAAGTATCCACAGGTTGGAGTTCTGGGGAAAGCGTTCTTGAGAGATTGGAGTGTGTTGGGGTCTCTAGAATAGGTACCAGGCACAATCTATGCCTCAGAAGTGAAACAAACAGGCCCAAGACAGATGGTGACTGGAGCCTGCTCAGTTGCACAAAGGCTGTGTCTACACTGCACGCCACTGGCAGCAGCGTGAAGGGTATGTGTAGCTACACACCACAGGGACAAGCAAGCTGCATCCACATTGTGGTGTGTAGTTATACAAGTCAGTGAAAGGCCCTGGCATGGGGGAGGCAATGAAGAAAGGTTCTAGAAGCTCCCTGCAGTGGGGAAAGATGCTGGCAGCACGACACTACTCAAAATGGCAGCGGGGGAAGCCCTGCTTGGGTACATAGAGAGCCACGTAGGGTACGTACCCTAAAGGTCCAGGTTTGTCTTTACTCACCCAAGTGGTGCCTCTCTGTCTACAAAGCTATTTATACTTGTGCTGAGGGGACATGCAGTGTACATACTCTATAGGCCACTATAAGGAGTGTGCAGTGCAGACGTACCCACAGATCCTGCATGTGGGTCCAAACAGCTGTCTGGGGAGAATTCAGCAAGGGGAGCTTGACCAGAACTTTGATACAGTCTAAGGGGAGCTGGCCTGAGGATGTCCCACCATAATGTAACCTCTTGAATAACTGTCCCCAGAAGTGGGTGCTGAGCCCTTCTAAAAATTATGATCATGGTGCACAAGAGTATGGGACTCAGACTATATGAAAGTGGGATCGAGTAAAGTTGATGTTTCAGGGTAGTGTCTGAAGGCCAGCTTCTGCTAACCAGCCACTTCTGAGTTTTTCTGTGAGCCTTAATATATTTTGTTCACAATTTTCCATGTCTGCATAACAATTATAAGAAATTAAAATTGGAGTGAAAAATCCAGGACAGTTCAAGTTGTAGTCATTTCCTGAGCCCTCCCTTCTATTTCATTAATCATCATTCTCTGTCTTATTTTTAATATTGTTCATCTGAGATTGTTTCTACAGATTCCCGCTGTTGATTCCCAGCTCTTTTTACCTTTGTACTCAGTGCTGTTAGTTCATAATTTTATGAATGAATGAACTTAAGCAATGGCATTGAGCATAGTGTTAGCACACCATTGCACTATTCGATCAATAACATGTCTTAAAGGGGAGACTTCAATTGCTTAGGTAAGCTCTATAGCCCTACTGCGGCTATGGCAGGGTTAAAGAGCTGCAGCTGTTTTCCTCAATTCCATGGTGCTGGAAATCAATATATGTAAATCCTGGGGTACCAGGATAAATAGAGCTGGTCAGAACATTTTCATCTAAATATGCTATTTTGTCAAAGCACGTCAATTTCCACAAAACTTTTGTCGGGAGACTCTAGCTAGGTGGGCTAGGGAACTGGTCTGGGATGTGGGAGACCTAGATTCACACTCTTGGTTACAGTGGTCTGGACTGAAAAGCTCTGCTCTGAATCAGGCAGAATAGGGACTCAAAGCTGAGTCTCCCATATCTCAAGCTTGTATCCTAACTCCTAGGCTATAAATGCAGATACCTGCTCCCATTTTTGCAAAAACATTCAGAAGGTTTTGTTTTCATTCCTATGCGGAAAGAAAACAGTTTGCACAAGCTCTAAAGTTGCTACGGAACAGAATAGTTGTCCCCATGTCAAACTAGAGCTAAGCCTATTCAACAGCCCCCAGCACCTCCCAAAGACTGACATGTCAGGAATGCTAACTACAGATTATAATAATGAGGTTTTTTTTGTGTTATATCTTAAGGGACATTTTAATCTAATCGTTTAACTGTTGAGACAGTGAGGATTATAATTAAAGTTAAATAACACAATTTCCGCAATTTCTAATTTCCTAATTGCTATTTCAGGTTTGTAAGTGTGCATCAAAATGTCAGTCTACTTCTACCAAACACAGAACTCTTCAAATGTCAGTGAGCAGAGGAAAGAAGAATTTCATCAAAATAAAAAAGGTTTGAGACGTCCATGACTGTAATTTAAAATGCACAGTATCAGATGGTGTGAAATAAAACTGCTGCATTACATAGAAAGAGTTAGCTTCAACGTTGTATACAACAGATTAGGGATGTGCAAACTGTCTATTTCAGAATCACAACATCCCTGCCCCTGCTGAGATGTCAGATAGACCTGGCTTAAATTAGCTGGTGAAAGTTCCAGGTCCCGTCTGTCAGACTGTGCCATGCTTGGCGAACAGCGCACACAGGGTTGAAAACACTGTGTAAACAATGAGATGGAGCATTCAAAGGGCACAAACTAGCTTGCTTCTGCAGCATTTCCACTCACTCAGAGCTGGCTTTAGCATTTTTGAACAGGCCTGCAAAAGAATTTTTCACCCCTGCTATGTTCCCAAAACATAACTGACTCTTGAACACTGCACTGTGCACAGGGCTGGGTGGAGGAGTCTGGGAAAGGTTAGCAAGAGTCCTCTTGGGGATACAACTGATTCGTTTGATATTCAAAATGCCTATGTGTTTTTGGTGGGTAGAAAGGAAGGTATTTAAGTCCTCACTCTCCCAACCTCCTGCCCCACAGTTACCCTCTAAACTTCTGCTGCAGGAGTGGGGCCCAACTACTTATGGAGACTGTGCGTAACTGATTAAAATATATGCTGAATAGTTTGTGAATGAGCGTCAGCTGTATTGGGTGCTTGTAAACTGTTCATACTGGATTATTAACTACTTATGATTCAATTACAGACTGGTCAGCTAGAGTAAGAGGTCACTGTTTCTGTTCCATGATTAGATGGCAAACTCTTTTTAACTAAATAGAATGAGGGACTCAGGCTATGTCTACCCTACCGGCCTTACAGCAGCACAACTGCACCACTGCAGCAATGGGGCAGCTCTCCCGTTGGCGGAATTAAACCACTCCTAACAAGCGGCGCTGGCTATGTCGGCGGGCGAGCGTCTCTCGCCATAGTGCTATCTACAGCGGCGCTTTTGCTGAAGAAACGTACATCAGTCAAGGGGTGTTTTTTTCAGACCCCAACTGACAAAAATATTAACCGACAAAAGTGCTAGTGTAGACATAGCCTAGCGGCGACCAAACATCAAATTCTCACTTGTTCATGGCTATGTATTCAGACTACGAACAACCATTTCTTAAAAGTTAAGCAAAAATCCCAACAACCTCAAGCTCCCAACCCACAGGAGTATTTACGAGTCGTGAATAAGGGATAAAGACATGAGTTGAACTGAACAGCTGATGGAAATATGAATAAATGTTCATAAACACTATGGACCAGATTGCTAGCTCTGTTGAATTCCATGGAGCTGCACGATTTAAAAAAGCTGTGGAACTGATCCCATTTTGGTGGTATTGGAACAACTCTACTCTTAACCCAAAGAATCATTGGCCTCCCTGCTGAAACGCCCAACAAACTTGCTATTTATACTGTGATGTGAGCATCCCTTGTGCCCCTCCACTGTAAATGAGAGTGAAGTCATTCAGAGAGGCCACTATCAAGCAAATATTGATTATTTAAAATAATAAATAACCAATGGATTATTGATAATGGATAAAATTATAACCAATACAAGTTATTAAACTAGGCTGGATTTGAACTGAAGTTATACCTACCAAAGGATTTTTCCTGAGTAGTGCTAAGAGCTATAAAATATTCTTATTTGTTTTAGTGTATGACACAGAGCATTGCATTTGCTGGATCCATACCAGCACCGTTCTCTTTCTAAGATGTATAGTATGATTTGTCCCTGACACTTCAGGGGTTAACCACCATTTTTAGAAAACAGTCCTTTAGATTACTCAAAGGATAGGTCGGTATTGTCATCTGTCAGCTTTAGGACAGGAGTTTAAAGAGGAACTTGTACAATAGTATTTTATGTTGAAAAGGAAGGATAAATACCATGACTCTGTTTTCATCTAGTGTCTTCAGTTGTCATTAGCAATTCAGTAACTTCTGTATCAGTAATGATCAATGATACTTAGTGAACTGGCTATTTTATGTGATTTAAAGGTCAGACTACAAAGAATTACAGAAATATAAAATAAGAATCCCCTTTTCCCCCTGGCAAAGACACAAATCAATGTGGATGAAAATCTACTTTTACATTAAAGAACAGAGGTTTGTAGTAAAATAATGAACACAACCGATTTCAATGTGTTATCCTTATGTAGGTTACTGTACTTTTCTATTGCAATAAATATTGCAAGTGGCCAACGGTGAATCCTAGGACATCTTTTTGCAACTTCAGCGCTGTATTTCTTAATTGTTTCTTCTCATCCACAGTCAGGAACTATAGTCTTATATAATCCTTTCTTTTTAAAAGGATCTGCTTTCATAGTTGGGGGTGGGGGTGGGAGGAGAGGAGTCTCTTTTGTTGAATAAGAACATCCATCATAGTTTAAACAGAATTTCGGCAATGACAGATACCTTAGCTAGATAAGATGATATTACTGCTTCCTTTTTTCCTCCTTTTTCTTATACAGTGAGATTTATATGGAGAGTAAATTATCACACCAAGTAAGTAACAAAGTCAGCCCCCATCTTCTGAGATTCCTGTTACATACCCCCTTGAACTGATTGTCTTGTTGTTTGAAGGACATGTGAAGTGGATTCTGATTTCAGTGCTCTCAGTATCAAATATTTCTGTTCGCTACGCTGAGTGCTAATGCTGGCTGAAATATTTTTTCTAGTAGAAGGTTATTGGGCAGGAATTATATTGCTACTGGATTTTTGCTACAGGCTGTTGAGAATCTGAATTTTTTTTAAATGAAGAGGCTATGAATGTCAGCATTTGCTGTTTAAAATACATGTTATGTGCTTTCAGGAGTCTATTTTAAACTGTGTTATCTAAAATGGAAAAAAGATTAAGTCCATTAATAGAAATTAAGATTTGTGATATTGTTGAAATGTCTGCATCGGACAGCAAAAATCTCCTGTTTGGCCAATTAATAGTGCGGAAGGCACCTGTCTCTTGACCATGGGGTCCAAGCTATTACACAGCTTTATTCAGTTACAGTGCCTGACAGTACAATATTAGAATAAAGACTTCCCAGGCTAAGTCATGAAAGACATATTTAGCATGTTTCTATTTCAATAGAAATTTACAACTGAACACAAAAAATAAGTTACAGTTAAGTGGTTCTAGGAATCAGCATAAAAAGACAATCTACTGATTCCAATAATGTCACATGTTCGCACAGCATCCCTCCGATGATAATATTTCCCCCCTGCTAGAATGAAATTCACCATAGTTCAGAGGACCCCCACACAAGGCCTTCTGTCCCACTTAAACCTAAGGGTCAGATACTCAGTGTAAACTATGTTGTGTAAGCAAGGTAAGATACAATGATATAAAGAGGCTGAAGAGCTAGGCATTAAAAGTGGGGCTCAGGTAATGCATAGACTATGTAAACAAATGTAAAATAAATACATTTTGCTGCCAATGAAACTGCTGACTAATAAATCACCCAGGATTAGATCCATTCATAATGCACTGCCCCATCTATTAAAATTAAATGAAACTGATCTGCTAGGAAACATGGATTTTTGTTTTTTTAAGGTGGGCCAGGACTGAGATACAGATATCCTCCAAAGGTGAAATTTAATTATCCCTCAGATTCAAAATGAGCAGAATCTTTGTCCTAACCAAGAATTGCAGGGGGCAGGAGAAGGAATGAGAAATTTAAAAACACTCCCTCTGCCTCAGCACTGGACTCCAGGCTAAGAACAGCCTGTCTACAGGTGCCACTCCAGCGTACAGACAGAATTGCCAAACCACTGGATCCGTGTGATGTGCAGATACAGAGGTCTCGCTGTCAGACTGAATCCAAGCAACTGGGGATAAAATATGTTTAAGTTAAAGAATGTACACGAGTGAGAGAATACAAACAAACAAGTTAGAGACAGAACTGAAGACAAGGCACCTGAGGTTTCAATTCAGGATGTGAAACACATTTTGGCTTGTGACAGTAATGGTCTGTTACTGATGGGAGGGACGGAGCTTGCAAGGGCTCATGGGAATTCCTGTTAATTTTCCTACGATCTTAGCTCTTCCGCCTGTGAGTGCTGCCACTGGGCAAACTACTGTCATGGTATAAACAAAGAGGGTACAAGCTGAGATGGCCTTATAGCCCATGGCCCCTGAGACCTGTGGGGCAAGTGAGGGTGAAGATTGCTGTGGGAGGCAGGAATGGTGGTGCATTTAAGAGAAAGGGAAAAAACATCCTGTGGCTGGTCTTCCTTTTTCCCATGGGCCGGCTTTACTGCCCACTGAAGTCAGTCGGAGTCTTCCCACGAAATTGAATGGGCATTGGAGCAGGTCCTAGGGCAGCTGTCGCTTCTCTTAGCATGCCCCAGCTTCTGCTTCATGGACCCATGACTCACTTACTGAGCCATTAATGGACCCTGCCTTGGAAGAGCAGAGAGCCCTCTGCCAAAGCACGATGGAGGGTAACCAGGAAAGATGATAATCGATCAGGGAAATGCTGGATGGACAAAGGAATCAGGAAAGTATAGGGGAAAAAAGGGGGGGGGGGAGGGAAAGAGGTATGAATCACCAACAGGGAGCAAACAAGAAGGGTGTAATTAGGGGAGGAGTGTGGTGGGGATGTCTGTAAGTACCCAGGTACAAACTCTTGCTGCTTATGATCAAAACAGGAAGTCTTTAGTAGGTCAGCTACAGCCTGTGCTTGTAAGATCCTCACCTGTGATCCCGTCAGCTTATTTGACTAGAATTAAACAAGTTGCCCCTGTGGCAGGAATGAGGAAGACTCATTAAGTCAAGGAACTAAATAGTCATCTCCTGAACTTTGTTGCTGTTGATTTTCCCTTTCATACTATACTAGATTTGCCATCAGTCCTAATCAAACTGAATATAAGAGAAGAGTTGGTTGGAAACAATTTTCATCAGTATTTTTGTGCAATGTTGTATCTTTCTTTGGTTGCTAGGAAACTTTGAAGGAAGCTTTCTGGAAAACCCTAAAAAGAGCCAGCCCGCCCACCCAGGAGGGAATAAAAGAGGAAATGGAGAAGTTGAGAGATTACTTTCTGATCTCAGCTCTTCTGAGTACAGCCAGTGTCGCTCTATGGCACTCAGTGGATTTATTCTGGCACAATGTAAATCAGAACCAGGTCCAAAATCCTATTGGAATAAAACTGTATAGTTACAAAGAGCTATTTGGGGGAAGTAAACCTTTCCGTTGGCTATTAGCCTTGGAACCTCCACTGAGAGGGACTGCCCAATTAACATATTAATGAAGGTTGGCCTCAGATGCAGTGACTGAGAGTGATTAAGGGCAAATGATGTATATTAATGTGAGGGAAATATTCATGCATGTTTGGGGCTGAATGAACCATGACTCATTTAAAATCCAAACAGAAATGCAGTTTGTGCATCTTGGTCTGGTCCAGAACAGGAGGAAATTCTAAATCAGGGACTAAACACTTCAATTGCCAAACACCAATTAACCCTGGGACATAGACATTGGCTTGTACAATTAGACACTGAGCTGACAGGCAGAGTCACACAGCTTAAGCCTGTGAGAGGAAAAAAGGTTGTTTTCTGCAAGGTAGAGGAAATATTTCACTGCTTTGCAACTGTGCTTTCCATAGTATTGGTCTAGATACATTTACATGGTTTAACTTGAACCTTTTGTTTATCTTCCATGCAATTGCCACCCCACAAAAAATTCCCCAAACATTAGAAACGTCTCAAATTGATGTTCAGATCTGTTCACTGGGATAGCTAATAGGTACCTCAGAGAAGGAAACTAAACTCTGACCTTGGAGGAGATCAGCCAGGAGTAGGTATGGCAGTAGATCTGTGGCAGGAGGTAGGCTGTAATTCTCCCTCCCCAAACAATGCAAGAAAAAGGCTATCAAATGGCATTGTGAGCACAAGGAGAGCCAAATAATCTGAAAAGCATGAGGTGTAGGAAAGGCATCTCTCTCAATACTTGTGCTTCTCTCATACAAATATAAAACTGTAAACTAGCAAAGGGGTTCTCAAACTTTATTGCACCGTGACCCCTTTCTGACAACAAAAATTACTACATGACCCCAGGAGGGGAGCGGGGGACTGAAGCCTGAGCCTGCCCTGGGCAGGTGGGCCAGAGCCAAAGCCCAAGCCTTGGGCTTTGGTCCTGGGCCCCAGCAAGTCTAATGCCAGCCCTGGCGACTCCATTTAAAAGGGTTCATGAGCCATTTTGGGGTCCCGACCCAGAGTTTGAGAACTGCTGATCTAGCAAATTCCAAAGTACATCAGTGGAGCCCACCACCTGATGCCAGAGCACAGTTCTGTAATTCTATCTATACAGAGCTGTAGGCAGGTCTGGCAAAACATTTCTCTGTCTTTATAATTCAGTTCACAGCTGTTTCTCCTCTGAGTAAACAAAATTTAGTCTGAAGTGGGAAGGCTGAATTGTTAACCCAAGTCACCGATATTTCCTTGAATTAAGTGATGTGGGTTACTATTCATGCTGTTTTCTGGTGTATATGTAAACTTGTAAATTCTGTAGTTTTACTTCTTCACTGGGGCCTCGATTCCCTCCTTCCCCCTGCATCAGAAAATTTTCTATTAAGAGAATTAACCTCTACATTCTGCCATTCTGTCTCCTTTTTTAAAAATTAAAATCCATAAGATGATCTACACTGAAGAACTCGTAAATGAGGTTATTCCATTTAACAAGACAGAGATATAGGAGTTTACGTTGCCCCCAAATCCAGTTTTGACAAACCCTGAAGTTAAAAGCCATGTCCATAGTACGCAGACTATTCCATGCCAGACATTCCCAACAATGATCAATCCCAATCTTGATCAATCGGAAACCCAATTGTCATAGACAATGTGTCTCTAGCTCTAGCAACCTTATTTGTTTTAAAATGATATCATCTTCTAACCTTAGGTTGAGAGAACTTTTAGATTCCCCCAGCTGCATCATCAAAACACATTCAGTCATAGAATTACTTAACAAGATAGTAAAATCTAAGCCATTACAGTCGGCAGAAAACCATATTTAGAGATTCCAAAGACTTGTTTCAAATATTGTTTATGTTGTTGGTAAGGTCCTCTAATTGTAGATTTGCTAAAAACCTTGGGAAACAGGCTATGTCTACACTACGCACCCTTTAGATAGACAGCTGTGCTGCTACAGCCGTGCTGATAAAAGTTATGTAGTGTAGCTGCTTGTCTGTCGGCGGGAGAGAACTTCCATCCCCCAACAAGCAGCGATCGCTTTGTTGGCAGGAGAGTTCTCCCTCTGACAAAGCACTACTCCCATGGGCGCTTTTTGTTGGTAAAACTTTTGTCATTCAGGGGTGTGGTTTTTTCACATCCCTGAATGACAAAAGTTTTACCGATGAAAGCAGTGTAGACAAAGCCTTAGGCTATGTCTACACTCAGCTTATGTCGCTCAGGAATGTGAATTCCTCCCACCCCCTCGAGTGACATAAGTTACACCGACATAAGCGCCGGCATGCACAGCGCCATGTTGATGAGAGAGCTTCTCCCGCCAACATAGCTTCTGTTGCTTGCGGAGGTGGTTTTATTGTGCCGATGGAAGAGCTCTTTCCTGTTGGCGTAGAGCGTCTTCACCAGAAGTGTTGCACTGGCACAGTTGCATTGGTGCAGCTGTGCCACTGCAGGGCTATATGCGTAGACATGCCCTGACTAATTTAAGTTACGACACAGATCAAGTTGTCCATCTTACTAGTTAGAGAGACCAGGTGGGTGAGGTATTATCTTTTATTGGACCAACTTCTGCTGGCAAGAGAGACCAGCTTTTGAGCTACACTGAGTACCTTTTCCAGACCTATGGAAGAGCTTTGAGTGTCACAGCTAAATACAAAGTCAAAGTGATAGTTTAACATAAGTAGTTAGCACATATTCTAAAGGTGAAGTGGCCTGTTAACAACTCTGTAGTCAGAGGGGAAAAAAAGTGGGGGGTTAATGGGTTACAGATTGTTGTAATAACTGAGCCATAAATCCAGTGTCTTTATTAAGACCATGATTTTTAGTGTCTAGCAAAGTTATGAGTTTACGCTCCCAGACTTGTTTTTTGAAATTGTTGTGCAGGTTTCCTTTAAGGATGGGGACTGATCACTCTAACTGACCTATCACTTTGTGAAAAGTGTTCACCCAGAGGTGATATGGTGTTTGTCTCTTATTTTCCTATGTGAGTTTGTTCGCTGCTACAGCGATCAATCTCCCCCACAACGCACCTTTCAAGATCCATGGTCTCTCACATGCCTATCACACCATGTGTTGTGCCTCATCCAGTGCACTAAATGCCCCAATAACAACTATGGGGGTGAAACCAGACAATCACTATTGTCTCGAATGAACTCACACAGGAAAATGATAACAAAACCAGAAACACCCTATCACCTGTGGATGAGCACTTTTCACAAAGCAGTCACTCTGTATCTCACTTATCAGGCCTCACCCTCAAAGGAAACTGCAGAACGCCTTCAAAAAATAAAGCTGGGAGCTTAAATTAATAACTTTGCTAGATACTACAAATCATGGACTGAACGGAGATACTGGCTTATTACAACGTGTAACCCACTAACCCCCCCTTTTTGTCCTATGATTACAGGTGTGTCAATAGGCCACTTCAACTTGAATGGTCCCTTAGAATATGTGCTAACTATCTGTTCAACCTTGTATTTAGGTGTGACACACTGAGTACATTTCCAAGACCGGAGGAAGAGCTCTGTGTAGCTTAAAAGCATGTCTTGCTCACCAACAGAAGTTAGATATAAAAGATATTATCTCACCCACCTTGTCTCTCTAATAACCTGGGACTGACATGGCTACAATACCACTGTATACATCTTTCTATTTAGTCATATAGGCCCAAATTTTCACAAACTGATCACTGATCTGGGGACACTTCAGTTTTTGACACATTTTGGGCCCAATTTTCATAAATTGGAGTCAGTGAGAGCTGCAGTGCTCATCACTTCTGCAAATCAGGCCCAAGTCAATGGCCAAGTTCAAAAGTTTGGGACATATGCTTATTGAGAAAGACTAAGTCTGAAGAACAATTAGTTTTCTTTCATCTGTCTATATTAAAGTTTTGCTCGTCACTTTTTCCACCAAGCAAACATCATTTTCAGTTCCACTAATACAAGTGATTAGCATCTAGTTTTTATTCAATGTTATTAAGAGTCAAGAAGGGAGACACTAATGTGTCTTCACCTGATTTAACTTTAAAACTTGTTGACTCATTGGATTTTGCTCTATAAGCATTTTCTTCAGCATTCCTCCTTCCATAGCTGCAAACACCTGTAAAATTAGTATTGCCAGGGGAAAAGGGGGACACATATTCCCTACTGGCTTATGCAAAGTTTCTGCAGATCCGGAAATACATTTTTATGGGGATCATTTTGCAAATAGATAGCCATAATAAACCTCTTTGTGGGCTATTGCAGTCGCTATCAAGAGGATGTCCAGAATTGCAATACTGAGAAGCCCAAGGCCTATACTTAATGTGCAGGTACAGCTCCAGACAACTTATCAAAATAATTCATATAAACCACAGTATTTGCTTTTACTTGTATATAGGCACAAGGATTTAATATTGTTTGAATTCACCAGCGTTAAAAGCCAGCAACTGGTCAGATTTGTTTTCACCCTATATTTGAAGATTCCATGTTTTTGGGCAGCATCTGCATCACAGATTCCAAGGCATCTAGTCTGACCTCCTCTATGGCCTGTGCTATACAACTTCCCCAAAATAATTCCTGGACCATAGCTTTTAGAAAAATATTCACACTCTTGACTGAAAATGGAGAATCCACCACAACTCTGGGTTAACTGGTTATCTTCCAGCCATTGTATTGTGACTTTGTAAGACTGAAGACCCCAAAGGACCTGCAGTAGCTAAAATTGCCCCACTGGGAGTTCTGTGGACTGGGAGAAACTAATGTACTAGGACTTTGGTTTTTAAACTGAAAATAAAATATATTATTGGGGCTGAACATAAGAATGGCCATACTGGGTAAGACCAGTGGTCCATCTAGCTCAGTATCCTGCCCTCTGACAGTAGCCAATGGCAGATTCTTCAGAGGGAATGAACAAAACAAGCAATCATTGCAAGATCCATCCTGTGTTGTCCACTCAAAGCTTCTGGCAATCAGAGGCTAGGAACACCCAGAACACTGGATTGCGTGCCTTACTATCTTGCCTAATAGCCATTGATGGACCTATTCTGCATGAATTTATCTAATTCTTTTTGGAACCCTTTTATAGTTTTGGCCCTCACATCATCCCCTGGAAATGAGTTCCACAGGTTGACTGTGCATTGTGTGAAGAAGTACTTCCTTATGTTTGTTTTAAACATTCTGCCCATTAATTTTATTGGGTGACCCCTGGTTCTTGTGTTATGTGAAGTGGTAAATAACACTTCCTTACACTTTCTCCACAGCATTTGTAATTTTTTAGACCTCTAGCATCTTTTTTAGACTCCTCCTAGTCATCTCTTTTGCAAGCTGAACAGTCCCGCAGAAGCTGTTCCATATCCTTTATCATTGTTGTTGCCCTTCTTGGTACCTTTTCCAATTCTAATATATCTTTTTTTGAGATGGGGTGACCAGAACTGCCCACAGTATTCAAGGTTTCAGTGTACCGTGGATCTATATAGTATCAGTATGATATTTTCTATCTTATTATCTCTGCCTTTCCTAAGGGTTCCTAACATGGTTAGCTTTTTTATTTTTTTTTTGGACTGCTGCTGCACACTGAGCAGATGTTTTCAGAGAACTATCCACAATGACGCCAAGATCTCTTTCTTGAATGGCAACAGCTAATTTAGACCCCATCATTTCGTATCTTTGGTGGCAATTATATTTTCCAATGTGCATCACTTTGCATTTATCAACATTAAATTTAATCTGCCATTTTGTTGCCCAGTCATTTATGAGAAATCCCAGTGTAACTCTTCGCAGTCTGCTTTGGACTTGACTATCTTGAATAATTTTTTTATCATATGCAAATTTTGCCACCTCACTGATTACCGCTTTTCCCAGATCATTTATGAATATGTTGAACAGCACTGATCCCTGTAGAGATCATTGGGGGATACCACGATTTACCTCTCTCTATTCTGAAAACTGACCATTTACTCCTCCCCTGTGTTTTCTATCTTTAAAACAGTTACTGACCCATGAGAGGACCTTCTCTCTTATCCCATGACTCCTTATTTTGCATAAGAGCCTTTGGTGAGGAACCTTGTCAAAGGCTTTCTGAAAGTCCAAGTATACTATATCCAGTGGGGATCACCCTGGTCCACGTTTGTTGACTCCCTCAAAGAATTCTAAGATTGGCAAGGCATGATTTCCCTTTACAAAAGCCATGTTGACTCTTCTCCAACATACCATTTTCACCTGTGTGTCTTAAAATTCTGTTCTTTACTGTAGTTTCAAACAATTTGTCTACTATTGAATTAGGCTTACTGGCCTGTAATTGCCAGTATCACCTCTAGAGCTTCTTTTAAAAATTGGTATCACAGCTATCCTCCAGTCATCTGGAACAGAGGCTGGTTTAAATGATAGGTTACATGCCACAGTTAACAGTTTCATATTTGAGTTCTTTCAGAACTCCTGGGTGAATACCATCTGGTCCTGGTGACTTATTACTGTTTAATTTATCAATTTGTTCCAAATCCTCTTTCATGGACACCTCAATCTGGGACAGTTCCTCAGACTTGCTACCTAAAAAAGAATGGCTCAACCTCCCTCACATCCTCTGCAGTGAAGACTGAAGCAAAGATGACTGACTGCAAAAGAAAAATGGATGTGTTGTAGCAATACTGCCTGTGAAATGTGTATGTGTTAACTGGGCAGAAAGAAAAATGGAAGTAAACTTGGAAAATAAGAGAAATATTAAATATTTGCACAGCCCCTTAAAATCTAGATCCTGCAGTAATGAGTAGCATTGTATGTCTCACTGGTAATTCTTCTGCAGCCAGGAAATATGATATTTCAGTAATTATGTAAGCAACATGTATTATTGATATCAATGGGGAAGACACCACTTCATTGGTATCTATACCTGGGATGAAAGAATACCCAATCTGCCGTCCATTTAGGGATGGTTGGTAAATTGTGAACCACCACTTTGTTGTTTCACACTGTCAGGAAATATAACTCCTGCGACAGCACATTTCCTTAGGGAGAAAGATATGACAACTGAAGCATCACACAGGAATGAACACCTCTTCCCAGAGCCTTGTAAGATTTATTTTTCATTCTGGTGAACAGTATTTAAAACCAAGGTAGGAAGAAAGCTCAACAAAAATTAAAACAAAAATTCAATGTGCAAAATACTCCGGGGTGAGCCTTGAGTGCTGCGACCTTGCAGGACACGTGAGAGCCTTGCCAACAGACAGTCAGCGTTTCAAGTCTTTGATGCAGTTCCTAGAAGCAGCAACTTTTGGAGCAGTACAGAGACAAACCCACCAAGGAGAGTCCTTACACACTGCAGAGCTGACTTTTTGTGTTATCTCCATTGATCTTTTAAACACTAGAAGTAAGAGCTTAGCACACAATCATGCAGTATTACTAGGTGACAAAAGATTTTTTGATGGGGGGTGGCGACAGTTAGAAAATATGGCATTTAGGAACAATGGGCCTGTTCCTGTTCCCATTCCCCTTAAGTCTCAGGCAAATATTCCATTTTATGGAAGGCATGTACTGTGGTGCTAATCTGCAGCATTGCTGGCCTATAAGTGTTTCCCAACAGATGGGACACTCAGAGCATTGTCTCAAAAGGAACTCTGGGATCCTTAGATAGGAAAGCTTTGGAACTCAGAATGTCCTGTATGAACTTGCCTTCTGCAAATTATCCATTGTCCTGAGAAATCTGTGTTCTGTGCACTGGTTATCAATGTAATGTGTTTCAATAGCATAATGCTACAACCTTATTATCCATCTATACCGTAGCTTCCCCTCTAAGATAAAGTGGCAAATTGCTCTACAGTGCGCAAAGATGCACTTATGTGAACTAGCAAGGGTTTTCCCCAGCATTAAGCACAACTGTTACAATAAATGGCCTCACTGCACGTTTTTTTCCCCAGTGCAGATCTTGAAAGGAGTCAATGATGTTTTCAGCAAAATATCAAAATCGAAGAGCGGTATCGACCCAATAGCCCTTACATACAAAAAAATCCAATTGATTTTAAAGGGGAATTTTGTTTTTTAATGATTACAGTATCAGAGCTAATATTTGGACTTTAAACTTGGAATTGAAAGTCAGAGAATAAAAAAGTTCCAATAAATTTGAGT
Organism: Natator depressus; assembly: GCF_965152275.1. Classification (NCBI taxonomy): domain Eukaryota; kingdom Metazoa; phylum Chordata; order Testudines; family Cheloniidae; genus Natator; species Natator depressus. The sequence goes on from NC_134244.1 coordinate 53,281,403, forward strand.
ATTCTGTGGTTTTCCAGGGCAATTATTCAATACAACATTTTGGATCTAGGTTATCAGGATAGGGAAGGAGAGGGCCAGTGCTTAGAACACATACCTGGGTCCCAGGATAAATTCCCTGCTCTGCCACTGACCACCTGTGTGAACTTGTGCAAGTCACTTAGCCACCTGTGCCTCAGTTCCTCATCTGTGAATTGGGGATAAGAGCACTGGCTACCTCACAAGGGTGTTGTGAGGATAATCAATTCATTAAAAAAAGTGAGGTGCTAGTGGGGGCCATTTAGTATCCAATATAGATAGGGCCTGATGTCAATGGATCAGGGCCCTAGTCACCACTGAGTAAAAATAACAGTATTGGCAACGTTGTATTATATACAAATTAACTTGCATTTGGGAAATTGTAATAAAGGGATTTTTAAAATGAATTTATCTTAAGAGCTATCCTCACTCATTTGTCACAGAAAAAAAAAGCTAGGAAAAACAACAAAGACCTGTCTTCATGTTGAAGACAATTCAGTCAAATTGACTGTACTTTATTTTTTCAGCACATTTCATGAGTTTGCTAAAAGGATCCAGAAGAATTATGAATATAAGAACAACCATATTGGGTCAGACCAAAGGTCCATTTAGCCCAGTATCCTGTCTTTCGACAGTGACCAACACTAGGTGCCTCAGAGAGAATGAACAGAACAGGTGATCATCAAGTGATCCATTCCCTGTCGCTCATTCCCAGCTTCTGGCAAACAGAGGCTAGGGACATCATCCCTGCCCATGCTGGCTAATAGCCACTGATGGACCTATCCTCCATGAATTTATCTAGTTCTTTTTTGAACCCTGTTATAGTCTTGGCCTTCACAACGTCCTCTGGCAAAAAGTGTCACAGGTTGACTGTGCGTTGTTTGAAAAATACTTCCTTTTATTTGTTTTAAACCTGCTGCCTATTAATTTCATTTGGTGACCTTAGTTCTTGTGTTATGAGAAGGAGTAAACAACACTTTCTTATTTACTTTCTCCACACCAGTCATGATTTTATAGACCTCAATCATATCTCCCCTTAGTCATCTCTTTTCCAAGCTGAAAAGTCCCAGTCTTTTTAATCTCTCATATGGAAGTCATTCCATACCCGTAATAATTTTTGTTGTCCTTTTCTGAACCTTTTCCAATTCCAATATATCTTTTTTGCGATGGGGCGACCACATCTGTACGCAGTATTCAAGATGTGGGAGTACCATGGATTTATATAGAGGCAATATGATATTTTCTGTCTTATTATCTATCCCTTTCTTAATGATGCCCAACATTATTTGCTTTTTTGACTGCCACTGCACGTTGAGTGGATGTTTTCAGAGAACTATCCACAATGACTCCAAGATCTCTTTCTTGAATGGCAACAACTAATTTAGATCCCATCATTTTGTATGTTTGGTGGCAATTATATTTTCCAATGTGCATCACTTTGCATTTATTAACATTGAATTTCATCTGCTATTTTGTTGCCTAGTCACCTAGTTCTGAGAGATCCTTTTGTAGCTCTTTGAATATTTATAATGAATATTTGTATACCCAGGGGGAAAAAAGTGACCTCAAACAAACACGTTACATTACTGCACTGAAACAAACCTTGGCCCGTAGAGAGCAATCACTTAGGCACATGCTTCACTTTGTGCTCATTAGAAGTGCCAGTGAGTCCACTTACTAGCTATAATGTTTCTGAAGAAATTATGACTCCTATCCCACCAAACACATAGGCATGTAACTTATGCATGTGGGCAGTCAATGAAAGGCACATAACTTTATGAATGTAGTTTAAATGTTTGTGGGATCAGGACGTATAGCTTTGTTAACTATATCAAAATTACTGTAAGTTACAGTTTCATGCTAATTTTTTTCCTTGAAAATATACTGTTTTTCTCCTGTAGTTTTCAAACACAATATAGGGTAAGTCTCTTATTACTTCGGGGTGTGATTCCCAGCTCCTGTACGCACCCTTGTGCTCTCTCATCTGATCTAGTGCTCTGAAAATAGTAGTGTAGCCAGGGGAGCACAGACAATGGCATGAGCTAGCTGTTCTTACTACGAACCCGCAGATTTCAGCCAGGTTTGTATTTGGACTGGCTAGCCTGTGCCACTCTGCTCCTGCTGTCCATGCCACCGAGGCTACGATATTATTTTTAGCGTGCTAGCTCAGACAAGAGCGAGTATGAGTATGTGTACAGGAGCTGGGCACCACCTCCCTAGCTCATGGTGTAGACATAGCTTTAGATGCTATGCTATAACCACCCATAGCGATTAGGTTGCATTAGCATCTAGAAGCTTCAACCATATTGGAGCCTCTTTGTCCTAGGGGCTGTACAAACATACAGTGAATGACTCTCCCTGCCCATAAGTGCGAGCTAGGGGCTCTATTTATACGGTTCCCCTGATCAGAAAGTGATTTCTGTAAAATCATTTGTAGTTAACTCCCTTCTCTCCCACCCCCTCCCTCATTTCTTTTTAAAATAAGGATTTCCCCACACGGTCAGCAGCCATGTTATCTGGGTTGGTGTTAGATAGCTTCCGAACAAGAGGCTTTCAAATGGCCATTGAGATTCTATCCCTACCAAAAGTAAAAGGAATCACTGAACTTGATGACATTGATGCCCCAAGGAGCCAAATGAGTGTCTACATGTTCTAAAACTCCACAGATAACAAAGCTTCCTTTTTTCTTTTTCATTGCAAGGGTGCAGTTTACTGCTCCAGAGCCCAGATACCTCAGTTTCCCAGGCCTCACTTTCTCCACATCAGTTTGATGCATCTCTCTGGTAGTGAGGTAGTTTAGTGGGATGATTTAATGAGCTAGTGAGCACTACAGTTTACACCCCCATAGTTCAAACTGCAGGGCCACATAGACATGCTGCAAGTTTACACTCATGGCACCTGAGGATGCGGAGGAGGAAAAGGTAGTTCTAAAGTCATCTTTCCATTCCATCCCCCATTCGGGACCAGTCAGGGGCCATTGGTCCCTGGAATAATTTAGAGCAGTGTAAGGGAAGGGCTGCTCTAAAATTTGCCAACCATGGTAGTCCCTTAGGGATTGCTGCACTGGCTGAAGATCAGACAATGCACATTGTGCTTCTCCTCTACTCTGGGCTGACACATTCCCTAACTGGGGGAGGAGGGGGATGGGAATGTATTGCTGTCAAAGCCAGTCCTCCATCATTTGTGGATTCCTTCTGTCAGACGGAATTCTTCACTGCCCCTGCAGGGCAGCTTTCTGGCTGCATTGCACTACTGGAACTAGGGCTGAGAAGTTGAAGCCAGCCCTTTAATTCTAATTCAACCATACCATATTCAAGCTAGTCTAAATAGGTAGTTATTCCTGATTAACTCCATGTGTGGATGATCTTATCCCAGAATATAAATGCCTTATTCCAAATTAGTTTACTCCCTTAATTCAGAAGAAGACACTCTTATCCTGGAATGGGAACATGCACGCATAAGTTAATTGGGAATAGTTAATTGGCTTTAAATTCGCACCCTACCTTATTCTGGATTAATTCACATGAATAGGCAAACCCTAATTTTTCTGTATATATGCAACAATATATTATTTTAGAACACAACAAAGAAGCAACTGGGCTTCCTTGAATTTTTTTATGGTCTAAAAGCCAATTGTGTGTGTGCGTGTGTGTGTGTGTGTAACATAAGAGTGATTTATTTTAAGATGTACAGTACACACTTCCCACATAATTGCTGGTTTACCCTACTGTAGTAGGTAAGCTTAATTGTATTTTAAATATTAACTTTCCTCTTTGCTGTTTAATCACTGAAAAATTGTGCTTCAAACATGCATGTCAATATTTCAGTTGGAGCTGATGGGGAACTATTTCTCCCAGGAAGAGTTCAATGAAACAAAAATATGGATTTTTCTAACTTGAAAACAATTTTTTTGGCCACAACTCCTCCCTCCCTCCCTCAAATTTCACTTTAAAACTGGAAAAGGCCACCAAACCCCAGCACATTTCTGGTTTGTCGATGAAAACCCGACATTTGCAATGAAAATGCAAATTCACCCATGAGAAATTTCCAGTTTGTTGAAAAGTTGTTTTCGTCAGAAACAAATCTCCACCAAAATTTTTTAACCAGCTCTAATTTCTGTGACTTAAAAAGAAATAACAAAAATTCCCTGTTTTTAACACGCAAGTTCCAAGGAAATCCATCTTTCTTGGATGTCACCAGCTTTCTACATGATCAAGGATACCTTCTAGCTGGTTGCACAGTATATGCATAGCATACTTGTCTTTTTGCTGTATTCCTCATTATTGCTTGAATATAGTGGGCAAATCTGTGCTTTACTCCTTTCTACTGATTAAATTCTGAGCAAGCAAATCTTTGCCTAAAGTTTGCAAGCGCTGTTTGTTTTCGTTTTAGAAGTGTTTAGATTATATATTATGATAAAAGGAAAGCGAGGCCATCTTGAACAGTATGAAATTTGGATTCATTTTCGGTTATGATCATTCACCTTTTTGATACCTATAGATCCATAAACTACAGCAGAAGGGCAATTTTTTCAGTTTCCAAGCATGGGTACAAACAACTTTATACTATACGTATAAACCCTGTGAAACAGGAGTTCCCAAACTGATAGGTGTACTACTTCTGACGTGATCTTATTGGAAGTGGTACACCAAAAACCTCCATCTTTCAATTGAAAATGGATAGTTCTCATGCACGTCAGCACGCCAGAAAATGTGTGACCAGCAAAATGCCCTCTTCTGGCAGATTTCAGTTCAAAGCTCCATACCCAGGAAGCTGCTACAGAGCAGAAGCTTCCCTTGCACTCTCTGCTCTACGGAGGCTGCAGCCTGACTCCTGCCAGTCTGGGAAGCATACAGCACATGGGAAATTCCCTCTTGCCTTTGTAGGGAAATGGTGGGATTGGGGTTGTTGGCTGGGTCTGGTGAATAAAAGCTGGGGTACAGGACTAGGTAGAGCCTACTGGCTCTTCAGCAGCAGAACAGTTTGCTGGCTGTAAATTGAGCCTTCTCCCAGCAAGGGGAGCCCTGGTGCTGTTTGCTCAGCATTGTAGGCATCCACGGACCCTGCTTGGGAGGGGCTGGAGCTACTGAAAAGCAAGAAGCCTCCTGGAGCTGAAGCTGCCTAATGCGCAGATAAAGCCACCTCCACTTCCAGCTAAGACTCCCCACCTCTCCCCCTTTCCTGTTACATACACACTCCACTACCTGAGCCCCCTGTGTTCCAGACAGAACCTCTAACCTCATGTTCTTTGACCCTCGCACCTAGACTCCGTCAACCAAGCTGATTAAATGCATTGAAATCCTGACCTATGAGGAAAGGTTAAAAAATCTGGGCATGTTTAGTGTTGAGAAAAGACAACTGGGGGGAGGGGAGGATCTGATAACAGTTTTCAGATAAAGGGTTGTAATAGGGAAAATGGTGATCCACTGTTCTTCATGTTCATTGATGGTTGGACAAGAAGTAATGGGCTTAGTCTGCAGCAAGGGAGATTTTTGGATATTAAGAAAAACTTTTTAATTGTAAGGGTAGTTAAACTCCAGAATAGGCTTCCAAGGATGTTGTGGAATCCCTGTCATTGGAGATTTTCAAGAACAGGCTGGACAAACTCCTGTCAGGGATGGTCTAGGTTTACTTGGTCCTACCTCAGAGAACTGGACTTGATTTCTTGAGGTCCCTTCCAGTCTTACATTTCTATGATTCTACTAGTCTCCACTAGTTTTCCCCAGGCAGATCTCCATCAACCAAACCACCTGTACACACACATTCCAAGGACACAGCCTATGCCTTGGTTCTAAACAAAAGGAGTTTGTGTGTATTGGGAAATCTCACCCACCTTCAACCTGCTTGTTTGAATGTTTTGACAACACTTGCTTTAGTTTGCATGTGGACCTGGAAGTTGTTTTGTATTGGGTATATAAACTGATCCTCAACCATGGATTGATGGCTAACTAGCAGTAAACTCAAACAGAAATGTACAGAAACACACAGGCCTATTGATGGAATAAGCAGTAGATGAATCAAGACCTGAATGAAAAAGCTTGATTTTGGGCACTGCTAGTAGACTTTCTAACACAGGTAAAAAACAGTGCAAGATTGTTAGAAGGTATCATCCTAACTACTCAGTTGGATTTACTCTGAGTGGTGAAGAAAGTGAACTAGTGTCTTACTTCATAGGAAATTTGTTATCCAATTATTCAATGAAACCTATCCTATTTCAATGTCATCTCAATTTGAAGCACAGCTCTTTAAACACACAATTAAGAGGTCTGTCATTACAGAAAGTTAAGTGAATTGAAATACAACCAAAAACCATCTCAGTCACATTAATCTGAAGGCACTAAAAGAGTCATACCTTGTAAGCTTGAAGATTGATCAAACTGGGAAGCCTCATACAATTGGTAAGACTCTCATATTACATGTGGCAAGAGACATTGTGCCATTGAGTCTGCAAAATAGCTTTATGTTGTTGTGTTGAGAATAATTTGAGACATGGCTTACCAAGGAATAGCTTATAGAATGTGTAAAAGAGTAAGTTTTTTCATTGCAGATAGACAAAAGTACTGATATCACTAATTTTGCTCAGCTTCTTATGTATGTAAGATTTGAATCAGAAATGACAATTGAAGAGATCTTGTTGTACAGTGCTCTAGGAAGACGTGCAATGGCAGAAGAAATTTTTAACAAACTGAATGAGGTTATCACAGCAAATGGTGTGGAGAGCAAAACTGCCTTGGAGTGTGTTCTGATGGAGTGCGAACAATGAATGGGAAATTTGGGTGTTTGGCAAAAATTAAAGACGTGGTGCCTAATGTTAAGTTCACTCACTGCAGTAATCATTGTGAAGCACTAGCTGTAAAAAAAGGGCAGCAAGCAGCCTGTCAATCTGAAAGTCATTCTGGATCAGATTGTGAAGGGTTGGTCCACTTTATTAAAGCTTCAGCACTGAACTTATGCTTGTTTTCAGTTTTGCGCAATGAAATAGAAAGTGATCATCAAAAACGTCTCCTCCATGCAGAGGGGCAATGGCTATTGCATGGGAAGGTGTTGACTTGTCTCTGAACTCTCTTCTGAGCTACAAGATTTCCTTATTGATTTTAGTTTTGAGTGTACTGATTACTTTGTGGATGAAGTCTGGCTGTCAAGACCAGCCTATTTAGCTGACTTGTTCACACTTCTCAGTTCACTGGATGCCAATTTATGGGACTGAAAACACCACCTATTCATGTTTTTGACAAAACAATGGCAATAAAGAAATTGCTGTTTATAATATGAAAGGGAGGAAAGTGAAATTGCCCATCACTCCCAACACCATGGAAAATTTTCTTCTTGGAAATTCGTCCTGACCTTATTGGTGACATAGAAAAACGGTTTGACGTGAGTCACCAAGTGTAATGAATACTTTCCTAACCTTACAAACAATGAGAATTTTAGATCATAGATTCATATTCAATAGAAGTCACCCTGCCAGACAAAAGAAAAGGAAGAGTTAATTGAACTGTAATGTGATGGTGGACTCAAGTTCAGTGAAGTGCAGCTCAGTGACTTTTAATGGAGGAGACATGAGTTTAGCCTAGTATCAGACAGAGCTTTGAATTTCTTGATTCCCTTGAGCACTACATATATTGGGGATCAGGACAGAAAGACCAGTCTCACAATTAAAGACACACACAGATAGATACACACACACACACAGGCTGAAACTCACCAGTACCTCACCTGACAAGGAAACTACATTTTGTGAAGCAAGCACAACTTTCTCATTGATGACACCTTTTCCATTTTCACCACGAGTTATTAAAAATGCGGGGGGGTAGGGTTTATTTAAATTTTCTAAAAAAGTAAGCAAAGTGAACTTTGGTTCATATTGAATAGTAATCCAGATAAGATTTAGCAGGAACTTTGACTGTAAATTAGACAAGTTAAAAAAAAATCCAGCCACTGACGTAGTTCAGCGGCATACCAAAATATATCAAGACATCATTTATGACATTTAATTGTTTCTTGTTACTTGAATAACACAAAAGACATTAACAACAGTTGCTTGGGTTCCTTTTTTTATTCACTGTCTAGTAACTGGAGATGGTTAAAAAGAATGTTGTAAATCAAACATTTTAGTCTTCCTTAGACATTTATTTTATTACAGAGTTTGGAAATACTTAAGCCTGTTAAGGCTTAAAACAAATGTCCATAAACAGAGAAACTTGCATGTAGTACTTCCAACATCAGTTGTTTTAAGGTGGTGATTAGTGGATATAAAAAGTATGGGAACCGCTGCTTTAAACTATAGTCCCACGGCGTACCACTCAGAACACTCCCATCTGATTTCCATAGAATGAAAAAAAAAGTTCCAATACTTTATTTTGTTTCTTTGCAGTAAGAATTAGTTGTCTCTCTCCAAACCACAGAGAAGTTACGTAAGACAGTGAACAGTCTACGAGTGTTGTAAAGATATCAGGTCCCATTTTTAGAAATTAGGAATGTACAATTTTGCACACAATTTCAATTGGGCACCATGTTTACTAGCAATATTATCCTACCTGGCTATGCAAAGCAGATAATTGTGCAAGCCAGTGGATAGTTGGATATGTAACTGGCTATTTGTATATGCAATAGCCCAGTTTGTGCACAAAGTCACAGCAACTGCAAGCCCAAATTAGGCTCACAATTGCTCTCTTGCTTCATGCCAATTCAGGAAGTGATCCCTATTTAGGAAAGCACTTGTGACAGATGTGAGACCTGGGAAGCATGAGGCTTTCCAAAAAATAAAACAAAAAACAATTGTATTGAAATGTGCCAGAGAGAGAGAGAGAGAGAGAGAGAGAGAGTGTCTTTTGTGATAGTAACTGTTAAATGAGTTTTTGGGGTCCTGGCTTGCTGAGTTGGTTTCCTGGGAAATCCCCCCTGTAGAGAGGTTAATGCAAATTCTCAACACTGGATATGCAAAAGCCCAGGTTTTCAAGCTTCTCCACCTGAGGAGAGGGCCGTTGGCTGATGTTACCTCTTACACAAGGCTGAAGATCAGGCTCAAACTGTGTAAGGTGACAGCTGAACTGTTCCAAGGCTGTTGTTCTTGATGTGAAACCTGACATGAACTTGTAACCAAGAGAGCAAACCCAGTAGAGGGTCTTGAAAGACAGACACCTACTAGAGCCCTATGTTGGAGATGAAATGACCTCTGGTAAGCTTTTAGCACACATGTAGGCTGTTTATTGTTTTGTATGTTTTCTCTGTAATGCTTTTGCCCTAAGAATACTATACTTGGCTTTGTGAAGGCTGCTTGATAACTGATGTACACTGTTGTAGCCCCTGCAGAAAGAAAAAAACACACCTGCTGAACCTCAGTCAAACCAGCTGGGAAAGTCACAGCGAGATGCAGAGGGACAGCAAGCCTAAATTCCCAGTCTGCAAAGGGACAGACACAGATCTCTGCCTGAGGGAGGTGATGGTTAGGGCGCCTGAAACCTTAAATAGGTTCCCTGGAGGTCACGGGTGTGTGTCTCCAAGGTGCAGTTAACCCAGAAACTGACAGCACTTAAGTGTTTTTCTGAACTGGAACCCTGAGATGTCGTGCAGCATTATTGTATGCAACTGCTGTGCATCAGAAGTAAACTTGCAGTAGTGAGTGAAGTAATTCCTATATTTCACTCTTGCTTTGCAGATGTATCCCAAGACCATTTCCTACATGCTTTCAAATCTGACGAAAGGCAATAGAGAGGAATAAAATGGAGGGTTTTTTGTTTTTTGTTTTCCTGTTTTGTTATAAATTATTGACCAGGTTCTGCTACTCCTTTTCTAGAAATGGAAGTTAGTGAACAGGGAAGTTAGTCGTTGAGCAGAAACGTTGCAAAGAAAAGCAGGCATAGTAATTATGTTTCTGCTGAAAAAAAAATGTCAGCTGTTGAAGAGGTAAAAGAGTGCTTTAAAAGTAAGTCTGCCAAAACAGAAGTAGAGTTCAGCTTAGAACCATGAATGGAAAATTTCTCCTGGGGAGCAAGTAGGAAAAGGAAAAGACAGGAAAGGCCCAATTAAAAGTGAAGGTCTTGCAGTAAATAAATGATTAAACCTGCTTCAAAAGTGTGTAGAAACATTATTTCCTGAGATGAATATTAAGTTACAGTACAGGAAAAGGCCCCAGTAAAATCTGTGGGAGAGAAGTTTTGTTTTATATATGGCAACACTGAATTCCAGCTGTTGTGTAAGTGGAGCATCAAAGCATTTACATACCTGCCTGATCAGTTCTATTAGATTTCCTAGGCATTTCTGGGACTATAGGAAGAGTTCATACCAGTACCCAGAAGTAGAGCAACTGATGTTTTTTCATTGAAATTTATTTTCAATAAAAAATTACTTTTCAAGTAACAAATATTTTTGTTTTGGTTAAACATTTTCAAAGAAAAAAAATGCAGGGTTTCAATGTTTAAGTTTCTTCCTTTTTTCATTGCACCTCCCTTCTTTTCCAGTTGGGGAGGGAGGAAAGGTGTGGAGGGAATATTTTATTTTGTTGAAAAATTCTGCAGCAAATGTGAACTTTTCTTTTTTCCAAAGAAAATATATAGCATTTTCTAACCAGCTCTACCAACATCTGACCCAAGTTAACTATCTATCTATCTATCTAAAGAATTTCATGTCTGATTAGTGGAGTGACTAAGTAAAAAGTAGGGCTGGCAATCAGACCCTGAGATCAGAGTTTCTTATTGTGCATGAGTTGGTCCAGCATATTGTCCCTATTATAAGGGATAATATATGGCCTAGTTTTTGGAATGCCACCTCCAGTGTACACTAGACATATAGCACATAGTGTCCAGAAGTGAATTCTCACTTTTAGAGATCTGTGAATTACATGTTTCCAAAATTTGGATGGATATATTTCAACTAACGTGACTTTAATATTAGTGATGACTGAAGCAAATAATATATTTGCTGAATGTTTGTTATAGCTGGATATCCCAATATCAAATAAGCCAATGTGTGCCAACCCTTAGCATGCCTAGTCATATACCAGGAAGAACTAGAGTGTTATATCACTTTCCTAACTCTGACTGGCCACTAGAGCGGGCATCTCCCCAGCTCCTGACTAGGAAGAAAAGATTTGTAGCCTGTGTCCAGCACTCCTGGCCTCTGTAGATACATGGGAAGTAACAGAAGTTCTTCTATTGCTGACCTACAAATCAGCCAAAAGGCCCAACTGGGTTCCACAGGAGAATGGTGAAGAATATCATGGACTCATTGAGTCCCCTTTCTTTCCACCTCAGCCAGAAGATTCTGCCCACCTCACTCTATGATGCTATGCTCTTCTGACTTCTAAGGAAAGGGAGCAACCTCCTCTTGCCCCCATCCCTCCTACTGGTCTTGAGGGAATGTGTAATCCTCCCTATTTTTCAAAGGCTTTCCTCTTTATTTATATGCTATAAATACAACCGGGTCTGAAAACCTGGTTACAATAGGGTATCACCTAACCCACTTGCAATCATGGGTCCAGTATGTAGAGGGAAATGGTGTTTTGTAATCAAACTGCAGGTGTACAATAAAAGAGTTCTAATCTACGTATTGGAATCATAATTGTAACCAGGTTGGGCACAACTAAACACACACACACACATATACATACACACACACACAACTGTGGCCCTGATTCAACAAAGCACTAAAGTAGATGAGTAGTCTTACCAGTAGTATTAAAACTTAGCATGTGCTTAAGTGCTCTGCTGAATCAGGGGCAATGCTTGTGATATTTTTTTTCTAGTTCATGAAGCAGATAGAGTTCAGGATAAGTTTAGAAAAATTGGGGTGCTTATCCAAACTGAAGGGAATCCCTAAACATTTGAACATCTTAGAGAGGAAGAAAAGGTAAAGAACATATAATGGTAAGAAAGTATCAGAGAACAAAGAAGAAACAAAAATCGTTAAGAGTAGGTAGATACCCAAGGAAAATAATTACAGTAGCTAAAGGAGAAAGAAGAGATGAACCTGAAAAATTAAATTTTAGTATTATAATTATCTGAGAAGTATGATTGGTACTTAATGAGTTGCTACCAGTTGCATTATTTTAATTAGTTTATGGTGATAAGGATGAATCCAAAGCAGATAGCTGTGAAGATTTGTTATTTTAATTACCTAAGTGTACAGACAGGAAAACCAGCATCAGACCTGACCCATTACAGCAGACTCAGCTTTAGCAGGGCCAAGGGGGAAAATAAGCACACTGTCAAGAAGTCTATATGAAACTGAGGGTTTTGTTGGCTACTCTGGACTTATAAAACAGTTCAAATAGGCAAGTACCTACACAAGTGCGAAGTACTTCAATGGGAGCAAGATGGCATATTCAACAAACTGCCATAGGACCAGTGTTATAAAAACCTGAATATTAAACCCATGATTATTTTAGAATAGCTCATGGACATGTATGATTGGTATAGTATGCATAGGTTTATTACACTGAAGATGGACTTATTATTGGTTGAAGTACCCGTTAATATGTTTTGGGGTTTATAATGAGAATAGTATGCTTCTGCTAATAAAAAAGTATCTAGTATCATGCTAGTATCTCTTTGGGTTTAGAAGTGTTATGAACTGATTATAACCAACTACTCAGTGTATCTACTCATGTGTGTCCACTCACCCCTTTAAAATAAGCAGAAAGGCTGCCATTGTCATTTGGATTGGGCCTCAACCGCTTCCTTGTTTATGATGTGTAATGTCCTACCTCTTCTTCCTGATTACACCTTTCTGGGAAGAGGCAATGTCTATCTCTACTGCTCCCAAATCCAATCATCACCACAGAGATTAAGTTCTGGGCAGTTGGTAATTACTGCACCAACAGTCAAATTTCCAGTTTATCCATGGATAGGGAGGGAACCCTTTAGGCTAAATTCTGCCCTCAGATGTACATCCAAGGTCAGAATTTGGCCCTGTGTTTGTAAGTAACCATTTCCAATTCAGTTCACTACCTCATTTTAACCATAAGCATATTCAATCCTACTTAGATGAGTTATTACTATATACAAATTATAACATGTAGACTTATGACTTAATAATTTACTTGTCTAGCTGGGGAATTTTCCTTTTACTGCATTATAGATGAACCACAGAAGAATTCAGTACTTTCTTGAATTAAGATCATCTAGCCAATCTAATTCTGAATATATCAAGCAATGCTGTTCTCTGTGGGGACAATTTAGAATCAAGTCTGCTGCGGTATGAGAAAGAATGTCACAAGTGTCGCTAAGATTGAATGGAAATCTATAATGGATGTCAGCACTGTTGGTAGTACAGTTCGGGTTGCTAATCTCTGTATTTCTACAGCAAACTTTTTTTTTTTAAACTTTCTACAAAAAAATAAAAAGGGTGAGTTTTCCTTCACATGTGTTAAGAAAAGATTCTGTGGTGTGAAAAGACTTACCTGGGGTTCAACACAGAGACAGATATACTGTAGGCCATTCTTTCCCCACATCTAGACCTTCATCAACAGGGTGACTGAGACTGGCAATGATATACAAATTCTTTATCATTGGTTAAAATCCAGCATTAGGGCATAGTCCAAAGCCCACAGATATAAATGGAAGCCTTTCAATGGGCTTTGGGTCAGGAAGAAGGTTGGTAGCAACCAAGAGTTGTTACTATTTGATGACTGGCATCCAGTGTTACTGTGTCTAGCTGTCTCTCAGATATTGGGTGCCTACATTTGTGTAGTGTGAGTTAAATTGTACATAGAGTTGAGCAAAATCTAGGACTATTTGTAGACAGACAGCAGCTGGAAAAAGTGTTGGTTCAGATCCTCCAGTGGTATAATTCAGTGTAACACCATTGACCTCAGTGGAGCTTTATGCCAGTTTCCACATACTGAAGATACAGATCATATAGTCCTAGGAAGAAGTTTCTGGAAAAAACCAAGTTCTCCATGGACAATGGGTTAAATTCTCTCCTCTGCTGCACCAGTATGTATCCAGAATAATTCCACTGAGGTCAGGCACCAGCAAAGGAAGTGAAAGAGGGACTTCATTATTAGCATTTAAGTGTTAGTTAAAATTAAGTTCCCAAAGAGGGGAAGGGAAATCACAGAATTTCTGATTTAGTCCTTTATAGCTAGTTGTGGAGCTGGTATTAAAATAACTATTTTGTCAGTTTCTTTTTTAATCACAATTTTATAATTCTCTAGAAGGCTTTTAGATTCTGTTGCTCCTTGTATGTGGTATTCGAGCCTCAGTTAAATTAGTCTCACATGCTGCAAAACACTGCATATTATCAGAAAAGCAAAAAACATAAAAGCACTTAATTTACGTAGTGACTCAAATTTAATTGCATTCCCCCCCCCTTTCTTTTAATTACAAATCTTGTTAATTGACAATTTCAAAACCAAAAGCAAGATATTCTTAGTGTGCTTAATATCCCCAAACTGCATTTCACTGCATTTGTACTCTGGAATTATGAAAACAACAAAACTCAGAAATGTACCGTAGTCTATATAATGTCTTACTAAAAGCATCACTTAGATGTATTATGTAAATGTGATAAATAGGCAAAGACTTTGAAATGTGCAATACACACAATGTAAAAATATAACATCTACATCTTATGAGCATGTTATTCGAAATAGTACATACTGTAATAGCTGAAAAGGGATCTAAATCAGTTGCCCTGCACATTATGTAGTCACACCAGTGCAAACTGGAGGTCAAATTCTACCACTTATTTTTTGTTATGCCCATTTTACATTGGCGTAAATGATTACTGCATCAGTCCCTAATTCTCACTTTCATTTCCAACCTGGATAATTCTCACAAAACCATGGTGGCTTCACTCCATGGATGAGACTTATGGTGTGAGCTGATGGTACTGACCCTTCGTGGTAAGTGGACACACGGGACTTTGGAATAAAGATGGCTGGATGAACAGACCTCTGTCTCTGCCCAGTGCAAGTTACACTATGATCTATTGAAATAATCTAGTCACGTCACTTGACAAAAAGTTGTCTATGTCTGATTTAAAACAAAACTTGCTTTTCAAAGTGAGCAGAATTTTACTTTTGTGCACACTATAATATCTGCCTTATACTTTAGAAGGGGGATAATCACTGAATTTTTGGAGATATCCTTCCCATAAACATCAAAGTGGAGATGGGGACAAGAAGCAAAATTCTCATCCATATCTTACCTCTTCCCTGGTTAAAGGCATTTGGCTCAAGTTGAGTTCCAGGTCTGGGTGATCCTTATTTTTTGTGAGAATCGCTTCACTGACTGGACGCTTAACAACTGCTTCTGTTTTCACACTAGTGATAATCTGGAGTGTCACCACGTAAATCAATGGAGTTGCATTGCTGTAAAAATGGTATCAGAATAGAATCAGGCCCTTTGTAATTAATTAGGCAGGATGTGGAAACAGGTGCTGCCCATTTCTCCCAGATGGCTTTGACAAAATGCATTGTTTTGACAGGTAAACTTGACCTCACTCATTACTTGCAAAAACTGGTGTTAATTGCATGATATTGGAAACATTTTTCAGTGACAGTTTATGACAGGGTCTGTCAAAGAAATAGCCAACATACTGGAAAACATTATGGAAAGTCTAATAAAATGAATAAAGAATATATTAAATGTGCACTATTGCAGGATTTTTTAAAAAAAGAAAAAGAGGGGAATGAGAGTATTAGCTAAAATATTTGATATAAAGTATTTCATTTGAGAATATTTTCATGATTAGCTCCACAATTCACCTCTAGCATTAACAGGTAAGATGCCAGAGCTTCAAATTTCCTCCTAAACACATACTGTGAATAGCTGTTGATGCTGTTTATGTATTATGCAGGCAGCAAGATTTTGGAACAACAGGAAGTGTACACGCAGTATTTCATTTAATCAAAGCTGCTGTCAATGCCACCCTTTTCTGGTTCACTGAAGTTTTGGCCTTGTCTAAGAATGGGAACAGGATGAGGCTTTTAATGAGTAAGTCAAAGTGGACCATGGGTAATTAGGTTGTGTTCTAGGATCAGTATTTGGGAACAGCTGGTTGGTTCGGAAAGTATTTGCACTGGTCTATCAATGTAACTCTAATCCTTGTAGGTCATGAGACATCAGACCTTAAAGTCACATGATGATCATTAACCCCTTCAGTTGCAGCATGGCTCAAACAGCCAAATGCCTTGCAGATGGTTAGTTACAGATGAATGATGTATACCACTGGAAAGCTGAGTTTTCCAGAAGTATAAAGCATTCCATTCTAGTACTGGATCATGAGAAAATGGACCTTAAAATTGTCACTTATCCCTTGATCTTGCTGTGCTTTCTTATTGGACTGAATATAACAAATCCCAGGTTTTGGACCAATATCATTTTCCAATCCCTGATTTAAGGATTTATTTGTAGAGGAATTATGAAGAGATTATTGAAAAATGTCTCGGATTCTTTGTTTAGTAGCCATATTTTATTCAGTGTTAAATGAAAACAAAGTGAATAATGGATATATGATTCTTGTATTCATAACGAAACATCTTCCAGTGGAATTATATAGGGACTAATATTGAAAAATACAGTCTTGTAAAATATTTTTTTCTGGATTACATTGCTTTATTGGCACCAAGATTAGGGAGCATCCTAAATTTGCATAGTGCGGAAGTGCTCTGGAAGATGTTTGCTCTTCCAGAGCATTGTTAATATTTGTAAATAGCAAAGAAAGCTGGATCCAATGGGTTCATGTTAACATTGACAGCGCTTTCCCCTTTTGTACTGATCAAGCCTTTTTAAGTGGTGGCTAATAGTTGACCAACAAAAGAAAATTGATTCCTGTGACATTTTTTATTTGCCTACATTCAAGAACTTTGAAATAAGTTCACTAATGTGCTGGGACACAGGTGTTTGCCTTTAAGAGGGCTGGGAAGGGCTGCAGCATTGTCAACTAAGCTGAGGAACAGCTAGAAAGATAAATAAAAGCTCTGTGTAAAGAGAAGTTACTGCCGGAACAGAGATGGAGGAAATGATGGTAATATCCATGATACTGTAAGAGATGTTTAAATGTTGATTTGTATCATATATATTTCTATATCCCATACACAAACATTGTAAACACTGAAATCCAATTGAACAATGATCTAAACGATAGACGATAACAAAGAAATGGCATAATTTGAAAACCATCACTGGTTACAATTCATATAAAGAGTTCATTTATGAAATGTTTATAAAAAGTTAACTAATGATTAATTGTTGAATAAATGACAAATCAATTATTATAGGTTATGATATAATCAACAGGCTGCTTCTCACCAGGACTTATAGATAACACCTTCTACTGAGGTTCTTATCCCATACAAATGTCTCTAATGCTTATTGTAGCTATTAATCATTTATTACCTCCTTTATAAATGAGTTATTATTGTTCCTGTGGGCTGGTGCACTGATTTCCCTGCCCACAAAATGAAACGGTGAGGGAGCCTTCAGTCAGTCAGTTGTAGTCCTTTCTTCCCAGGGCCACTTTTATGATCAATTAAAAAGAGTCTAAACAGAACAAAACCATCCATAGCAAAACAAAGACAGCAATTCCAACCTTCTCCACATACAAATCTGTAGACAAGGCTCCAGCTCACACCCAGCTGTCCCATATGCTCTGCTGCAGCTCCTTATATTTTCCTCTTTTCCCTCAGGTAGGTCAGGGTTAAATGGAGTGGCTCCAATGTTAACCCTGTAGGGTCTGGGCCTTTCAACCTTAATATTAAGAGTGATCTAGTCATTTCAATTATTAAAAAAAAACAATCTTTGCATGGATGGCAGGAAGAGTTCTTGTATCAGAAAGATGCATCAGTGCAACCAGCCTTTCCTTTTTACAGCAATAGCTATTTCTTTGCTGAGTCCCTAATATTGTAAGATAATGCATATATGCATCATGTACGAAAAGAGTCTCCTACGTATGAACTTGCATTAAGACAGTTGTAATATGAAGCCCATAGCTGAAATTCTCCTTTAGATACTTGTTCACAACTATTGTCTTCAGTGGGGATTGAATGCAAGTATCTGAGGCCGGGAATTTGACTTTTCTGTGAGCCGGCTCTTGAGTTGAAACTGGCTCATTGTCTTATCTCAGCAGGGGTAATGGTGTTTAGCTCTGGATTTGTTTACTACAGCAGATAACCTCCTTGCGGCATGGTTTGTTTTTTGGTGATTTCAGCATGTCTAAATTAAGAATTATCCACAATGTTGAGGCTATAAACCCATTATGTATATGGGCAACTTGGGCAAATGAATACTCTTGACTTTTTGGGCTGTTTGCATCTCTGCTGTCTGGGTGTCCCACCTCCTTCCCCCATTAAAAATAGATGAGGAATGAAGGACACCAGAACGCGTGCACACTTCATTCCAACAGCACGTTTCAGGTAGCTTTAGTGAGCTGGGTCTTACTGGTGGGTTCAGAATCTGAGCCATTCACCAGAAGGGGCCCTAAGCTTGGGGTGAATAGTCTACAGACCTAATGCTAAGCAGACAGGAGTTGGTTAACACAATACACATTTGAAAACACTAGAGGAAGTTTGAGGGGGGAGGAACAGAAACCAACGAACAAAAGAGTGGGGCCAGAGTTTTGAGTTTGCTGGAATAAAGAATTGGTGTTAATTCAGAGTGCATGCTTACTTAAGTCAAGTAGAGCAGTGAGCACCTCTTCAAATGGATGCCCCTGTCTACGATCCCCTCACATGACCACTTTGGGATGGAGGGTGGTGAACTCTTCTTGTTCCTTTTTTCTTTTTAATAAACCTTTAGTTTTAGGCACTAAAGGATTGGCTGGCAGCGTGGTATTTGGGGTAAGATCCAAACCTGTACTGATCTTGCATTATGGCTGACCCTTTGGGGTCAGAAGAGCATTTTGTAGTGGTGAGCAGAATTTTTTAAAATAACTTTTCACTGTACTGGACCTAGGTGCTGATTGGGAGCCAGAGAACTGGAATGCAATAAAGGGGGCTGTGTGATTTCATTTTTGCTTCTTGATAATCTGTGTGGGGGATCAGAAGCACAGTTTGTGACTGGTTGGGGAGTTTAATTTCAGTTTTCAGAGTAGCAGCCGTGTTAGTCTATATTCGCAAAAAGAAAAGGAGCACTTGGGGCACCTGAGAGACTTACAAATTTATTTGAGCATAAGCTTTTGTGAGCTACATCTCACCTGATGAAGTGAGCTGTAGCTCACGAAAGCTTATGCTCAAATAAATTTGTTAGTCTCTCAGGTACCACAAGTACTCCTTTAATTTCAGTGTTACCCACCAGTTTAGGGAATATCTGCTCTTCCTTTTGCAGCCTGCCCTGACCATGGCATTTCCAGTGAGGGCTGCCCCAGGCCTACAGGGTCACATGAGGAATTTCTAAATGGAATGGGGATAGATGACAAGAATTGGTTCTCATCTGGTACATGAATACAGACCTGGTGGTTCACAGGAACTCTGAGAACACACTATTGGACTCGATTCAGCAGATATTTAGCACAAGTTGTCCCCTTGAAGTCATTTTTAAAATTAGACTAGTGATTAAGTTTTCTTAGGTTGTGATTAGTGTGCCCAGTGCCTTAAGGGATCAAGCCCCAAATGAGAATTACTTCCTTATCCATACTGACCATGATGAATCAATATGCAAGCAACTTCAATGGGACTACTCAAATCCTTAAAGTTAAGCATGTTTTTAAGCCATCTGTTAGATTGGGATGAGACTGCTCAGTGACTTCCAGGGGTGAACCCCTGCTTCCCTCCCCCCACTTTTAAAGATAAATAGAAAGCTTAAAAATATTTCTTGTTTTTTTTTTAAAGAGTGGAATGAATGCTGTTAATGTAATGCTTTGGTATCCTAGAAAGAAACCTTGAAGTCTATGACCAAACCTTAGCAGCTGCAAAATGTACCAGAGATCTATATGTAGAGCGAGATCAATCTATTATGGCTGTGCATTGACTCATCCCTTAGCGGTTTGGGGTATTGACTATTTTGATTCAATCTGAATTGGTTTCCCTATACATTACATTATTTTAGTTTATGCAGACAGTACTCTTTTCATTTGAAGAAGTGGCGATGAACCAGTTTTGTTATGTTTGCTTTGACTTTGACTAATGCTTGAGCAGTATTATTTCAATTTAACC
Organism: Natator depressus; assembly: GCF_965152275.1. Taxonomy (NCBI): domain Eukaryota; kingdom Metazoa; phylum Chordata; order Testudines; family Cheloniidae; genus Natator; species Natator depressus. The sequence goes on from NC_134244.1 coordinate 53,301,513, forward strand.
TTTTAAGAGCTAGTAGCCTTTCCTTCTAGAGAGTGGATATGAATGAACTGCAAGGCTGCAAACAAGAGTGGCTATCTTAATTTTACTGGTTATTTTAGTAACCCTCATCCCTGTAATACCTGCTCAAGGTCACAGATGGGACCTTTATTTCTCTAAATACAGACTTCTCCCCCGCCCCACACCTCAAAACAAGTTCCTTAGCCTCCAAGCTTCTCCTCACAGGAGTGGAATTGACTGGAATGTATACAAAATGTCAGGTCCTATGGCCTGACCTGTAATCTGTTTCACTTGGGCACCACATCGGTACAAAGGTTCACATTTCTTTCGCTTCAAAGGGACATTGACAGGCATGGGGCCTGCCTGTATGGATCTGACTGCAGGGGTCAGGACCTAGATGGCAAATAATGACCTTTCGTAGATGATCTAAAAAAGTGGGTGGGAAGGAACAGATCTGTAGTTTAAAAAAAAAGGGCCTTTTTTTCTTCAGTGCAATTGCTTACATCTGTATGGGAGTGAGCTTATTTGGATCTGCAGGAGGATTCCAATGCCAAAGAAAATGCCCCTTTTCCTCTGTTCAGGCAGATGCAAATTTGCCAAATGTAATAAATATATAGACAATGAATACACAAAGTCAATAGTGGGAAGGCGATAAACTGTCTTCTGGATGACACCCCAAAAACCTGTTTTGTAAATTGTTTATCCAGAATAATTGAATTCAGATGCATAATTTTAATTTTAGTGGTGTTTTTTTTTTTTTTAAGCAAGGCCTTGTTTTCATCTGGATTGACTGAAGAAAGAACAAGTCAAGTTAGTGAAGAGTTAACAGAGCCCAAATGTGGATCCTGGTTTTCCATGGCTCCCAGCTTCTTTCTTTTCTATCACCAGTAAATTGTACTGTCTCTGTGCAATAAAAGCAAATGGCTTAGAACAAGAGTCATACATTGATCTGTTCAGTAACAGTCATATCACTGTGTGAACTTGTGTATTCAGTCTTGTGTTTGTCATTGAGGAAAATTCTGGCAATCCTACAGTCCATTAGTCATTTCCCTGGAAGGTAGGACCAGTTGAAGATGGTTTACCTATACATGGTTGGAGTATCCAAGTGCTGGCTTCTGTCACTATTACTGCTCATTCCTCAAATCTTCCATTCTCTTCCATCTTCTCCCCTACCTTTTACCTACAGCAGACAGTAGGAGATAGGACACAGAGGTAGGGGTAACCACACATTTTAAAAAATCATAGAATTAGGTATCCTCCTTTGATCCATCTCAGATCTCTTTTCCAGACCACAAAGGAGCAGGGAGCATCTTTGTAAAATAATCTTGTGACCATTTTGGCAGTGGGGCCCAAGTTTTCAAAAGAGGCCATAAATTTCGGCTTCTCAGTTCTTGGGAGCCAAATGTGAGCTAATATGGGCCCACATTTTTAGAAGTGAACAGCCTCAACTCCAGTCAAATCAATGGGTGCCGCAGAGGCTCTGTATCTCTGAAAGATTAGGCTCAAGGAGGTGTCTCACTTTAGGCACCATTATCCCTATCATGTGTGGATTTAAAACTTTGATTTATATCACAACCAAATGTGTAAAGTGCTGTTGTGCAAACAGTTTGATGGAATATTCACTTAATTTGATGGGAACCATTTAGAGAGATTGTGGCAGAGAGAGCTTTCATTATTTCCTTTATGGTACATCAGAATAGTAGACACCACTACCAGATGTGAAGTTAATCAGTGAAAGCTCTCACATCTAATGATCAATTACTTTGTAAGTGATGCTTGGGAATGCATTTTATTGTCGTTTAAGAAAGAGACAGAGATTGAGCTGATGCTAAGGGCTAGAATGTAAGTTATGCACCTGCAAGACGGCTTTGACATGGTGTTATTCTTTTGACAGAGGAGAGCGTTATGAACTCATTTAGATCTTGGTCATCTTTTGTGTCCCTATTCCTCTTCTGGCAGGCTTCCATCAGCCACATCACTGTAATGCAACCCAATATATATAAAAGACCATCTGGACCAAAAAAAAATATATATATTGTTTCAAGCATGCCGAACCAAGTGCAAAACTCAAAGAAGCTTCCTACTTTACAGCAGGGGGGTGAGGCGCAAAGCAAATTCCTTAGCTCAGAGTCTTCAATTTACAATTGTTTTTGTTTTAAAATGGAGTGGCTCTTTTGTCCCCCCCATTGCCTTAAATAGATGAAGTGAAAGTGGAATTTTATATGGCTCCACTGCATGATCAGTATGGAAATCCATCTTTACAGAGTGTTTTAAGGTAGGTGGGATATGAAAGCTGTTCCAGAAACATTCCAACTTATTCCAAGGTTTTAGCAAAATATAAAAATGTGTGTGATACTGGCCTTTCATCATCCCCTCAAACTTTGCCAGGTTAGGCCTTCATCTTGAATGCTGTTCTGCACTAAAGTAGTGGCTCTCAACCTTCCTAGGCTTCTATACCCCTTTCAGGAGTCTGAATTTTTTTGCACACCCCCAAGTTTCACCTCACTTAAAATCTACTTGCTTACAACATCAGACATAAAAATACACAAGTTTCACAGCACACTAGTACTGAAAAATGGCTTCATTTCTCATTTTTACCATATAATTAGAAATAAATCAATTGGTATATAAATATTTACTTACATTTCAGTGTACAGTATATAGAGCAGTATACACAGGTCATTGTCTGTATGAAATTTTAGTTTGTACTGACTTCGCTAGTGCTTTTTATGTAGCCTATTGTAAAACTAGACAAATATGTAGATGAGTTGATGTACCCCTTGGAAGACCTCTGCGTCCCCCCAGGGGTACACATACCCCTGGTTGAGAACCACTGCACTAGAGAACTCCTGCATCCATAAAGAGCTGCAGCCCCTTGTAGATACATATGCAGAGAGCCAGATGCACTATAATTATTGTACATTTTGTCTATTAGTAAAACTATATGAAATATTTTCATAGCTCATCTTTGAAACAGTATTCCAATGCATTAGAATATACCACAAAATATTGAATGTTTGCATAGGTATGCAATGCTGGATAATTCGGATCTGTAGGGGAAGACCCTTCAGTGCATTTACAATATTATTTTTTTTAAAAATCCTAAAGACAGCTAGCTAAACTCACCCTAATCATTTATTAATGGTGCAGGCTGCCTGTTCCTAACTATGTTAGCATAATTCCCAATTATATATGTAAAGTTACTGCTTTCTAAGAATCCAGATTGTTAAATAAGTATCAGGTTAAAGAAGCCAAAAATCCTACTGTGATAGCACATTGCAATTTTAATTTATTTATTTATTTTCCGTAGCAGAAGAGAAACTGTACACCACCAAATGCACCTTTTTTCCCCAGTGCATTCCATTAATTTTCTGTTTGTCAGTGTCATTAGTTTCCATCAGCAATGTCGTGCCTATACAATCCACATTGAAAATTGAGATTGTCACACTTTGTTTGCTAATTTAAACAGGATCATTGTTTCCTTTTGACAGGAGCAACATCTTGGGGAGAAGTTGTCAGCTTCCCAGCCACGAACTGAAAAAGCAAACGTGCCCTAATGCAGAGAGTTGAAGAATGAGCCTGGACCTCAGCTGTAGCAACTCACTACTGTGCTGAAGTTTTGTCAGGTAGCTTTCAGTTCTATTCTCTATATTAACTGAAATCCAGTTACAGAGATGACTGTGATGTTCTGTTGCTAAGGTTCTGTGATATCACTGATACTACTGCTCAGAGGCACTTGACCCTGCTGCTTCAAAGTGCTTTGATTCTACTGCTGCATCAAGGACTTGGCCATCCAGTATACATTGTATGTGTATCGTCTGTCTGCAATTTATGCTAACCTTCCTTCTGTGCAACTGTGATTTCAGTTGCCCAATATGTGCCTAGCACCAAATGTTAGACACTGTGCACCCCTCACTTCCAGTGTAGCCTCACTATGCTACTAAGGACTTCCAGGGTGGGGAGGCAATAAAAGCCAGGTTCTTCCCACTCCAGCAGTTTTCCCTTCCCAATGGGGCCTTCCAACTCCACCGAAGCAGCAGCAGCACCACCACCACCACCACAATCAGGACTTCTGGTCCATCAGTGACCTGTTCCCAACAGACGCTACTTCCTCCTCACTTGGAGGAGCAACAGGCCATCCTCACTATGCTACAGATTCACTGCTCTGCTGTTTAGACGTCTATGCTGAGAAATCTTATTCATAGGTAAGTTTGATGTCACCTGAATATCATTTAGCTCCCTCTTCCAATCTGGAGTGATATCGCCTCTATATGGCCTGTGTCTATGAGGAAAGGATAGAAGGTAGTGGCCACTAGAGGCACAGCCATATTTCAGTATCTGACCCAGGATCCAGCGGAGGTCTGGTCCCAGGAACAGACTATTTTAAATGTCACTAGAGTGTGTACATCCTGGTACAAAGTCAGTGTAGGAATCTTGGTGGTGTTCAGGCCACTTCAACCCCACTGCTTTCCTGTTGACTCTAATACTAGACTTGACATCAGGACTCATCTCAGGAGGCTTCCCTGATCATAAAAGCATCTTCAGTTCACTGACTCAGTTTCATGTCCATGATTACAAACTCTGGGTTCTCCTAGGTGATTTTTTGGCCTATTCTCACAGCTGGACACAGCACTGCAGTAAAAACATATGTCATGGTCTTTATCACCTCCTCCAACCAGGGGACAAGACTTTCCAACTCTACTATTGGTGTGTGTTTTCTTCCCTCAGAGACCTATGGATCTCATAGCTTTTCTGATGTAAATGCTGCTCATCTACTATACCAGCACAATGATGGGCATGTAGAACGTTACAGCCATTTGCTGTCCTTGTCCCACATCATCTTCATAGGTCATCGTGTTGAAATGCTGTGAGGTGAAGCTTGGGGTACTAGAGACGGGAAGAAAACTGAATGTGAATCCAGTTGCATGTGGCCTAAGGAGTTGATTGGCTCCTATACTATATAAGTGAGGAAGATCAAGATATCACTTGTTTCCTCCACAATATAGTTTGTGAAATCATAACAAACAGTATAGTCACAATAAGCAACCATGTTGCCATTTCCAGGTGTCAGTCTGCAAAATGGTGGTAAACTTCACAACCATAGAATTACAAAATACACTGGATCCCCGCTATATTCTATATTAAAAATAAACTTATAAAGCTGGCACAGAGTTGTTCATCTCAGCACTTATTTACAATTGTGAGGACCTCTGAGCTAGTCTAATATATTTTCTCTTGTCTTCTATTTTATCTTACCTACTTATGCTGTGCAACTGTGTGTGTTGAATGCACCATCTCCAGGCAGATAATCTCTCTTCAAGTGTCACTTTTTGTTTGGTTCGCAAAGCTAATGCTGTGCAAACCTCCACTAAGAACATCTAGTCAGCTGCTGAATGCAGAGTTATCAACTTCTAGATAATGCCTCCCTTCTTGGTAATTAGTTTCCTATATAAAGGGAATTGTGTTTTCCAATGCGAAGAGGTCATGTCAATGGTCTTTACTCCATGAAGCAACTACCCAGGTTCTTTTAAGTAAATAAAATGTAGAACCAGATTCTGATATCCTTACTCACAATGAGTAACCCCTTAATCCACAAGTAGTTTCCAATTACTTGAATGTATCAAGGATACAAGGGTATTAGAATCTGTTCTTTAGTAGTATTGGCAGTAGTGATGGGCTTAGGAGGTTCAAAGTGTAGATTCAAATAAGGACTCAAAAGTAGAGCTGGTCTAAAAGCAGAATTTCCATCCCACAGGAAATCCTGAAATTTCATGTAGTCCTAAATTGGAATGAGAAGTAGGAATCTAAGAATATTTCATTGTATAAAAAATTATCTGAAGTGTTTTATTTCAGCAAGGTTGAAATGTTCCATTTTAACTTTTATATTATGAAGTTGAAACAAACTTGAAATGAAATGTTTGGCCATTATCGTTTAGATAATTTTCCATAGAAATTTGACAAAATCTATACAGTCCATGAAATGCTTCAATTTAATCAAATTAGTATTTTCTGTTGTAAAAATACTCTGTTGGAAAAATTTTGACCAGGTCTACTGAAGAATTTCAAGGTTTATCCAAGTGTGGGTTTGTACACTTAAAACACACTCCACCATAGTCTCTGAATACAAAACTGGTATTCTTTGAGGAGATTACAAATTTGTGTTGATAAAGGTAACTGTAGATGTCATAGACTTTAAGGCAGTACTCTTACTACTGGACAAAATTCTGATTATAAGTGAGCACTACGTAATATCAAAATACATGTTAGATAGATTAGGAACTGCTAACTGACAGATCTCAATAAGGGAATCAGTGGGGAATCCATCACTGAATGGGGGTGTTTCTAGTTGGGTTCCACAGGGATCAGTACTATGCCTGAAAAGTGTGGTAAATATAAAATTCACCACTAATAAAATTTGTGGATGACAAAAATAAGTGGAGTAATAAACAATGATGAGGAAAGGGAGGCCATACATAGTGAAGCTGGGCCACTTGATCAGCTGGGCCTATTCAAACAAAATGAGTTTTAACACAGCCAAATGCAAAGTTATACATTAAGGAACAAGAAGTGCAGGCCATATATACAGAATAGCGTAGTGTCATAGTGGACAGACAACTCAACATAAGCTTCCAGTGCAATGCTGTGGCAGAAAGAATAATAGGATCCTTGGAGGTATAAATAAGGAAGTAGTGAGGAGGAGTAGGGAGGTGATTTCACCTCTGCATACAACATTAGTGAGACCAATACTGGAATACAGCACACCGTTCTGGTATACACATTTTAAGAAGAATTTGGAGAAAAATGGGAGAGGATGCAAGAAAAGAACCTCAGCTGATTCAAGGGCTGGAAAAAATGGTTTACAGTGAGAAACTTAATGAGCTCCATACGATTAGTTTATCAAAAAGAAAAGAGAGACTTCACCCCAGTGTACCTTCATGGGGAGAAAATATCAGATACTAAGGGGTTCTTTAATTTAGAAGAGAAAGGTATAATGAAAATGAATTGCTGGAAGCTAGAGCCATACAAACTCAAATTAGAAAGAAGGTACACTTTTAATACTGAGGGTGAAGGAATACCAAGGGAAGTGATAGATTCCCTATCTCTTCAGGTCTGTGAATCAAGACTGGCTGCCCTTCTGGAAGATATGCTGTAATCAAACAAGTTATTGGACTCAATACAAGGGGAACTGGGTGAAATTTAATGGCATTCCTGCATACATGTCAGACTAGCCAATCTAATGGTCCCTTCTGGCCTTAATCTATGAATGCAAATTTACTGCCAGATTGTACAACTGTTATGTTGACTAATATCTTGCTCTTCAAATATTCACATTAGTTTCAAAAAGACTCCTCTCAGAGTAGTCAGCACAAGTATGTGGGCCACAGTCTGGCCATTAACCTCTTTAGACTGCAAAATTGGTCTAAGTTACATGACATGAGCCTTGCAGAAAAATTCTGCTAGTCCTTACTTCCAGTCAGCCTAGGAGCAGCAGTGCATTAAACACTTGCCTTCTTGCTTCTAGTTCTAGTCAGAGTTTAGATGAACCCCGGTGCATAAAACAGAGTGGACCAGCATCAAAGTTGATATTTTTGTCTCAGCATCCGCTACTGATGAACATGAAACAAGACAGAAATTTAGTATCATTTATGTTGAATCAGTTGAAGGTCTGAAACCCAAATTTTTGGAGCAAAACCACCCCAAGAGTAAAAAGTCAGCCTATATTTTCAGGAGTGGCTAGTGATTTGGATGCCTTTGTTTTTGGATGCCCAGTTTGACAGACCTTAGATGAGCCTGATTTTCAGGAAGTACTACGCAACCCTCCTAATATCCATGCTTTGGAAATCACATTGCATTTTTAACGCCCTGTGTTTGATCCATTATTCACTTTAAAATGTGGATAGTTTGGGATTATACTGTTATTTATTTTATAATGAGACCATACGTTCAAAATTTATTAAAGCACACGGAACATACTGGGGTTGAGCAGACTTTCAGCATCATTGCCAAGCAGATTAACCATATAACTGACTATGAAATGATCAACCTAGAATATTTTTTGAAACAAAAAAAAGGGGGCTTATACAACAGAGGTGCTTTTTTTGGCTCATTGATTTATGATGCTCAACTACATAAAAACCCGTTGCTGTGTTAGAAATGCTGTCTTATCCAGTACTCCTCTTGATCAGCAAAATGCTGCTATGCCGCAGAGTGAAACATGGGCTCTACCTAAGCATGTTCCTATTGCCTTTGAGAGAAATCATAGCTACTACAGCAGCATTTTGCTTATATCAGTCTTGATTTGTTAAAGGCCTAGGTTACAACAAGAGACTGAGTGCTGCATGCTGTTTGCTGTTATCAGACTTTGATCTGTAAAAACGTGTGTAAATTTCCCAGCAGCACCTCTCCCTGTCTCAGGCAAGCTTGGAAAAGGTAGAAGGGGATATACAGCAAAAGCCTGAGGTGAGGAGAAAAAGTATAGAATATCATCTTTAATGAGAATCTAACCAATTCCTCTCTGATTCCATGAGGAAAACTTTAAAGAAGGTAAAAAGAAAAGGAGTACTTGTGGCACCTTAGATACTAACCAATTTATTTGAGCATAAGCTTTCATGAGCTACAGCTCACTTCATTGGATGTAGCTCACGAAAGCTTATGCTCAAATAAATTGGTTAGTCTCTAAGGTGCCACAAGTACTCCTTTTCTTTCTGCGAATACAGACTAACACGGCTGCTACTCTGAAACCTGTCATTATTTAAAGAAGGTAGCTAGCATTTTGGGATAGTGAGTTAAACTCTATTTGATGTATAATTGAGGCACATATGAAAGCAGGGGAAAAGCAAGGGTATGGGGGAGAGGGAGAACAGCTTAGAGAATATCTGATTGAGAACAGATAGCCCTCTCCCTCCTTTCCTTGGCTGAAGGGAGCAGTGTTCCCTGAGGCCTTTTCCTGCTTGTCTAGGGAAGTAAGGACTCACCGCAAGAGGGAACATGAAGTGGGGTCATTAAAAGGAGCTAGTGAATAGCTGTGGAGTCTCTGGGGCTCCCAGTCTTTCCAGCAGTAGGTAACAGAGGAGAAGAAAACATCTCCCCTCTCAGGAGTCCACTCTGTGCCTCCACTCTGCCCCAGCTCCCACCGCTTCCTTCCAAAGGAAGTGGGAAGGAAGAAGACCTGCAGCTGCCAACTCCTTCTCGCCAGCACACATTTATAATGACTCTTAAGAAAAATCTTACCATGCAGGGAATCATATTAAGTCTTTAATAAATTGCTAGGAAAGAATACCTCCTCCCCCTCCAAACACAGTTTTCATTTGTTTTGAAGTCTAGAGAGACTTTTCCCTCCTGATCAAATCTAAGTGGTGGCTTTTATAGGGATGGGAGTGGCGTGCACTAGAGATCTATGTGTGACCCACACACCTTCTGGGTGTGGTTTTCTGTCCCATCTAGTGGCACTGAGACCACTTAGAGAGAGTTAAATGAGTCTTCGTTAACAGTCAGTTGGCTTTTAGCTCATGTGGTAGAGGCTCATGTACTAAGCTCCAGAGGTCCCCAGTTCGATCCCGCACACCAACGACTGGGGTCTATTTGTGTAACATAAGCACTCCATGTGAACACACAGGTATAGTTTTCTGCCTATGGCCCATCTGTGGAACTCCCTCCACATACTATTTTTCCCTTCATTTCTCTTCCCTTTGCTGCATCCCTTCACCACCAGCTTACGTGTCATCATCCCCTTAATATTGAGACCTGTGACAACATTGGCTCCACAAATGGCTCGATCTACATTCTGAGCTTGAGGTGCATTCACCACTGGTTACAATACCTGTCTTGTCGGACACATCTCACTAGCACGTGGCTAATGCACAAGATCAATTGCAATGGTATGTACAAAACTGTCCATAGGTTAAAAAAAAATCTCAGCAAAACCCATACTAAAGAAACCTTTTGGCTCATGGAGACCAAATCATGCAGCTAAATGCCAACTCAAAGTAAAAGCTGTGGGATTACTTAGCATTTTAAGGCTGGAGCTCTCAGTAGGTTGACACTAACTGTATAGTGACCTATGTTTGATCATGCGGTGGTCTAATGAATCAATCAAAAACAACCTTTCAGTTCAACAGTTTGAGAGCATAATAATCAAAATTGTGAAAGAGAACAGTTCTATTGATCTTTTGTTAATCTAATCTACCCCTTAGCACCAACCAACCTATCATTAGACTCTTACCCATGCAGAACCCCTACAGCAATGACAGCTGGGGCTGCTGTCATATTGACAATATTCTCATTAAACATTACCATCCATTATCAAAATACAGTCTTCAAAAACGTGACAGCAAGCACTTCTCATGACTTTTAACAATTATATAACCATGACGTGACTGTCCTTCCAATTCTGCTGGAACGACAGTAAATACAAAACTCTGCATCTACAAGGAGATCCAGCTTAACTCCATTTTTTTTTACTACCTACTATATGCTACTTTAAATATTGGAGGATGTTACATTTTAGCTGTGCAGTGTATTGGCAGGGAGTGTTTTATAAACATCTGATTGCATCTAAAGAAAGGAAATTTTATTTTCTCAAGGCTTCATCTCAGGAACAGGACATCCAGCAGAAAAATCATGTAATGCTCATGAAGTCCTGTTCTACCAAATTTACGATAGTGAAGTTGCAAAAGAGGCAGATTTGGAACATCTAATATTTGAAACAAAAATGGAGGGTCAAATTTTTGGCCCAGCTGTGGTCTCTTTGTGCTGCTTTGGAAGGTCAAAGGGGATGGGAAATTTTGCTTAGACTGCTAGCTAGGGATTCCGCTCCTATAGGGGAATTGACCCCCCAACTGGAATAAAGTTGTCATGGCCATCTGTACTGGAGCTCCTGGTGTAGAAGGTGCTCTGAGGGCAGAAGGGGATTGCTGCACCTGGTAAAGGTTAGTGCAACCCTGAAGCTGCCCTAACTTACTATGGGGGCTGAACTGGTCTTTTGCATTCCTTCAGTCCTACTGTTAGCCAAGATGATGCAATGCCACTTCCTCAGATCCTGAGCAGAGCTCAGCCAAACTAAAGGATCTGTTTCCATGATGGAAAAATACTACATTCCAGTTTTCTTCTCCAGGTACATGAATGGCATTATGCACAGAATCAGAGGTTAGAAAAATTCAGTGCTCTAACTGATGATCGACTGGACTTCTCTTACATACCTGCCTTACTCCTCCTCTTTGACCAGATAATTGGAGATGCTAAACCAAGGGCCCTCCAGGAACATAGCTAAAACAAAAGGACTGTCTCTACAGGGAGGACAAAAGTAGGGCAGATTCCACCATTGATTCATTTAGAAAAAAAGGGTCATAATCAGTTTGGTCACCTTGTTTTATTTGACTAGAAAATCTACTGTAAACATTTGGTCTTTTGTGTGCGTGTGCTACATATTATATGGATGACTGGGAATGAGCTTACTTCTGGAGAACCAGGTCCGAATTTTGAAAATCAAGCCACTCATTGGTAACATCTTCACCAAAATGTATTTTTTGACAAACTCTCCTGTTTTGTCCAACTCAAAATGTCTTGCGTCTATGAATCTACCACCACAGAACAATAGTTAGGAAGGTTTTTCAGTCTGGGGTGGCTAGGGTACTCGCCTATTATGTGGGAAACCCAGATTCAAGTCCATTCTTTGCCTCAGTTGTAGCTATCTGAGACAAAGAACTCTACTCTGAATTAGGCAGAGCAAGGATGTGAACTTGGGTCTTCCACCTTCCAGGTCAGTATCCTCACAAGCAAGTCATGGACACACACACACTGTTATTCTGAAAGCATTCAGAAGGTTTCATTTTCATTCCAATGCAGAAAGAAAACAAATTTAAAGTCTCAAAAATGCTGTGAAACGGAATTGTCACCGTCTGGTCAGCTGTAGTAGATATCCCATATGATGATATATAATACCCTGTATTGTGAATCCCAGTTGTCCTATGGAAGCCTGCTTTTCCAATGGCTACCTGTCATTTTGAGTTCAAAAGAGAGCTAACATATACCTGAGAAACTTGCTCCTTTTGCAGGCTTTGCTTGACAAGCTGAATATGCTGAATATTAGAGAATATGTAAGGACTTTCTTCCCCCTTTGTGGTCAGAAATAAAGAATGTAATAAGTATGTTAAAAAGGGCTAATGAGTCCCAAGCAGCAAGATCCTCATCTTTGGAAGACTTTTATGGAATGTAATTAGATAATTATGGCTAATTGGCACATTGGGATGAGGGAATATGATGGGTGTATAAGAGCAAAGTAAGAGCTGGCACTGTGTTGAATGTTTGGTACTTTTTCAGACACCACCGGGGGCAATATATTACTTGCCTTGTAATGTTTATTGCTTGCTTGTAAAGTTCTTGTGTTTTAGGTTGCAGTTTTCACTACTTCATTCCTTTCCATTGCTCACTGGTTATTCTCCAACTGCTAGATTACAGGACTGAGCCACATCTAATGCACTATGCTGCATTTAGGAATTTTGACCATTTTCCACACGGTAAGTTACTTCTAGGTAACCCTAAAGAACTGAGTACATTGAGGAAAGTAAATATACATGCCATGGAAAAACAAAACAGAGTCTGCCTCAGCTCCATACTTGAGATAGGTTACTTCCTGGCTATGCTGGTTAGCGCATTGGGAGACATAGTCAAGGTCTGGCACACAGTGGGGAACTCTACCTTGTAGCAGCTCGTGTTACGCAATGAATAGGCAATTGGAACTGAGACACTGAATGAAGCAGATCTCTGTCAAGTACCTTGTCTCTGAGTGATTACTAAACACCACACACTCCATGCTTCTGCTCACCCACATGTGCATGAGGGGGAGTAGCCAGTCATGGAGGCAACCCCTGATGTGGATGGCCACATAAGGAAGTAAGGGGTCAGCTCTTGGGCAGACACATGAGGCTCATAACTGAGCCCTGTGACACTGTGTATATGTATGCAAGGCCTGCATGAGCTACAACAAAATGGGCCTACGTTTTGCATCAGGATTCCTGGCTTCTGTACTACTATGGCACTGCAGACTGCAAATTCAACAGCAGATTCATTTACATTTTAAAATGACATTTTACTCAATTAAATGTGATATTGAACACCACAGCCAGTATAATGGATCCTGTGTAATTTAGTAATGGACTAATAGTCCAGTGTTTAGTGCGAAAGGCTGGAACTTGGGACATCTGGGTTCAATTCACTCTGCCACAGGCTTTGCATATGATCTGGGCAGTTCACTTAGGCTTTGTGCCTTTGTTACCTATCTGGGAACTAGGGATAATAGTACTTCCCTCCGACAGAGGTGTTGCGAGGATAAATATATTAATCATCTGATGTGCAGGTAATGTGGGGAAAATTAAGTCATTTTGTACTGTGCAAAGTGGGTATTCAAAAGTCTACCCTTCTGATCTAGATGAATTGTACACACACACACACACACACACACACGTGTAATTAACTACACAAGGGGCAGAGGTGTGGAGAATCAGTCTCTTTGTTAAGAACATAAGAATGGCCATACTGGGTCATACTGATGGTTCATCTAGCCCAGTATCCTGTCTTCTGACAGTGGCTGGTGCCAGAATCTTCAGTGGGAATGAACAGAATAGGGTAATTATTGACTCATCCATCCCCTGTCATCCAGTCCCAGCTTCTGGCAGTCAGAAGTTTAGGGACACTTGGACAATGGGGTTGCACCCCTGGTCTTGGCTATCTAATTCTTTTTTAAATCCAGTTATACTTTTAGCCTTCACAACATCTCCTACCAATGAAGTTGACTGTGCTTTCTGTGAAGTACTTCCTTACTTTTTTTAAACTGCTGTCTATTAATTTCATTGGGTGATCTCTGGTTCTTGTGTTCTCTGAAAAGGTAAATAACACTTCCTTATTCACTTTCTCCACACCATTCATGACTGTATAGACCTCTATTATATCCCCCCTTAGTCATCTCTTTTCTAAAATGAACAGTCCCAGTCTTTTTAATCTCTCTCATATGGAAGCTGTTCCATACCCCTAATCCTCTTCTTGCCCTTCTCTATACTTTTTCTAATATATCTTTTTTGAAATGGGATGACCAGAACTGCACACAGTATTCAAGGTGTGAGTACACCATGGATTTATATAGTGTCGTAAAATGACAGAAAATATCATAATCTCTCCTTTTCCTAATGGTTTCTAAGATTCTGTGAGCTTTGACTGCTGATGCATATTGAGCAGATGTTTTTAGAGAACTATCCGCAATGACTCCAACTAGTCATATTAGCACCCAGGGTGAGCAAGCATACTTGCGCCCCCTAGAGGCGACACTTGGGGGGCGGGCGCATTTGAAAACATCTCCTGCCAGGAGCCAGTGGATCAGAAACTGCTGGGAGCCACCCTGCTTGCTTGGGCCCCTGGCTCTCTGCACTGTGGGAGCTGGGTAGCTGACTGCCTGGAAGCCCTAGCCACCCTGCTTCCCGAGCCGGGCCACCTCTGCATGGCCAGGTGCTCCCCAGTACGGTGGTGGCACAGCTCTGAGCTGTGCCCCTGACATGCTCTTGCCTCTCCCCCAAAGGAACCTGGTGCCAGCCAGTGATACCCCATGGAGCCGGCCCCTTCTTGCGGAGCCCGACTGCTATGAGAATCATAGGGCATGTCCTATAGCTTGAAAACCTCTGTGCTAAATGGAAAGCAGAAATCTTGGGGTGCATGTGACCCCGCATACCCCCCTCACCCAATTTTTCTGCCCCCGCAGCTTTGCGTCTGGGGTGGCTACCTGCTCGCCCCACCTTGGTTACCGCCCTGGACTCCTAGATCTTTCTTGATTGACAACAGCTAATTTAGACCCCATCATTTTGTATGTATATTTGTGATTATGTTTTCCAGTGTGCATTACTTTGCATTTATCAACATTAAATTTAATTTGCCATTTTGTTGGCCATTCACACAGTTTTGTAGATTCCTTTGTATCTCTTCAAACTTAACTGTCCTAGATAATTTTGTATCATCTGCATACTTTGCCACTGCACTAATTACCCCTTTTTCCAGGTCATTTATGAATATATTGAACAGCACTGGTCCCAGTACAGATCCTTGGGGACCCTGCTATTTACCTCTCTCTATTGTGAAAACTGACCATTTATTCCTACCCTTAGTTTTCTGTTTTTTAACCAGTTACTGATCCATGTGAGAAGCTTCCCTCTTATCCCATGTTTTGCTTAAGAGCCTTTAATGAGAGATCTTGTCAAAGACTTTCTGAAAGTTCAAGTACACTATATCCATTGGATCCCCTTGACCATGTTTGTTGACCACTTTAAATAATTCTAATAGATTGGTGAGACGTGATTTCCCTTTACAAAAGTTGTGTTGACTCTTTCCCAACAAAGTATGTTGATCTACATGTCTGATAATTCTATTCTTTGCTAGAGTGTCAAACAGTTTGCCTGGTACTGTAGTTAGGCTTATTGGCCTGTAATTTCCAGGATGATCTCTAGAACCTTTAAAAAAATTGGTATCACATTAGCTATCCTCTAGTCATCTGCTACAGAGGTTGATTTAAGCGATAGGCTACATAACACAGCTAGTTCTGTAATTTCATATTTGAGTTCCTTCAGAACTCTTGGGTGAATACCATCTGGTCCTGGTGACTTATTACTATTTATTAATCTGTTCCAAAACCTCCTTTATGGACATCTCAATCCGGGACAGTTCCTCAGACTTGTCCCCTAAAAAGAATGGCTCTCACATCCTCTGCGGTGAAGACCAATGCAAATAATTCATTATGTTTCTTCATGTTATATATAAGAGAAATAAAAGATTGAGTGACTAAGTGTCATTTGTAAGAAAAAAACCCTCCACTGTGTGTGAGAGAAATTTCAAATTTCAGGTGCATTAGGAAAACAAATGGAAGTGCCAGTGTCTGGCATGCATCATTACCTGCTTACCAGGCCAGGCAAGGCACAAACTGATCCTAACAACCCTTCTTTGTCTTGTAAAATAAAGTCCAGACCTCTAAGCATTATTTACTGTGTGGCAATCAGTGTTTAATAGAACTGCTGCTGCACTTGTTAACACCTACTGTACTGACAATTACACTGTGGCAATACATTAAAACTACGTGGTTAGGTGACTGACATGAGGAGACTAAACAGATGTTTCAGAGTGTGAGGAAAAACCCATATCAGTGGTGTCAGGAAAGGAATAGAGAGTCAATTCATCATTTTGTTCATTTTTTTTTCTGTTCTCCCTGTCTTGAGTAAATAAGGTGGAATAGTGTTACTTCTGAAGAGCTATCATTTGCTTTGTGTCAGCAATGATACCTCCACCCAATTAGTGGAACAGATTGGCAAATCCAGTCCTCCTCTGTTGAAAAAAAGAGTGATGACACTATGGGTTTTTTAGGGGTGGGGAAAGGTAAACAGCATGGGAGAATTGGGAGATTGAAGGACATCCTGAAGGGGAAGGAGGAAGAAAGCTCACTTGATTAATATGGTTACATTCCTGGAGATTCCCATGGGTTGCAGCCTCATTTCTAGAGACCTGCTATCCAGTTTTAACATATCCGTCCACGCAGAGTACTTTGGCTTGGAAAAAGTTCTACTTTGCTGCCTCCTTTGCATGGAATTTATGTGGAATTAACTTGATTTAGGGGCTGATCCCACAAAGGGATCCATGTGGCTGGACCCCCAAACCTTTTGTGGGTCCTACTGAAGCTAATGGGAGTTAAACTAGATGTTGGGGGCGAAGGTGAAAGAAAAAGTTCAACGACATCAAGGTTATGAGTCTAAAAGTCAGGAAGAGTAGTGCAACTGTCAACAGCCATAGAGGGGGAAAAAGGGGGGATGAGGAGGTAAGATTAAAATGTTCAGTTTTGGACCGATTAGGTTTTTAGATATCAGTGACACATAAGGCAATGTCACAGAGGCAGATGGAAGTGAGAGACTGGACCAAGTGGGAGAGAGGTAGTTTTGAGAATCATATACATAGAAGGGGTACTGTAGTTGGAGTCATGGGTGAAGGTAAGTTTACTTAGGAAGAGCAGGATATCTGTGAGTGGAACTGATGACAGACCCTTGAAAGACACCACGGGGGGCAGAAGGGGGAGCAGGGGAGTACAGAGGGCAAGGCACTAGAGAAGGCTACTCTGTTTAAATCCTCTCTGCTTGCAAGTTTCCTTAACTGTAAGAGCTGCATTTAATAAGAGAAAAAGTATCATATTGAATTGCTGTCTTAAGCAAGTTACAAGTCTTACTTTTGTCTCAACCCTTTTGAGCGCTTCTCTAAAACTGAATGCAGCTCTAGTGGCTGACCCAGCTTTGGGGTGGCACTGTGTATATTTTCTGCAATTTTGTACCATGAGACTGGAGATTACAAGATTAATCCAAAAATCAATTGCTGTGGTTTTAAAGCTCTTATGACAGAAGCGTCTAGATAGATCTGGAAACTCAGAGATAGAGGTTGATATAAATATGAATTCACTTCATTTTTCATATATACAGAAGATAGGTAATTTAAAATGCATTCTAAAATGTCACGTTATTTACGGCTGTAGCGTTGTATGTATTGGGAGATTCCTCAATCAAACGGCAAATCCCCTTCAAACTTAGAAACAGTCTCTGGAAAAAATGTCTATTTTGAACACTTAAACAGCTTATGTGTCATTAACAGTCTTTTAGTATAATAAGACATGACAAATATGTATTGTTCCTTTCCTCGGGAAAGGAAATAAACAGCTGTAAAGCAGCTTGTGGCATTATGTTGATATGGAGTCTAAGCAGGCCTGTCAAATGGAATAGGAGTAAGGAGGACTCCTGAACTCAGATTCTGCGCTTCATCTAAGTAGCATTTGTCACAGCTCGAAAGGTTGGAGGAAGATACAAAAAAGAATCTGGGGTTGGCTGCAGACCTATCCAGTCCTGGATGCAAAGTAAAGCAGTCCAAAGGTCACTCTAACTTACCTACAGCTGCCCACAGCCCCTCAAGGAGATTCCAGCAGGTGGAATTAGCCAGAGCACAGAGATAGTGGCAACATTCATTCATGCAGCCAAGTGTTCTATGCTGGGGGCTGGGAAAATGGTTTAGAATCAAACTACCACCAATGGAAAGGAAACTCCTGAACTAGAGACTTCGTTTTAAATGAAAGTGAGGTTTTGATGAATAATTCAGATGTGTGTCCTTACCCCCCTGCCCCACTTCTGACAAGTCCTTTGCATCCCTCTCAGATGGCACACACCACACTTTGGAAAACACTGGCAAAGGGTGTAAAGCAGTGCAGAATTTAGCCATTCGGCTATTTCCTGTTCAGTTTTGTAAGAGAGAGGAGTTTGACTTCTTAGGGAAATCTGAAATTATGTCTCATTATGTGCACCACATTTAGCCAAGCTGACAGTGAAGTTTCAACAACTGGTGGGCTTCTTTCAATCTCTTTATTGTCTGTCAACTATCCAGATAGTCATACCATGCTCATCATCATGGTATGAGCACCTATGATTAATTTAATCACCAGCACCATAAGACCACCCACAAGATGCTCAATTAATTCTATGACAATCATCCATTATCCTCAGTTCCTTCAGAAGAGTTAGAAAGGAAGAAATTTAGCAGAGTGAATTAACATGATCTTGAATTATTGTCTCAGCAACCAGATGGCCTAATTATTGTGCACTGCAACAGCACTGGTGTAAGTGTCCTTGTATCAGGCTCCAAAGACCAGCATACATCAGAGTCTCTTAATTGTCTGTTCTCTGTGGAGTCCAGAGTGTTCTTGGAAGTATTAGAAAAAATGTCTGCCAACAAAGCTAACTTAAACATTTGATTTATTCTCTTCTTATGCTTTCCTCCAACTTTTTGTATCTATATTAATACAAAAATCCATTTTCTACATTAGCTAATTATTTTCAACTGAGTGGATATAATAGAATAGGGCAACAATTTTCCAAATGAAAATTGCAAGTAGACAACTAGAGAGAAAATTATGCAAGGATCACTCATATGGCACCTTCCATCTCCGATTCTCACTGTTTCGCAAAGGTTTATGAATTTAGCCACACAACACCCTGTCAAGTGGGTAGGTATTCTCCCCATCTTACAGAAGAGGATAAAGACAGAGGTTGTAACTTTTAACTTGCCCAAAGACATCCAGGAAGTTTATACCAAGTTGTGAATTTGAATAGACAAGGCAGCATGGAGACAGTTATGGCAGAAGCAGGCAGACAGGATATCAAATTTGGGATCACTGACAAAGTAGAGGTGTCGGATAGTGCCACAATAAAAATCAGGTCAGAGTTGTAGGCTGTAACCTTGAAGACAAGATCTAAAAAATTAAATTTGAATTCAGTGGAAGAGAGGAATCAGATCAGAGATACAAGGAGGGGATCTAGCGGTCATATCGGCCAAGGAAGAAAGTTTTGGTGGCTGAATTTTTGCTAGATTGCATTGGGAAACAGGGGTGAGAGGAAGAAATTGTGACTATCCATGTGGAAAGTGATCAAAACATAGTTGAGATGAGAGTTTTAGCTGTTGGGATAGAGAATAGTCAGATCTTCAAAATGTTGAAGTAGTGGCAAGATTTGGATGCTCTCTTGTTGACTAGGAGCTAAATTGAGATCACCAAGCAACTAACCACTAAGCTGGGCTAGACTTTATGTGGCAAAAAGGCAAAAAGCTCTAGCTCATTACCAAACCATTAATTCCCCTGGGCAACCACTTACAAGAAAAAACAACCCAGCTCAACACATTTAGCCAGCAAATTGGACTGAAAATCAAATGCAATAAGACAGATATGACCCTTAATATTGCCTCACCATCACCAGTGTGGACAGAGGATTATGCTCTCAATAATGTCGAAACATTCACATACTTGGGCAGCACCATCAGTGAGGATAGTGGAACAAGCTAGGACATGCAGAAACAGAATCAAAGCCAGGAACACCTACAGTCTGGAAATCATCAAAATACAACACCAAAATGAAACGCAGGATTTATCAGAGCAGAATAGTGCAGAATGCTGGAGAATGACAAAGTATGACATGTCCAAACTGTTTTCATTCCATACAACCTGCCTGAAAAAATTCTCAGTATCTTTTGGCCCAGAACAATCTCAAATCAATACCTTTTACTGATTTGCAGCCAAGAAGATATGAGCACCATCATTACCAGGAGGTGTTGGAGATGTGCGTTGAATTCCATCACCAGAATAGCAATAAGATGG
This sequence comes from Natator depressus, assembly GCF_965152275.1. Lineage (NCBI taxonomy): Eukaryota > Metazoa > Chordata > Testudines > Cheloniidae > Natator > Natator depressus. Next base: position 53,321,710 of record NC_134244.1, read on the forward strand.
ACACCTGAAGGCAAGTGAAAATATGGTCACACGAAAACAACATGGCAAAGAACTGTGGAAGCTGAGCTGAAAAGCCTGGGGCACAGCTGGGGAACATTGAAAGACTTGCCAGAAACAGACAAGAGTGGAGGAGCTTCATTGCTGCCCTAAACACCAGAGGCATAATGGGTACTAACTAAATTATCTCTAGGAGTGGTCCCCCAAATTAGGGCAAAGGCACTTGTGGGGGAGGGGACCGTGGGGAAGGTTGCACTATGCTATCTTTGCTATATCTGTTTTGTGAGTAACAGAGTTCTTCATGGCTGTCAATCTGATATAGGAGTTCACAAATATCAAGTATGTTAGGCAGAAATCCTTAGCATTTTTAGCATGGGTTTTACATTCTAAGCAGCCTGAAATAACTAATTTACCTTGAATCATAGAAGATTAGGATTGTAAGAGACTTCAGGAGGTCATCTAATCCAACCCCCTGCTCAAAACAGGACCAACTCCAACTAAATCATCCCAGCCAGGGCTTTGCAAGCCGGGCCTTAAAAACCTCTAAGGATGGAGATTCCACCACCTCCCTAGGTAACCCATTCCAGTGATTCATCACCCTCCCAGTGAAATAGTTTTTCCTAATATCCAACCTAGACCTCCCACACTGCAACTTGAGACCATTACTCCTTGTTCTGTCATCTGCTACCACTGAAAACAGCCTAGCTCCATCCTCTTTGGAACCCCCCTTCAGGAAGTCAAAGGCTGCTATCAAATCCCCCCTCACTTTTCTCTTCTGCAGACTAAATAACCCCAGTTCCTTCAGCCTCTCCTCATAAATCATGTGCCCCAGCCCCTAATCATTTTCACTTCCCTCTACTGGACTCTCTCCAATTTTTCCACATCCTTTCTTTAGTGGGGGGCCCAAAACTGAACACAATACTCCAGATGTGGCCTCACCAGTGCTGAATAGAGGGGAATAATCACCTCCCTCAATCTGCTGGCAATGCTCCTACTAATGCAGCCCAGTATGTTGTTTACCTTCTTGGCAACAAGGGCACACCATTGACTTATATCCAGCTTATCATCCACTGTAATCCCCAGGTGTTTTTCTGCAGAACTGCTGCTTATCCAGTTGGTCCCCAGCCTGTAGCAGTACATGGGATTCTTCCTTTCTAAGTGCAGGACTCTGCACTTGTCCATGTTGAACCTCATCAGATTTCTTTTGGCCCAATCCTCCAATTTATCTAGATCACTCTGGACCCTATCCCTACCCTCCAGCATATCTACCTCTCCCCCCAGTTTAATGTACTCCATGAACATGCTGAGGTTGCAATCCATCCCATCATCCAGATCATTAATGAAGATGTTGAACCAAACCGGCCCCAGGATTGACCCCTGGAGCACTCCGCTTGATACCTGCTGCCAACTAGACATTGAGTCGTTGGTCACTACCCATTGAGCCTGATGATCTAGCCAGCTTTCTATCCACCCTATAGTCCATTCATCCAATCCATACCTTTTTAACTTGCTGGCAAGAATACTGCGGGAGACCGTATCAAAAGCTTTGGTGAAGTCAAGGTATATCACATCCACTGCTTTTCCCCTTTCCACAGATCCAGTTATCTCATCATAGAAGGCAATCAGGTTGGTCAGGCATGACTTGCCCTTAGTGAATCCGTGTTGACTGTTCCTGATCACCTTCCTCTCCAAGTGCTTCAAAATGGATTCCTTGAGGACTTTCTCCATGATTTTTCTAGGGACTGAAGTGAGGCTGACCAGACTGTAGTTCCCAGGTTCTCCTCCTTCGCCTTTTTAAAGATGGGCACTATATTTGCCTTTTTCCAGTCATCCGGGACCTCCCCCAATCACCACGAGTTTTCAAAGATAATGGCCAATGGCTCTGCAATCACATCAGCCAACTCCCTTAGCACCTGCGGATACTTTAGATCCGGACCCATGGACAACATTATGGGGTAGATAAGAGTTTTCTTCAGATGTAGAAGGCCCAGACATTGAGTCACTTTCCTCCACTCTGAAGATCTGGGACTGAGGAGGAAGAATTTCAGTGCTAAGAGATTTTCTTGGGGGAAAAGGGTCATTTTTAGAGGCAATTTTCCAATTGATTGATTTTTATTTCAAAATAGTTCCAAAGCAGATATCTTGCAGACCTGGGACAATTTTCTTTCACTTTATACACCTTTGAATTCTATGGGAACATTAACAGTCCTTCAGCCATATTGATACTGGTACTACTACCAATGATCGCTCTTCACAGTGTGAAAATATTGATGGTGTCATATTTAGATGAGAAAGTACAGAATACATGCTGTCATGGTCCACTGGATTTGTCTCAGTAAATGCTACAGCTCTTCAATTACAGACTGTGGTAGAGAATCCAAGTTTATTCATATAGGGCCTGATCAAAGCTCATTGAATCAACAGGGATATTTCAGTTGAGTTTGATGGATCAAGCTTATAAGGCCTGATCAAGTGGTCAGTGAAGTTATTGGAAAGACTCCCATTAGCTTTGTATCAGACTCATAATACACTGCAGAACAACTGTAATGTAAGGTTTCTCAGAAGTCAAGCATGGTCCTGAATGGAAACAGCTATAATTATGGGTTTTCAAACCTGTGAGATGAAAGATGAGCAGAATCTCCAATTCAGGAGTAAGGTGCAAGTCAAAGGAAAAGTTCAAGTTGGAAGTCTATGCAGACATGCCTCCCAACCCTTCACATCCCTATGATTGCATGTGATGTAAACACAGAATTGTCTAAGACTAGCACCAAAAAATCTTCTGAGAGCAGCAACGCAAGAACACAGCTTCAATCAAGTAAATAAATCTATAACATTAAAGGCAGTACATAATTAACTGCCACTGATTTTGATTGGTTTACACTTGATCATTTGAATTTTCTGCTTTATGTTTTTGAGGTGAGTTACGCACAGCAAGGTAACACAGCAAAGATCATAATTACCTACTTTTTTCCACTTAAAGAACAGTCTGAACTTAAAAGAACAGGAGAAACTAAAGTATCTACCCTCTCCCACCTCATCTTCGTGGTCACCTTTATTTTTTTATAGCTCTGGATCACCGAAGATGATATCACCAGAGATACTCCGTGTTGGGTGTTATGCTTGATAATGTGCACACTTGCTTACTAACAGGCACATTGTAAGCACTTAATGAGGGAGGATTGTCTAGTTATTCAAGCAGGGAGTTGGGAGCCAAACTAGTCACCATGATCTGAGGCAAAACACGTTCTGCCTGAGTTTCACCATCTGTTAATGGGGACAATGCAACTTCACCTCACAAGGTACTGTAATCAATGTGTAATGCCTCTTGAGCCCTTCTAATGAAAGCAGCTAAACTTTTTAGGGTGATGTTAGAGGGTTTGACTGAAAGTAGACTGAAATCAAATGGAAGACTCATTGACCTCACTGGGCTTTATACAAAGCCTGGAGCGAGCAAAATTAAACTTATGAGTGTCTGACGTCCGTATCATTATTCATTCCCCCACCACCTCCTACTCATATTAATGCAACCACTTTCACTGATACTTCTTTCCTGACACTCCATATTGTAGAAGCATCCACTCACAATGATATCATTTGTGCTGTCACTTTCCCTGAAGACAGCATCCAAAAAAGATTATAATTTATGAATGTAATGTTTGAGCAAATCTAGTATTCTGAGGTAGTTTGCAGTAGGATTCAGCCCTAAAACTCAGATGAATCAGTGCTTACAAAGCCAAATGCAATTTTCACATTATGAAATGTGCTCTACAGTGGTGTACTTTGCAGTGTGGGGATTTATCCTATTCAGAAATATCATAAAGTGCCTCCATGTTGCAAAATGATAGAAATCGTCTGAGAAGTATTCTAGAAGTTATACAATCATCTGCAGCACAGCTCAAATGTTTTCCCTGGATCCCAAGGGTGCAGGGTTGAAAGTGCATTGATATTTAGAATTGTGCCGAATGTTTCTCACTAGCAATATGCGCTTTGTTTGGTTTTACCACTGATCTAACGGCATGGGAGAAAGAGGAGCAGGTGGAGATCACTTGCTTGGTTTTGCTTTCCATTACAGTATGATTAATATTCCAGCAAGGAAAATACTTAAAGGCTTTAGATCAACACCATCAACAATGTATTTTAATCACTAGAACATATTAAACAGTTTCTTCATACCATGGAAGAAATGGCAAGGTTAGAGAGATTATCCATATCATCTATATCCTTCACTGTTTTTGCTACTGGATCATGCTACTTCATACAATTACCATGTAAAGCAATAGGCCATCACCGCCTATTGATTGCATATAAATGCAGAAAGATCGAAAAGAAAAACACGCCCCCTTTTCCTTCTGTCTTGGTCACAACAGTAATATTTCTTCACTCACTGTCTCCAGGGTCTACAATTCCAATAATCCCAGAATCCCAATCCTCTACCACTCCCTTCTTCCTTGCTGCAAGATCTTTTTAAAAAAGATGATCTGCTTGTGGGCCCAGATTCGCTTCTGCACCAAAATCTGGGGAAGAGGACAGTCAGGGAATTGGTTGTCATCCTATTTCCCTTCACTTCTTAACTCTGGAGTTCATCTAAAAAGGAAAATAGAAGCATAATTTGGTGGGATCCATTAATAATGGTCAGATTTTATGTGCAGAATTAGTTAAAAATGGAGATTTTTTAAAAATCTCAACATTTTATAGTTGTGTTACGGTGCTTGAATTGGATCAATTTTCTTCAAAAATCAGTTTTTTTAAAGATTATTTTTGGAAACATTTTATGAAGTTGTTTCTTTTCATTTTTCCTTTACTTGTTTTTCTCTCTCTCTTTTTTTGTTCTCAGTCATTTTCAGAAGTGATGGAAGGACAGGGTGGAAAGGAAAAGAAAAAAGGAAAGAACAAAAAGTGAACTATTTGCACAATATTTCAAACATTTACAGTGTGGGAAACAGGTCCTGTTTCAACAAAAATCTGTTTGTGCAAAAAAAAAATTAGCCAACTGTCACACCACAAGATCTGTTATGTCTGATTTTTTTTAGATCTTTCCAGGAGGAAACTTGTTTCATGGGTTTTGAAGTCAAAAAGTTTTGGTTCATGGTAGGGTACAAGGAACAGGAGACACCAATTTTGTGAATAAAGAAACATTTGAGGCAAATCAAGATGCAACAATAGGTTTCTAGTTATCTGTGACAATTAAATCATCTCTATGTAGTATTTAAATTTCCTGTGTTGAAGTGTGCATCATTATCTTTCCCATAATTGTATTTGTGATACAAGTGGGTGTTCCAGGCATAGAGTCCTTGAAGGATCAGACCATGTATGATCTAACTTTCTTCCTTACACAACTGAGTCATAAATCATTGATGCTCTATGGGAAAATCTCTTTTAAGAAGGTGTCAAAAGTGAAGTTTATCCAGATAACAGGAAGAGAAGATGGGCCTTTATATAAACAGCTTTTTTTATTCTCAAATACTGCTAATAGAAAAAATATCCCTGGCACTTTATTTCAAACAGCAAAATGGATTCATCCTTTGGACCAGAAAATGCATTTAGTATATTTTAAAAAAAGTTTTACCATTGAAAATTAAAAGAGGAAAAGACAATGGTTATGTCAAATTATGTATTCCAGATGAAAGACAGAATACTAAAACTTTATTTTACTAGCAATGCAAGAGAGGCTTTTAAACAGGAAAAAAAAAGAAGCAAGTCTTTTATACATTGGGAAAAAATAATATTGCCTTTTGATCAAATACAGACAGTATGTTGACAGAAGATAGATACTACAAAGCATGTTGAGTGTAAGAAGTTGGCCCTGGAGAGATGGAAATATTAATTGGCCATGACAGCTGAGTTGTTGGAGTTAACCTTATACCCTCTCTCTTCAGGTACACCCTATATTAGAAACCTATCACCCTATTATTTCTCTGACTGATCAGAGGCAGAGCAGGTTTCTTCTATATTATTAGATCATCTGGATATACTTTAACTTTAAATTAGGCATCTATTTAATGAAGGCTTCCATAGTTCTCATCTACTGGTTTCACTATTTGTAGTTTCAATAAAATGTTCAAGTAAAACTCCCATTTAAACCACTTTGAATTTAAAACAAACTATCATCTGAGGCAGTTGCCGACAGGGAAATTTAGAGTCTTGGAAAGTCTTTACAGGAATTCAGAGACACAGAAGTTGCCATATTGTATCAGATCTGAGGTCCATCTAGTCCAGTAACCTGTCTCCAACAGTAGCCAGCACCAGATGCTTAAGAGGAAGGCACAAGAACCCTGAAGTGTCTTTTCTTTAAATCAAAGTAAGACATTCTCCCTTCTGGCAGAAAACTCATGGGGGTAGGTAGGGGGAGAGAGGTGTTCTGAACATTTAGAATTAAAACACAGGATGCTTCTCTCTGGAAGCAGGAAGGTTTGTCCTCACATGGAGGGCAGTGGATGTGACCTTCAAGCTACCCAGAAACTCACCAGGAAATTCAGAGAAATCCCTGTAGTAGACCTTTAGCCCTCTGTGCTCTCTTTGTTGGACCATCCCCTATCTCCAAATATCCTGGCTCCAGCTAGGTCCATGCTTCCACTTGTTTCCCCCCTCAAAGGCTGTGCATCACTCTCCATTCTGACAGGCATACAAACAACAGAAGGGGAAGCTCCAGCTGCAAGGAGGTACATTAACTCCTGTACAGCCTCTGAAGTTCGCGGAGTTTAAAGGGGATATGCTACATGGAATGGCTCTCCCTGCTCCATCACCCAGACGCTGGTAGAACACCTCTCCCCCCCAAACCTGTGGATCCTGAATCTTGCACTGGTTCTATGGAAGAGAGTAGGGTAGCAGCATAAGATGCCACTCTCACTGCTGTGTGCATAGGGCTTTTCAAACTCTCTTTACCTCACTTTTCTGCCAACTCTTGAGATGTCTTCAAGAGTCTCATGATATATGGCTGTCCCATCTCCTGGAGTTATGCAATTTCCATGAGAACCTCAGAGTGTACTTTAAAATAAAGTAAACATTTGGTTGTGGAAAATATTTTGCAAATGTGAACACTAAACGCTCAGAAAACTAGAAGACAAAAATAACCCTTCAAAAATCTTGGGACTGGCTTAAAAACCACTGGAATTTTTTTAAATGCTTGGGTTTCACAATACTGCTTTACTATACAGCACCAGGGAACACACGGCCTTATCTGGCCAAAGCTAGTACAACTCACACTTAGATACAGTTAAGTAGTAATTCACTAAAAGGATTTCTGAATTTAAATCTAAATTATTTATTTGAGACTTAAAGTTATAAAAAAGCACCTAATCCAAGGCTGTAGGAGCCCCATCGTCATTAACACCCAATGAAGTCTCAGCAGCATTGATTAATCATTTCAACAGGAAACCAGCCAACCACCCGCCTACCAGTACTTTCCACTGCTTCATCATTCTGGGAATCATGCTCTCAAGCCCTCTCCCCAAACTTCTCCAGTGCATACTTTTGCAGTCACCAAATTCAGGCTATTTCAGATCCAAAAGGAAGGGAAAGTTCCAGAGTCTCAGAGCCTTCATAGAGACCATCCTGTCAGCTGTCCGCTCTCAATGTGGGGAGGAACTAGCTCAAGTGCCACCACTAGCCACAGCTGTGGCCATATAGCACAGGGAGAAAAGTGGGCTCTCAGGTAGGCCAATCCCAGGCCGTTTAAGGTTTTATGGCGCATAACCAACACCTTAAACTTCACCCAGAGATCTGTGAGCAGCCGGGACAGATTCAAGAGTGCTGGTACTATATCATATGCTCACGGTGAGATGCCACACTGCACCAGCATCAATCGCTGATGTCAATGATCTTGCAAAAATTTCCAACAGAACAGCTCTCCATAGATTTACAGGTTAATTCCAAAAGCCGCTGACAAAGCTGTAGGAGGCTCTGGGCAAAGGGAAGTCAATACTTAATTTATTTGCCCCTTAATTAGAAAAAAATATTCATTTAACTTGTTTTACAATATATGACAAAATGGAAAGTATTTTCCCACTGATCTTTAGAGAGCAGAAAACTACTAATATTTTGGCATGTACAGAGCTCTGTAGTCACCAACCAGCATAAAAACAGATGATTAGTACGTTTCTGAGGAGGCAAATATTGTGTTATCCCATTATACCAATAGGAAAACAGATAAGAGGTTATGTGACTTGTCCCCAAACACTCGGAATACATCTACACTACTCAAAACCTTGCAAGGCAGCTAGTCTCAGAGTCTGGGTCAACTGACTTGAGTTTTCAGGGCTTGTGCTGCCGAGTTAAAAACAGCAATGTGGATGTTTAGACTTTGGAGCTCAGGCTTTGACACCTGGAAATGGGAGAATTTTGGAGCATGGGCACCAGTCTAAGCCTGAACATCTACACAGTTATTTTTAGCCCTGTAGCGTGAGCTGAAGTTAGTTGACCCAGCCTCGGAGACTTGCTGCCCCTCGGGTCTTTTTTTGAAGCAATCCCAGAATCATGCTTAGAACAAAGGAGTTTCTTCCTGCAAGTCCAATGCTTAGTCCATAGGGGACATTTTATTTCTAAAAACAATTTTTGTGAGGTGATGAGTCATCCTTGAACGGATTAAGCCACATAAGTGGATGTGTCATTCCTGTGTCATCCAGGAGCCGGTCTACAGACTCTCAGAGCCTCATGGGAGAAACAGCAGCTCAGTGTCACTTCATAGCTTGGAGCTCTCACCTACTTGATAGGGGTAACAAATTCCACAGGCCTTAGCTTGCTCCTGTCTTGCCCCTAGTCCTGCTCCAGTCTAGCTCCGGGGTCCAGCCTAGCTCCAGCCCTACTCTTGAGACCTGATTCCAGCTCTGACCCTTGGCTCTGAATGTTGCTGCTCCAACTTCTAGGTTTGACCACCCTCGCCTCAGTTTCTGACAGTTCTCCATTGTTGCATTTTCCTGGGAGCATTATAACAGACCATTCTGAATGTGTTGATGGGATTCTTTAATCCTTTGTTTCTTGACATCAGAAGATGCATACCGTTAAATGGAAAGCTCCAAGGAATTTAATACCAACAACTTGTGCTTCCAGCATAGTTATCTCCAATTCACCCTCATTCTTATTCCAGATAAGTGCATTCTACTTTAGGGCTGAGCTTAGAGCAGTAGTGAGCCTTTTGAATACTGAATGGAAATAGAATGATCTTACTTTTTTTCTTTTAATGGGAAACCTTTCTCATCCCCCACACCTCAAAGAAGCTGATGCTATTTCATGGCTATGTCATGGCTTATTTTAAAAAGCAGAGCTATCCGTAGAAGTCAGTGGGAAGTACTGTTAAAAATTTGATGCTATGATAAGGTCCTTAGTACAAGGGACACTTTTTTCCCCATCTAATAGTAAACAAAATGCTAGAAGTCTAAATTTTAATATTACTTGTCAGTAACATTACCTCCTCAGACAGCAAATAAAATATTTAACTATGCTAGTTTTAAAAGCAGTTTGATGGGCCAATAATTACAAGTAATTTGAAGGATGCTAAAGAACCTATCTCCATTCTTCTTTATCTTAAGAAAGGTATTTGTAACAACTTGCTATAGCCAAGAAACTATAAGGGAAACTTTTCTTTAAACATTTGACTTAAAATAGCTCAGTGTATCAGCAATTCAAACACTTAAGTTTATTTTCTTGTTTAGTAATTTTAGTTTTCAAATAAATCCAATGAAGCTTTTACTGAACCCCCCCCCAAAAAAACACCAAGTGATTTTTCAATCAAACTGTTTCTAAAAAGGAAGTTGGAGGTTGCAGTGTCTTGGAACCATGCAACACGCTATTTCATTATATGGAAACACATAGATAAGAGATGCACATACAAATTCTTAGCGATTCAGGTAGGATAAACTTTATTGGCAATATACAGTGTTTCCAGAACACTGTTCCACAACAATTATGTGTGTTACCAGAGCGTGTAAGAGCCCAAATCATGCGCCAGGACCCTATTATGTTAGGCTGCCCCCAAAGTGCTTATATAACAAACACAATTATCAAGACCATCTGCAATGGAACCTTTGGTAACTTCCAATAATGTTGGAAAGGAAAGCGTAGACAAATATTCATAGAGAAAATGGTCAGGAGCAAGGGATATGTTTCACTGCATATTTAAGGATGGCATTATAGCATCATTCTTAACACAATGGACAGTATTTAAGTCTCAGTTCTGCAATCCTTACTCAGGTAGAACTCAATCAAAGTGAGATCGGTGTGATTTCAGGATCAGGCTAATTTCTGAACCAGAACTTGACTAAGGGGCAGATCCTCAGCTGGTATAAATTGTCCTAACTCCATTGAAGTCAAGTGATTTAGTGTCTCTTATCCTCCCCTCCCGCAACCTCTTCCCCCCCCCCCAAAAAAAAACAACAAAAATAATCTGAGTTATGCATGAGGTAAGAGTATGAGCTGTAGCACTGCAGCAGCTCAAGGGTCTTACTAGCTCTGCCAATGTCATACAGCCTAGAGAGTAATGAGTTGTATTTAGAGGTGGCACTCCCACTACTTCAAAAGCATCAATATAAATGTACCTAAGGAGAACAGGAAATTACTTTTTCTAGCCAATAACTATGAAAAGAGAAGTCACACATTTACAGATAAATGTCGCACTTCAGTTTTGCAACTCCAATAACTTAGAAATATAAATCAACACGTTATGCAACCCCTGGGGTGAAACCTTGTGGATCAGGAAAAAGCAGTGCCTCATCTGAGCTCTCCAACCGTTTCTCTGTACATGACTGTCCCAGCATTCATGGGCTTTCTAGCCTAATATCATTTATTAGGATCCCTCATGCACCATTTCCTTTCCAAGAATTCTGAAAGAGGCAGGCACAGCATGGAGCAGCTCCCCTGCTAAGCGGAGTAGACTGAAGAGAACAAATCCTGCCCACGTTTCATGATCTACACTAGCTGGCTTTCCCAGACAAAGTCCAAATCAAGATCCTTTCCCTCCTGTACTATATTTAAAATAATCTGGGGCTCATCAATCTCAGATCTCAAGGCATCTGCATTCAGAAAGGATGTATTAGCTGACCAAAGGGTCACCCCCAGAAGAAGAGCAATGTTCATGGAGGATCTGTGGCTCTGAAATTTGTTCTCAGAGATCAGGCAAAGTCCTAGTGTCAAAAGAAGCAGTGCCTCCATGAGAACTAAACCAAATCAATGAGGAAAAACAAAGATATTCCTTTCTCTGGGCCTTCCTGGTCATCCCATCTCCCACACTCTATCTTTTTTCTGCATCTACAGGTCCAGACTTGTCAGTGATCCCTAATATTACGCCTCAACTTTCCTTTTTTCAATGTGATTGGATCAGCTACACAACCTCCTAGAAGAGAGTAAGAGTTAAAAGGGGACTGTAGGCCTCTTTGGGATAAGTAAATTTTGTGCCAAATCCAGCTACAATGTAAATCATTGGGAGACTGGTAGATTACATCAAGGCTGCAGTAGGTCCTATATGGGGGGAAAGAGAATAGCAGAAAATTCAACCCAGATTCAATGAACTGATTGGTAAAATCACAGCAAACTTTTCCCACAAACTTGAGCAAAGCCGTGGTTAATAGTAAACATGAAACCACCCAGGTTGTCTGTTTCATGTAGCAAAAATGTGATAATAAAGATACTTAATTATTGTATATCAATACAGTTGCACCCAAATGCAATGTCATTCCTAAAGTTATTGTAGCTCTCTAATATCTAATTTATCATAAGGAATTGCATTCTTTATATTTTGTATTTTAACTTCATTTTTACCATTTGCTGTAAAAATTAAGATTAATATTTCAGTTAAGACTGTCACACTGATTCTGAATCATGTAAAGTAACCAGAAAACAGTAAGTCTCCATTTGGAGGTGCCAAGACATGTTGAATTTATATTTCCCTGAACAGAAGGATGCACAAATACAGTATAATCAATTGTCAAATCTTTGGAGAGATTGAGAAGATGGAAAAAGCTAAACACTGTTTATATACATTTGTTTTCTACAGAAGTTTAAGATACATAAAGCTGGTACAGTTTTATATAGCTACCATATGCACTTAGCATAGTACTATAACTATGCCTTTGTAGGGACAGGATTTTGTAATTGTACTATAAAAATTGATGTAAACTTTGAATTAATTCTGCCAGCCACCCTTTTTATCTGAGACTGGGATTTTGTTTCCTATATGCATTATAAACTTCCCTCTAGTCATTTCTTTGGTTTAAGGTTTAGTGAGTAAAAGACAGGATCTTGTATTGTGTCTATGTTAATTAGATTAAAGGAACGTTAAAGGCCTGAGCCACAATGTAAACTGTTTTGACCACAAGATTTAGTGAAGTTTAATTTACAATGTATTCTGCTGAATACAAAATACTGCTGTCTTCTCTATGAGAAATTGTTTGTGTGAATGAGGAACGTATGCATCAGGAAAAGATAAGGTGTGAAAGTCATCACAAATGGTCCAGATGGTCAAGAAAAAGTGAGAGACTTGGAAACACCAGGAGACAATCACAAAACATCCTTTGTAGTGATGCTAAACATGTTAACAGCATTGATGGCCTCAGAGGTGAGGCAACCACCCCCGAAAGCAAGACAACAAATAGGAGATAACGATGGGAAGCCCCACAATAACCATCAAATGATAACAGAGGAAAACCCCAAGATCACCACCATTTAAGGACTAATGATTACAGGATGACATTGCAAAATGCATGGACTCAAATGGGAATTTAAGAGTATAAAGCTGGGGTGTTTTCCCATGAAACTCTGGGTTCAGTCCTGCCAAAACCTCGGAGCATCGGATCGCAACCAACAGAGCCCGGCTCCTCACTCGTGTTCAATCTAACTGGCCATTAGATTGACTCAAGCTACAACAGACTGGTAACTATAAAAACATCAACTGGCAGGACTGTGTGCATGGTGTGTCTGTTTGTGTGACGGAAAAGCACATGCTAACTGTTGTATTCTCAATAAATGCAGCGTGCTGCGTTCTCCCCTATAAAGATCCCGTGTGCTTTGTATAGCATAACACCTTTACCCACTCACGTTAGATTTAATCAGTGTAACAATCTGACTATTTGTAAGCCAATGTATGATACCGAGCCCTTTATTAACATGGACATTTGAAGGAATTTTAAATAATTAATATTTTTCTTATGGTTAAGATACATATTACACTACTGCTGATGCCATCAAAATACTTGTATACATAATACATTTTTATAAATAAGCTTTTATAAATGGTACCAGGGTGGAGTGATAGAAGAAAAAAACTGATGTGTCTTTAAAAATCAGTTAATCTAATTTGAGAGCACAAATACTATGTTTATTGCATGGTTTAACCACAGGGCAGAGTTAAAGTTGTCCAGGTGCCTTAACGGTGCCTTTCCATAACTTAATGTGTTTGGATTTCTTTAAAGTATAACCATTGCTGAATTTCGTATGTTTCTATGCAGTAATGCTTGATTTGGGGATAATTACAATGTACCTGTAAATCCCCTCCCCCAAGTTACTAATATATACTGTAAACTTTAATACAATCGTAAAATATAGTATTTGTCTGTTAAATCTTTTATTTATGACTGAAAAGTTATTCGGAGAATTTGATATTAAAAGGAAGACCTTCAAAGTTGTCAGATTGCCAATTTTATATAGACCTTAATGCCACAGAATTTTTTACATCATGTCCTTTGGATCAGACAGTTTTTTGCTGAGTATTTTTCTGCTTTACCTCTCTGTTCCTAACCGTTTTACCCTGTTAACTTAATTTTGGCTTGGCAAGGTAGGTAGTTTTGGTCTCTCCCTCTGTAGAGGTGTTTAGCATCCAACAGCTTCCATTGACTTCAGTGGGAGTACAGTGAGCAAGGTACTTGTCTAGTTTTAAGCATCACAGTAGTCCTACTGAAGTTAAAGGAACTGTCTACATGTTTAAATTTGGGCTTTAGTACCTTGCTGGATGAGGGCCTTAACCACGTTCCTGTGGCTCTGTCAAGGTTCCTTCCCCACTCTGAACTCTAGGGTACAGATGTGGGGACCTGCATGAAAACCTCCTAAGCTTACTTTTACCAGCTTAGGTTAAAACTTCCCCAAGGTACAAACTATTTTACCTTTTGCCCTTGGACTTTATCGCTGCCACCACCAAACGTCTAACAGATATATAACTGGGAAAGAGCCCGTTTGGAAAAGTCTCCCCCCCCCCAAATCCTCCCAAACCTTACACCCCCTTTCCTGGGGAAGGTTTGATAAAAATCCTCACCAATTTGCATAGGTGAACACAGACCCAAACCCTTGGCTCTTAAGAACAATGAAAAAGCATTCAGATTCTTAAAAGAAGAATTTTAATAGAAGTAAAAAGAATCACCTCTGTAAAATCAGGATGGTAAATACCTTACAGGATAATCAAATTCAAAACATAGAGAATACCTCTAGGCAAAACCTTAAGTTACAAAAAGACACAAAAACAGGAATCTACATTCCATTCACCACAGCTTATTTTCTCAGCCATTTAAAGAAATCAGAATCTAACGCATATCTAGCTAGATTACTTACTAAGTTCTAAGACGCCATTCCTGTTCTGTCCCCGGCAAAAGCATCACCCAGACAGAGAGAGCCTTTGTTTCTCCCCCCCCCCAGCTTTTGAAAGTATCTTGTCTCCTCATTGGTCATTTTGGTCAGGTGCCAGCGAGGTTATCCTAGCTTCTTAACCGTTTACAGGTGAAATGGTTATTTCCTCTGGCCAGGAGGTATTTTAAAGGTGTTTACCCTTCCCTTTACATTTATGACAGGCTCTTTCACGCAGTAACAGGAGGGAGGACAGACAATTAGGAAAGTAGAAAATGTAAGAGTAAAGTGGGGAACTCATGTGTAGATGCACAGTGCCTCAAACAATGTTTAATTCGCTTTGCCACTGACTAGATTTCACATTGACAATCAAATTGACGGTATCCCTTTAATTGCAAGCCAAACTTTCCTGTTCTTTTGAATATGACGACTTAACGATTCAGCTACAGAATGACTGCTTTTAAACTTCAGAGGTATTTTGCTGTTTGACTCTTTCCCTCCATACCAGTGTATTAATAAAAACAGTACATGATATAAATCACTCTACTGCATTTCAATCACTTATTTTTCTGTAGCGCACTTTAATTGAGAAAGCTAGAAATGGTTTAAAAGTGAGAAAGAATTTAAGAGACAGGCCAGGAAATATATTAGGATTTCTCTTGACTGCTTCACAAAGTAATGAAAAATATTCACTTTTGGAAGATAATTGGTTTCATAGTTTACACTGGTGAATATTTATTTGGCATTATTTAAGGTTAGAAGTAGGATAAGAAAATTATTTTTTAGAGTAAGTGAACAGAGTATAATAAATATCAACTCCTTTTCAATACATGAAGCAGTCATACATGTATGACTATGTGAGATAATGGAAATCTGGGAAATGAGATGCAGTATTTCAATATGGAAACCGTATTGTTTGGTATGTAAAATGTAACCTTTGAAACAAATTTTCACCATATTTTAAATTATGCATCCACACCTAGATCTAATGCGGTAAGTATCAGGTTGTTTTAGAAACAATATAATTTTATCTAAATTAAATGAAAGACTAGATGTTAACCGCAGTACAGGGGAAATATTTGATGTTATAAGTATTAAGAAAGTAATTTATTTTAAAGAGGATAAATCCAAGCTTTATTCAAATATACAGGACAAAGCAATTTAATATCCCCCTAAATTAAAAGAAAGCAGATAAGGTGTTAGGGAGAAAAAAAGCCTTATCCAGTGTGACAGGGTGGGGCCAGATGGCTATAGGAGAGTAAGAGAAGGCAGATATATTAGCCCCAGGCTAAGTAGGTCCCTTTTCTCTGGGTAAGATAACAGGGAAGGTTTCAGAACAATCAGGAACCTTATGGAGACAATTAAGACAGGCTGATTAGAACACCTGCAGCCAATCAAGAAGCTGCTAGAATCAATTAAGGAAGGCTAATCAGGGCACCTGGGTTTTAAAAAGGAGCTCACTTCAGTTTGTGGTGTGCGTGTGAGGAGCTGGGAGCAAGGGGCACTAGGAGCTGAGAGTGAGAACGCAGACTGTTGGAGGACTGAGGTGTACAAGGATTATCAGACACCAGGAGGAAGGTCCTATGGTGAGGATAAAAAAGGTGTTGGGACGAGGCCATGGGGAGGTAGCCCAGGGAGTTGTAGCTGTCACACAGCTCTTTCCAGGAGGCACTCTAGACAGCTGCATTCCACAGGGCCCTGGGCTGGAACCCGGAGTAGAGGGCGGGCCTGGGTTCCCCCCAAATCCTCCCAACTCCTGATCAGACACAGGAGGAGTCGACCTGGACTGTGGGTTCAGAAAAATGGCCAAGCTGAGGGCTGCCATGAAGCTCCAAGGCGAGCAAATCCGCCAATAAGCACAAGACCCACCAAGGTAAAGCAGGAACTTTGTCACACCAGATTTTAGGGTTCTCACAGTGGGTTGTGCAAAGAGTTGTTTTGTTTTGGCTTGAGTTCTGAAATGGAAGTCTACTTATTCATTTAAAAACAGATCTGACTGGAGAAGATGTATGAGAATTACAGTTTCAGCTATTTGTGTCTTTTTACACAATATATGACATTTGCATTTCTTATTACAGTGTATTGTACTTGAAATGTTATGTTAATCTTAGAAAGTATGTTAATCTTACTTGTCAACTCTTAAAATAAAACTAAACAGAAAAAACTTTTAGGCAAATTTATCATTCTAAGCGTTATCTTAAACACTCCTGCAAAGATGCGAGGCAGTGTTATCCAGTAGACTAAGCAGGGAGCAATGGGATTTGGCATTTAAAATACCAGCTCTGCATCTGATTTATAGTGTGACATTAAACTTCCTTTTGTTCCTGAATTTTCATGCTATCCTGGGGCATGCCTAGTTCCCGGTATAAATTAGAAGAATCCCAAGGTTGCTGTAACTAGAGTAGCTGGCACAGTCCTTAGGGAATATCTGCCTGGTAAAAATACCCTGAATGTGCTGATCTTTGATCATGCCCTTTTCCCTTTCTCTGGTTGGCAGGGGGACTGGTGGACAGCTATTTTGACAGCTGGGGAACCCCCTAACAGAGGTACTATTTCCCTAGGGCAATTTCTGCCTCCTGTATGAAGATCTGCCAGGTGCCATGTGGCTCATTTGGCAAAGCTGTCTACTATTCCAGGGGAAATATAAACACAAGACACCTCTCCTCCCTACCCCAAATGTTTGTAATGAGGGAAGTGTTCACTCAGTTGCCAGGCAGAAAAAAAAAGTTCTATCTTAGCTCTTCCACCACCAACTGCTATTTGTAATAAGGGTTGTAATAAGCACAAATATTAAACAACGACTTATAACCCTGCTATAGAGTAGAACCATCATTCACTCATTCTACAGATAACAGAGGTTGCACAATGTCACTTCAGACAAAGCAGGAATAGCACCCTAATGTCTCAAAAGACAAACCCATCTGTCTTTTGGAAGAAAGGTATATGGCAATACTGTAACTAGACCATACTTTGCTACCAAAGGCAGGAATAGGACCCAGCAATCCCAATATCCAACATTCCAGTGTTTCACATATGGTTTTATAACCAACTGACAAAGTGAGTGTTGTCTCTCCATCTGTGAGCTGGTCTACATAGGGTATAGCAGCCAGCTTGCACCAGTGACTCCTATAATTAAGGGTATATCTAGAGTTTTTGATCATCAAAAATTCAAATTAATTGATTGGCAATTAATTCCTGATAACCTTTGTAAATACTAATCTAGATGGGGCAAACATTTGCTCCAGGACACAACCATGTGTTTTGCTCAAGGCTGAGCTTTAGGGTAGTAGATAGCTGAAGGTACCTGTAGAAGCCAGGTACAGTTACAGTCCTTATGCTCCCTAAGTTAATACTGCTTTACATCACACGCCACTGCCATTCAAGTCACTGAATGTTCTCTTTGCTATCCGTGCTGTGAGGCTGCTTCTGGAAAGGGTAGTGTCTACTTCCTTTGAAGACTCACTGGTGAAGCAGCACACCCTTCAAAGTTTGCTGTTTACACTAATGGTTGCATTGGCTTCTCTAGCCATAAAGATGGTCTGACAAGGCAGAATTTCCTCTTGTCCTCTAGGGACCGCTGCCAGGGATGCGCCTGCCGATTGAACTGTTTTCTCATGTGCTCTTTGATGGTCTGTTAAGATGGCCAGCAATAGTGGGCAATGTGATTGTTTTATTCTGTAAACACCCATCCATTACAAACTCATATGAAACCATTGCCACGTTGGCTTCACAAAACCGCCTTTGGATAGAATCATGTTTAGTTACTACCAGTCTGGGCTGTTTTCAAACAGGGGTTGGGAGGTGGGGATTTCCTGTGAGATCCAGCTCTCTGTAGCCTGTTTGGAATTGTGAACAGGCCAAGAGCCCATAGCATCCTGAACATGAGTACACAGACCATGAGCCTGTGTCCAAACTCACCCCCTTCTGGGGTTTGGCTTTATTAGATAACATGACAACATAAACCTCAGTCCAGGCTTCTTCTGATCTTGGCAGTCCCTAAGGTTTATGTCCTAGTTGCTACTCCTTAGAAAGCCATTCCCAACTCCCTTATATCCAGGAAATAAGTCACACATGCTACAATGAGAGAGCAGAATGTCTGTAGGTTTTTGTAGGGTTCTAACACCTAAGGCAAATGGAAAAACCATCACACCTTGTTATAGTAATGCTCACTTGGTATTAATTTACCTACCCTCTTTGGGGCAAATCTAACTCAGTTTACTTACGCAAGTAGTCCCACTGACTTCTGTGGGATGACACAAATGAATAAGATGATTACCATATTGGTCATTGGAATTCTCCAGATAATCACCCTCAATTTATTCAAGGCGCTATTTATACAGAATCTAACCTTTTTATAAAAAAAAATCAGCTCCCCCTCTCCCATATTTTCAACTTAAATACTTTGAGTTTTTTTTAAGAAAAAAGTTATTCACAAGATTCAGACAGGCAGAGGTTTCATGCTCCTGCACTTCACTTTGAAAGTGCTCCAAAATGAAAGTGAGGCCTATCAGATAAAACTAATACCAAATGACACATGGATAAGTTCAGAGGATACTATCTTTTGGATTTAATAGTGGCTCTCTTTATAGAGCATGAAACATTCACTAATGATAAGTTTAGATTGGTGACAACTGAAAAAGGATGATTTTGGTGATAATCTGCAAGATCTATTCCTGCAGCAAACACTACCACCATCCAAATCCATCATCTCATTTTACTCATGCAAGTGATTGCATTGAAAGCAATGCAATACTCATCTAAGTCAGGTGAGCAGAATGTTCCATTGCATATCCTCTTGAAGTCCTTTGTTTTCCCCGTAGACTGTTTTTCAGTAATTTCAGTCCATAAAGTTTGTTCTGGAGTCTTTCAACAAACTCTCTGTACTATTGTCATCATAGGCTAATAGAATGGGATGTGGGGCTGGGCCAATTAAGGGGTCAGGAATAATCAGTGGATGCATGATTATCCTGAAACACTTAGCCACATACTCACCATGAAAGTGTCGCACAAGGGTTCTAGTCCCTATTCCATCCATAGGATGGTGTCATATTCTCTTCCCCACAACCCCATTATAGTCACCACACCATCCTGATTACTTAATTATGAATCATGCTCTCTAAATCCTGACAATAGTCTCCTTTCAATTTATTGGTGTTTCTTGAGTGGAGCTGGGTGAATTTTTTTCAGCTAAGAGTAAATTAACTGAAAAATGCATTTTTAGGGCACTGAAACTTTGTGTGAATGTAGGTCAAATTTAGTGAATAGTTGTATCTGAATTTTTTTTTCAGTATGTTGAAGTGAACTGTTTCAAAAAAAAAATCCCTTCAAATCTTTGTTTCAAAACTAACACTTTGTTTAGTTTCAAAATATAGTTTGAAGCATTTCATTTGACCTGCAAGAAATGTTTTTTGCTTTAAGAAAAACTGAAAAGATTCAGTTTTGAATTGAAAGGAACCAATCCCCCCAATCCCCAAGTTCAGCCACTGAATCAAAAAACAAAACACTCAAGAGTAGAACTGAGATAATTGGTGTAATTCATACTTGTTAAAATTTAAGCAAAGTTGTGTGTGTGTATATGTGTGTGTGTGTGTACACACACACACAACACACGAATTATATCTGTTAGCAAATGGGCATAAACATTTGACACGTTTTTGTATTTGCATCCTACTTAGGATGGAGCAGAGTGGAAAATATGTGGTGAAGATGGAGAAGCTAGTGGCAGAATCGAAGACTAATACAGAGGGACTATAAGAGAAAGCAGCAGTGAGGAGCAGAGAGAAGAAGGTATAGTATATATGTACGGCACTTTTTTGTGCCATTCTCGTTCTTGGGAAGTGTAAATCACCACACGGTCATGTATTTTGTTTTTGACACTGCTGTAAAAATGTGTTTATTTTCAGAGAAGGTAAACAAAACTATTGGCACTGCTATATCTTTCATACTTATCTGCCAATAAAGTCAAACTGTCTTAGCACCATGAGTCCAAATGTACACGCATCAGTGAAGCAGAAATATTAGTGGTAATAAATTAGAAGTAGGATATAAAATTATTTCACTTTGATATACAAGAATGTCTTAATTTTAAGATCTGCAAGTGCAGATACCTTATTTTGCACACAGTTGCGAAGTGGTTCTGTGTAGGGCATGCAGTTTTACACGTGGCCCTAGGATTCTGCCCTTTTCAAAAGTCAGGTCCCAGACACATAGGACTTGTTGCTTTACATGTTGTGGTACTAAGTACAATATTGTAAATTCTTGTATCAGCAAGGCTAATATGGTTTATAGATTGTGAGATCTCTAGTAAACCCCCCATTCTATCTGCACTAATAGTGCAAGAAACCTTGCATGCTCTCCATTTTAGAAAACAAATTGCATTTCAACTACCAGATTAACAACACTTATAAATAAATGAATAAAAATCTTCAATTTACTGTTAATAGAAGACCAGCTGGCAGCCTACTGTGGAGCTAGAGGTGCTGTATGTGCTGATGGAAATTGGTGATAGGTCACTGACTCATTTTTCATTTACTTTATGGATTTTTTTACAATAAAAAACTCACAAGCAATGGTGCAGATGCCTCCTTCTGAATGTTATCTCACTCTTATAACAGAAATCTGTAATTAAAGTTTAATATGCAACACAGACTATCTACATCTCTCAGGAGACCTCTAGAAGGAAACTGGCAAATAATGATGCAAGTTTTCTAGAAGTATTTGAAGCCAGTTCTATTAACTTTACATGGGAAATTGAAGAGGTACCTCTAGGGGTACCAGCCATGTGTTTCCTGTAGGTTTTTCATTTAATAAAATAGGACACATGGAAACTTGTGGACTTGCCCAGTGGAAACTCTACGTTTCCATTGATTTGCCTTGAAGTTATAGCTCTGTTTACAGAGCTATCAGGAACTTCTCAGCATCACCATGTCATGTAAACCTGATGCAGCACAGCTTACAACTAGTGAGCAACTGGCAGCTTTGTCTAGCATTACTTGCTGACTAGGCATTTAGAAAGTGTGCAAAGTTAACGGTGATAGCGCCCCCTAGTCGGCTATATCAGTTAATGAAAGGGGGGAAGCTGAGACATGGACCATCTTGCAGTATGCTCTCTTTCGTGTAAGAGCTAGTGATGTTACTTTCTATGGTAGGCCCTCTGAGGATAGAACAGCAGCACACGAGTTCTCCTTTAGTTCTATTGGTAGAGCTTTGCAGAGACATATATAATTTATGCATTAACTCTGGATGCTGTCTGTAGCTTTTAGGTCACTTACAAGTTGTCAAGGGGTAATGGGCTCTTTGTTGGAGCTGGGCATTTCCTTTCTTTCCTCCCCATGCCTCTTCCCTCCCCTCAATATCTTCCTGTGCTCTTAATTTCTTTATTCTCAATTTGTTACATGGGACTTTTTCCTACACCATGAAGTGAGAACATTGCTCCAGATTCTTTGTGCTGGGGAGAAAGGGAGGGCAAAAGCTGTTTCATATTGGCTTTACACTGCCATAGTACTGGGATCAGTTAAGTCCCTGGCATTAGAACCAAGCAGAATTTTTCAGCCACTCTTTTTTGGCATAAAAATGCAGATTCAGGTCTACTGCAACAATTCATGTCATTTGCACCACATTGTTTTGGTTAAAAAAATAAAAATAAAAATGTTTCATTTTCACATTTTCAAAATAAGATGTTTTGAGTTTTTATTCAAAATGACTTGTGAAATGTCCTTCAATTTAATTAAAAAACCATTTAGAGAGCTTAAAATCAAAACGAAAGGTTTTTTCAGGTTGAACAAAATGTTTTGTTTGACTCAAAATGAAGTTTAACTTTTTTATTTGCTAACTTTAAAAAAAAAATAATAGTTTCAGGTCCACCTTAATTTTGATTTTTTGAAACCACCAGCAAACTGAAAAATCAGTTATTCACACAGTTTTACCTGGCATAACTGAGTTAGAGATGTTCTAATTTTAAAACATAGTGGACACATTGGCCATGCCCTTTTTGCTGGGACCTGGTAACTGGAGTAGCATAGAGTAGAGCCTCTATGTCAGAGGTGGGCAAGCTACGGCCCGCGGGACCATCCTGCCCGACCCCTGAGCTCCTGGCCTGGGAGGCTAGCCCCCGGCCCCTCCCCTGTTGCCTCAGCTCACTGCCCTGCTGGTGCAATGCTCTGGGTGGCGGGGCTGCGACATCTTGCTGGGCAGTGCAGCTGCAGAGCCTGGCCTGACCCGGTGCTCTGTGCTGTGTGGCTTCCTGTCCTGGTGGAGCCGTGCCACCAGTCACTGGTGCTCCAAGCAGCGCGGTAAGGGGGCAGGTAGCGGAGGGGTGGGGGGTTGGATAAAGGGCAGGGGAGTTCGGGGGGTGGTCAGGGGCCAGTGGTGTGGATAGGAGTTCCCCTGGTCAGAGGGCGGGGAACAGGGGGGTTGAATGGGAGCAGGGTCCTGGGGAGGCAATCAGGAAGGAGAGGAGGGGTTGGATGGGACAGCGGGTCCAGGGGCGGTCAGGGAGAAGGGGTGGTTGGATGGGGCAGGGAACCCAGGGGGCAGTCAGGAAGGAAAGGGGAGGTTGGATGGGGCAGGGGGTCCAGGGGAAGTCAGGGGACTGAGAGTGGGGGGGGCATGGATGGTGCAGGGGGAGTCAGGGGGCCGTCAGGGGGTGAGAAGCAGTGGGGGTCGGATAGGGGGCAGGGTCCAGGCCATGCCTGGCTGTTTGGGGAGGCACAGCCTCCCCTAACCAGCCCTCCATACAATTTCAGAAACTCGATGCGGCCCTCAGGCCAAAAAGTTTGCGCATCCCTGCTCTATATGCTGAATCTGCTTCACACAGGTAAGCTTGCTTGCTGGCTGCTTTCTGTTGCCAGAGCAGCTAAACTGTAAAAGAAAATGGGGTCCAGATTTATATAATTATATTAATCTCTTACTTTAGTATAAACAGTAGTCATATTTGTTGAACTATTTCTGTTTATTCTAGGAAGTGCGTGACATAATACAACAAATCAAAAGGCCCAATTTCTTAGGTTTAAGCATTTTATTCTGCATCAGCCCATGGAAACTGAGGAACGCTACTCATGATGGCTAAAAGATTTGCTGAAACTTGGCTGGGCAAGATGTTGCAATATGAATTCTTTGCTGTGGAGGATCAGTGAGTAGCTTGAAGCTTTAAATCAGTAAGTCTTTACACTCCCAAGTAGCCCAAGAAAGGAAGTTTCAGGTGCCAGCTGTAAATCCACACAAATCAATCGTCATTTTGATTAGTTCCATGCAAATTTGAGAAACTGCCAGGTTAGCAAGTAAATTTTTCTCCCGAAGGCCCCCAAGTACATGAGCTTAGGTAAGTTTAGCTGAAGTCAATGGAAAACGTAAAGCTTAAAAACACAATAAAAGCACACTTGTTACAGCTAAATTAATGACTGTAATCAATACAGTAGATCTTTTGAGATCAACCAAAGTGACCGTAGAGGGCCCTATGCCATTCATTGTTGATACAGTGATGGTGTATATAAAGGATAGTCCAAAGAGAAAACTTCATTGTTTTTAAATTTGACAGATACAGTTTTTCATAAAAATAGTCGCTTTCATTCTGAAGGGTAATTAAATGCTTTACAGATTAATACATATTTCAAATCTAAGAAGTTTTCATTAATGCCATATTAACATTCAGAAGTTGAGTTGGTTGAAAATGTCTAATTTAGGAAGAAAATTGAAAGAAACGTGTATGTTTTCTGTTCCTTTTATTAATTTTCCATGAAATGTTTAGTCATTTAAAAACCTTTGGCGTTCAAAAAAATTATGTTTGTTGGGGGAAAATTATTTTCCCCATCAAAATAATTTCCCTCCCCCTCCCTGCAAAAAAATCTCAGAATTTATCATTGGAAAAAATGAATTGTCTTTATAATTCATTCATTTTTGAGGGGATCAACAAGCATGTGGACAAGGGATATCCAGTGGATATAGTGTATTTAGATTTTCAGAAAGCCTTTGACAAGGTCCCTCATCAAAGGCTCTTAAGCAAAGTAAGCTGTCATGGGATAAAAGGGAAAGTCCTCTCATGGATTGGTAACTGGTTAAAAGATAGGAAACAAAGGGTAGGAATAAATGGTCAGTTTTCAGAATGAAGAGAGGTAAAAATAGTGGTGTCCCTCAGGGGTCTGTACTGGGACCAGTTCTAATTCAACATATTCATAAATGATCTGGAAAAAGGGTTAAACAGTGAGGTGGCAAAATTTGCAGATGATATAGTAGTACTCAAGATAGTTCCAGGCAGACTGCAAAAAGCTACAAAAGGATCTCTCAAAACTGGCTGACTGGGCAACAAAATGGCAGATGAAATTCAATGTTGATAAATGCAAATTAATGCACATTGGAAAACATAATCCCAACTATACATATAAAATGATAGGGTCTAAATTAGCTACCACCACTCAAGATAGAGATCTTGGAGTCATTGTGGATAGTTCCCTGAAAAAATCCACTCAATGCACAGCGGCAGTCAAAAAAGTAAACAATGTTGGGCATCATTAAGAAAGGGATAGATAATAAGACAGAAAATATCATATTGCCTCTATATAAATCCATGGTATGCCTGCATCTTGAATACTGCGTGCAGATGTGGTCACCTCAAAAAAGATATATTGGAATTGGAAAAGATTCAGAAAAGGGCAACAGAAACGATTAGGGGTATGGAATGGCTTCCGTATGAGGAAAGATTAATAAGACTGGGACTTTTCAGCTTGGAAAAGAGATGACTAAGGGGGGATATGATTGAGTTCTAAAAAATAATGACTGGTGTGGATAAAGTAAATAAGGAAGTGTTATTTACTCCTTCTCATAACACAAGAACTAGGGGTCACCAAATGAAATTAATAGGCAGCAGGTTTAAAACAAACAAAAGGGAGTATTTATTCACACAAGACACTGTCAACCTGTGGAACACTTTGCCAGAGGATGTTGTGAAGGCCAAGACTATAACAGGGTTCAAAAAAGAACTAGATACATTCATGGAGGATAGGTCCATCAATGGCTACTGGCCAGGATGGGCAGGGATGGTGTCCCTAGCCTATATTTGCCAGAAGCTGGGTTTGAGAAGCAGGGAATGGATCACTTGATGATGACCTGTTCTGCAGCACCTTCATTTCCCTGTAAGTGGCCTCCAACAGCATGTGAACCACTTATGATTAATCTGTCCCACCTTGTTTTTAGCTTGGCCACTCTGGTTACCTTGTACCTTTCATCAACAGAAGTTGGTCCAATAAAAGATATTACTTCACCTACCTGGGCCTGTCCATATCCTGGGACCAACTTGGCTGCTACAATAACACGGTTTAGGAAAAGTGACAGCTTAGCAGTTAGAATATTGTATACAGCTCAGAACAGAGCCAGAATAGTCACTCCCATGCAAGATTCCCCAAAGTGCCATGCTAATGTTCCTCAATCCTAAAATAAAGGAACCACCCCAAGGCATGTGAGGGTAGCTCATTCCCATGTCCAGTTAATCATTTCTCTTTTTACTGAGGCTGGCAATAAAGATGCCAGTTGTAAGGGTGGTTTCTTGTGATGATCAGGAATGGCACTGAAAATGGCCACTGAGGCGGTCAATTCATTATACACAGACCACGGAAGGTCATAATTATGGATGGTGAGGCTGGAAAGTACCTTCTGTTGTGTAGTCTAACTCGCAACAATTCTACTTCTGTACATAAATTCACTGATATCCAGTCTTTCCTACAACACTACTAGGCTAATGTAAGTCTATAATAGAGTATTCTGAGAATAAAGTCACTGCAGCTCTACAGCTTAATAGGGTGATCATTTAGTAGGAAGTGAACATATATAAGAAACAGAGGGTAGTATACTGGGGAGTTTGTTGATTAAGGAAGACCACAAATGCTGAGCTTTTAAAGCTGAAATAGAGACAAATCCAAGTTATTTCTTTGCACTGCATTGTACATTATTTCCAGATAAACTGTATTACTATGCAAGTCATTCTTTGCTCACCAATGAGCTGGTTCAGATTCAGACCTGTAATCTGCTTTATAAAGCGTTGCAGAAACATCCAGCCCCACCCATCTCGTCCATTTGAAAGAACTGATCTTTCAGCATACACCTATGTACGGGGGCATTAAGGGTGATTACAGAGATTAATTCAGGGTGAATTACTTCCATGGTCTTTATACGATAATCTATACTCTTCCTCCTCCCCCTCCCCAAATCCAGCAAAATGCTAATTCAAATGTAAACAAGTGTATGAAGTGTGCATAGTTGTATTGTGCACCATTATTGACCCACCTGCAGAGGACATACTATATACTGACTGCTTGATTTGGGGTGGATTAGCAAAGGGAAATACTAAAAATGGCATGAAGCTTTTGCCTAGCGTTTTTCCCTTCATTTTATTGTCTTATATTCCTATTTATTTTTCTACTTCAGTAATGATAGTTCTGAATACTGATGAAACAATACTTGGTGCAACCTCAGGCTGTCAGCGATGCTGGAAGAATAGCAAGTTTAGGTGCCCCCATCTTAGTTTGGGTTTATCTGATTATCTGCATGTATGTGTGGCAACCACAGAGCCACAGGTGATTAGGAAGTTCTATGCAATACTCTGCATCTCAAATTTTGATGTAAAAAAAAAAAAGCTACTAAAATGGGAAAACATAATATTTTGAAATAGTTAATGCGCCAGAATTAATCTTTGCTTTGTCCTGGCATTACAAAAATGAGTGATTTTAAGAATATTAGCCTATAAAATATCTCATTTCATTGTTCTTTCTAACTAAAGGAGCCTGGCTAATCACTACCTAGATTAATTTACACTGTGAGCCTTCAAGCTGGTGTAATTATCTCATTCTTCAAATTTGTACAAGGGCACAGCTGAAAGCATTAAAAGGTCACAGGAACCTGCAATATGTGGTGTTTTTCCATGACACATTTTTTGGTGATTTTTACATTGTCACCTAGCAATATTATTGCTGAGAAAAAACAGCTTTACAGCTATTGTCTGCTTCTCAAGGACAGGATTATGAAGAGATGTATTTCCAGAAGGATGTACTGAGGGTACAGAAAAAAAGCCATTTAAACAGAAACACCAAGTATTATCTAAAGCAGAGGTCTCAAACACGCAGCCCATGGGCCGCATGCAGCCTGCGGGATTATTTTCTGCAGTCCGCCAGCTCCCCCGTGCCCCCAGCATTTACCTAGAGCGGCTCTGGCCCAGTGCGCACCGGGGGCAGGGCAGGCACCGGCGGGGGCGGGAGAGGCACAGGGGTCTGTGTGTTGCCCTGGCCGCTCCTCCAGGTACCTCCCCTGAAGCTCCCATTGGCCGGGAACGGTGCGTGCTGGGCCAGACCCGCCCCCCAAACTCCTCCTGCAGCCGCACCCCCTGCCCTGAGCCCCCTGCCGCACCCCGACCCCCTGTCCTGAGCCCCCTGCTGCATCCCGCACCCCTCCTGCACCCAAGCCGCCTGCCGCACCAGATTTCAGGGAAGGGGTTGGAATGGGGGCAGGGAAGGGGTGGGAAGAGGCGGGGAAGGGGTGGAGTGGGGGTGGGGCCGGGGCTGCGGTGGGGGGTTAAGTGGTGCATCCCTTGGGCCAATGTACTCGTCCTTATGTGGCCCTTGTGGTCATTTGAGTTTGAGACCCCTGATCTAAAGCTTGTCTCTCATGCGGCTCTATTTTTATTGGCAAACATTCAGTAAAGATAGGGCTAGGACATTAACATTGTTTTTTTTACCATACTGATAAAAATTGATTAACAGAACTACTTTGATTCTAAGTCCTTTGGGGCTTGGACTGTATTTTTGCTCTGCGCAGCATCTAGCACATGGTTAAGGTCCATGTCTGGGACTCCTAGATGCTACTGCAGTACAAAATAATAAACTCAATGCCTATTACATATATAATCCATCAAAGTTTTCCTTGGAAAATTAGTAGGTAGTGGTTCAATGGCTAGATTTCCCCCTCACTTATATACCAGTTAGAGCTGGTCAAAAATTTTACAAAAAGAATGCTTATCTGTTAGAAAGATTCACACTTGTTGAAACCAGAATTTCCTGCAGAAATGCATCAATTTCAACAACATTTTGGTTAAAGAAATTGAAAAAGGCATTTCAACATTTTTGGAACATTGATTTTTTTTTGTTCCAAAATTAGTTTCTTTTTTTCATTGTATATTATGAGAAACAAGTCAAAGGTGAAACAAAACATTGGTCCAGAACAGCTTTCTTTTCTTTTTTAAAAAAGTGTTTTGTGGGAAATTTCATTGGTTTCATTTTAGAAAGAAGCCAAATTTCAGAATCATAGAACTCTCCCTGAAGCAGAAAACATAGTTTCTTCACACCTCTATGTCCCAGTCCTGCAAAGACTTATACACACACTTAACTTTACTCATTTGAGTAGTTTTAGAAGTCAAGTCTTTGGTAAGGTTACACCAATGGTAAAGTCTCCTCTGGAAGTGGAATCCCCATATGGTTGTTTACATCCTGAATCTGTCCCCTTTACAACATGTCCACACCACAAAGGGGGCAGCTCATACCAGAGCATCTGGTCCATTATCTTTAAAATTCTGTTGATAGTTCAGAAATTTTTTTCTTGTCTTTTTTATACAGCACATTCATTATGCTACATTGTCTAAGCACTCCACTCAGTATGACATATAAACGATTTGGAACAGCAGCTAGTGCTGTTCCAAAAGGAGACTGGTTGATTTGTGCACACAAATGAAAGTCAATAATATTGTTTACGAGGAAAAAAAAAAAACAGGTTCCCATGCTGAGAGAAAGCATTTCCTGTATAAACTGAAACAACAGTTGTGAGCCTCCTGCTGACAGGCACCATTTTGTAGAGATTGCAACATCTAAGAGACTGTAATTGTGGGAAGCTGGCAAACAGTCTGCCTATGAGTTATCATACTGTGGGTGTCAGGAATGATGTCATACTTCGGCAAAACAACATTCTCCAGCTGGAGGCTCCTAAATGCCAATTTGAATTATGAATTTTATTTTCAAATAGAGCTCACAGTTTACACAAGCAAGATGCATTTTTTTGCCATGATAGATATTCAGTGTTGCACAGTACAAATTGGTTGCACACTTTTTTTTAAAAGAAAATTATTAAATCAAATTAAAGTTTTTTTCTTCATGTTGTACACAAGTGTTTCCATTAGCCTTTTATATGCAATTTATTTCAAGCTCTCCCCAAACCAATTCCCTCCACTGAGGACACTGGATGAAATTCTGTGGCCTGTGCACTGTAAAGGAGGTCACACAAAGACTATCAGTCCTTTCTGATCTAACATCTATTAAACTATTGTCCATTGGGATTGTTTAGATTCTTTAACTTTATAATACAGTTACTATACTATATTGAATACGAATGATTTTGTCATTGAAACATTGGTTTAATCATGTATCTTTTACTTTGCCAGATCATGAGGTCCTTGCTGATCTTCCATGGTTTTTACACAGCCCTTACTCTAGCATTATGCATTCTTTGATTCATTACGTAGAGAAGGTACAGGTAGAAGAAGAACTGACTAAGCACTTCAGGATTTGGTCCGTTATTTTCTGTTTGCACCTGACAGAAGGATATTTTATCATCTTTCACTATTCTCACCCTAATCCTTCTCTTACTCCTCTGCTCCTTTCCCCTCCTCCCCTTGTTGTACTACATTTAATTGAGAACCTGATCCTGCAAGATGTCAATACCCTCAATTTCCACTGCTCTCAGTTCTCGTGGAGTTGAATCAGTACCTCACAGGATTGAGCCCTTAGATTAGAAGATTCTCTTGGCAGGGAGCTGTCTTTTAAAAATGTGTCTGAAGCGCCATGTACACCTATCAGTGGCACTGCAGAAATAATAAATAAGAGCTTACAAGGTATTCTTCTTTCCTGATGCATTTCAGTTACTCATAATTAATCAGAAAGTGTCTTGCTATTTTAAATGAAATCAATTTCTTCTTGTTACTGTAGGTTGGCGTGACATAAAACAGGCTATAGGTAGGGAACTTTTTAGACATGTTAGTTAACAGCACTTTCCAGTTCTTGTATAATTTGAGCATGCAAGATATTTTTATGATTTCCATGCTGTACCCTGGTACTTTTTTCCTTTAAATTACTGAATGAGTGTTTCTCACCCACAGGTAATTTGAATGCATTAATGAACTATTTTTTTTTAAAATTGTTCCTTTAAGTGAATACAGAGAAATGCAGTCAAAGATAAGAACCAACCCACTACAAAGTAAACCAAATAGTTGAACAAAATGGAGACTTAAAATTTCAAATCTGCATTACAAAGTGGAGAAATACTTGAATGTAAGAACAGAGATGTATGCAATAATATGCTGTCAAAAATCTCTCCTAGAACTTGCTTCATTTAATTCTTTTATAACACACTGACAGGCATGATGTATCAGTTAGTACTTTAAAATATTCTTCAATAAGGCAGAAAAGTGATAAACAGTTCTTTTGACCCTGGCACCCAGAATAATTATAGTTATCTGCACTATTTAGCCTGAAAAGAATCGGACACTGTTCATGGTCTGTTACTTCAGCTCTGATGTTTGATAATCTATATGTACAAGTCATTGAAGGTCACTCAGCCTTAGAGCACTTCAAATGCACTTAGTTAGCCTTTACTGAATATTAAAGTGCAAGTGCCTCAGTTTTATTGCCACCACGCCTTTGGAAGAGTACTCTCTCAGCTGCTGAAGGATGAAAAATCATTTTACTTTAAATCTACTGTGGATAAAGATTTGCATAAATCCAGTTGTTTGGCTTGGACTGTAAATATGAAATACCTGCTAGGCTGTCAGTGATTTGAAAATTATGCTGGGGGAGCTAGAAGTCGAAGTAAATACTTTGATTGATCAAACCAATTTTCCTAGCCCTACTAGACATACTTAAGACGTATTGTGAAACAATTTTATCTTGAAAATAACCAAACTACCACATATATGATTCTATTCAATATTTAAGATGGCTAATTGGTGTATTTAAATCAGACTAAAATAATCAATTAATTTTTATACATCAGTGTTAGTAGTGCATATTTCACTATTCATCTTCAATTAATTTTCTTTATGCAATTGTTATAACATTACTAGTTTTCATATCTCAAATCTTTTAAAAAGAGCATCAAGAATTATATATTCTAAAAAAAATCGATATCAAGGTAACAGATCAGTCACATATTTCATTTTTACAACTGAACAACAAGATTGCATATTCTTCAGTTTAGCACAAATAAATCTTCTTTCAGTAAAGAGTGGTATAAAGAGCTGTCAGATGGGGATGTGGGCTTTCCCTCAATTTGGTCTAATTTATTTTAAATGGAAAATTTTCAGGCCCATTATATAGATTCTCTTTATCAAATATCTATATTCATTGGGAGTTATGAGACTCCCCAAAATACAAAGGTGTGGTTCATTTAAACCTCAAGATTTCTCCCAAAGTGGGATTTTCAAGAATGCTCTATCTTGGCTGAAGTCTGCTCCCACTGAAGCTCGCAGTGGGAGCTTTATCATTGACGTCAGTTGGAGCAGAGTTAAGGCACACCAAGTGCTTTTGAAAATTCCATTCTGGATGCTAATTATTAGTGATAGATCTTCCAGATAAACAGTAGACTAGAATATCTGTGTGTCTTGGGGAAGAGGTTATGCATGGAGTTTGGGGATGGGAGCAGAAGGTGGGACTCCAACACACAACACTCCATCACATATTTCATCTAATTGTCACAAGTTTCTTGACCCTTCTTCAATAGCAGAGGTGAGAGAAAAGTCATTTGCTTACCACTCCTATATCTTTAGGCCATCCATTCTCTCAGTCCAACAGACCTGATGGCTTGCAGACTTTGCTTCCTTGGGGCAAAGTTAGGGCAACCTGTGCTACAATCCAGCCATGAGATAGTTTGAAGTACCAACAGGATAGTTCTTCCCCGTATTCAGTATTTTGGCACATCAGGTTTCAGTCACTGCTGGAAATCAAGAGTGGAAGGTTTTCTTAATTTGAGAAACTTCAGAAAGATTGTGTTTAATTCTAAGAGATGAAAAAGGTTGAGTGCTGAAGAGGAGGTTCGTAATTTAGCTGAACAGGTTCTGTGATCATTACTGCTTATCCAAATCTTTGGGCATCTCTGCTCCCTCCACATCTCATCTTTGTGCACCCAAACCCATTCAAATCACTATCATCCATTATTACAACTCCCTCTTTCCCAGCCCTTCGTTCCTCAACACCCAGTCTGACCACTCCACTCCTAAAGTCCTTCATGCCTTAACATTTTTGGTCATAACAGCCAAATGCATCTCAGGAGATGGACTGAAATTGGAGCTCACTTGCAGCAGACTAAATTTTAATTTTAATAACTTCAGTGAAATTCCCCTCTCCCCTCTTTTGTAGTGGTGTTTAGAGAGAACAGGATTCAGCCTTATATTTTTCCACACTATCTGAATCAATTTTCTATTCCTGCCTGTTCATGTTGTTCTTACACATAGCCATCCTCTGACACATTTTAGATATTCTGTTTATAACAGCATAAACTAGAGAACCATTATGATCTAGACCTTCAGTGATGTATTCCTCCTCCTCCTCACTCCCTCTTCCCCCCTCCCCCAGTTGGCTGGAATAGTAGAGTGTGTAAGTCAAGGTACAATTTCATCCTGTGTGGTAGTTAACCTCAGATGGGAATATAAGAAAATTCTTCTTCAGTAATCAGCCATTTTAAGGGAAGAAAAGAACTGCAAGTAATTCATGGAAAAAGGTCTATATTTCTATAAGTGTGACAGCATGAATCTTCACATGCAGTTATAACTCATCCAAGTACTGTACCGTATTTTACAAACAAAATATAGTTTTAATATTAAACAGCTTTAGCCATGGTTTTAGTTAAATAGCATGGTGGGATAACATGATTTTAGTAATTAATTGATCTTTAAATATTCATGGTAAATAGGACCAATGGCCTGTGATGGGATGTTAGATGGGGTGGGATCTGAGTTACTACAGAAAATTCTTTTCTGGGTATCTGGCTGGTGAATCTTGCCCATATGCTCAGGGTTTAACTGATCACCATATTTGGGGTGGGGAAGGAATTTTCCTCCAGGGCAGATTGGAAGAGGCCCTGGAGGTTTTTCGTCTTCCTCTGTAGCATGGGGCACGGGTCACTTGTTGGAGGAGTCTCCGCTCCTTGAAGTCTTTAAACCACGATTTGAGGACTTCAATAGCTCAGACATAGGTGAGAGGTTTTTTGCAGGAGTGGGTGAGTGAGATTCTGTGGCCTGCGTTGTGCAGGAGGTCGGACTAGACGATCATAATGGTCCCTTCTGACCTTAGTATCTATGAATCTACGAACTAATGGACTAAGTGTCTAAGACCATTTCTGAGGGAGCCTGTGGAAAAGTTCGGGAAAGAATTAATGGAGACCAAGGACTCGTCTGCACTCTAACTCCCCATGTGTATGCTGCAGGTGTGAACTAAAAAAATCCTAGTTCATTTTAACATAGTCCTCTTCAAACAGGATACATTAATTGGAATTAGGAACCTTTTAGTTTCTGTCCACAGCATCCACATGGGGGAGTTACAGTGCAGCATTTTGGTGCGCACTGTTATTCACACCCCAATAGTCCATACTGCAGGTCAATACAGACATAGCTTAAGAGAAACATTGGGAATGGGGTCAATATAAGTTCATGAAAATTTGGAGCCCAATCAGTAGAGATAAATAGGAACAGAGCCCAATAAAATGAGTGGCACAAGGAAACTCCATTCATAAAAAATAAATAAGCACCAGTGATATAATCAATAGAAGCTACTGTACAAGAATAACCAAGGGACCTGGTACTAGAGAGAACTTTATTATTTTCAGATTAGAATTAACTGTGTTCTATAACTTAAATGAAAAGCAAATAACCAATGTGACTGGGTAAATGGAATAAACCTTTGTTAATAAAAATTCAAGGTCACATGGCCATCTATCCTACCTGCATAGAGTAGGACTTCTCTGCCTTATCATTAACTAGAAAAAGCTCTATTTTCTTCTAAAACTGTCCCAAACACGGCTGCCTAAGAATACACTCTTTTGTATACTGGCTATTTCACTCACTGATGTCACAAACCCTAATATCTCCAGCATGTTCCCCATCTCCTCATGTGGTCTTACCTACTGTTAACTCTTTAGATATCTAAGCAAGCTGGTCAACATTTCCTGGAAGATTTTCCCAACAAAAAATTGGATGTTGTGAAAAAGCATTTCATGGGAAACTGATGAGACTTTTTAATAAGAAATTTCAGAATGAAACAAAGATTGTGTTGAATTGAAATGTGTTGGCTTTCAAAAAGATAAAACATTTCCAGAATTTCAGGTTTATTTTCACTTTCCTCCACCTTTTATTCTGCTTTTGCCATGAAATGCAACAAAATGATTGGTGTCTAGCTCCAACCCCCCTCTCACATCCCTCCCACCCATTTTCTGTGTTTTCCTCCCTTTTGCCACTGTAAACTTTTCAAAGTATGCTCAAGTTGGGTAACATTTGAATGGAAAAAAGTTGGAGATAGCCTAAATTACATTTGTTCTATTATATTTAGTGGAGGCAGGGAGAAACTTTAAATAAAAAACCCAAATTTTTGAAAATTTCAAAACAATTTTTTAGCCACAAGAATGTCATATGAGAAGTTTCAAGTGAAAGTTTTTGCTCAAAATTCCATCCACACCCACTTTTTGATCAAATCCAACATCCAGCTTAGAGTAAAATCCTGGATGCATTGAATCAATGACTAAGTCTCCCACTGACTTCAATGGGGCCAGGATTTTGCCCTGATTCCCGCCCCCGCAGGTTGCAATTGTGCTTTATACTGCAGCTAATTTTCTGTAACCAACAATGTGTATACAATATCATTTCTAGAAACAGTGTTATAATTCTAATTGTTCAGTTCTGCCCCAATTTACAAAGGTAAGTAGTGGTAGTCTATGCTTATTATAAGATAAGCACAAATTACAATGCTCCTTCTGAACAGAACACTGGGTGAAAACCTGGTACTTATGGTGTCTGGATCTAGACATTGGTCAGCATTTCACCCATGACAACTACTACAGCTGGCTAGACAGTAGTCAGAGAATACTATATAAAGAATTTCACCATTTCTAATTTTTTTTCATAAAATACCTTTGATTCAACCTTTTTTTGCTATGCAACCATAACAAACATTTTGCAGCGAACCGTAACTTCAGGGACCTCTCTTGAAACTAATTGCAGTTTTACCACTAAATTCATAGGGAGGAGGTCACCAGCCTCTATTTGTAGAACGTTGTATATCCAAGCTTCATTGATTGTCTGTCACAAACTTCATTCTGACAATCTAGTCCACAACAATCTTTTTAACCCATTTCTGAAGCTACTATGACAGAAGACTCCCTTGCCTTACTACCTCAACCTGACTGTTTCTCTACCCTGGCTGCTGCAAGGCATTACAGTGTTCTCAAAATCATGATCCACTCTTATATATTTTGACAATCCTTAAGAGGTTTCTTGCTCTCTGATGGCAGAGGGTAGAATGTGCACATTGTACCATTTTGCAGTTAAAACGGCATATTTTTTTTATATGTTGTATACTACTTTGTTAAACTAAAGACACATTTAACCTATGATTTAGGATTAAGAGACTTTTTTGTTAGGAGTTAGGGTTAGCAGAAAATAGCCTACCATGTGCTGTATCACTCATAAGGTTGGTTTTCTTGGAGCTCCTGAAATATTAGCTACAAACTCTGTCAACAGCAATCATGGTTATTGCTAGCATCCTAGACATACAGGCCTTTCATTTTACTGAGAGACTTCTCATATACCAGGCTGCAATCTTTGCTGCTGGAGATTTCCATTCTGTTTTGTCACATCATGCTGTGTTTTGAAACTGTTAATGAACATGCACAATATAAAATTACACTAATATCTTGAAAATTATAATTAGGTTATTTTTATATGAAGAATATGTGCCATTCCTTTTATCTATCATAGATTAGGAAACATCATTCTAATTATGACAAGCTAGGCATTGATTTATGGGCCCAGACTCTCTTAGAATGTGTCACAATGACATGTGTTGTCCCCGAGTTCTAGAGACAGCTTGATGATGTCCTAGCTCCAAAGGGAAATATGGGACTGGTTCAAAGCACTCTGACATTAATGGGAGTCTTTCTATTGACTGGAGTGTGCTTTGGAACAGACCCTTTGTGAAAAACTGCTGCATAGTTATCCCTTTGGCCAGCATATTCATTGCCTTGAGAACAAGCATGCTAGACATACCTATAATGTCTAAAATCTTTTGGAACATAGCTCTATGGACAAGCACCTTCCCTCTTCCTGTAGAGTGCAGTTACTACCTCAGTTTCCCTCTAGCATATAGCCAATCTGCAAAAAAATCACAGAGGAAAAGAAAGTTCCACAAAAATAGGAGCACCTTGGGGCTTTCTGCAGCCCAGTCAAAAAAAGGAGGGAGCAGGGGAGAAATAAAAGAAGGTAACTTACTTCTCTCATCTCCCACCACAGGAAGAAAACCAATTGTCTGTAAATGAAGACTAATCCACCAAGCACCTGGCTCTTCCACTTGCTGGATCCTCCAGCTTGACAGCCTTGAACTCTTTCACCAGGCCACTCAGAAAGAAATGCTTTCTTTCTTCCTTCAAACAGTATTAACTGAAAAACAAGACTTTTTATAATGGATCACAATTGCCTCCAGCTGGTCCACTTCCTTTCTCTTCCTGAAGAAATTAAGCCCTATTAATCTCCAGGTGCATGGGGTTTCTACACTCTAACCCAGGCACGTCATAGTACAACAGCACTGGCACATGCTTAGCTTCTCAAATGCATAAACAATTCCACTTTTTGGTTTACACATAGTCTGACAATCCCTCCCACCCAAAGTGATCCCATGTCATCTACACTATACCCATCCACTTCAACATCTATACAACCCTATAGAATGTAGTTTAAGTGATTGGTAATAAGCCAGTAATCGTACCAGACAGTAACCTGAAACTGGGTGACCTCAATATGGCAATGTTTTTTCAGTAGTGGCAGACTGAATTTGTTTTGATATTACTGAAGCCCTTCTCAAAACCCCCAAACTAACTTTTAGAACGTTCAAAAACAGTTTGACTAGTTTATGACCTTTTCCTATGGTACTCATCATGGTAGATTCTAACCATCTTACATACATACATTTATTCTCAGAATACCCACATGATGCAGGGAACAGAGATGAGCAAATGGCTGATTTTTTTTGGTTCACTGGCAGTCTTATATGTTAGCTCATTGGTTAGGGCATTCAACAGGGATACAGGAGAGTGGGGTCCAGTTCTCCCCTTTGGCTGATGTAGCACAAAGATTTGAACCTGGCTTTCCATATGTCAGGGCAGTGCCCTGGGCATCATGGGGAAGGCAGTTATCAATCTCCCTTGTTGAAGCTGTTCCATTGCACATAAATAATTACATAATCATTGGGCCGGACAGTGAGAGGGTGCGAATGACTCCAAAGCTTGGTAGTTAGGCTGCTCCCCTAGGAGACTAAAGTTTATGTTCCTCTGCCAATGACTATTTAATGTATACAAAGTAGAACAGCTTCTACTAGGAAAACCTCTACTAGCATATGCTATAGCCCAGTGGCTGAAGCTCTAGCCTATAATATAGGAGAGCCAAGTTCAAATCCCTTGGTCATTTCAATGAAACATGAAGCTGGGGTTTCCCCATCCCATGAGAGTATACTAGGCTAAAATTTATTGGGGGTAGACCTCCTTTTCCATCACCACTCCACATGAATGGCACCCAGCTCCCCTTGCAAACTTAGCCCAAAACTATTTGGTGAATTCAATAGCAGTTTGGGGTTGACTGTAATTGTATTTTTTAGCAAGTAAATTACTCTTCTGATTAAAGAAGGACTTTAGCTGAAGAATGACTGTTGCAAGGGCACTAGATGCTGGGTAAGTGTGATAACTACCAGGCTAGACAGTCATTTTCTCTCTCCCTCACCTTCTCTCATTTTCTCTGTCCCAATGACTCTTTAAGTATGTATCTAGAATAGAACAGCTTCAATAGGAGAGATCAAGGGACCCCCCCAATATCAGAACAACCTGTAGCCCGGTGGCTAGGTACTCTCCTGAGAAGTGATAGATCCCTGGTCAAATCCTTTCTCCCCCAGCCCCAATGGAGAGGGGGCTTGAATTGGGGGGTCTCAACTCCAGGGTGTGTAACCTAACTACTGGACTAAAAGTCATGAGGGAGGCCTTGCTGAAGCTGCAGCCAAAAAACAGTGCAGGCTCCTAACTCTACTAGATGTTTGTAGCTGAGAATCCCAAGCAGATGGAGTGACCTCCCTCCAGCCCACTCCCTGAAAAGGGATCAGGGTTAGGACACGCTCCTCTCCTTGGCACCTGCCTTTGGCTGGCTTAGGTAATGAGCTGCCTATTCTGCTGTTTTTTATGAATCCAGTTCTTAGGAACCTCTCTCTCTCTCCATTCATTGTATAGGAAGCTGAGTGCCTAATTCAGCCTTTGTGAAGCTTTCTTGAAGTGAATTCTTCTTCTTTATCTGTAAGCACTAAGTCATCAGTTTTGTCCTCGTGTACATGCAAAAATCACACATCAGTGTGGATCAAAGACATATTGTTGGTCAATGCTACATTTTAATAAGATGTAGAGCACTGAATTTACATGGTACTGGTTGCCAGTGTCACCAAAATAATTTTAATCAGCTTCATCAATCATCTGACATTTAGTTTGGCTGAGTGAATTGAGATATTTCTGAACTGACTTCCATGATCTTTCTGTAAGCTAACAGTTGGCTTGCAACTGATGAAGCTGAGAAATCAGTCAATTGTGGTTAAAATTGGAACCATACACTGGAAGCACATTTCAACTTGTGTTTCTCTTATGTTTGGAGTTGTTATGAGAGTTTCAAGATCTTTAAAATTTTTGTAGAGTTTTTGGTTAACTCTTGATTTAATACTGGACATTGTAAAATCAGGTTTCAGAGTAGCAGCTGTGTTAGTCTGTATTCGCAAAAAGAAAAGGAGTACTTGTGGCACCTTAGAGACTAACAAATTTATTTGAGCATAAGCTTTTGTGAGCTACAGCTCACTTCATCGGATGCACTCAGTGGAAAATACAGTGGGGAGATTTATATACATAGAGAACATGAAATAATGGGTGTTACCATACACATTGTAACGAGAGTGATCACTTAAGGTGAGCTATTACCAGCAGGAGAGCGGGGGTGGGGTGGGAGAACCTTTTGTAGTGATGATCAAGGTGGGCCATTTCCAGCAGTTGACAAGAACATCTGAGGAACAGTGTGGGGTGGGGTTGAGGGGTAAACATGGGGAAATAGTTTTACTTTGTGTAATGACCCATCCACTTCCAGTCTCTATTCAAGCCTAAGTTAATTGTATCCAGTTTGCAAATTAATTCCAATTCAGCAGTCTCTCATTGGAGTCTGTTTTTGAAGTTTCTTTGTTGAAGTATTGCCATTTTTAGGTCTGTAATCGAGTGACCAGAGAGATTGAAGTGCTCTCCAACTGATTTTTGAATGTTATAATTCTTGACGTCTGATTTGTGCCCATTTATTCTTTTACGTAGAGACTGTCCAATTTGGCCAATGTACATGGCAGAGGGGCATTGCTGGCACATGAGGGCATATATCACATTGGTAGATGTGCAGGTGAACGAGCCTCTGATATTGTGGCTGATGTGATTAGGCCCTATGATGGTGTCCCCTGAATAGATATGTGGACACAGTTGGCAACGGGCTTTGTTGCAAGGATAGGTTCCTGGGTTAGTGGTTCCATTGTGTGGTGTGTGGTTGCTGGTGAGTATTTGCTTCAGGTTGGGGGACTGTCTGTAAGCAAGGAGTGGCCTGTCTCCCAAGATCTGTGAGAGTGATGGGTCTTCCTTCAGGATAGGTTGTAGATCCTTGATGATGCGTTGGAGAGGTTTTAGTTGGGGACTGAAGGTGATGGCTAGTGGCGTTCTGTTATTTTTTTTTGGGTCTGTCCTGTATTAGGTGACTTCTGGGTACTCTTCTGGCTCTGTCAATCTGTTTCTTCACTTCAGCAGGTGAGTACTGTAGTTGTAAGAATGATTGATAGAGATCTTGTAGGTGTTTGTCTCTGTCTGAAGGGTTGGAGCAAATGCAGCTGTATCGTAGAGCTTGGCTGTAGACAATGGATTGTGTGGTGTGGTCTGGATGAAAGCTGGAGGCATGTAGGTAGGAATAGCGGTCAGTAGGTTTCCGGTATAGGGTGGTGTTTATGTGACCATCGCTTATTAGCACCGTAGTGTCCAGGAAGTGGATCTCTTATGTCGTCTGGTCCAGGCTGAGGCTGATGGTGGGATGGAAATTGTTGAAATCATGGTGGAATTCCTCAAGGGCTTCTTTTCCATGGGTCCAGATGATGAAGATGTCATCATTGTAGCGCAAGTAGAGTAGGGGCATTGGGGACGAGAGCTGAGGAAGCGTTGTTCTAAGTCAGCCATAAAAATGTTGGCATACTGTGGGGCCATGCGGGTACCCATATCAGTGCCGCTGATTTGAAAATATACATCGTCCCCAAATGTGAAATAGTTATGGGTGAGGACAAAGTCACAAAGTTCAGCCACCAGTTTTGCCATGACATTATCGGGGATACTGTTCCTGATGGCTTGTACAGTATCCCCGATAATGTCACGGCAAACCTGGTGGCTGAACTTTGTGATGCCATACTCCAACCAGCAGAAGTTGCTCCACTTCTTGTTGGAAGTCTAGTTTCCTCCTTTTTAATCAGCCATGTTTTAAGTTATTTCATTTTAGCACCTTGAAAATATACTTTTTGGTACTTCACTCTGAATCTATTCACCCTAGAGAAAATGGCATAGGATTGCAGAATTTAAAAAATGCACAATACTCTCTGGCATACTGATATATTTATCTGGTCACTTGGTTTTATATAGTCACTATGATTTTTGTGGAACAGTCTAGAATGTGGCAGAATGAAGAAAGGGAACAGCTTACCTCTGGTCTGTTGATTACATGTGAAAACACTTGCTTTGATATTTTGCTTACATAATCCCCTGTATTCCTCTCACCCAAGACTCTGATAAGAAAAAGACTACAATTAAGATGGCAGCTGGAGGCCCTTTGACCCCCTCCCCCAATCATGATGGAATTAAAGTCAGAGGCTTCAAAAGGACATCCAAAGAATAATGGACTCCATAATATCTGGCCTCATCCTATCCCTTTGTGAAAAGAGCACATGGTACTTGTGTGGGCACTGGGCAGTGGGAGGAAAGAAGAGAAGGGCTCATTAGAATGGAAGATGCTAGGCATACCCTAGGTCTCCCTGCAAACAGGGAATCAGAAGTCCTCTTGCACAGAGAGAGAGAAGATGGATCAGTATCTATCAAAAGAGAAGGAAGGAAACAGCCAACAGGCTGCAGAGCAGAAAGAGTAGGAGAAACAGAGACAGGTGAAGCTCACCCAAGCACACACAAATCCCTTTCATAAAAGTAGGAGACCCTGCTTGCTGGATCATTTCCCAGCCAGGGAACAAAGAAGCCAGAGGGTGATACAGGGGAGATCTTCCCAGCCCTGGCTATCAAGAGCCAGCAGATAGCTGGAGGATTATAGCCCTCCTGGCCTGATAAGAACAAACTGTGAGTTTGCTGTGAGTCCCTCCTACAATAATTAGATTAGTTTGAAATGAACAAACCCTCTCAACTTTTTGAGTTTCACCCATCACTAACTGCTTTGTGACTTACGACACTTGGGCAGTTGAAACCCATTCTTACTGACAGGCAGCTGACAACGGTGACAACAAGCACAGCAAGGCAAAAGGGCATATACATTTGTTCAATGGCAGTCGCTCATATGTGGAGACTGCCGTGCAGACCTGTAATTTTTTAAACTCAAACAAGTTACAGACTGTCTGCACTTTCCCTGCTTGTTGTGGCAGAAATAATAAGACCTTTAAGAATGGGCAATAGCTTGAAAAACCTTCTATATATTTTTGGGTTGATTAATCAATACTTAATTATTTAGATGCTCTAAATGGCTATCTTTGGCTGGCACTCACACAAAATGTGTTATCATCTGTCAATAAAGGCCAGCAAATCAGATCTCCAGTATGAAGCAGGGTATTAAAGCATGGTAAAAGCGCTTACCTCATTTGCTGCACCTCACCATTTCATTTAATCAAAGGTGTTTATGTCACAGTTAA
Organism: Natator depressus; assembly: GCF_965152275.1. Lineage (NCBI taxonomy): Eukaryota > Metazoa > Chordata > Testudines > Cheloniidae > Natator > Natator depressus. Next base: position 53,364,459 of record NC_134244.1, read on the forward strand.
TGTGATAAGGGACAGCAGAGGCCTCAACAGCAGGCTATAGACAGCATGGTCTGATAACTATAGCAAACAGACAATAAATGCTTCTTTGCAGAAACCATTTTTGAAAGCACTAATAAAATAATTTTAGACCTTTGCAGCAATTAGTTAATTGGCTCAAACCTATTTTACTTCAGGAGTAAAATGTGGATTCCCACTGTTAATGTATTACCATTTGTTTTATTACAGTTAGTTTGCAATAATTTTGAACTGAAGCACTTCTACAGTTAGATGGCCACTGAGCTTTCTCTAAAAGCAGTTGTATAAAAAACTCAAGTCCTTAGCTCTTTTCTGCAAAAGTCACATGAAAATGTGGTTATTTTTGGATGTGACAAAAAGGCCTGCTTATCCAAGCTGTGGCCCATGAGGACATCAGTTGGTGGCTTCTCCATGTTGCTGTGAGCATGGGTATGGTGTTGATAAAGTTCATGATGTTGACACCTGTCTGTTCTGTGTCTCTAGTGCAAGCCTACCTCCAGTATGTCCGGTTGAAGTCCCTTTTCCAGTTCCTCAGAACCTGCTGCTGAGGTTCTGGCTGCACTTTGCCTTATAACTACTCCATATGTACATCCTATATATGGCAGTACAAAGTTGTGAGACCTCCTCTTCAACCTCCCCCAAGCACTGGCCAAAATGGCCATCTCACAGTCCAGGAGGAAAAGGAGGCTTGATGGGCAGGTCCTATGTAAGTGTGAGACCTGATTCCATGCTCTGGTCATTTCACATCTTTGGGCAGAGTTCCTCTCAGCAGTGTCCACTGACTCCTTCCCAGAGCACTGGATGTTGTCCAGATTCTCTGCTCAATGCCCATCCAGTTTCCATGTTTTACGACTTTGACCTCACTCCTGTTCCTGTTTTCTCATTGGTTGTCCCCTGTGTTTAGTTGATACCTGGCTCTGTTGCCTACCCCCAATTTAGGGGATGGACCTTTTGTTCTGATGAGCTCAGTCTACCCTTCCAGGGTGTGAAATAAGTCAATCTGAGGAGAGGCTGGACATTTAGTGTCAGATTTTCAACATCTGGTGCACACAGTTGCATGCATACATTTGTACCTGTTTAATTTATGGATACAAACACAAGATGCGTATATGCTGGTCAGGTAGATGAGCAATTAGTCGCTTGATTGGTTTCATCCATGCTCAGATACCTGACTTGAATGCACACATTTGGTATTTGAGGCATGCTAGGCACACACACCATTGTATGCATGTAATTAATTCTGATTTAGGGATAGAAATCAGAGAACATGTACAGTCAGACTTCTTAAAATGTGGATCATGATACCTCTTTCAGAAAATACTTTGGGGATAATAACACCTTCTTTTGTGCTTTGAGATCTATAGATGAAAAGCACTGATAAGAACTCAGTGTTATTATTAGTTTTATTACAGTATTGCTTAGATGCCTCATATGAGACTGAATTCCCATTGTACAAGGCACTATGTAAACACTTAAGAAGAAATGGCCCTTGTCCTAAGAACAACATCTCCAGAACTGAACCCTAAGGAAAGAGATGCCTCTAAATAAAGGATGTGTGAAGAAAGTAGACTCTCTGACATTTTTGGTTGTGGCTATTTCAGTTCTAATTCTCTCATGTGTTGTCATAAAAGGCAGAAATCGTGACACCTATAGTGGAGTGGTGAATTGTGAACAACTACTGAGTAAATATTTTAATAACCTTTTTTGGTATTATTATAACTGCAGCAGCCTGACTGGATTTGTACATAATACAGAAGATATAAAATGTAACACTGAAAATTTGAGAATACTCTGAACAAAGAAAAATGAAGTTTTCCTTTTGTAGACTTGTACTCTGACAGAAAAACTTTACACTTCTGTCTGCTCATTAAGATAGACTGCAATAATTAAAAGGATTCATAGGCTTGAATGATAAATTTTAGTAATAAGTGCACTGGGACTTCCTATGACCTTATCAAGTGGGGTTAGCCAGTCATTAATTCAGATAACAAAATTTATTATCATAATCTTTTGCTTATGCTATTGTTGGGCCAACCATTTATCCTAATTTTCATATGCAGATTGAGATGCCATCATTTCATTAATTTTAATACTTAATCCCAGCAAGATTAACACTTTGCCTTAAACTTCCAAACAATGTATATTTGTAACTATCCATTAGTGAATTATCCTAATATTAGCAAGGGTGAATTATAATGAATAGAAATTATTAATTTAAATATGCCAGTTATAAAGTAGTAACCAATTAGTGCATAATACTGGCTATATACATTTCCTCTAACATGTTTTTTTTTAAATTCCTATGACTGCTGAGGTGGATGAAATCATTCCAGTAAGCATATTGTTCTAGAATTCACAGCACTGCATTGTATGGTGGAGAGGAGCAGGAACCATAAAAGGCATTTTAGAGGCTTTGTCTTGCATCTTTAATTAGAGTACTGCATTGGAACATTATTTGTACTGGCCAAGGGATAGTATGAAGGAGCTTCAAAGGTCATCCTTTCCCTTCATTTGGAAGAGTCTTTAAAGTAAGAGAAATAAATGGAGACAAACTGAGAGCATAAAATTAATTGTAAAAGCTTGCTAACCTCTAATAATAGTTTAGTATCTTATAAATTGCAGGCAAAGTATTTAAAATTCATATACTTGCAATGATATATGGAGCGGAAACCATTCATTAATACTGCAAAAATAATGGAATCACAGAACTGGAAGAGCATTTAAACCTGCCTTGTTGTATTACTAGATGGGGTTTAAGACCATATTGATCACATTCATTCACGGTCTGCATTGAACCGCTTTATCATCTTGAGTTCTAGTATTGTTATTAACTCAGTTAAGTGCACTTTTCATCTTATGTATGTTGGATATAGGTGATTGCAGAGGAACAAATCTTATTTTACTAGTAGAATTTAGATGCCCAAGTAGGAATTAAGCACTCAGCAAGAAAATGTAGAGAAGAACCTCAGTACATCAGGACTAGTGTATGTTAACTTACTAAAATGGTCAAACAGAGTCTAAATAGTAGCCTCAGCTACAAAAATTGTAAAGTTATTAAAGGATTATTGCCTAGATTAATATGAAAAGCTAAATGCATCCCTGGTGTAGCTCCAAAGACGTTCACAGAGTCATACCTGGAAACTTTGCCTTCTGACTGTTCGTAAGAGGACAGCAAGTAATTGAACAGTTTAAAGTTAGCCTAACAGGAGTTTGCTACTGATTTGTACTTGTATATCAATTATAATTAAGAAAACATGAAGATCCTATTTTAAATTGAATTATTTCACCAAGAAAGTGTCTGTGGGCCCAATTCTGTCCTCTCATACACCAGTATACGTCACTTGTAAGTCACTAAAATCAGTAGTTTTATTCTGGATTTACAGTGGTGTAATAGAGCAGAATTTGACCCATTGACTTAACTGGAAATATAGCAGGCAGCAATTTGGCCCATGGTGCCAGTCATCTCAATGAATCAATTTAGCAGGACATATAATTGAGGAGTAGGTTTTATGCATAGTATATAGACCATGTCTGTAGCCCTTGGAAACCAGAAAAAAATTGTGGAAGTTTAAGGTAGTAGATTTGTATGGGGAGACTTTGGCAAACCAGTAAAGTTCCTGAAACCACTATGGCTTATTGCTAAAAGCAGCCAAGTCAGCAGGCTGCAAATTGGCCATTCAGCAGTCTCAGTTTAACCAAGGCAGGAGGGGAGGGGGTTTTTTGGGTGCCACAGAGAGGACAGCTTGACCCCGTGTCCTTCTTGATAAGAATTGTGTTGAAGTTGCTGATACATGCATTTTAGAAGAGCAGGATGTGCCCCAGGAATGTCTATTATGGCCTCAAGGCTGCAAACTCTGGAAAAACCCACACCTGCTTAATCGATAATCAGAAGGAACCTCTTGCTTGACCATTGAAAGTGCTTACTTAACAAGTTTGCTTTAAGGGACATGTCATTCTATTACTAATGCATTAATAAAGGGAAAAAGTTTGAGGTGGGGGGACTCTTCAGGACTGGGCTCTCCCTCTGGATGCATCTTGTGTTCCCCACCGGCAGCTGCCGCTGTGCCACTTGAGAGCCACACTCAGCTTTGGTAATTATCAAGGGTTGGGGGTGTTTTACTAACCTGTTGCGGACGTGTGTATAAGTGCTTGAGACTAAGTAAAGTTTAGCTTTAAGTGAAAGCACTCTTGTGTTGTCCTGTTTGTGCCAGCCATCTATCGGTTGAGTCTACCCTGATTTATTTCCTGACACCACGTCGCACAGAGTAAAAGTTACCAAGAGCTTCGGGTTGAAAGAACCCTGGGTAACAGATTTAGACCAACTTTGTTCTTTGTGACTTATTTAAAACCTATGTTGTTTTCCTGTGGGAAATGGTGTTCTAAGTTTGAGTAATTACTACCATGTTCTGACCTACCTTCTTCTGTTATTAGCCATCTGTGAAGTAGCACAGGCTTTTCAATATTAACTGCACTGAATTTTGCTCGTTTTCCCAGCTTTAAAATGATTTCTTCTGATCTCCGTGTTTCTTTCCAGACCATTTCTCAATCCTGTCAACTCCTCTATCACAGGTTTATCAGAATATGACTCAACTAGTGGAATCGAGGGTTTGTAGAAAATTTCTGACTTGGAGACAGGCACTAGCTTCTGTGACCCTAATCTAAGTATGCTCTTGTTATATTTCATTTTCACTTTGACTTCTTTTTATCATGTATGTTTATTCTTCATTCTATGTTAGCATTATTCCAGCAAACTTGAAATCAACTGTCATTGTTCTTTCATTTGGAAAAAAAAAATCTTTATCACCTAGCGATGATTTGGTCAGCGATCAGCCAATTCATATGGTCTATTCATCTGTAAGGCCCTGGAGGAATATGGGGTGACTAAGTAGGTCTCTAAATATGTCTAAATAGTTATCTGTATTTTTCTGTTCTTGAATAAAATATGTAGACATGAGAAGAGAAATGTGAGTATATGAAATATGTACCGTGTATTGTGGAAGCACAGATCTGTGTGGGTGATTGTGAATCTGGGTGCATGGAGTACAGGCTCACAATGTAGCAACAACAAGAATATTAGAATTATCTTGTGATGTGTATTAGTAGAGCAGCTGTCCTTAAAAAAAAAACATTTAAGGAACTACTCTAACAAGGTTTACTGGATCACATGCTGTGCTTCATTATCTATTAGCAGTAGCATTTGAGTAATAATTCAACAGGCCATACAGCGTAGGTACCTTAATCATGGGTTTAAATGCTAGGTTTTGGTGAGAGAGAAAGAAGCCTAATGACATTAAACTTCCAGAATAATAGGCTCAAATCATGAGGCAGAGCTGCTACTTTCATTTTCCTCCTCCCTATCCCTGAGTCACTGCTCTTTTTGTTTGCTGGGTATGAGATGATTTTAAATGGATAAACAAAAGAATTTAAGATGCTCAATGTCTCCATGACTAGCATAGTCTTAAATTCTTGTTATCCTAATAACAGCTTTTGCTAATTCAATCATTAGTTCAGTTGTGGAAGACATGAAAAATTAGAAGAGGATAATGAGCTCCTGGCATTGTTTAAATCACACCTTTCAGCTTTGCATCCAACACTGATGCTGGAGCACAGTGTTCTTAACAAGTGTTTCTATGATGGACAATGAGAAGAGTCAGTATCCAGAAGTCTCACCGGTTAAAGAGCAAAACAGAAGTGGAGTGAAAGTTTTGCCAGGTCTGTCTCCAAGCCTTTTTTCCTGGTCCGGACTCATTTTCTTAAAGGGAACAAGGAGGAAGGAAAAAAACAATGTATTGAAAAAGCTGAACGTGACCTAGAATCACAAACAGTGAGCCAGTTAAAATTATAAACCGTTTATGTTGTTATTCTGGAGTTATGATGTTCTGCATTGCTTTTGTTTATACCTTATTCTTTAAATCAGGTAACATGCCTGCAATGAAGGAATATTTCAGTAAAGGGAAAAAAATCCTTCACAATAGTCGGCCAACATAGCCCCAGCTTCTGAGAGCTACATGAGACATTACTTTCAACACTTCAGAGTTTTGAGACATTCTGAATACAGACCAATGGGTAAGGATACAAGTTGTAAGCAGTAGGACACAACAGGAATGATGGGATATCGTCATCTTGGGTGTATTTTAGTAAAGCTCAGCTTTGTCTTCCTTTGTCCAGGAGGAAAGATAAGAACCAGTTTGAGCCTTACTCCTTTTCTTGAACCAAACTTCCCTATCCTAATTTCTTCCTCCTCCCACAATTCCTTCTGCCTTTAACAGGCCTCCCCTCTACCTTTGCTGTTATTCTCATCGTGCTCGCTGAGGCTTACTGTGCTCTAGTTATCTATGTTATTTAGCTCTCACAAGATAATCTTTGTATTTTCTTGGATCGGAAGCATTATAGGGCACCTGCAGCAGTGATAAGTCACAGCATATACTCCAGTGGAACACTTTATATAATTTATAGCCTATAAGTCTGTTACAAGTTTCACCTATTTCAGGTTAGCTAGTGACACTCTCTCTCTCTGAAATCTTGGCCCCATTGAAGTCAATGTTTTTTTTGCCATTAACTTCAGGGGGCCAGGCTTTCACCCAGAATGTCAGGCATTTTGAAATACACTAGGCTTATATCATGGTAACACAGTCTGTGATATTGGTTGGTAATGTAATGTCATGCCATGATTATAATTATTTAATACTATATACCAATATAGTATAAACACCAAAGTTAAACAGCAACTTGCAGTACACATATTGACAGGTAAAGTAATATAGTGACTGGGTGCCATAGACAATTCCAGTTAAAAATAGGGGTGAGTTGTACATTGGGGTTAGTTGTATATTTAAGCACATGTCCTGCCCAGCTTGTTCAGACTGTTCTAAACTGACTGGCATGTGTGTGACATTAGAGAATCCTGTCACTTGAACACTGGGCTTGGAGGTTCAGCGATAACTATGTCAGGCATTTTAATGCATCTGTGTTTTAAACTTTTCAAGAATGGCTGGTTTGTTTGTTTGTTTGTTTGTGGTTTTTAAAATTGCTTATGCTTCTGGTTTGGGGGCTTAATTAAAGAAGTGCTAATCCATCTGCAAATAATTTGGGTGGTGATAAACTTCAGGTGTTAATTGCTTGTGTGAATACTTCCCATTTACACTCCTTGAATTTGGTAAAACAAATATAGGAGGAAGTACACAATATCCAGTTATCTTTGCAACACTTGAGGGATGAAGGAGGAAACTGCACACACACACAAAATTGTATTAGTTACCTTTCACCTGGGTCTCATTGCCTCTCTCTTTGTTTTCTCTGCCTGTTCTGGGAGCCCGTCTCTGAAATGTATTCGATGTCATGGTGTATTTATTATGCATTTTTTATTCAGCAAAATACCCCTATGAGAAGCATTACTTTTTTTTTTTTCATGAGTGTCTTTTTGGATGAATGTAAACATCAAACCACACACACAAACAGAAAACATTTGAATGCCACTGAAGTGAAAAAGGGCAAATTGGTTTGTCCAGACATGGATATTAAAGACCTAAAAAAAGAGTGTGGCTTCCTCAGGGAGTGAATCCTTCCAACCAAATTCTGCATAATACTCATACATTTATGCAAACTCTTCCTTGAAAAGTCTCTCTCTCTTTAGCCATTGATTTCAAAAGGGTCAGGATTTCACCCATGGTGAATGAAACATTTTCTCTGGAGGTACTGATGGCTCAGAAGATAGGTAATGGCAGAGAGAACCTTTGATCTCCTGTTCACCAATTCAAACCCAGCTCATATGGGTATGTGGCAGACAGCTGATCTAGTCAGATGGCCGTTTCATTGATTTGAAATATATTGAGTGCTCTCATTCCCATTCCCATTAGTATGACAAATTAACCACCCCCACACAGTCAATAATCCTGTTAGCAGTCAGAGCAGAGGAACAAGGGGTCTGGAGGCTTTTCAGTCCACTTTTGGCTTTTGTGGTTTGCCAGAATTTGGGACTTTGCATTCAATTGGATGAGCCATCCATCAGAGGAGACAGGTATATTCTCGGTGTAATCTCATTCATTGTTCATGAAAAATGCACACAAAGTCTTGTTTTCCTGAACACAGTAGAAACAAACAACAGCAGGCAGTTTCCTTGTTCAGGCATCCTCAAGCGTGCGACTCTGTGCTCAAGGAGCTCTCTCTCTCTCCCTTTGCTTCCTTTCAGGGCATGCTCACAACTCCTTTTGCTGGCTTGCCCCTCCAACATACAATGCCTGCAAAAAATATCCTAGGCCCCATTCATTTGCAACCAGAGAAGACGGTTAATCCACCTAGTTTAGCTTTGGCCTGTCATGTAATTTATTCCCTGTCATGGCCACCCCCATTGTCTATAGTTGTTTTCACTATATAGAGCTGATTGATAGGTCCTTCTGTTGAACCTAGAAGACAGTGCTTGGTGCACCAATTAGCTTTAATGAATTATGTAATTGTCTTTGGATCCAACACATATACCCGGATGGCAGCCATGTACCTCTCAGGATAACAGCCAATTTTAAAAAAATGGTACATGTACATTAATTCAGACTCTTCTATGGGACATGATAGCATGTGTGAAGGGAAACACCCTCACTCTAGTAGAGAGGAGATTAATGAGATCTTCTGGGCTCATTCAGCACTGACCAGATGTATTTGTAAGGCTTGCTCTGCCTGGAGGGTGGAAGCTTAAAAGGGGGAAATCCTGGCAAGAAAGGGGAGGGGAATAGGAAGAAGACTGCTGACCACAAAGACAAATCAGCCAAGAGAGAGACAGTCTCAGGCCTCATTGCCCTAAAACACCCTGGACCATCTATAAAACAAAGTGCTCCAAGAGGAGGGGCTGGATATAGACCAGGGGCAGGCAAACTTTTTGGCCTGAGGGCTGCATCGGGTTTCTGAAATTGTGGGCCGGTTAGCCAGGCATGGCCCTGCCCCCTATCGAATCCCCCCGCTTCTTGCCCCCTGATGGCCCCCCTGGGACTCCTGCCCCATCCAAACCCCCTGTTCCCTGATGGCCCCCCCTGCTCTCGGTCCCCTGACCGCCCCCGGACCCCCTAGCCCAACTGCACCCCACCACCCCATCCAACCCCCCTTCCTTCCTGACGGCCTCCTGGGACCCCTGCTCCATCCAACCACCCCTTCTCCCTGACTGCCCCCGGATACTTCGCCCCTAATGGCCTCCCACCCCTAACTGCCCCCCACCACCCCATTCAACCCCCCCTCCTTCCTAACTGCTCCCCTGGGACCCCTGCCCCATTCACTTACCCTGCTCCCTGTCCCCTGACCGCCCCCCCGCCCCATCCAACCCCTCCTCTCCTTCCTGACTGCCCCCATTCAACCCCCGTTCCCTGCCCTCTGACTGCCCTGACCCCTATCCACGCCCCTGACTACCCCGCAAACTCCCCTGCCCTCTATCCAACCCCCCCCTGCTCCCTGCCCCCTTACCGTGCTGCCTGGAGCACCGGTGGCTGGCGGCGCGGCTGCACCAGGACAGGCAGCCACGCTGCGCCATGCAGCACAGAGCACCGGGTCAGGCAAGCTCTGCAGCCCCGCCGCCCAGAGCATTGTGTGGCTGCGGGGGTGGAGGGACAGCCTCCCCGGCCAGGAGCTCAGGGGCTGGGCAGGATGGATGGATGGGGCCTGCGGGCCATAGTTTGCCCACCTCTGATATAGACCCTAATTAAAGAGACTATACCCAATGATAAGCCAAGCTCCAAAAGACTGCCTAAGAGACAGATCACCTTTGCTTTGCTCTTCCTCTGATTCCCCGCTCTCTCTCTCTGGGGAAAAAGAGAAAAAGGACCTCTCTTTAGTTGGTTTGTTTTGTTTGGAGAACCCCTTCTATGCTGCGACTGGGGGGAGGGCATTCTAAACTACTTGAAATGGGGTCTGGTGGGGACTTAGTGGTACCCCAACCTCCCTCCATGCAAGACATGCTGGACCTGATACAAGTGTTGTTTGTTTGTTTTTGTTTTTTTAAACAAAGGCCCTAGTGGGGATAGAGCTCATCAGCCTTGTGCAAGATGGAACTGAAATGGTAGTATAAGTGGCCAGTGGAGGTGTAGCAACCTACTCAGCAGCAGCAGTTCCATGGGCCATCCAACAGCAAGTTGAGACCACACAACAGCAACAGCTCCTGGCCCTGAAGCAGGAGTTTCAAAAAGAAATGATATAACAGATAGTGTAAGCCCTGTGTCCCCAGGGAGTCCCAGTGAGACACACTTCTGCAGAGACTGTTATCCCACTAGTGCCTGTAAAGCTAATAGATACAGAGCCAGATGATGAATCGAGGCCTTTTTAATTACACTTGAGAAGATGGCACTAGAATCCTGGTGGCCCCTGGAACAATGGGATTTGATATTTGGCCCCATACTTGATGGGTCCAGCACAGGTGGCCTATTGTAACCAGCACCTGAAACAGGCAAAAAACTACAAACAGGTAAAGTCTGCCATTTTGGACTATTTGGACATTTCTGAAGAGACCAACCATTAACGATTTGATCCAAGAGCTACCCCAAGGGGCCCAGACCCCCAGTAGTAGTGCAGTGTTTGGACTTAGCTTCACCCAGAAGAATGATCAGAGGTCCAAGACCGTTGTGATGGAGCAATTTATAATGCTATTACCCTATAAAAGGCAGGGATTGTGTATTATGGCACTGCCCTGGGATATTAGCAGATGTGGTGAGGCTAATGGAGGATTTTGTAGAAGCCAAAGTGTCACTAGAGGCATAATCCCCCAAGCCCTTGGCAGGGCAGGAAATGGACTGGATGACAACCCCTCTGAGGGTTATAACCCTGAGGATGTCCTCTTAGATTATCAGACTGCCTCTGAGACTGAGGGTAGTCTAAGGGAGGCAAGGGGATTGGGTGCAAATACACCACCACCAGGGGGACTGCCAGGCACCTCACACAACTGCAGTAGGACTTGCAAATGAAGTCCAGCCACTGCTGCACAACGGGGCTCATCCCCTCCTAAGAAAGATGCCAAAAGTGCCAGCCCAATATCTTGCTACTTACATGGGCAGACTGAACACAAAGAGGGAGTGCCCTCTTATGGAATGTGAATATGTGCAGGGCTGGACAGCAGAACCTGTGCATGGAAAAAATCTTCCCCCAAGTTGATGGTACCAGTGGTGGTCCAAAGGAAGATGGTTCCAGGACTCTTGGACTCCAGCTGTAGCCAGATGGTGGTTCAGACCTCCATAGTAGGAGATGATAGCCACCCCTAAGAATATGATCCATCTGTAGTGTATACACGGCAATGTCAAAATGTACCTCAGCCAGCATTTACAGTGCGGGCACATATCACAGTGATAACAGTAGCCATTGACAAAAAATTGGCCTACTCTATAGTCATAGGCTGGGACTGGCCATATTCCTGGCAAGTCATTAACGGACAGGCCTGTGTAGCAAATGAGGATCTGGTCCAATTATTGCAGCCGATTTCCAAAAGCTTGGTAAGACTTGGGGAATCTGAAGATCCTGAGAAGGGAATATCCTGGCAACTTGGTCATTGACCTCCACAGGGAAAGAAGAGATAAGCAGTCAGGACTGGAAGTTCTCCTACAGGGTGGAAACTTTGTGCAAGAACAGAGAAATGATCCTATGTTAAGCCATGCATATGGACAACTGACCTCCGTAAATGGGGAGGTAACATCCTCAGTAGGGTGAGCTGTATCCACTTTGTTCTCAAGAAAGAACACCTGTATCAAATCAAAAGGGATCAACAAACCAGGATGGTGACGACCCAACTGCTGGTATTGCAGCTCACGTATCACACATGACATCCCATCTGCTGGACACCTGGGAGGAGAGAAGACATCGTCATGGGTATTAGCCTAATTCTACTGGTCAGGTATGCATGAGGCTGTGAGAGAATACTGTTTTTCCTGCCCAGAGTACCAGCTAGCTAGCAACAAAGAGATTCTGAGGTCACCCTTGGTCTTTCTGCCCTTGACTGAGACACTGTTCAAGAGAATCAGAATGGACATGATCAGGTCCCTAGGAAAAAAACATATCAGGGCATCAGTACATATTAATTATCATTGACTATGCGACCGGGTACCTGGAGGCTGTTCCTCTTTATTCTGCAAAAGCTACAGCAATAGCCCCAAAGCCCTTGAAGCTTTTCTCATGTGTGGGGTTTCCTCACAACACACTAACAGATCAAGGGACTAACTTCGCCTCTCAGCTAATTAATAAATTATGCTCTCTTCTGAAGGTCAAGTCCCTAAAAACCCTGCAGTAACACCTGCAGACCAGTGGCCTAACAGAGCAGTTTAATAAGATTCTGAAGGGAATGTGAAGAAGAGATACTACGACAGCTGGGACTGGCAAAGCACCTGAGCACTATTGAACTGACAAAATGTTATTTGCAGAGCCCTTTATTTCCCTTATCACAGAACACTCCCCTCCAGCATTCTCTACCTCCTTGAGGCATTTTCAATTCCGTACTATGTCTTTTGGCTCCCATGGAGCTGCCATGACTTTCCAGTGGCTAGAGGATCCTCAGCGCACACCATCAAAAAGCTGCAGCTTACATAGATGACATGGTCTATAATCCTCCCTGAGAAGACTACCTGCAGCACTTCACGGCAGTATTAAAAGCTCTCTGAGCTGCAGGTCTTATGGGCAACCCTGCAAAATGTAGACTAGCCATGGTGGAAGTAACCTATTTGGAGTACCACATAGGCCTTATGAAACCAGTGGTTGACAAGGTACAGGCTCTAATGGCCCAATTCCCCAGACAAAGAGGCAAGTGAAATATTTTCTCTGCTGGCAGGGTATTATCAGATGCTTTTCCTCAGTTTTGCCTCAGTCGTGGCTCCCCCTTACAGACCTCAAAGAAAGCAACAACTCCAAGAAGATCCAGCGGAATGATAAATGCAAGGAAGCTTTTCGTGTACTGAAAGTATGGCTATGCTAGGAGCCCATGCTGTTCAGCCCTGATTTTCCCCGTGAATTCATACTGCACACAGACACCTCAGACGTTGGAATTAGTGCCATGCTCTCAAGACTTCAGAGGAGAAGAAAATTCATTCTTATACCTGAGTAGTAAACTATTCCCTAAAGAAGAGGCCTACTCAAGTATTGAAAAGGAGCCAATACCAATCAAAGGGTCCGTGGATTCCCTCAGCTATTACTTGTTGGATAGCCCCTTCTCTTTGATCACAGATTATACTCCCTTATGCTGCAGCCACACCCCATGAAAGATGCAAATCTGTGTATAAAGCGATGATATTGTCTGCTATAGATCTATGGGTTCAGAGTGCAATGGCAGGCAGGAAAGGACCATGCTAACGCTGATTTCTTTTCATGAGAAATTGGCAACGGAAGCAACCTGCCCCAAGGCTGTCTTTCCAACTTGAGGGGTGGTGTATCTGAAGGGACACACCAGGAGAGGAGACTAACCAGCTCTTCTGGGCTCTTTTTACTCTAATTGGGGACACCTGTAAGGCTTGCTGTGCTGGGAGGAGAGGATCTTAAAAGGGAAAGACCTGCCACAGGAAGGGGTGGTGAACAGGAAGAAGGCTGCTGTACCTGAGAGACTGCTGACCATAAAGATAGCTCAGCCAAGAGGAAGACAGTCACAGGCCTCACTCCCCTAAAAATGCATGGGCCAGCTATAAAGCATGGTGCTTCAAGAAGATGGGCTGGAAGTAGGTCGTAATTAGAGACACTATAACAGCTGGCAAGCCAAGCCACAAAGGGGTGACCCCAAAATACTGCCTAGAAACAGACCTTTGCTGTTCTTTTATTCTGATTCCCCTCTCTCTCTCCAGGGAAAGGGAGAGAAACAGTTTTCCAAACAAAAGAGAGGTCACCACCTGTGCTACAACCAGGGGAAGGACACTATAAATAACTTGAAATGGAGTCTGTTGGGGACTCAGCAGAGCTGCAACCCCCACATTATGTACAAAAATTACAAGAAGGGACATTGATTTTCTGCAGTGGAGTGTTTGTTGTTTTGAAAATAGTGTAACTGAGCAGAATGGAGAGCAGAATTTTTAATGAAATTAAATAATTACAATTACAGATACTTTTATTACATTAAAAAGAATTACAGTGGGCAACCATAAAACAAGTTGCACCAGCATGAAAAATTCTACTAGTTTGTGAAATGGAACAGGGAAATTCATTAGAATTAATAGGAACATTTCAAACTGGTCAAACTTAAGGGTGCTCATTGCATTGTTAATTAATGAAAACTATTATTTTGTTCTCTTAATACCTAACATCAATTTCTCAGTTTTATATTTGAATCAGTGAGAAGGATCCAGCCTTCTCTTTAGTTCTCTCAATCTTCTGAAAGAATTTCAAATTCCATTACCTTGTTCTCAAAGGCATACACAATCATCTTACTGTACTATTCTACTTTGTGGTCTTGAGGGATTTTTCCCTTTCCAGCGATGAACCTTCTTTACTGTTTATGAGAACAAAAGTTTTTTGGTTCACCCTCCTGACATTTTTTTGCTTTGTACGATGGTGTATTGCTACATTCCCTCGTCCTTGTACTATGGCCCAATACCCAACAGTCTGATCCTTAGAGCGAGGCCTGATCTACACAATACAGATTTCTGTGGCCCAGCCATGTTGGTCAGGGTTGTGAAGAAAAGGCAGGATTCCTGAGCAACCCAGTTGTGTTGGCAGAGCCTCTGGTGTAAATGTGGTTATACTAGGAAAATTGTCCTTTTTACCAGTATAACTTGTTTCCCTCCTAGGGGGCTGTTTTACAATGCAGAGTTCCCACTATAGCTGTGTCCACACTAAGAGTAATGGTTTCAAGTTGTAGCGGGGGAGGTTTAGGTTGGATATTAGGAAAAACTTTTTCACTAGGAGGGTGGTGAAGCACTGGAATGGGTTACCTAGGGAGGTGGTGGAATCTCCTTCCTTAGAGGTTTTTAAGGTCAGGCTTGACAAAGCCCTGGCTGGGATGATTTAGTTGGAGATTGGTCCTGCTTTGAGCAGGGGGTTGGACTAGGTGACCTCCTGAGGTCCCTTCCAACCCTGATATTCTATGATTCTATGAGCACTTATCAAGTATACTACACTGGTATTCCTATGTCTGTAAAGTGGCCCTAGAACTGTTACATAGTAAATGATTAAATTCCTTTTCATTTTTTATTCTTTGCAATTATTGTTCTTAGAACTGTTTCCAGAGATTACATGCTAGACATAGAGATTTAAAGGTTAAAACCAAAGTTTTGACAGTTCATATCTGGGAGTACCCAGTAATAAGTTGTATAGGAGAGGTCATCATTTCCTTAATAAATTCCAAATAATCCCTAACCTGGTCACAGCCATCACATTACTGGGACCCTGGCACCTTTCCTTTATATGAAGTGAATGGTGACTAGAAAAGGGGGGGTTGGGTGCCCACTGTACCTGATTTAGAGCCCCCAAAACTCATTACTCATCGGGTAACTTTTCGTCAAATAATTTTCCAATCTATTTTATCCACTAACTGTATCCTTTCCATACCTGCACTGGACATCTGTCATGAGTTTTACTTACCAAGCTGCAACATTATAACCTAACCCTCCTGCTCTTTCCCCAACCCCAGACCTGCTGTGAGGAAGGCAACCCCCACCCCCACCTCAGCTAATGTGGCAGTGAGGATAAAATTCCTGCCCAGCACTCCGAGGAAAAGAACAACTAGCATAAGGCCCACAGTAGGAGAGAACCCAGTCCTTTTGCCAGATTCAAGGCTGATATCAGTAAAAAAGAGCCTTCCTGGGGCTACATACCCCAGTCTTCTGGTTAGCAGGAAAGGCAGTGCAGTGACCTTCTTTTGACCAGGCTCCAAATGGATCCTGCCCATCCCTTTAACCCCCCCCCATTCCCACCCTCTGTAAGGGAGCTGTTAAAGGGGCAGCACTGCTCTTTTTTTCCAGCAAGCCAGACAAAGGCCTGCCACCTCTACACATAGGTTGCAGTGGGCATAGTCTATGAGCAAAACATATATGTGGGATTCACCATTTCTTCAACTCCTCCAACATACAAATCTCCCCATACTCTACTAGAAGACATTCACTGCTATCTGCTTTATTGCCTGAAGAACAATTCAGGTTCAGAGAAATATTTTCAAAAGCTAAGTGTTATTTTTTCCATAAGATGTTAGTGTCGCCAAGAGGCAAAGGAAAGAAAATCAAAGTTTGCTGCAGGAATGCAGGAGGGTGAAAGTAAAGACATGCAGCATTTTGGTAACGCTGATCTTAGCATAAGAACAAAATGTTTTCACATTTTCTCCTAAGCAAGAGAAGGAGAGCAAATGTATTGATCATTGGGATTAATCTGAGTGTCTTGGAAAGTATTATTATTTGTATTATTTGTATTGTGGTGGTACCTAGGAGCCCAATCACGGACCAGGACCCCATTGTGTTGGGCACTGTAGAAATACAGGACAAAACGATGGTCTCTGTCCCCAAGAGCTTACAATCTAAGTAATGTAGCAATAACTATTAATAGAGTATATTTTAAAATGTAGGTTTCAGAGTAGCAGACGTGTTAGTCTGTATTCGCAAAAAGAAAAGGAGTACTTGTGGCACCTTAGAGACTAACAAATTTGTTAGTCTCTAAGGTGCCACAAGTACTCCTTTTTTAAAAAATGTAGTGATTTTTCTATAAATTCTGATTTGTCACAACTACATGTGTTGAGTGATACCTTGCTCCATGAATAAGGGAACTACCCATGGTGTCAGGTACTGTTCCACATGACTAGGGATGGCAGAATTGGGTCCATGGTTACCAAGGAAACTCCTAGAGAATTTTTGGTAATGTAGTGAACAAGAGTGGCAACAAAAAACTACATGCAGAACCAGGATATCTGAAATTCAATTTACTTTTTTCAGAAGAAGCTTGAAGTTATATAGACAGCAAGCAGAATGAGGCTCAGATGGAGGATAAGATTGCTCTTTTTAAGAGCAGATAAATGTTTCCATGAAAAATTGTTGTTAATCAAATGTACCGTTTTTGCTATAAGCACTGTGTGATATATTCATGCATATAATAACTTTATAGTGTCTTACATGCTATTGTACAAGGTGGTGCAGTATATTCTCTGGTCTTACACTATCTGACAATTTCCTCCACCACTTAGCTTTAAAATGTTTGATTATTAATAGAGCAGGTATTGCATCAGAAGAGTATGTCTCAGTGGAGGACAGATTTACTTGGGATGCACTCTAGTGCACTACCCAGGAATGTACATTTCTTACTGTGATGGTGCACCCCATAAGGCTTTATGGAAATATGTTTATGAATGTATATATGACATAAAGAAAAGGAGTACTTGTGGCACCTTAGAGACTAACAAATTGATTTGAGTAGAGCTTTTGTGAGCTATACCTCACTTCATTGGATGCATTCAGTGGAAAATACAGTGGGGAGATTTATATACATAGAGAACATGAAACAATGGGTGTTACCATACACACTGTAAGGAGAGTGATCACTTAAGGTGAGCTATTACCAGCAGGAGAGCAGGGGGAGGGGGAAACCTTTTGTAGTGATAATCAAGGTGGGCCATTTCCAGCAGTTGACAAGAACGTCTGAGGAACAGTGGAGGGTGGATGGGGGGAATAAACATGGGGAAATAGTTTACTTTTTGTAATGACCCATCCACTCCCAGTCTCTATTTAAGCCTAAGTTAATTGTATCCAGTTTACAAATTAATTCCAATTCAGCAGTCTCTTGTTGGAGTCTGTTTCTGAAGTCTTTTTGTTGTAATATTGCGACTTTTAGGTCTGTAATCGAGTGACCAAAGAGATTGAAGTGTTCTCCAACTGGTTTTTGAATGTTTTAAATCTTGACGTCTGATTTGTGTCCATTTATTCTTTTATGCAGAGACTGTCCAGTTTGGCCAATGTACATGGCAGAGGGGCATTGCTGGCACATGATGGCATATATCACATTGGTAGATGCACAGCTGAACGAGCCTCTGATAGTGTGGCTGATGTGATTAGGCCTTATGATGCTGTCCCCTGAATAGATATGTGGACATAGTTGGCAACGGGCTTTGTTGCAAGGATAGGTTCCTGGGTTAGTGGTTCCATTGTGTGGTTGCTGGTGAGTATTTGCTTCAGGTTGGGGGGCTGTCTGTAAGCAAGGAGTGGCCTGTCTCCCAAGATCTGTGAGAGTGATGGGTCGTCCCTCAGGATAGGTTGTAGATCCTTGATGATGCGCTGGAGAGGTTTTAGTTGGGGGCTGAAGGTGATGGCTAGTGGCGTTCTGTTATTTTCTTTGTTGGGCCTGTCCTGTAGTAGGTGACTTCTGGGTACTCTTCTGGCTCTGTCAATCTGTTTCTTCACTTCCGCAGGTGGGTATTGTAGTTGTAAGAATGCTTGATAGAGATCTTGTAGGTGTTTGTCTCTGAGGGGTTGGAGCAAATGCAGCTGTATCGTAGAGCTTGGCTGTAGACAATGGATCGTGTGGTGTGGTCTGGATGAAAGCTGGAGGCATGTAGGTAGGAATAGAGGTCAGTAGGTTTCCGGTATAGGGTGGTGTTTATGTGACCATCGCTTATTAGCACCGTAGTGTCCAGGAAGTGGATCTCTTGTGTGGACTGGTCCAGGCTGAGGCTGATGGTGGGATGGAAATTGTTGAAATCATGGTGGAATTCCTCAAGGGCTTCTTTTCCATGGGTCCAGATGATGAAGATGTCATCACTGTAGCGCAAGTAGAGTAGGGGCATTAGGGGACGAGAGCTGAGGAAGTGTTGTTCTAAGTCAGCCATAAAAATGCTGGCATACTGTGGGGCCATATGCGGGTACCCATAGGAGTGCCGCTGATTTGAAGGTATACATTGTCCCCAAATGTGAAATAGTTATGGGTGAGGACAAAGTCACAAAGTTCAGCCACCAGGTTTGCCATGACATTATCGGGGATACTGTTCCTGACGGCTTGTAGTCCATCTTTGTGCGGAATGTTGGTGTAGAGGGCTTCTACATCCATAGTGGCCAGGATGGTGTTTTCAGGAAGATCACCGATGGAATGTAGTTTCCTCAGGAAGTCAGTGGTATCTCGAAGATAGCTGGGAGTGCTGGTAGCATAGGGCCTGAGGAGGGAGTCTACATAGCCAGACAATCCTGCTGCCAGGGTGCCAATGCCTGAGATGATGGGGTGTCCAGGATTTCCAGGTTTATGGATCTTGGGTAGCAGATAGAATACCCCAGGTCGGGGTTCCAGGGGTGTGGTCTGTGCAGATTTGTTCTTGTGCTTTTTCAGGGAGTTTCTTGAGCGAATGTTGTAGTTTCTTTTGGTAACCCTCAGTGGGATCAGAGGGTAATGGCTTGTAGAAAGTGGTGTTGGAGAGCTGCCTAGCAGCCTATTGTTTATATTCCGACCTATTCACGATGACAACAGCACCTCCTTTGTCAGCCTTTTTGATTATGATGTCAGAGTTGTTTCTGAGGCTGTGGATGGCATTGTGTTCTGCATGGCTGAGGTTATGGGGCAAGTGATGCTGCTTTTCCACAATTTCAGCCCGTGCACGTTGGCGGAAGCACTCTATGTAGAAGTCCAGTCTGTTGTTTCGACCTTCAGGAGGAGTCCACCCAGAATCCTTCTTTTTGTAGTCTTGGTAGGAAGGTCTCTGTGGGTTAGTATGTTGTTCAGAGGTGTGTTGGAAATATTCCTTGAGTCGGAGACATCGAAAATAGGATTCTAGGTCACCACAGAACTGTATCATGTTCGTGGGGGTGGAGGGGCAGAAGGAGAGGCCCCGAGATAGGACAGATTCTTCTGCTGGGCTAAGAGTATAGTTGGATAGATTAACAATATTGCTGGGTGGGTTAAGGGAACCACTGTTGTGGCCTCTTGTGGCATGTAGTAGTTTAGATAGTTTAGTGTCCTTTTTCTTTTGTAGAGAAGTAAAGTGTGTGTTGTAAATGGCTTGTCTAGTTTTAGTAAAGTCCAGCCATGAGGAAGTTTGTGTGGAAGGTTGGTTTTTTATGAGCGTATCCATTTTTGAGAGCTCATTCTTAATCTTTCCCTGTTTGCTGTAGAGGATGTTGATCTGGTGGTTCCGCAATTTCTTTGAGAGCGTGTGGCACAAGCTGTCAGCATAGTCTTTGTGGGATGTAGATTCTAATGGATTTTTTTCCTTCAGTCCTTTTGGTACGATGTCCATCTGTTTGCATTTGGAAAGGAAGATGATGTCTGTCTGTATCTGTACGAGTTTTTTCATGAAGTTGATAGATTTCCATTCTATATGGCTAAATTCAGTGCCTCGCATAATGACAGGTTTCAGAGTAGCAGCCATGTTAGTCTGTATTCGCAAAAAGAAAAGGAGTATTTGTGGCACCTTAGAGACTAACCAATTTATTTGAGCATAAGCTTTCGTGAGCTACAGCTCACTTCATCGGATGCATATATGTTTTATGCTACATATGCCATGTAACATATCTATATAAAGGTTATGATCTACTGAATATGTTCATCCTATTTGTATGCATGTGTCTTTGTAGTATTCAAAGTTATGAATATTGGCTGTATACTTGTTTGATTTTAAATAGCCTTAGCAAGGCATTTGGTCAGCTTCTTTAGAAAGGAATTTGCAAGTTAAGTGCCCAATCAAGAAGTACTTAACGCACAATGGATCTTGGAAGGCTCCAATCCAAATAAAAAGTCTACATGAGGACTGATCACAGCCATAAAACATAGTGATGACAGTAGTTTGGGGAAGACATGAATCACCCATTGCCACTTATAGATTTAAAATGTTTCTTGATCCACTTGGACGTTTTAGAGGGAAAAACAGATTGACACTACATTAACAGTTGATTAACTACAGTATCCTCCAACAGGTGGAATGATAGTTTATGGGGAAGAAGTGATCCCCATGTCCAATTCTTAGAGTTGGGATTTACAGATAAGCTGACATTGAGTTAGGAAATACCTCAGAAGGTTTAGTATTTCTTTTAAAATTCTTCCATAAGCCAAACAGAGACAAATATTTTTTCTTTTGATCTGAATAGATCCCCCCCCCCCCCCATTCTTCTTTTGTTCAAATGAGCTCCTTTCAGCTTTGAAGGGCAAGTTTCTCAGTGTAACTTGGTACATTTTCCCACCTTGAAATCACTACGTGACACTGATGGGGCTTAGTGTGATGATGCCACAGAAAGGTATATGTGCAAAACAGAGAAAGGAATTACAAAAAATGATTCTCTGGCTTCAAGAACCATGTAGGAGAGTTTGCAAGAGTATGTATGTGTACAGAACACACATATATTAGCTTGGCTGTAAGATTCAAAAAGAGCTTTAATGTGTTTGTATTTCAGGTGGCTTTGCTGGGACTGAACCAAAAAGTGCCTTTGGTAGGCTCTAAATAGTAGCACTTGCAGTGCTGTTATAACAGTTCTCTTACACAGAAAGCAGTAGAAGAACAGGAAATGACATAAGACCATGTGGGTGGAACTAAGGCTCTGCTCCCAAAATACCAGAGAGTCACAGTCTCATTAAAGATATACTAATCACGGATTAAAATGGAGTCACTGGGACAACTGAAGGGAGCAAGGGCTGCAGGCTCAGGCCCTAGACTGGGTAGCAGACCTTATATTAAACAAAATTTAGCAAAAAGCAGTTAGCAAAATAGGGATGGACCTGCCCATCACAAGGCAGTAACACTCCTTTGTTGCCATTCCGTGTGTGTAGGGGTGGGGGTAGGAGGGAGTAACTTTGTCTCTGGCAGCTATTTTAGAGAGTAATGCCAACTTCCAGAGTGGGACTGGCAGCCAACCTGCAAGTTTCTTTCTTTCTTGTATTAGATTAAGTCAAACATTCAGCTTGAAGGAGACCATAGCTTTATTTCTAATTCACTGTCTCATACTTTACTTTCTAATACAGAAACTAAAATTTTATTATCTCATACATGCCAATACAGTTCTATATGTTAATTAATTCAAGTTCCTAAACATAACTATAATTTTACATTGGCTAGTTGCAAAAGCATAGAAAGATGAAAATATGGTCCTCTGAAGGTTTTGTATCCTGAAGGTCATATGTTCAACAGTAGTAGTTATCACTCACTTTGAGATAGAATTGTTATTTTAATATTACCAACTTTTTGTTCTCTGCAGCACATAAGAGATTTACTCAGCTATTGCACTGGATGTTAATATCTGTTCTTTGTTTGATAAGATATAATATATGTACATAATATCTAATGTATACTGGACACACTAAGTAAATCAGCAAAAACAACGAGGAGTCCTTGTGGCACTTTAGAGACTAACAAATTTATTTGGGCATAAGCTTTCATGGGCTAAAATCCACTTCATCAGATGCATGGAGTGGAACATACAGTAGGGAGGTATAAATACACAGCATATGAAAAGATGGGAGTTGCCTTACCAAGTGGGGTCAGTGCTAACAAGCGAATTCAATTTAAGTTGGAAGTAGGCAATTCTCAATATCTGGTATACAGTACCACATCATTGTGAGCCAGAACAATAAGCTTCAATGAAGCTTTCCCTCTTGATTCCCCCTAGCAAAGCTCTTTGTTTACAGAGCTCCTATATGCTGAGTTTGTGCTGAATTTCAAGTAGATGTGTCCTCTTCAAAATAAATGATAAATCACAGGGCTAGAATTGTGACAGGGGATAGTTGTATAGTTAAGACACAGGAGAGGGCTCAGGAGATCTGGGTTCAATTTCCAGCTTTGTCACAGACTTCCTGTAGGAATCTAGCCAACTCAATAAATCTCTGTACCTCAGTCTTCTGGCCGTACAGCAAGTAAAATTATGCTTCCTTTGTTTGTCTCATCTGTCTAGGGCTAGATTGTAGCTTTGTCTCAGGCTCTGAGCAAGGGTCAGAAGTTATTGTGCTAGTCAAGCACCAGATTTTGACTCAACATTTTGCCCTTTTCCACCAAGGGAAAAGGAATCTTTGGCTGTACTGTACCTGGAACAGATTACTTTTCCCCTGCACTGGCTCAGCTGCTCTGATCAGCACACTGGAGGAGGAATAGAGCATTGGCTTTACCCATGCCCCAGCCACCTGGGTGGGATGGGGAGTAGCATTCCAGTGCAGGCTTCTATCTGCTTGCACTGTGGCCATCAGTAGGGGCAGTCCAGGCAGTGGCATACAGGGATGTTGTATGCATCCTCCTTTGAAAGCTCAACATTTTCATACAGCCAATAGGGGAGCTAAGTTTTATAATACTGAAACCAAATCGATTGTTTAAAGCTCTTCTTTGTTTCCTGCAGCAAACCCCAGAGACTGAGGCAGCTGAAGGTCACTTTGAAGAAACTTAAGTCTGAAAACTGTGTGCTTCAGTTATTTGGTGTTTTAAAATTACTCAGTGAGGTTTTGTTCTGTCCTTAAAAAAAGTTTTTACTCGCTGGTAGCCTGAAACTGATCACACTCAGACTGCTCATTTCCATACATGACAATTTCAGTCTCCAAAGAGTGAATAGACGCTGTGCATATCTGTTTCCTTATGCCTCCTAATTGATTTTCTTATCGGGGAGGCTGAGACTTATTTTGCTGAAGATCTAGAAATGAATCACTAGACTTTTGAAAGTTTTGATAAGCCGGCTGTACTCTGATCCTGGGCCAAGTAAGAGCCTCCTACAGTCTTTGACCACAGATAATATTCTAACTCAGATGGGTCTGTGCATAGGGACTCAAGATTCAATAAGAACATGATATCACAAACAGATTAATTGGTGAGCTCTCCTGAAATCATATGCCAGAAATACCAGTCATTTATTAGTCTTACATTAAAACAGTTTGAAAGAATTATATCATTACTATTTACTATACTGCGGTCAAGAGTTTTACATTATTTCTAGTAAGATCTCATTTTTCAGTGGCTGATAATTCACTCTGTGTAAAACTGAGGATCAGATTTGCAGGCTACTCAGTGAATCTCTCTTAGGTTTCAGTAAAATAGACTTGCACCTCCTCAGTTTCATGTTCAAGCAAATCCTAAATCTCAAAGCGACACTCAGCATTGAAACATCACCTAGTATCATGTCACAACATTAAATCTGTGCCAGCTGGATCAAAACAGCCTCGTAGGGAACATTTTGAGGGCCATGGGTCGAGTTTCAAGTATGCAGTGAAACACACTTGAGGGGATTTAGATTTCATAACTAAAACGGTACAAAACTTGTGATCAGATAACATTTAAAAACAAACAAACAAACAAACCCAACACCACCCTCTACAGGACGCAACTTGATATTCAAAAACTCCACCCAGATACACAAATTTTCTCCCAAATTAAAGCAAATTGCTGGTTTAAGAGGTCAACCAATTGTAATTTTTCAAATGGGATTCTGTTTGTTATGACAAAATATTTTAATGATTTGACTAGAGCATGAGGGACCACTACTGTCTAGTAGACAGACTACACTGGGGTTCTAGGTGGCTCCAGATTTGTTACAATGCAAAGAAGCTAGGGTTTAACTAATGAACCTAATGTGGAATTGAATTGACATACCAATGCAACTTTGTCCCACAGTATGTTCTCATCCCACTGGGATTCCAATCCCCAGACCAGTAGGAAACTTGCTAGTCATTGTGGCCAACTTCGGAATGTGAAATTCCTCAAGTTCTCCCCCTCTTCAAACAAAACTTACAAAGGGAGCTCACAAAACTGGGTGACTGGGCAACAAAATGGCAGATGAGATTCAATGTTGATAAAATGCAAAGTAATGCACATTGGAAAACATAATCCTAACTATACTTACAAAATGATGGGGTCTAAGTTAGTTTTTACCACTCAAGAAACAGATCTTGGAGACATAGTGCGTAGTTCTCTGAAAACATCTGCTCAATGTGCAGTGGCAGTCAAAAAAACTAACAGAATGTTAGAAACCATTAGGGAAAGATAAGAAGACAGAAAATATCATAATGCCACTATATAAATCCATGCTACGCCCACACCTTGAATACTGCATGAAGTTCTGGTCACCCCATCTCAAAAAAAGATTTATTAGAATTGGAAAAGAGTACAGAGAAGGGCAACAAAAATGTTTAAGGGTATGGAACAACTTCTCTATGAGGAGAGATTAAAAAGACTGGGACTTTTCAGCTTGGACAAGAGATGACAGAGAGGAGATATGATAAAGGTCTATAAAATCATGACAGGTGTGGAGAAAGTGTTATTTACTCCTTCAGATAACACAAGGACCAGTGGTCACCCAATGAAGTTAATAGGCAGCAGGTTTAAAATAAACAAGAGGAAATACATGTTCACACAATGCACCGTCAACCTATGGAACTCGTTGATGGGGGATATTGTGAAGGCCAAAGCTATAACGGGATTTTAAAAAAAGAATTAGATAAGTTCATGGACGATAGGTTCATCAGTGTTTATTAGCCAATATGGGCAGGGATGCAACCTCATGCTTTCGGTGTCACTAGCTTCTGAGTGCTTGAAGCTGGAGGTAGATGACAGGGGATGGATGACTCGATGCTTGCTTGTTCTATTCATTTTTCTCATGAAGCATCTGGCATTGGCCACTGTCAGAAGACAGGATACTGAGTTAGACTGACCTTTAGTCTGAGTCAGCATGGCCGTTCTTACAATCAAAAACTTTAAACAAAATGACCAAAATATTTAATTTGGAAAACGCCACCTGTGCATGCACAATCAATTTTTAATTAGGAGGTGTGGTAACGGGAAAGCAGGTGGGGCACTGAAGGAAGAATTTTTGTAGATTTAATATCCAGCTTTGCAGCTCCTAAAGGGCTGTGGAGAGGAATACACTATATAGATCACTTATTTTTATTATGGTAGTGCTTAGAGGCCTGATAGGGAATTGTGGCCCCATTGTGCTGGGCACTATACACACCTGTAACAAAAGACAGTCCTTGCCTTAGGTTACAGCTGTCCCAGTATTCTGAGATGCCTTTGCATGCCATTTTTTTTAAATCCAATATCACCCCTACCTATGTTGACCAAACATTACAGCTAATAGCTAATGTCTTCACACATCTAGGGCCGAATTCTGGTCTCAGTTAAACTAAGCAGTCCCATTGATGTTAATGGATTTAGATGGTGTAATTGAAGGTACACCTGGTCCTTAGGTGCCGAATGAATAAAGCACAGTCCTGTTTAAGGATTAGGGGTTTCTCCCAAGATCCCCAGTGGGTTAAATGACAAATCCTCCTACCACTTTGAATTTTTTGGTGTGGGGAGTTGGATGAGGGATGTGGATAATTCCATCTCTAACACTTATTTGGACAGTATCTCTGCTCTGTGGCGGCCAGCACATCCCTTGGCCCGTGCTGCTTCCCACAGCCCCTATTGGCCTGGAACGGCAAACCACAGCCAGTGGGAGCTGCGATCGGCTGAACCTGTGAACACTGCAGGTAAACAAACCATCCCGGTCTGCCAGTGGCTTTCCTTGACGGGCCGCGTGCCAAAGGTTGCTGACCCCTGCTCTAACATCTTTTTGACTGCTGGAGGTGATGTGGCACAGCGTTCCATTTTTGCACATGATAATTCTTCTCTTTGCTCCAAAGTTGTGGAAGATTTTGGCTCAAGCTGAGAAACAAGTCAAGGCTATTATACTCCTTGTTGTTTTGGGGATTGTGTAGAAATCCCCTATCCCTCACAATGATAGACATGCTTATAACTCCTTTGGGGTGGATGAAAAACTAGCCCCAGTTTGGGTTAAGCAAATACATGAAGTGACAGTGCTTGCAAGTTTCATGGTTTCCCTGAATCACTCCAGGGATAAATAAACTGTGGAATAGTTTCTGGGATTACTTTGGCTTGACGGGCTATCCATAGCTTCTCCTCTGGGTAAACTTCAGGTTTTGCCAGGATGTTATGTTCTCTGATGCAGATCATTTGTCATGATGGATTATATGATGTAAAAGTTGTGTTTTTCCCTTCTGTGTTTAAATTTGTGATAAGAGAAATCATGTTGATTTCATGTTATGAAGCGTCAGTAATTTAAATCTCTACATTAAAACTCCTGAATAATTGATGGCTTTCTGTTTATAGTTTGTGACAAAAACTTCTGATTGTATAACACTTTATAGAACATATCACTGCTTCATAAATAAAATGATTTAAAAATAAGATTTTGTTGGAGAAAAAATGTAGTTACATTTTACCTGATGTTAAAGGATGAACATTACAGTTATATAGCTCCTTTAATCTTTGTGGTCCTTTACAATTTGTAGGGATAGATTGCCACTTTTACTCATGCTGAGTATTAACTGACAACATGAGTTGTCCCATAATGATATGGGACTATAGTGTGCATTTTCTTATAGTCTACTACATGGGGCAGTGTATCTGTACACCACCCCAGGAGCACCATGTGCAAGGAACCATGCCTTGTAGTGGACAAGGTAGGTATCTACCACGGGCTGATCCCAGTAGCAGATTAATAACCTGCTTGTGCTTGCAACTCTGGCCATTTCCCATCCCTGCCTACTTACATGTGGAGGGATAAGTATTCAGTGCCCTATCTATCCTTAACTTCTCCCACCCACTTCAGTAGTGGAGTTGTTGGCGGTGGCTGTGAAGGGGCATAAGGGATGGTCTTATTCTCCCTTTATGAGCATTCATGTCCATATAGGCCAAACTAAGATCTAGCCCTTATATGGGACCATTCAAATGTAAGTAAGAATCACAGAAACTAATCAAAGACCAGAAGGGACCATTTAGTCTGACCTCTTGATGACACACACCATAAAACTTACCCAAAATAATTCTATAATGGAATTCTTTGTACACCACTGGGGCAGCTATATGTGGAGAAGTCTGGGGAAAACACTGCTTGGTCTGATACCTCTCTCCCTCATTTGCTCTGCAGACCCTCTCTGATGCTAAAAGTTACAGTGCTTCCTCTTTGTGACTTGGTTGCTTCCTCTTTGTGGCTTGATCTTTTTGCCAGGTCACAATAGTTTTCTCCTTCTAGGGTATCAGTGACTCACTGGACAATTTGTCTCAGGCAGTCTTCCAGTCTGTATCACTTCCCTAGTGGCTGGTAGGGCAACCCAAGCCCACCCACTACTCTGTGTTCCAGTCCAAGAACCCTACAACTAGCAGTAAAAGTCTGTTCCTACTCTGTCACTATCAGGCTTCTGCTCCACCACTCTTCTGGGTAAACCCTTTCTTCAGGGCTAGGATCCCAGAGCTTCTACTCGCCCCCTCGGTCTCCTTTCCTCTCAAAGTCCAAAGAAACGACTGCAGGTTTTCACTCTGCAGGCCCTTTGCCTCTCACTTCCTCGCTTTATACAAGATCCCTACCTACTCCTGCTCATCTGGGCTCCATCCTTAATAAGTGCTTGCTTATCGAACTTAACTTTCCCTCAGGTGTGGCCTATCAGGTTATTGAACCCTCTCAGACCCCATTAAACCTTTCCATGCTAGTGGGGTGTGAGCACCCCATCACAAATGCCTAGAGCATATCTTTTAGCAAAAACATCCAATCTTGTTTTAAAAATTGTCAGTGATGGAGAATCCACCACAACCCTTGGTAAATTGTTCCAATGGTTAATTACTGTTAAAAATGTATGCCTTATTTCTAGTCTGACAGTGCAGAAGCCAGAGACCAGGATACAGAATTCTCCTAACCTTACTTCGAGTAGCAATTTACAAGTAGCAACTTTGAAATAAATGGCACTATCTGCAGAATAAGAGGTAGATTTTCAGAGCGGACTAAAGGATTTAAGAATACAAATCCTATTGAGTTACATGAGTAAGGAATGTTGAATCTGGCCCACTAGAATGTGATGCATTCATTTTTGGAAGACGGAAGTGGCTAAGTGATGGGAGCATGCTAACTTCTCTAATTGCTGCTGTTGCTTCTTTGGCCAGTGTCCACCTACAGCAGGGGTGGGCAAACTTTTTGGCCTGAGGGCCACATCAGGGCTCCAAAACTGTATGGAGGGCCGGGTAGGGAAGGCTGTGCCTCCCCAAACAGCCTGGCCCCTGCCCCCTATCTGTGCCCTCCCACTTCCCGCCCCCTGACTGCCCCCCTCAGAACTCCCAACACATCCAACCCCCCCCGCTCCTTGTCCCCTGACCTCTCCCTCCTGGGAGCCCACACTCTATCCAAGCCCCGCCTGCTCCCTGTCCCCTGACTGCCCCGACCCCTATCCACATCCCTGCCCCCTGGCGGGCCCCCTGGGACCCTACCCCCATCCAACCCCCCCTCTAAAGCCCCTTTCAGAATGCGGCCCTGCGAACATGGGTGGAGGACTCAGGAGGAGCAGGGGAAGCCGCGCAGCTGGAGATAAGTGGTGGTTTCCCCTTCAAAGCACCGCTTCTCTCCGGCTGGCTGCGTAGCCACCTGGTGTTCCTCCTGAGTCCTCCGCCCATATTCGCAGCGCTCCGGCCACCCACACTACCCGCCTGCTCCCCTCAGGCTGCAGGTGAGCCTCCCTTCCTGCTCTCCCCTGCCCCCACAGTGCAGCCTCCTTCCGCGCTGGCGGCATGGCGAACTGAGGCTGCAGGGGAGGGTGGACAGCAGGGGAGGGGCTGGGGGCTAGCCTCCCTGGTGGGGAGCTCAAGGGCCAGGCAGGACGGTACCACGGGCTGGATGTGGCCTATGGGCCATAGTTTGCCAACCTCTGACCTACAGTCTCAGTAACAGTCCAAGTCCTGCATCCCCCAAATGTTTACCAAGGTCTCTAACCCTTGACTGAGGATTCTGTGAAAGAAATCTGGGAGAAGCATTTTCAACATGCCACTCTATAAAGTAAAGAATGTTTTAAAACAAAGAAAGAAAAGGGAAAAGAAAATAAGTGTTTTGCTGGTCCACCACAATAGCTACCAGTGGTGGCAACAACTAATAAACAGAGAGAAGAATAAAGAAGGTCAATGGTTGAGCTTTTTAGTGCAGTCTAGGTAATATAAATTCATTAATTTGAATGGAAATTATGTAATATGAACCTAACTGCCCTTGACGGCTTTGGAAATTTCAACCAGTATCACTGTCTGATATATATATCATCAGTTCAATGATAGATTTATGATGACTTTGCAGAACACTTAAATGAAATTTGAATAATATAGTAATTTAGACAAGAGCATTCTTGTTTCAAATGTTTTTTAATTGGGAGGTAACCACAAGAATACAACCAATTAATGAATACTATAAGTAAGTTAGTGAAAACTTTCACCCCTTTTTTCTATCCAAACTTCCTCCTTCCCTACTCCCAAGTAACTACTTCAGTAATAATGAAAAACCTATCACCAATAAATATTGATACCATTCAGTGCTCTCTGCTAGAATAATTGCATCTGAAAATGCAAGTGTATACATCCAGAGAAGTGGACAATTACAGTTTCTCTAAAAATGTGTTACTTTGGAAATATGGACAAGGACAACATTTTCAAAAGTGACTGTTGATCTTGGGTGCCTTTTTTTGAATGTCGCAACCAAAACACATTACAAACTCCTGATTTTTCAGAAAGTGCTTAGCATTCACCTTGTGAAAAGCAGGCCCCTTTAAGATGTCTCAAATTGCACACCCCAAAGTTTGGCACTCCAAATCACTACTCATTTTCTGAAAATGTTGGCCATTCCAGCTGCAGTAAAATTCAGATATGGTAGGTAGAATATTTTACCATATTTTTGTAGCATCCGAATTTACTGTGTAATTTACCACCTCGAAATAACACAACCTTTTTGTACAACAGTATACTACATGCACATAAAAATAGAATATAAGTGAGCAAACGTGTCTGGGGTTGTTGGGGATAGTTTGAATTTTGAAGACATCTGACAGATATATTTGGAACTAGGAGAATATCCTTTTTCCACCTTACATTTGTGGCTGAACACTATTGCATAAACAGAATATGTACTCTACTTGTCAACATCATAAGGGTGAGAGAAATGGTAACAATGGTGATACATATGCCAGTGCTAATTGAGATCATGATGTAATAGAATCAACTTTTGATTCTATATGGAGTGGTGCCAGTCAGATCAATAACAAGTGATTGGATGTTGTGTCAAAGTGAATGATCTTCCAATGCTTTTCCATCATAATAAAGTATGGATGAATGACAGATTCAACCTCCTTTTACTGATGTGATTATACAGTGTCTGAAAAACAGCCAACAAAAGTGTGACTGGGAATACTTAACCAATGACCCACAGCTGTATTTCCATTTGACAGGCAGCTGAATGTGTCAAGAAGGCATTTGTTGGCATCCTGGGGGTTGAGATGTGAAAATGGAGTATGACACAAGAAACAGAATTGTGTTGAGGGTACACACTGCCACCCAAAGGTAGGCAGGGTGGGGAGTTGGCTTTTCTAGCATATCTAATAATACTGTAGCCATGGAAATGGCCTAAAAAGATTTACCCTTGAAGGCTCTGACGTTCTGTATGCATCATACTTGCTTCGTTTCTAGCCTGCACAATAAATTATGCTGTCCAATTATTCAATGTTTGTTCTTTTAATTAGTTCTGTGGTTCTGTGTCCTTGATTACATAATTCAATACACTCTGATACTGAAGGGAGTCATGCCATATAGAACCATTCACATTGGAAAGTTCAATAAGACTATCATGAAAAAACAATACTTGGCATTTTTCTGCAGAGTGGAAGAGAAGAGCTAGAACTGACTGATTTTCAACAAGTTCCTATTAAAGCAAGGTTAAAAAAAAGACAGTTATAGGACTGGCTGTCTCTGAAGTATTTCACTTGGCAAACATTTTCATAAACTGAAGAGTTATAATAATCACAAAAGGGTTGTGATAACAAATAATTCACCAATTTAACACTTAAATTCCCACGTAATGAGAGTTGAAGGAGAATTAGAGTTTGCCTACACAGGGACATCCAGAAAAATAAATCCAAACTAATAAAATAAGTGAATTTGAAGTGGATTAATTAAGCTGCATTAAACCTCTGTATGGACAATGTTATTCAGAATTAAAGCAAGTAAATTAAGTTAAACCTAACTCAAGCCTCTGATTCTGAATGAGGATATTCACACAGGAGTTAAATGTGGTTTAATTAATCCATTTCACAGTCACACCTTTTGTTATTTTGGATTAATTTCCCTGGATGTCCCCACATGGACAAGCCCTTAGGAACTGATTTTTCAACTAGAGAGAGACTAGAATGAATTATGCAACCCTCAAGGAAGGAGGAAGCTGTCAGGGGAGAGCCTAAATTCAGGGACTGAGGCCTTGTCTACACTACAAACGTAGGTCGATGGAAGTCACCTTACGTCATCTTAATAATGTATGTGTCTATACTACCACGTCCCTTCCACCTTACGTCAGCTTAATTACTCCACCTCCAAGAGATGTGTAGGGATTAATTCAATGTTGATAGGTTGACAGAGAGGCAGTGTAGACACAGTGTTGTTTCAGTTGACTAAACTGGCCTTCAGGAGCTGTCCCACAATGCTGTGCTGTGACCAGGCTGCTGATCGTTTTCAACTCCACTGCACAGCAGCCAGGTACACAGGAAACAGCCCTTCTCCTGTTAAAACCCTGGGAACTTTTGAATTCTCATTTCCTGTTTCATCAGCAGGGCGAGCTCGCCAGCCCAGCTGATCATGGCGGTTGAATGCTCCAAATGCACTGCAGCTTGGTGTACACAGGAAGTGGTCAATCTTATTGTTGTGTGGGGAGAAGAGTTTGTGCAGTCACAGATACAAGCTAGCTGGAAAAATTTAGCATCTACGAGATGATCACACTGGGCATGGGGAAAAAAGGGCTACACTCGAGACACGCAGCAGTGCCTGTGAAAATACCCTGTTTTGACATTTTCTAAATGAAAAATCTGATTAGTCTTGTTTGAAACAACTTTTCATTTTGAAATTTAAGGTAGAGTAAAAACAAAATGGACAAAATCAAATGAAACATTTCCAAATGATTAAAATGAATTATTTTGATTGACCAGAAACATTTTTTATTGGCTTAATGAAAATTTTCAAAATTTCTAATTTTTGTCCTGATTTGGGAAGATAAAATTTGGGACAGCCTTAAAAATTTTCCTGGGATGGGAAAACCATTTCTCTGAAAACATCTGCTCAATGTGCAGCAGTAGGCAAAAAAGCTAAAAATATTAGGAACCATTAGGAAAGGGAAAGATAATAAGATAGCAAATCTCATAATACCACTATATACATCTATGGTATGCCCCCAACTTGAATATGCATGCAGTTCTGGTCACCCCATCTCAAAAAAGATGTATTAGTATTGAAAAGGGTTCAGAAAGGGGTAACAAAAAGGATTAGGAGCATGGAACAGCTTCCATATGGAGGAGAGATTAAAAAGACTGGGACTGTTTAGCTTTGAAAAGAGATGACTGATGGGAGGATATGATATAGATGTATAAAATCATGAATTGTATGACAAAAGTGAATAAGGAAGTGTTATTTACTCCCTCACATAACACAAGAACCAGGATTCACCCAATGAAATTAATAGGCAGCAGGTTTATAACAAACATAAGGAAGTACTTCACACAATGGACAGTGAACCTGTGGAACTCGTTGTTAGGGGATATGCTGAAGGCCAAAAGTATAACTAGATTCAAAAAAGAATTAGACAATTTCATGGAGGATAGGTCCATCAATGGCTATTAGCCAAGAGGGTCAGGTATGCAATCCCATGCTCTGGGTGTCTTAGCCTCTGATTGCCAGAAGCAGGGAATGGATGTATCACTCAATATTTGCCCTGTTCTGTTCATTCCCTCTGAAGCATCTGGCACTGACCATTGTTGGAAGACAGGATACTTACCTGTGGTCTTACCCAGTTTGGCCATTCTTTTGTATTAGCCTATTACAAACTATTTATAAATGTACCCTTAATATAAAGTGTCTGAGTGATTTGTGTAATACAAACACAAAAGAGTAACTAAAAAACCAAACAAAAAACCCAACCTACATGTTGTAAGAAGCAGCCAAAAAAATTAAGTCTTTTACACAACTTGAGCTGGCTCTCCCACTTGGTTTGTATTGGAACCCAGCATACTAATGGTAAACTACTTTGCCACTCAGGTGGAAGGATTAGTTTGAAGGCCATCTGAACACTGGGTAGGCTCCTAATGTATCATTATTTCAATTACAGAAATACCTGTGCTAAAAATCTTTGTGCAGATCCACTGTGAAAACTCGTAGCATTCAGCAGTCTGCAACATCTTCCCTTCGTTACCTGGGGTGCACGGTCAAAGGGTTGCACAGAAAGTCTGTTATAGACACTTATTTAGGGCCAAACCTAACTATTATTATATACAAAGGATGATATACACAGTGCACCTACATTTTTTATTTAGCTGCATTTCACTGAGCACACAACAGTTTTTATTATGTGCCAGTGAAATAATTATGCAAACAAATCTGGTTTTTAATCTCAGAATCATCCCTACTGCAGCCGAGAGCAGTGCCATCATGAGACAGGTGTACATTAAATGAGCAGGTGAAAAATAAATACGACTGTGAAGAGCCGGAGGATGTTTGTCTCATTGTGAGGTATATGCAGATATGTGCATGCATCTGTGTCATATTGGTTTAGTTTTTACAAGCAGTTCTATGGGGATTAGATATGCAAGGGGAAAATTCCTAAGGAGAATGGGAGAGGACACACAGAAGATTTGAGTTCTTGGAAGTTCACAAATTAAAAGCCTTTCACTTGGTAGGGCTGTCTCTTCCTTCTGAATCTAAAGTAGCTCATTACGGTAGTGACAAGAAGTGAGTCTAAAAATAAAGTTCAAAAATTATGCCCTCAAGCTGGTGGGAACAAATGAATTTAGTGAAATAATGGAGAGACAAGGTGAGTGAGGTAGTATCTTGTATTGAACTAACTTCTGTTGGTGAGAGAGACACAAGCTTTTGAGCTTAAACAGAGCTCTTCTTCAGGTGAAATAATGTCAGGTAATTCTGAAAAGAGGCTGCTTGTCCAGACTTAATTCTCAGAAATGATCTGAGCTGGCGAGGGATCAGAGTGACAGAGAATTTAAGCCCCAAAACAGCCCTGTGAAAAGCCTGGAGTTTTGCTAAGGATTTAATTTGTTTTACAGTGCAATACTTCTAAGATGAATAAGGAAGACATTTGGTGTAGGGAGAATGGGTAGAAGCATTTCTAAAATGCATCTCCAAACATGTAACCTTATATCTGCAATAAAGGATCTGCTCCCTGTAAAATAAAATGTAATCCCAACTGCAATGGCTGCATTGGGGAGTATCTGACATTCCTAACAGCATTGGGGAAGCTGAGATACATCCACTAAACACTACATCTGAGAAAGTTTTTGTTTTCAGTCTTCTAAGTTTTCTAAGTATAAAACTGAGAAACAAATCTTCATTGATAATAAAGGCAGCTATATTTCTGGTATCTTCAAAAGGGGGGATTTTTAATGACTTTGATGTAATACATTTACTAAGGGATCAAAAATAGTGATGCCTTTTTTTTTTGGCATTGATTCAGGATAGACATTCTATGGAGATGGTCACAGAAACCTGTTAGAAACAGAAAACACAGAGAAAAAGTCGCTTTATAATGGCAGGGAGAATCTTATATGAAGTGAGTAAGAATCCCTATTTTCCGCAAGAACCTTAGCCTAAACTTCTCTGAGTGCCAGATATTGCCCCCAATGAAGTCAATGGTTATATGATCAGGCCCTGATTAGAAAGGCTGCTTCCCTTAAGTCTAGCCACTTAAGACTCCTATGATCCTAAGTGTCTAAAAGTGAGGCAGCTATGTTAATTTCCCACAACCATCTAAACCCTAAATATAACATAGTTCTCCCCCCCCCCACCATGTGAAGTTCCAGATTCCATCAGTAGTGCTTATTAATAAATCCATCCATGAAAGATTCATTATAGAAACAATGGTTAATTTACTGACTATCTCAGGGGTTCTCAAACTTTTGTACTGGTGACCCCTTTCACACAGAAAGCCTCTGAGTGTGATGCCCTTTATAAACTAAAAACACTTTTTAATAATTTAACACCATTATAAATGCTGGAGGCGAAGCAGGGTTTGGGGTGGAGGCTGACAGCTCACAACCCCCCATGTAATAACCTCATGACCCCTGAGCAGACATGACCCCCAGTTTGAGAACCCCTGCTGTAGCTCTATATCCAGCAGAGAGGGACCATGAATGGGAAGGTTCTAATCAGCCTAAAAATAACAGTTATATAGCAATTTTCATATTCATAGCACTTTTGAAACATTAGCTATTCAATTAGTAACTCATATTTCTGCTTTTCAAAATGTAGCACCCCAAGCAGACAAATTCTGGCTGCCCAGAGCAGATAAACAGTGGGGAGCAAAAGTGTGCAAGGATCTTTTCCCCACCCCATTCTGTGCACTTTCAGCCTAGCGCTTCCACTTTGATTCTTCACTGCCTTGAACCTTGTGTTGTTAATTGCAACTGTGCAAAGTAAATGCAAAGTGTGTATAAAACGGCCACACTTCTTGGCCAATGATCCCTTCAGATAAAAGTGAAGCGATACCCTCAGTGTGAGAGCATCATTAGTCTCCATGTTCATTCCTTGGCCTCTCTTCAGAATCTGCCAAATGGGTTCCAATATTCAAAGACAAATTAACTATAGAAACTTGAAGCACCAGGATCTAGGCCTTGAACTCAGCATAGGCCTGAGATACAAGAAATATTGGATTCCAAGGATCCACCATGTTTTTCTGTCAAAGACAAGACTAGTAAGAAGTCTGTCTTGACAGTGAACCCTAGCCCAAATCACAGAAGATCTCAAATTAATCCTCAATTGTTGGGAATCAGGATTTTCCAAAGAACTGCACTAATGCTAGTATTGCAAGTGTTCACTAGTTTAGGCTTTCAGTGTTATTTAATTAGCTCCTTTATAAATGTCACCAATTTATTTTCCCTAAGACAATTGTTTTTTGCTCATGTTTAGATAAAAATAATTAGATTTTTTTCCCCATTTTGCAACAAAAATTGCTGTCTGGGCTAAGAACCTTTTTTGCTGGCTTCCAACCTTATCACTAAGGGCTTGATCCAAAGTCCCCTGAAGTTAAAGAGAAGGCTCCCATTGATTGCAGTGTTCAGAGGTTATAGATTCTTGAAAGTGGGATTTAACATTTATTAGAATTATTTAACACCCTTAATTGTAGCATCTGGACATCAATGCTATGGTATTGATTTGGAGTTAGTGGGTGAACATTCTGACATTAAATATGTTAAATAATTTAATCTTAATGAATTATCATGAACATTATTTAATTTTTTTTGTTATTTCACTAATATATGAGTATTTTTTTAAAAACCTGAACAATTATGTAAACTTACTGGTGTTATTTTGTTTTTATTTGTTTTGCTTTGTTGAAAGGCACAGGTTTTTAGAAGACACATGACTGGAGATCTGGTCAGAGATCCAGACAAGTTGGCTACATGATGCCAGAAAGTGGCCAGACAGGTAAGAGGACTTTAATGGTCTCCATTCAGGATCTGGTTGGGAAGCATGGCCTAGTGGTCATGGCCACAATGCCAGACTGCCACGGGGATTGTGGGGAGGGCCCTCCCACTCCACTGGCCTCCAACCCAGGGCCCTTTGGGCTACCAGTAACCTGGCAACCAAGGCTACTTAAAGATGTCCTCCCTGGGCCTCTTCCTCTCGTTTCCCCCTGGGGTGACCTCAGTCCAAGGCCTTTGCCCAGTGGAAAAATCCAAATCAAAAGAAACAAGAGGGAGTTACTACTGTCCAGGGCCACAGAATACCAGTGTGGATACCAGTCTAATAGGTCATACTGGTGGGAGACTGTCCATGCCTAATCGGGTGAAGAAAGTGAGTGAGGCCAAACAGCAAAAATTAAGATGTTTGTACACCAATGTGAGGAGCCTAGGTAACAAAATGGAGGAACTAGAGCTACTGGTGCAGGAAGTGAAACCAGATATTATAGGGATAAGAGCAACATGGTGGAATAGTAGTCACAACTGGAGTACAGGTATTGAAGGGTATCTGCTGTTTAGGAAAGACAGAAATAAAGGTAAAGGTGGTGGAGTAGCATTGTATATCAATGATGAGGTAGAATGTAAAGAAATAAGAAGCGATGGAATGGATAAGACAGTCTGTCTGGGCAAAAATCACATTGGGGAAGAAAGCTACTAGAGCCTCCCCTGGGATAGTCCTTGGGGTGTGCTATAGACCGCCGGGATCTAATCTGGATATGGATAGAGACCTCTTTAATGTTATTAATGAAGTAAATACTAATGGGAACTGCGTGATCATGGGAGACTTTAACTTCCCAGATATAGACTGGGGGACAAGTGCTAGTAATAATACTAGGGCTCAGATTTTCCTAGATGTGATAGCTGATGGATTCCTTCATCAAGTAGTTGCTGAACCAACAAGAGGAGATGCCATTTTAGATTTAATTTTGGTGAGTAGTGAGGACCTCATAGAAGAAATGGTTGTAGGGGACAACCTTGGCTCGAGTGATCATGAGCTAATTCAGTTCAAACTGAATGGAAGGATTAACAAAAATAAATCTGTGACTAGGGTTTTTGATTTCAAAAGGGCTAATTTAAAAAAATTAAGGAAATTGGTTAGGGAAGTGGATTGGACTGAAGCATTTATGGATCTAAAGGTGGAGGACGCCTGGGATTACTACAAGTCAAAGTTGCAGAAGCTATCAGAAGCCTGCATCCCAAGAAAGGGGAAAAAATTCATAGGCAGGAGTTGTAGACCAAGCTGGATGAGCAAGCATCTCAGAGAGGTGATTAAGAAAAAGCAGAAAGCATACAGGCAGTGGAAGATGGGAGGGATCAGCAAAGAAAGCTACCTTACTGAGGTCAGAACATGTAGGGATAAAGTGAGAAAGGCTAAAAGTCATGTAAAGTTGAACCTTGCAAAGGGAATTAAAACCAATAGTAAAAGGTTCTATAGCCATATAAATAAGGAGAAAAAAAGGAAAGAAGAGGTGGGACCGCTAAACACTGAGGATGGAGTGGAGGTTAAGGATAATCTAGGCGTGGCCCAATATCTAAACAAATATTTTACCTCAGTCTTTAATGAGGCTAATGACGATCTTAGGGATAATGGTAGCATGACAAATGGGAATGAGGATATGGAGGTAGATATTACCATGTCTGAGGCAGAAGCCAAACTCAAAACAGCTTAATGGGACTAAATCGGGGGGCCCAGATAATCTTCATCCGAGTATATTAAAGGAACTAGTACATGAAATTGCATGCCCATTAGCAAGAATTTTTAATGAATCTGTAAACTCAGGGGTTGTACCTTATGACTGGAGAATTGCTAACATAGTTCCTATTTTTAAGAAAGGAAAAAAATGTGATCCGGTTTACTACAGGCCTGTTAGTTTGACATCTGTAGTATGCAAGATCTTGGAAAAAAAATTGAAGGAGAAAGTAGTTAAGGACATTGAGGTCAATGGTAATGGGGACAAAATACAACATGGTTTTACAAAAGGTAGATTGCGCCAAACCAACCTGATCTCCTTCTTTGAGAAAGTAACAGATTTTTTAGACAAAGGAAACAGTGGATCTAATTTACCTCGATTTTAGTAAGGTGTTTGATACGGTGTCACATGGGGAATTATTAGTTAAATTGGAAAAGATGGGGATCAATATGAAAATTGAAAGGTGGATACGGAACTGGTTAAAGGGGAGACTACAACGGGACACACTGAAAGGTGAACTGTCAGGCTGGAGGGAGGTTACCAGTGGAGTTCCTCAGGGATCGGTTTGGGGACCAATTTTATTACTGACCTCAGCACAAAAAGTGGGAGTGTGCTAATAAAGTTTGCAAATGACACAAAGCTGGGAGGTATTGCCAATTCAGAGAAGGACTGGGATATCATACAGGAAGATCTGGATGACCTTGTAAACTGGAGTAATAGTAATAGGATGAAATTTAATAGTGAGAAGTGCAAGGTCATGCATTTAGGGATTAATATCAAGAATTTTAGTTATAAGCATCAATTGGAAGTAACAGAGGAGGAGAAGGACCTTGGAGTATTGGTTGACCACAGGATGACTATGAGCCGCCAAATGTGATATTGCCGTGAAAAAAGCTAATGCAGTCTTATGATGCATCAGGCGAGGTATTTCCAGTAGAGATAAGGAGGTGTTAGTACCGTTATACAAGGCACTGATGAGACCTCATCTGGAATACTGTGTGCTGTTCTGGTCTCCCATGTTTAAGAAGGGTGAATTCAAACTGGAATATGTACAGAGAAGGGCTAATAGGATGATCCGAGGAATGGAAAACCTGTCTTATGAATGGAGACTCAAGGAGCTTGGCTTGTTTAGCCTAACCAAAAGAAGGCTGAGGGGAGATATGATTGCTCTCTACAAATATATCAGAGGGAGAAATACCAGGGAGGGAGAGGAATTATTTAAGCTCAGTACCAATGTGGACACAAGAACAAATGGATATAAACTGGCCATCAAGAAATTTAGACTTGAAATTAGACAAAGGTTTCTAAACCATCAGAGGAGTGAAGTTCTGGAACAGCCTTCCAAGGGAAGCAGTGGGGGGAAAAGACCTATCTGGCTTCAAGATTAAGCTTGATAAATTTATGGAGGAGATGGTATGATGGGATAACATGATTTTGGCAATTAATTGATCATTGACTATTAGTGGTAAATAGGCCCAATGGCCTGTGATGGGATGTTAAATGGGGTGGGATCTGAGTTACTACAGAGAATTCTTTCCTGGGTATCTGGCTGGTGAATCTTGCCCATATGCTCAGGATTCAGCTGATCTCCATATTTGGGGACGGGAAGGAATTTTCCTCCAAGGCAGATTGGCAGATGCCCTGGGGTTTTTCGCCTTCCCCTACAGCATGGGTCTCTTGCTGGAGGATTCTCTGCACCTTGAAGTCTTTAAACCATGATTTGAGGACTTCGATAGCTCAGACAAAGGTGAGAGGTTTATTCCAGGAGTGGGTGGGTGAGATTCTGTGGCCTGCGTTGTGCAGGAGGTCAGACTAGATGATCATAATGGTCCCTTCTGACCTTAAAGTCTATGAGGATACTTCCCTCTCTGCTTGTCTCTGTGGAGGATCCTCTCTTCCCTCACGAAGGGCCCCTTTGGGCAGCTGCATCAGAGCCTTTAGGTCTTGCTCTGCTCTGCTCACCAACTGAGCTAATTCACTGTCTTTTCATTCCTCCAGCTGATGGAGCATTTGCTGCAGGTGTCGTGGGGCGGGGCTAGCTGAGCTCAAAATGAGCCCTTAAGCCCTTGTTGCTCAGTGTGGGGTTTGTACACCCCATCACAAGGGCAAACCAATAAAAAAAGAAGCCAAGGGATAACAACAAGGAAGATGAGAGCAATGCATTGTATCAAAGATAACAAGAAGACCAGGGAGGATCAAAACTAAGCCTTCAGAGTTTGCCATGAATTGGTTCTTCAAGCCTTTAGTGGGAGTGGTTTCAGTGGAATAGAGACTGTGAAATGCAGATTGGAGTGACTCCCTGAGTGAGCAGATAGGAGGGAGCTAATGCAGTTGTAAACTTTAAATGTGGAGGTGAACAATAGGACAACAGAGGTAGAGAGGGGTTGGCTCAAGAGCTTTTTCTTTTCTTTCTTTCTTTTTTAAAGGATGGGGATTCAAGGGCAGTTTGAATGCAGTAGGGAATGAGCCAGAAGAAAAAGGAAATGTTCATGGTGAGAGTGAGCAATGGTGGGGTGAGGGAAGGAGAGGTCAAGGTAAATTAGTATGGTGGATGGCCAGAATTAGAACTGAGGCAATTAATGGAGAGATTGGAAAGGGCTGGAGTAAAAAGTGATAAACAGGCAATGGTGGGTTGTGGGGATCCAACTCAGTTAGGGTGTTGAAATTCCACTGTGTTCTGAGATTTCCTCCAGAGACAGGCAGAGCAGAGAAAGTGGATGTGAGGTGTGACTATTTACACCAGGGCACATGCGTAATCCTAGTGAAAAGAATGGAATTACATGTTTGCAGGATTGTGCCCTTGTGTCATTCTGGACTGATGATCTATTGATAGCTATTGGCTGCAATATACATTACAATCTTTATAGAAAGTTCCCCCAATTTATTTACTGGTTTGACTTTGTCCTTCTACCTATTACAAACAAACTTTCATTTAGATTCTTACTAAATTGTCCTTGCTTATCCCTGATTTTTTCTTCCTATATGGCTCAAATACCACAGAGTATGTTTTTGTAAGGAACCAATACTTACCATACTTGGGATAGTTTAAAACATTTAGGGGGGATTTAAGATTAGTAGAAGAAGCTCTAAGTTGTTCTATACAGCAAACCAAGCAGGTGAAATCCAAGTCTTAATACATGAACTTCTGCAAGTAAATTGGATGGCATTGCTCAACAGAGCTGAAACTCTGGCAAGAGAAATCACAACCATTTTAACTTGAAGTCCAATGTACATTCTTTCTTGACTTTTTATTTTTGTAACTAGTGATTACAACATTTTATATCCAAATATAATAACCAAGAACTTGTGTTGCTTAGTGGCAACTGTTTTACATACATGCCATTTCCTTGTCCTTACAAATATATGAAATAAAGTTATTACACACCTACCAGGTTCCTAACTTTCCTAACGGCATTTGATCATTGACTTCTATGGCATCTTAAAATGGCACTAAAACCCACACACAAACAAGACACTACCAATATTGCTGAAACTGCAGTGAGTTAACATAATTCCAAGGCAATGTGTTTTAAGCGGGTTTCATTCATTTTGTTTCTTATAAACCCTAAGCTTTGCAAATCTTGCAACTAAAACAAGAAAAATCCATGACTGTAAGCCAATCAACAACCAAATGTGTTAGATGTGTCCCATTTATTATTAATGTGACCACATTCTATGTAACAGCAACAGTGCAGGCAAGTAAGGGGTTGCCATGGAGATAAGTTACTCAAGATGCAGCTAAAAATACTCCCCTCCTCTCTTACTGTAATAAATATTGCATTATATGAAAGCTAACAATGATGATATCAAATGCCATCTCTCAACACATTTCCAGCTGTGAGCATTATGACGATCTAATGGATTGCCTGATGGTCACATTGAATTTGTCATTTGTGTATGTGCAACTCTTTTTCTCTCCAAATGGGTTCATTATTACATGGTGAAATGTTGGAAGACAGCTGTTGATATTATTAGGACACAATATTACTCCCAATTCCCGGGTACATTTTGTACACCAGCGTGATTTTGTGGATTTAAGCTGGTGTCATAAGAGGAAACGATAGCTAAATTGAAAAACAAACATATGGAAATACTACAATGACTTCTGAACAAGGTGACTGTGACTTTTTAGGCCCTGGCTGTGATAGCTTTGGTTGTGCATTGTGTCCTGTGTTCATTGCACACCAGGTACCGTAAGATTAGGGGGGGAAATTAACTTTGGCTGTTAATCAGTGTCAGAAATATTCTCAAATATTTTTTTTGGAAGATCCTTTTAGTTATCTCTTGGGTTTCAAGTAGCTAAGCCTTTAGAGGATTTATTCAAAGAGGAATAGACTTTACAAGATGCAGAATAGACAAAACAATCATCATCATGTTCATTGACTTCAACAGAAAATTGTCAAATCCTGATACTTCATATAAAGTAGAGCTTTTTCATCAGACTCAAACAAGCTAAAAAGGAGAAAACCTTTTTTATAAAGATGAGTCACTCAACTTTAAAATGCTCTAGAAATAAAACACTTAATGCAGTAAGGAACATAAACAACCCATCCCCACTTTTGTCTTGTGATCTTGTAACCTTTAGTTACTTCTCTTCTTTTATGATCTCTCAGGGATACTATTGACGCTCACCACTTAATTTATCTTCTTTGTAAATAAGAATACTTCATAGAATCATCCATGTTAGAGATGGAAAAGGTCTCATAAGTTATCCTATTTATTGCCTCGTATCAAGGATTGTTCTCTAACATACAGGAAAGGCTTTTAACTACAGTGTACAAATCTCTCCCATTCAAACCAACTCTATTCAAGTCTCTTTCTCACATATTATATGGCTTTAGGCTCCTATTATTGTTAGTATTTTTTCAGCTGAATAATAAACCTCCTAGATTAATAATATTTATACATGCAAAACCAAAGAAACACTCCTCAAAAATCAAAGACGCGGTCTCTTGACATTTCTTGAACTGCAGGAAGATCTCGATTTGTTTAATACTGCAGTGCAAAGTGCAAACAGAAGACCAGCCCACGTAAAGAAACTGATAAGTAATATTCTGCAGTGGGTGACAGATGTATTGACTTCTGCAGGTCATTGCGACAATTGTTCTTCAGATCTACACATGTGTATAACATTTTCTCTACTGTTTGAACTACCAGAGTGACTCGTTTTAGCCTTATCAACAGCACCCCCTTGTTCTGTTCAAGTAGCATGATTATTCTGGCTTTTGTCTCTCATCACAGCTTCTTCTTCTCTCTGTTCTGACCCACTCTACTAATCATTTTACCACTCTCATCCATAGTTTCACCCATGATTGTATAAAAAAAATACAAAATTTATATGCGAAGCTCTATTGCTCAGTCAGGCCCTAATTCAGGAAAGCACCTGAACACATGATTAAGTTTATCCTTATTTAGAACATCCTATAAGCATGTATTCAAAGTTAGAATTGTGCCTAAGTGCTTTCCTGAATAGGGATTCTTTTCCTCACTCTGACCTCATTTGATTGTTACATCCAAACCTCCTCTTTTGACTGACTGCATTTACATGAGTGTAAAGGTCTATTTGTGTGGACTCAATTGCTGGACTCAAGCTCAGCATACAAGCTCCACATTCTTATTTGTCTCCAATGAACTAAACCACACTCTTGGTGCCATATAAATACTACTAGTAGTAATAATTAACATATAATTTAGCTCATGAAGTATGTGCTTCTGGTTCAGGAAATCCTGAATTTGACTCTTTCCACCATACGTATGCAGTTTGTATGCACA
Organism: Natator depressus; assembly: GCF_965152275.1. NCBI lineage: Eukaryota > Metazoa > Chordata > Testudines > Cheloniidae > Natator > Natator depressus. The sequence goes on from NC_134244.1 coordinate 53,409,314, forward strand.
ACAAACCTGTGGCCTATGCATGAATGAAGTTGTAGTCTGGCCCATCTAACACATTGAATAAACTGTTTTTTAGCAGTTTCATGCTTTGTCCTGTATAAATCTTTCTGTCTATTTCAGCTTATCAAGATATAATTGTTTTCTTATTTTTTAATTACTCCATTGACTTTATGTATGTTTACTGCAGGCTATTCAGTACTTATTTCTTTTTAAATGAAAGATTGTGCTTGCTGTATGGATTTTTACAAGCATTCCAGCACCAGTAAAAGTCTATAGCTTTTTCAGAACATTTAGATTTACATGGTTGTAAGTCTGTACACACTACTCTGTAAATGGAACTGTAGTGGCCTCAGATGATACTGCAGCTGGACAAACCTCAAGACGTTTACTTCTGAAGTAGGATTCCTTGTAAGATGTTATTTAACATGGCACATCAGCCTGTGTATAACACAGACTCATTGCCTAGAAAAATCACCCTTTCAGACAAATTCAAATTTGAAATTAGTCACTATGTTATCCACCATGAATGATTAACCATTGGAACTAACTACAAAGGGAAATGGTGGATTCTGCATTTCTTAATGTCTTTAGATAAAGATTGGAGGCCATTCTGGAACTAAAAGATTTCCACTTAACCCAAATAAACCCAAGTTATTGGGTTCAATACAGGAGTAAAATTTAGGCACTAAAATAGTAACAACCTTTATTTCAATGAATAGGCACTCTCAATAAATACTTTTATTATTGAACTCAACTATTTGGCAGATACTCTGGTCTGAGAATTAATCTCTCTCTAATTGCTAGGTGACAGTGCCCTGCCCTGAAGATATTTTGAGCCCATAAGCATGTTCTGATAATCAATGTTTTTATCTTTTACCTCATTGATTGAGTGTATTGTCAGCATAACATATTGGTGGAGGAAGGCAGACAATGGGTGTGAGGACTGCAGAAGCCTCCCTTTTGCAATTCTGGTTGAATTAATTCAAGCACTTAAGAGCTCTTTTCAGACTCTCCTCCAAACAAACATTTTCCTCAAACATGTAATTTGAATAATACATTCATAATAATTGTATTTTTCCATTAGAACATATTTAATCATTGCAAAAATTAAGGATATATATCAAAAACTGTTTAGTTCCTTATACTACAGGGTATTAATTGAATTGTAGACTATTTCTTTAAAAACAAAAGTATGCATTAATTAGGGGCTGCTCAGGAAAGCAAATGACTAACTGAGCTTGTGTGAGCCAGATATGTAAGTTTCACCATTTAAGAGACAACATTTATGCTGTAACACTAATCTAAAATGACCTTCTAGCCTTCAACTACCTGAAGAGGTGTTCCAAAGAGGATGGAGCTTGGCTGTTCTCAGTGGTGGCAGATGACAGAACAAGAAGCAATGGTCTCAAGTTGCAGTGGGGTCTAGGTTGGATATTAGGAAAGACTATTTCACTAGGAGAGTGGTGAAGCACTGGAATGGGTTACCTAGGGAGGTGGTGGAATCTCCACCCTTAGAGGTTTTTAAGACCCGGCTTGACAAAGCCTTGGCTGGGATGATTTAATTGGTGTTGGTCCTGCTTTGAGCAGGGGGTTGGACTAGATGATCTCCTGAGGTCTCTTCCAACCCCAATATTCTATGAATCTATGCTCCAAAGCTAAGGATCAATGCAAGTCTTTTCATTGACCTCAGTGAGCTTTGGGGCAGGCCTTTACTGCCTGTTGTTAGAACAAGACATAATTTCACTGTCTCAGCCATTGCTATAGGGTAACTGTTGATAAGCATTCACTTTTAATGGTGGCCACTGTAATACCTGATGGACAAAGTCATTCCGTAGAAGGAAGCACATTGCCACACCATAGTGTTATGTCAATATATAATGATTACTTTTGATGATTAAGTGTCATCACCTACCAAAAGAATGCTATAATGATAGCAAAGGCTCATACTGAATATCACAATGTGTTTATTTTCTGGCTCTCTACAACTACTTTTAATGACCAAGTTGATTGCTATGTACTAGCACTTGGATACCAATGATGTAAATCGATACAGTCAAACACACAGGATTTGTGAACATCTTTTTTGTATTTCTGACAGTGCCTGTACAGTAAATGTAATTATTTTTAGGTGTGACTTTAATCTTAGCTATAGTAGGTTAAAAGAATCCTCTTGCTTGAACCTTTCAAATCAGTACCCTGCTTTTTTGCATGACACTATGCAACAGCCAATTTTGAATTCACAAGTACACACTAAGTGAAGGCAGATGTGCCATCACTAAGAGGAATGATGTATAATTATAGTGCCCCTTCAGTCCACTACCAGTAAGTCTGGCTGCAGCATGAGACTCATTTCATGGTTGGTCTAAACTTCTGTTATTACTACTTGTCAAAAGTAGTTATCACTATGATTCCCTGAGGAGACATTCTTACTGATCTAAAATGTCTTTACAGAGTGCAACATAATCATCCAGTCTGAAAAAGAACATACAAATCTATTCGCCTTAGGATATTACATGCTTGCTAACTTGTCACTGCTGCATTTAATAGCATTACCTAAAATGGTATACAGGTGCACTTGTCACTAACACTTTCTATTAAAGTAGATTTCAGAGTAGCAGCCGTGTTAGTCTGTATTCGAAAAAAGAAAAAGAGTACTTGTGGCACCTTAGAGACTAACAAATTTATTTGAGCATAAGCTTTCGTGAGCTACAGCTCACTTCATCGGATGCATCCAATGAAGTGAGCTGTAGCTTATGAAAGCTTATGCTCAAATAAATTTGTTAGTCTCTAAGGTGCCACAAGAACTCCTTTTCTTTTTTCTATTAAAGTAGAAGCAACTCAAAACCCTAAAGAAAATGTAAATACATTTTGGAAAAGTGTTTTCAGGACTAAATTCTTGTAAGAACAAAATAATTACCTGTGGGTAAGAACCAAACAAGTAGGGAATTAGAGAGAGAAAAACATATTGTCATACTGTATGTGAAGGTGCAACTATACTAGCCTTGGGACTGCTAGCCTAGCATGAAATGTTCACTACAAATATTAAACATAGTTACAGCGGGTGAGAACCTGGCCCCATTGAAGCCAAAGGCAATACCGTCATTTGACTTCAATGGACCCAGGATTTGGAGTCCCTTCATGTGATTAAACCAATTCACAATCACTACAACCCTCATTCAGCAAAGCACTTTAGCATGTGCATAATTAACTAGGTGAGTTGTTCCAGTGACTTCAGTGGAACTATTCACCTGCCTGAATGAGTGCATGCTCTAGTTCTTTGCTAGATCAGGATCAATGATCATTGGTCATGTGTTCCTTATCTCGATAAACTCCTTGAGCTGCAGGTATATTCACCAGCAAGGAAAGAGTTAATTCATAACAAGAGTTATGAAAATGACAGTGGGCTAAATTCTTCACTGGCTTACACTTGGAATTATTATTATTGGGCCAGAGTATCCCCTCTTCCAGGAGAGGGCCATGGGAAACAAAGTTTCCTCAATATTTTTCTACCAGTAGGGTTTAACCTTTACAGAAGGAGGCATTTGGGGTTCCAGACCTTGCAGATTCCCCAACATCTGCAGGGGGCACAGGGCCACCTGTTCAGAAGTCACAAGAGTCCATTCTGGTGGTGAGACTGCTTGGCTACCCATCTGGCTCCCTAGCAGTGTCACTGTAGTGGAGGAGCCCCCGGTGGAGCTTCTCCCACTGGTGGGGGAACCCCTGAAAGGTGGGGTTTCTACAGCAAGGCATGGGCTTACAGACAGGTGAGGGATGGGGTGGGGTTGATGCATCAGTAGATAAGTGACTGAGCATAGAAATCAGGAACTGTCTTTTTAATTCCACGATTTTTAGATAGAGACTGTGTCCCTGACCCTGGCCTATGGTATTAACACTTCTTTAAAGGAGATGACTAGTTTTTCTAGTCTTTTTGAAAGAAGGGACCTAAAGCAGGAGAGGCATTAAGTATTTAGTCCCTTTGAGGTTAATGGCGGTGTGGGTCAGTGCAGAATTTGGCTCCTCTTCAAGTATGCGCAACTGGTCTGAAACATCCTTGAGGAAACATGGAAAGAAAAAACACTGAGAAGAGGATGACAGGTTTCAGAGTAGCAGCCGTGTTAGTCTGTATTCGCAAAAAGAAAAGGAGTACTTTTGGCACCTTAGAGACTAACAAATTTATTTGAGCATAAGCTTTCGGACGAAAGCTTATGCTCAAATAAATTTGTTAGTTTCTAAGGTGCCACAAGTACTCCTTTTCTTTTTAAGAAGAGGATGAGACTCCAAAACTTGAATTTTAGTGGGAGTTCTGCACTCAAAATGAATCTCAGGATCTCGCCGTTTGTTTACAAGCTAGACAAAATACCCATATACTGCTCTAGCTGTCATATTTCTCCTTTTCTGCTGTTTTGTTTTTCCTCTGTGCACAAAGGGCTGTTATACAGTTCCATGTATATACATGAATAAAGGAACTTACAGCTGTCAGGCTACAATGGAGGTCTTTTAGTTTTGGATAGCAGAAAATATCTTATAGTTTGTTCATAATGCCAGCCCTATATTCTCAGTTAGGCTCCAGTTCACCAAAGCAGTTACACTAATATGCTTAAAATTAGGCACATGTAATGCCATTGAACTTCATGTGAGTAGAGTCTGCTAAGGGTGTCTGAGTGTTGAGTGAACAGTGATGGGATTAATCATGTGATTTACAAAGAGTGTATAATTCTCGAACTTTCTCCCTAATCTCAACCAAAAAGAAACAGGAGTCATGATATGCACCCCTCCGCCCCCACACACACTCCTATTCATTTACTAGAGCCTGGCCATTTCTGCTGACTTTGTGCATGATCCAACACCTGCTGAAATTACCTGGAGACTTTATTTTGACTTCAGTAAGCTTTGGATCAGATCCCTGAAGCACGATTTTAAGATGATCATGTTTTTTTTATTCTAATTAAAATAATTAAACTTTATTTTTGGAATTATAGTGTGAAAGAAGCTCAGCACTTTGTAGAATAAGGCCCTATATTAGCATAATGTCACAAATCAAGAGTAGCATGTACTGTTAAAGCATTTCCTTTTTATACAAACATTACTTCTAGAGTTGGTGGGGAATTTTTCATGAGAATGATTTTCTGATAGAAAATGCAATGTGTGCAAAATTTCAATTTTGCTGCATATTTTTGATTTTCTTTCAGAAAAAAAAAACAAAATAATTTTTTTGCTTTTGCTTGGTTCAACCTACATTGGAATATTTTGTTTTGTTGAACTGAGACGAAACATTTGTTTCAAGTCAGATCAATATTAAACTGCACTTCCTATTGTGGTACATTGCCTCACAGAAGTTGTAATTCTGGTCCCCATTCTCTTCTATAGGCTGGGCTTCCTGGAGGACTACATCTCGCATAATTCAATGCAAACTCCCCCCAAACCAAGCTTAGGTGGGGCATCATGGGACATATAGTCCTGCTCGGACTCAGTCCATAGAATGGTGGTAGTGTGTGTGTGTTAAGTTCCTGAACTTCAACTCTCATGGGGATGTGTTAAAAGGGAAATGTAGATTAATGTTGAACTGACTCAAATGAAGCATTTCAAGTCAGTTCAACAAACAGAAGTGAATAGTTTCTATTGGAATGTTGAAATGCTTTGTTTTATCGAAAGTGTCAAAACTAAATGTTTTGACTTTTCGGAATCAAAATTGTTCAGAATATTTCATTCTATGAAAAATTAAAATATTCCATTGTTTCATCCCTATTTGAGAGGAAAATAAATGTTGAACTATCAGAATTTCCCATGGGACAGAAATTTTGATATTTCTCAGCACTAGTACTTGCAGTCAGAGCAGAGAGCAAGCTTAGCGCACTAGGGTTGAAACCCTGAATTCACTGAAGTCAATGTGAGTTTTGCCATTGATTTAAATGGGGCTAGGATTTCACGGTCTTAAATCTAGTGACAGTATCACAAAGAACTTAGCAAATAGAATTTTGCGCCCGTTTTGGGTAGAAAAAGGTTAAAATGCTTTGTGTCAGACATTTGGGTTCTGAAAGATGCAAGATATAAAGAGACTGCCCTGATCAAATGAGAAACAGGTTCTTCACAGCAAGCAGTGTTAATAAACCAAAGTGCTAGAAATGTCTACATGATTTTTTTTTCAGTGTTCAACATGACCCAGTTGAAAGAGATAGAAATAGACATAGCAAGACAGGCATTGAGAACAAGTCACTGTTTCCGAGGAAGTCTGAAAGGGAGAATGCTGTTCATTCTGATGTTTCGTCATCTCTCAGGCTTTTGGCTGGAGACTAGAAAGATCCCTAGGGCCCCACCCACACAAAAACACTCATGAAACTATCAGTTGGTATTTTAAATAATGCAAGTCTAACTCTGTTTTTGTCTCTTACAGTAATTAGTGCACAAGTTCCACTGAAGCCAGTAAAGTGGAATATTGTAAAAGTGAGTTTCTGGAACTCTAGAGGACAAATTCAGACCCCCGATAAGCAGGCAAGCCATCCACTGAAGTCAGTGAGAGTTGTACTTCCTTATGCCAATTATGAACTTGGTGCTGGACGCATGGTAATAAAATATTCGCTAGGTGCAAACCCTCCCTTACCCACTGCTCTGAAACATAATTTGAAGTACTGCAAGATAAACGACAATTGTGAATCTGCACATATGTTTTACACAGGATTTCAGATCACTTCCAGGGTATGTTCAGAATACTTGTATATAAATACGAGCGCACCTAGGGGAGTCAGGTGATCTGGTTTCTATTGTTGGCCTTGCCACAGAGCTCTTGTCTGATCCTTCATTTTCACATAACCTAATCTCTGCCTGTGTGTCTGTCTGGTTTTTCTAGGGCCTTAATTCAGGAAGGTACTTAAACTCATGCTTAAATGCTCTCCTGAATTGGGGCCTATGTGCTTATATAGCCTCCATCACTGTAGTAAGTGAGAACCTCAAAAGCATTAATGCATCCTCACAACCTCCCTTTGAAGCAGGGAAGTATTATTGTAATTTTATACAGTGGTACAGAGTTATGGGGAAGTAAACAGCTATTCACAGTGAGTAGTACTTGAGCCCTTGACTAGCCCATTGCCTCCAATGAGACTGTTTTTGGAGTAAGGCAGTAGGACAGACCCATTGTCCCTAAATAACTTGCTCAGGGTGACATAGGAAATTCATAGATTCATAGAGTTTATGAGCAGAAGGGACAATTAGATCATCTAGTCTGACCTCCTGTATATCACAGGCCATTACATTTCAGATTGATGAAAGCATAACTTGTGTTTTCCTAAAGCATATCTTCCAGAAATGCATCTAGTCTGGATTTGAAGACATCAAGAGAGATGAAGAATCTATTACTTCCCCCCTAGTAGTTAGTGCTAATGGTTAATCACCTTACTGTTAAAAATTGGTGTCTTCTTTCTAATTTGTATTTGTGTGGTTTCAGCTTCTAGCCCTTGGCTTCATGTTATGCTCTTCTCTGCTAGTTTAGAGAGCCCTTTAGTACCCAGTATTTTCTCCCCAATAAATCTGCAATGTTATACTAGAAGATTGTATTCTTGGCTCTGCCAATTTCCTGGACACCCTTGGGCAAGTCACTTCAACTATCTGAGCCTCATTTTCCTCATTTGTAAACTGAGCATAACAAATAACCACCACCTTTCTTTGTAAAGTGCTTTGCTATCTTCAGATTAAAGTGCTACACAAGAGCTAAGTAATATTATTTATTATACAGACTGTAGAGTATGTTATTGAATATATTAGATTGTAATAGTGTACATTATTTCTTGTGAAATACACAAGTTAAATAGTCAGGGTTCCCTTTTCATATACTTTCTAAATTCACTTTAAATACTGTAGGACTGTATCCTCCTTTTTGCGGGGGGGATATATTATTGTGTTTGATATTGTAATCTTATACATCTCTTAACAATCTTATCATATATAAAAACTACTATTATTAGTCTGACAGCACTACATTGGAACCACAATACTGGAATACCACAGAAGGATATATAGGTTTATGGGATATATACGTATATATAGTTTATATAGAGGGTACTAGGCTTATACTAGCTTTCTAAGGCCACAATCCTTTGAAGTGATGAAGTCATGGGTACTGCATTAGCCTGTGTGCATCTTATTGAAGATCTGGGACTTAGCATGCTATGCAGCACTCTGCTTTAGGGCTAGAGGAGTTTGGCAGAGGCCAATGCAGGACCTTTGACTAGTTCTCTGTGCAACATATGCATGTAGAAATGATCAATCCCATAAACAACTGGACTTTTTCCTAGTGTTTTCCCTGCCACCACTGGTTTAAGCAACCAAGTAATAGCTCTTTTACAAGCTGCAGAATATGGAGTAGACTAATTCTATATTTCACAATCTTATACTTCTCCTAGAAACTGCAAGCAGATCTATTCACAGGAGATTAAGAGAACACCAAACAAAGAAAGAGGTGAAGTGGCTATTATGAGATGTCATAGGGGATAGACAAGTCCATGAGAATCATTTTCCCTACTTCTAATCAATTACAGCAGCTAATAGAAGCAGCCTCAGTAGATCATGCAGGAAAACAGGAGTCAACACGCTTCACGCCCCAACCTGCTCTTGCCTTTTGTTAAAAAAAGAGCAGGGCAAATTGTGACCCACTCAACCAATGAACGTGATGGCTGGGTCTCCTGGACTGTCACAATGTGAAGTGGTACAGCAAGCTTGGTCATGAGGACTAGAGCTCTTTCTTTGCTCTCAGTGTGCCAAACAGTCCTCCACCATGAGGAGGACTGTGGGCAGCTTTCCAACAGGATTATCTCTTAAATATATTTTTATTATAAAACTTGGAAGATATTAGTCCTTTGCTTGCCACTGCATGTAATATTTTCATTGCTATGCACATAAATGTAACCACTCAATTCCACAGAGCATCAGGGAAGTGGGGCACCTAAATCTAGTATATTGCATGGAACATTTGTCACTAAGTACTGTATGCAATTCCCTTTGCATTTAGGCTTACACGTTTCTAAGTATTTACAACAATGCAATTATGCCAGAATTCCCAGTTCAAAAGACTTCATGAATAAATTGCTTGACTGCTGCCAAACATATTGTATCTGGTACGTCCAGCGATTCTGCGGAATGCACCTCTGGGATGCTGAATGTACCAGTACCAAGTCCATAATAGTGTTGTGATGCCTAGATTTCAATGAAAAGTTAGTGGAATAAATCCCTGTTGAAGGAGGAGCTGAGAAACAGCAAAGAAGTTGGCCACATTTAAGTTAACACATCACAATATCTGAGACACCACAGTTGTTTCCTTTTCCAAATTTATGGAAAATTATGGTAATATAAAAACCATTATGAGGTAGCTGTTGACAGATGTTGAGTTCTTAATGGCAACCACTGCAATGACAGCTTATCTTCCTGGTCAGTTAACAGAATAGGTTAAAAAAATGCCAATCATCGTCCACAAAAGTCCTTTCATGGAACAAGCCATACCTGAATGATGGAAGACAAGGCATCAGTGGCTTCCTCTGGAAGTCAGTTATCAGGCATACTGAAAATCATCTTTCCATTCTCTTTCCTGGTGGGAGAGCGGAGAAGTCCAGTCTCCAACCCAGGTCTCTCACTGTACTAGAAAACTGCTATTAAAAGCATGATGGAGGCTGGATGAGTTGGTGGAGGTGATCAGGAAATGCCCCTACTGACTCACATCTTCTCCTAAAACTGTCCTTTTTCACCCTCCTCCAAAAGAGCCAACTTCTAACCTACCAAAAATCCTCTCAAGATCACCTGATATCAGGGTCTCTTACCCCAGGTAACAAAATCCCTCCCATATGACAGGTTTCAGAGTAGCAGCCGTGTTAGTTTGTATCCGCAAAAAGAAAAGGAGTACTTGTGGCACCTTAGACTAACAAACTTATTTGAGCATAAGCTTTCGTGAGCTACAGCCAGTGAGCTGTAGCTCACGAAAGCTTATGCTCAAATAAATGTGTTAGTCTCTAAGGTGCCACAAGTACTCCTTTTCTCCTCCCATATGAGTTTCCCACTTTCCCCGGTGCCATCCTTAGAAAGATATCCTGACCTTGGGGTTGTGGCAGCCTTATAAATGACCATTCTGAAATGAAGGAGATGTTTTAAGTAGTAAATCTGTGGCAGAGTAAGGTATAACAATCTATTTATGTACCTTCCAGAAGGCAATTCAATGACAATTATTAAAAAGTACATTAAAATTTGCAGTTAAATTATACAGCAAAAACAATTTAAATGAAGCTCTGCATAAATCAAGAGGATTTGCATTTTGCAGCTGAGGTTTGCATTTGGGATAGCTGTGACTTTTTTTTACAGAGAGGGACTAGCAATTTAAAGGAACGTGTGTGGGGAATTTAATTTTTGAGGATGTGCGGATTTGTGTGGAACAAGGCTGTTGACTTTTTAACACTTCACTCCTGCCATGAGTTTTGTTGTATTTTAAATCATCAAGTAGGTTACCTGGAGTCTTGCATAAGTCTTCTTTTTCTATGTCTGTACTGGAATTGATATAAATAAAATACTGCTCCATTACACTAGCTTTTCAGTGCAATCTTTCTAATACCTTGTTTAGATGTAGCAGAGAGAAAGTAATGCAATTTGCCTTTGGGGATAACATTATTCTGAAAGGAAATTAACATGGCCAAGGCATGATATATGTGATTTTAATTTAACAATTTTTGCATATTTAACACATTGTACTTAAAAGGATTGTATGGTAGCTTTTATTTAGTACATTGGCCTTAAGCACTGCCTTAAATCAGAAAAGAAGAGAGAAAAGGTTTGTACATGTATCAGGTGTTAATGATAACAATATTATAGCTCTTAATATACTTGTTAAAATTTCTGGATTTTTAAAAGGCACAGGAGAACACAATTATGTAAAGATTTCAGAATGATGCTGCTACAAAAAAATGTGTTTGTAGTACACACACCACTTAACATTAACATTTATAATATTAGGCCAATGCTTTATATTTTTCAGAATATTGCTGATATATGGAAAACATAATATACACTCCCCAAAACAATTCATGCTAATAGCCCATGCGGTGTGAAAAATCATCAGCTGTATCAGACTCCAGATTGCAGACACAAATTTTGAGTGTATTTATGCTATTTTAAAAAGTAATGAATGAAATAAAGTAACCAAAGTAGTCACTGGCAGTGGATGTTGGCTGTTATGCACAGTCATTTTTGTGTTCAGTCAGCTATCTGCAGTCTCAGGTCTAGGACTCCCTTGTAGTTTGTCCTCGTTTTGCCCTGAGTAACATGCTGTGCAATCCCATTCATGTCAGTGGGGCTGCATGGTGAAACAGAAGGCAGAACATATTTTTGAACTATTCAGGACAAGTCTGTGACCAGCACGTACTCAGCTGCATGGGTGGGAGGAGTGTTTAAGGAGCTTTCCCTTCATGTTTGATGTTCAGCTCAAGGTTCACTTGGATTCGTAGTCCCCGCACTTGATAGAGCGCAGGGACTGCTCATTCCTTGTACTTGGAGATCCTCATCATGCCAAAGAGGATGGGGGGTGTGTGTGTTGAAGACATGGCTCTTTTGGCCCAATCCTCCCCTCAGGATGGACCCCAGTCTGTTGTGAGTGAACCCAACTGCTGGATCTAATGTGCTTCTAAGTCCCCTAGATCTGGGTAGTGACTGGTCATGGTTCCTAGCTCTGGGTCTGTCAGGCACACTCCAAGGTACAGAACCAGTCTCTGACATTCTTCCTCAGCAGTGGGACCCCACAGCACTCCCTCCAAAGTTCCACCTCAGCGTCGGCACACTGAGCATCTCAGTCAACACCTTTAGGGATAACATTTCAGGAAAGCAAAGCTTAGCAAAGGAATTTAACTACTCAGTGTTGCCAACTCTGATGATTGGCATGAGTCTTAAGATAATTATTGTTTTCCTTAAAGACCCAGCTTTTGGAGTCAAGTGGATATGTGATGATTTTAGCCTTCATTCTTAAAGAAAAAGTATGTTTCTAGCCTTCATGGCTGTGAAGAAATGTGATCCCAGTGCACCCTAAATGCGCAAAAAGCAGAAGTCAAATCTATTTTGACATAATTTCATGATTTTAAAGCCAATCTCATGATTTTTGGTGAGGCTAACTCGTGATTTTTGAATATACAAGGTTGGCAATACGGACTACAGACTCTTTGCATTTAACAAAGCATACTAGAGAGTTATAAAATCTTTACAAAATAAAAAATTATGAATGCAGCATGCCCAGGTCTTTTCTTCACCCTACTGTGAGTCCTGGGTTTGGGAAGCATTCTTATGCTATGCATAAGACTTTCTTGCTTCTGTGTAGAGAGCCATTCAAAGTAAATGGACCTATGGGTAAAAGAACAAATTGTTCCAGTCAGGAAGAGCCATTCAACACGGATAGCTCCTCATTGTTCTGTCATAGCTTCTCAGAGACAGGATTTCCACTAGGTGTCAAATCTCCACCACCAATAAGGATGATGCAATCCACAAGATGCTATAAAACAACATGAAGGTTGCAGTCTAAGTAAAGTTTACAATACAAAAATCAAGTCTCTGAAGCAAAATGGAGTTCACAATTTGACACAAACATATCCCCAGTCTGTCACATGGCTGGTATGAGACATGAGCTGTGTCCACCAGGGTGAAGCAACTTAAAGGACAGCATAGCTTGCACAGTTCCTACCAAGACACTTGGAGAGGTAACCCTAAGGCAGCAGCTCTCCCCAAGCTCCATCCCTAGGCAGTGCATCTCCCCACTGCACTCACTGCAAGGCAGTAGTTACATGTCACAATTTTAGCCCTAAACAGGCATTGCTCTGCTATTTTTCTGCTGCTAATCATATAATTCAAGCATGCAATACTGTTAAGCCAGTTGTGCCCTCCACTCAGGAGGTTTTTTGCAGGAGTGGGTGGGTGAAATTCTGTGGCCTGCGTTGTGCAGGAGGTCAGACTAGATGATCATAATGGTCCCTTCTGACCTAAATATCTATGAATCTATGAGGCAACTTTGAAGTGAAATGGAGGGGGTGTGCTGTGTCTCACGGATGTAATAGGAAGCAGAATTTGGCTGTTTGTGTTTTATGCTACGTGTCTTTTGTTTGGAATGTGATGTACCTCTCTAGCTTCTGATGACATCGCTACTACTTCAGGTTCACATTCATAGGTAATATGAGATCACTGGGTCCTCTTGATGTGTGCATAGGCTTACAGCGCAATTACTTGTATAGGGTCCTCCATATGCACTATCTTTCAGATCTTAGATATTACTTTCAAAAGGACTGGTAATGTGTTTTATCTTCCTTGCTACTATGATGTGGTACATAATTTTTGTATGCCTGGCCAAACAGCCCGAAAGGGCTGATATTCAGAGGTGTGGAACATCTACAACTCCATCTGAAAGAAATGGGACCTGTGGGAGCTTGGCATTTTGGATATTAAGGCCCTAATTAGAACCATTATAATCATAGGAAACAATGACAATGGCAGTTGGTAAACTACACAGATCACTGACATTATTATAAGTAATGCCGATGTGTCTATGCCAGCTCTTGTTCCTTAAGAGAGATGATCTTGTAAATTCTGAAATCAGAAAGGACTTATTAATGGCATTCGTCTCTTGAAATCAGTATTTTAATCTTTCAGGCCAGTCTGATAATTCTTTGTGGAATTTTCATATGCACATATTCTGCCTATTTATACCTAGCATTGTCTACTGCTTTTGTCACTAGTTTACCTCTGGGAGAATCTGGAAGAGGATTTTGGCCACCAGTTTAACAAATACGAGGAAACAGTTCAACGGGCCTGAAGGTGTTAAAGGTTTTGAAGGAAATATGTTGAATCTCATGAGGATAAGATTTTAAATAGCAAAACAGAATAAAAGTGGTTTTTTCAGCTAGTCAGATATACAGTAGGCTATGTCTGTTTCTTCATATGTACATATTTATATAATGGACCAAATGTTTCTTGCCTTACTAATATCAATGGAGCTATTTGTGTGAGTAAGGCAATAGGAATTTGGCCTAATAAGTGTAAGATATGTAAGAGCAGGAATTTTGTGCAGGCATTGAGGTATTAAAAAAATGTAGCCCCATGAGTCTAGTTTTCTCCTGATATTGAGACTTACTTTTGTTGTTGTACTGGAAAACAAACCATAACTATTTCTGTATTTCTTACAACAAACTTTGAACAAGCTCAAGGAACTATTTCTGTGCCAAACCATGATAAAAATATGATATGATACCATTAAACAAATCAATGGTATGCTTTCACCTGGAATACTAGTTTAGTTCTGGTCACCCTAACTCCATGAGGAATTTATTTATTTATATATAAAAACCTGAAGAGATACACTAAGAAACTTGGAATGAAGACATCTCACTCATGCATTTAACAACAATGGGTCCAATGCTGAGGTGTTTACTCAGTAAACTATTCATCCTCCTAGGCCATCTTGACTAAAGAAATTAACGTTACCAAAGGTCTTGATTCTAGAACAGGGAGGGTGGCCCCAGCCAGACCATGGACAAGAATGCCCACCAGCCATAAGTTGTTCCAACTGTATGTGACGTTCGTTCAGGGCCATCTGTTCTTGGTGGCCTGCCAGCTGCCAGTGGAACCAGTGATGCTGCTGCTTCAACTCCATTATTAGGTCTGCAAGAATTATCTCCATTGTCCATCCCACCCTGACCTAAAGGGTAGGGCATATGAATATACAAGTTCTGGAAATAAACATAAAACTGAATAGCATTCTTTTGGGCAGAGGTTATTTATTTCAAGCAACTAACAAAATCAGAAGAGAGTCCTTACTCTAAGGTTTTCATATACAAAGGGAAAAAACTAGGTTTATCTCAGCTTGCTCCATCTCAGGGCACTAACTCCAGGAGCATCCTTCAATTCCTTCTGAGCCTGTCTCTCTGCTCCATTTTTAAGAGCACTGAAAGGAGTCAGGGGTAACACGAAGATTACTCTGTTGCATTCCCTTAAAGATTCCTGCAGTAAGGGCAGGTAGGCATAGTCAGTCCTTTTATAGAAAAACGGGGATAACTTCCCACACACTTCTCTAGGTCTGGGTCATGCTTACTCCAATTCCTATTAGCAATGCTATCTATGTAGTTTAAATCACCTTTGACTTTTCCATTTTCTGGTGCCTGCCTGGATCCTAGTATAGGCTAGTACAGTCTCCGAATTTGGTTCCTTGGTCTCATTTGTGTTCTGGGAACACACAGAATAATGATAGTACAATGCGCTCTGGCCACACACCCTTTCCACTCTGGTCTGTCCCGTATGGTTGAGGAGGTATCCCTTCTCATTTACGCTGCCAGAATGGCATAAATTGGCTTTAGTCAGTGGGCATCCATGAGACACTGCAATGATTCAGCCACAGGGGGAGAGCAAAATGGGAGATGTCCTGATTCTCTCCTATGGGCAATGAGGGACCCAGAACGGCAGCTCCCATAAGGCACTATGGTAGCTCAGGAGCACAAAGGTTAACACTGGCTCAAAAGGAAAAAAACAAAAACAAAAAACCCCACAACATGCTTTGTTTCCAGTTAACAAAATATTTCCATTCAGGTCAAACTAAACATTGTTTCACTTTCCTAACAGAAAATCCCACTGAAATTGACCTTTTCAAATGGAAAATTTTGGTTAACTGGAGCCCATTTTCCAATGGGAAAAAAGTTTCAAATGTTTTTGATAAATCCTAATTAGTTGATGGTTATTAATCATAACTTAAAATAAACAGGCACACATCTTTAAATATTCATTAGTTCACAGTTTTGTAAATTAAAAGGGCACATGCAGATGACATTAAGTTTCACAATACTTAGTTATGCTGTTCAAGATTTTATCTGTGCTGAAGTCCATAAAGCTCTGAAACATTCTTTTCTAATTGTCATCAAAGCTATACTAAAAAGTTCCATATGAACTCCAGTGGAGAAATATTACAAATCAAATTGCTTCTACCTTGGCATTTCTTCTAATAAATGCTGTAAATTGATCCATTTCCAAGGTGTAAATATTACTCCTTTGGAATTTCATTTATTATTTGCTGGGAGACAAAAGTAAAAACTGAGCCCTAAGATACAAAAACTATTGAATAAAAAGCAAGAATTATTGATGAGGCTGTGCCAGTTGGAAGATGAGGGAAAAGGGGAATATTTTTTCACTATGTTTATTTCTGTACTGAAGAAATATTTAGAAAATTGATCTTTATAATCGGGGGTGGGGGTGCGGGGGGGAGAAGTATAGCAGGAGTCTTCAGATATCTGGCCTGATTCAGAAACCTCTAGAGCTTTACAAACAGAATTATCCACATCACCTCATAATTCTCCTATTTAACTCATATCCACAGCTGGTTTTGTTCTGTATTTACCTGGGAAAATATATTCCAGTTCCAGAAGAGGAAAACTTTGTATTTATTTATATATAAGAGAGCTGGTCAGGAATTTTCCAGTGAAACTTTTAAATCAGCAAATATCAATTCGTTGCAAGTGAAACAGTTCACAAGCAATGGATGGTTACATGAATCTTCAGATTTGGGGGCGGGGTGGGGGGGGTTCAAAATTGTCAATACGAAAGGTCTTCCCCTCCCCCCAGTCCAATCCAACTTTTCTTGTCAAAAGTTTTGTTCATTTTTGTTAAAAAAAGTTATTTTTCTGAAAGTTTGAAATCAACACATTTTGAAATTATTGTAATGAAAATTTTCTATTGACCCAATTGTGAAAATGTTTTCAAATTCTCAGTTCACAAACATTTTTGAAAGTTTGACTTTCCAGCATATCTTCAAAACTGAGGAGAGATTTTTTTTAAACCCCAGCTCCATGATCTAGTAATATAGCTGTTCATAGCATTGTACAGGCAAGAGGAATTATGAACTCTGCCTTAAGGAGCCTGCAATCTAGACTCATCTTCTTTTGTGCATATTGTTATTAAAATGTAGCCTCAGAATCAGCCCCAATGCATTTAGGGCACTCTAAGAACCTCATGTTAATGTCTAGTATAATACTTTTAATTAGTTTCTTTCTCCATAATAGAATATAGTATATCTACGGGTCTGGTGTACCATAATATTTCAGAACAGTGTCTCAACAATAATCAGCAATTCCAAATTGTCCTCTTCATTATCACAGTCTGATGTTCCCTCCATAGCTTGAGCAATAGTTTCTAAGAAAGCCTCCCATTAAATTACAGTACATGCTTTATCTCATCCCCTTTTACTGATTACCTGCAGTGGGAGAATGATCACCCTCCATCTTACTCCCCCCCCCCCCAGTTGAGATGCAGTTTGAGTGGAGAGGATACATTTGCCTGTCTAGCTCCAAGGGAAGGCTTTCGTAGGGCTAGTTGAAATTTTTCCACCAGAGAGACTAATAAAGGAAAAAATACTAAAGGGGCAAAAATTATTTTTATTCCATTTGATCTGAATCAGAACAATTTTTCACTTTCAGTTGATTTTTAAACAGATTGTTGCAAGTTATTGCATGCGCACGCGCGCACACACACACACACACACAAAACAGAAAAATTGTGAAAAATATGTGAATTGCACACAAGGGTTGTTTGACATTTATCATACAAAAGATTTATTAGGTTTTTGATCAGCCCTAGATTTTAGCAAGCCAATGTAGCCTGCTGTGGTGGGTAAGTCAAACACTTCCTCTTCTACTTTGGTAGTGATTCCTCAAAATAAAAAAATAGATACCTTCTGAAATACTATAAGCTATGGGTGAAAACCGGGCTCCACAGAAATCAATGGGAGTTTTTCCAATGATTTCAATGGAGTTACATTTCACCTATCTAGCTTCAGGGAAGACCAGGTGCATTTTTGCCTCTCTTTCCAGACCAGAGTGGTAGACCAAAAATCCATTCAAACCGTCATCTTGTTCCTCATCTGCTTTTTTGGGGTCTGTAACAGGGTTTACTACTCACCACTGGCATGCCTCCTTGTGGCTCATCACTGATCAGACACCCCTTCCTGCAGTCACTTAGCCTGTTGTCTCAATCTCACCCTACAGGACTCAGGGTAGTCATCTTCTTTGTGACTTGGCCCTCCAGCCAGGTCATTTTTGTTCTCCCCTTCCGCAGGTCTGTCAATGTCTCTCTGGAAAAGTTGTCGCTCTGCCATTCCAGGAAAACTTCCATTCTACATACAAGGCTGTGCCACTTCCCCAGTGGCTGATAAGGGGAACCCAGGCCCACCCTCTACTTTGGGTTCCAGCCCAGGGACTCTGTGCTCTACTACTATTGAGTACTTACTCCAAGTTGCTACTTCCCTGGGCTATGTCCTACTTCCTCTTCTTCTTCCTCCTCCACCTCTGGGTTTACCACCTGTCTGAGCTTCCTCCACTGCCCGTGGCTACTTCCCCCTTTGGCTTTTTGCCAGATCCTGTCATTTCTAACAAATCTCCCTCCTGTGAGGGAGTGACTGAAGACTATTTACCCCTGCAGCCCACTTTTGTTCTCAGCTTCTTAGCTTTATAGAAGCCTGCCTGTTTCTGCAGAGGTGAGCTTCATCCTTCATTAAGGATTATTGATCCCTGGCTCTCCTCCAGATGCAACCTATGCAGTTAATTGGCCTATTTAGCCTATCTTAACCCCTTCAGGAATTGTGTGGGGGTAAACACCCCGCCACAATGCCTGTTCCTTGTTTGTTCTTTATCTGAATGCTTTCCTAGAGTTTATCATTTTTAAGACATACAGTCTAAAGAAACAGCTGTGTCGTGAAATTATGGCATTTGAAGTGCTGTGGTCCTGATTTTCTGAATACATCATGTACCGAGTAAACAGTTTTCAGTGCTGTTCAGAGTAAATAACAGTGTCAGAGAGAATGAGGTGGAATCAACAGCAGTGGACATAAACTCTAGAAATTGCTTCATCTTATTCATTATACTTTCAAGTCACATTTCCAGCCAGCTACACTTCTATTTAGCGTTGGTTGGAGTTGCATTTTTTCACATTCCTGATGGAATCTGGTTTATTATAGTACTTGACCTCCCTTCCCTTCTCAGGAGATGCTCACTTCTTGATATAAGGCTGGAAATGCTTAGCCACTTGGGACACATGAAACTGACTACGATTACAAGCGGAGATTCATAATATGTGATTTCCTGTTAAGTGGTTTTTCTGATGCAGTGAAACTCTTAAAACAATGTCAATGACAAAATGCCATTTGAACAGCACTGAGTGAGGAACAAACAGATTCTGTGATCATTTGTTGAATAATTGCAATTGTTCATGAATGTCTTGGCACGTGTACTTCTGCGGTGAAATCACGATGAAACACACTAGAGCAGCATGTTTTATGTGCTCTAACAAATGGTTTTCTAAATTAGTTTTTTATTTTTTTTCAATTTCCTAAGATGGCATCTAATTATACTAAATGTCTCAGTTTATTTACAAAATGCTCATAACAGTGGTGGGATTTCATATTGCTCCCAATCCAGCAGTCCATTTAAATCATCTAGGGACAGATTCTCTCTGGCACTTATGCAGTGATGGGGGAAAGGGAAAAAGGAGTAAGAAGCCTTCCCGTCTGTACTCTTGTGGAGGAACAGAGCACCTGAAAGATTGTGAGGAAGAGGCAGGCTCTGCTCCCCGGACACTCAGACCAGGGAAATAGCTGGCTGTGGAGTGGGTAGTAACTAGCTCACCACTCAGAGCGGTAGCAATGGGGCCACAAAAAACTGCCCCAGAGATGCACCCCATGTCCCTCCTGCTTTGGCATCCCTTACTCTGAGCTCTGTACAATTTGCTTCTTGAACACACCTGGGATGGCTACATATTGAAAGACATGTGTGAAATGAGGAAGTAAGAAGAGCATACTATTACCGTAACTCCCTACTGCAGCTAGGTGGTGTAAACCAGTGCAGCTCCTTAAAAAAATCAATAGTTATGCCAATTTACACCAGCCAAGGATCTGTCCCTTCAGTTTCAAAAGGCACACTTTTTGTTTAAAGGACACACTAAGAATGAAAATCTTATTAAAACATTCCTTACCTGTATGAATGATGCTTTTCGTTATGGAATTGGAAATAATGTTAAGCATCAATTCACTTGATACTATTTATGCTGGTCGTCTCCTTTTTGCATTGCACAAATCTTGCAGAATTCAGCTAGATTGATCAGTTCCACTTCAGTTTTTAGTAAGTTTCTGCTATCCATTTCTAACACATTATCACTGTATAATACACACATCAATGCAGAGTAATGTTTAAATCAAATTCGAGGTAAGCTGACAGTCTATTTAAATTAGTGCCATTACAACAAAAGAAAGATATTGGATTGAAAATAACCTTTGCAAGATATATAACATCTCACAGAAACTATCCTTAAAGAGATCTTAATGTGGTTCATTCACAAATAGACAAAATTCAAATGAATTTGCCTCTTATTGAAATTGATGGCAGCTGATGTAAGAAACCCTTAACTTTTTTGAAGATCTACGTTTCATAGATATTTATCTCAGAAGGGACCATTATGATCATCTAGTCTGACCTCCTGCACAACGCAGGCCACAGAATTTCACCCACCACTCCTGTGAAAAACCTCTCACCTATGTCTGTGCTATTGAAGTCCTCAAATCGTGGTTTAAAGACTTCAAAGAGCAGAGAATCCTCCAGCAAGTGACCCATACCCCATGCTACAGAGGAAGGCAAAAAACCTCCAGGGCCTCTTCCAATCTGCCCTGGAGGAAAATTCCTTCCTGACCCCAAATATGGCGATCAGCTAAACCCTGAGCATATGGGCAAGATTCATCAGCCAGATACTACAGAAAATTCTTTCCTGGGTAACTCAGATCCCACCCCATCTAATATCCCATCACAGGCCATTGGGCCTATTTACCATGAATATTTAATTACCAAAAACCATGTTATCCCATCATACCATCTCCTCCATAAACTTATCGAGTTTAATCTTAAAGCCAGATAGATCTTTTGCCCCCACTGCTTCCCTTGGAAGGCTGTTCCAAAACTTCACTCCTCTGATGGTTAGAAACCTTCATCTAATTTCTAGTCTAAATTTCCTAGTGGCCAGTTTATATCCATTTGTTCTTGTGTCCACATTGGTACTGAGCTTAAACAATTCCTCTCCCTCTCCGGTATTTATCCCTCCGATATATTTATAGAGAGCAATCATATCTCCCCTGAACCTTCTTTTAGTTAGGCTAAACAAGCCAAGCTCCTTGAGTCTCATTTCATAAGACAAGTTTTCCATTTCTCGGATCATCCTAGTAGCCCTTCTCTGTACCTGTTCCAGTTTGAATTCATCCTTCTTAAACATGGGAGACCACAACTGCACACAGTATTCTAGGTGAGGTCTCACCAGTGCCTTGTATAACAGTACTAAAACCTCCTTATCCCTACTGGAAATACCTCTCCTGATGCACCCCAAGACCGCATTAGCTTTTTTCACGGCCATATCGCATTGGCGGCTCAGTCATCCTATGATTAACCAATACTCCAAGGTCCTTCTCCTCCTCCGTTACTTCTAATTGATGTGTCCCCAGCTTATAACTAAAATTCTTGTTATTAATCCCTAAATGCATGACCTTACACTTCTCACTATTAAATTTCATCCTATTACTATTACTCCAGTTTACAAGGTCATCCAGATCCTCCTGTAGGATATCCCTGTCCGTCTCTAAATTGGCAATACCTCCCAGCTTTGTATCGTCTGCAAACTTTATCAGCACACTCCCACTTTTTGTGCCGAGGTCAGTAATGAAAAGATTAAATAAGATTGGTCCCAAAATCCTTGATTCTTGAGGAACTCCACTAGTAACCTCCCTCCAGCCTGACAGTTCACCTTTCAGTAGGACCCGTTGTAGTCTCCCCTTTAACCAATTCCTTATCCACCTTTCAATTTTCCTATTGATCCCCATCTTTTCCAATTTAACTAATAATTCCCCATGTGGCACGGTATCAAACACCTTACTGAAATCTAAGTAAATTAGATCCACTGTGTTTCCTTCGTCTAAAAAATCTGTTACTTTCTCAAAGAAGGAGATCAGGCTGGTTTGGCACGATCTACCTTTTGTAAAACCATGTTGTATTTTGTCCCATTTACCATTGACTTCAATGTCCTTAACTACCTTCTCCTTCAAAATTTTTTCCAAGACCTTGCATACTACAGATGTCAAACTAACAGGCCTATAGTTACCCAGATCACTTTTTTCCCCCTTTCTTAAAAATAGGAACTATGTTAGCAATTCTCCAATCATATGGTACAACCCCTGAGTTTACAGATTCATTAAAAATTCTTGCTAATGGGCATGCAATTTCATGTACTAGTTCCTTTAATATACTCGGATGAAGATTATCTGGGCCCCCCGATTTAGTCCCATTAAGCTGTTTGAGTTTGGCTTCTACCTCAGACATGGTAATATCTACCTCCATATCCTCATTCCCATTTGTCACGCTACCATTATCCCTAAGATCCTCTTTAGTCTTATTAAAGACTGAGGCAAAATATTTGTTTAGATATTGGGCCATGCCTAGATTATCCTTGACCTCCACCCCATCCTCAGTGTTTAGCGGTCCCACTTCTTCTTTCTTTGTTTTCTTCTTATTTATATGGCTATAGAACCTTTTACTATTGGTTTTAATTCTCTTTGCAAGGTCCAACTCTACTTGACATTTAACGTGTCTCAGTTTATCCCTACATGTTCTGACCTCAATAAGGTAGCTTTCCTTGCTGATCCCTCCCATCTTCCACTCTCTGTATGCTTTCTGCTTTTTCTTAATCACCTCTCTGAGATGCTTGCTCATCCAACTTGGTCTACAATTCCTGCCTATGAATTTTTTCCCCTTTCTTGGGATGCAGGCTTCCGATAGCTTCTGCAGCTTTGATTTAAAATAATCCCAGGCCTCCTCTACCTTTAGATCCATAAATTCTTCAGTCCAATCCACTTCCCTAACTAATTTCCTTAATTTTTGAAAATCAGCCCTTTTGAAATCAAAAACCCTAGTTGCAGATTTATTTTTGTTAATCCTTCTGTTCAGTTTGAACTGAATTAGCTCATGATCACTTGAGCCAAGATTATCCCCTAAAACCATTTCTTCTATGAGGTTCTCACTACTCACCAAAACCAAATCTAAAATGGCATCCCCTCTAGTCGGTTCAGCAACTACTTGATGAAGGAATCCATCAGCTATCGCATCTAGGAAAATCTGAGCCCTATTATTATTACTAGCACTCGTCCTCCAGTCTATATCTGGGAAGTTAAAGTTTCCCATGATCATACAGTTTCCATTAGTATTTACTTTATTAAAAACATTAAAAAGGACTCTATCCATATCCAAATTAGATCCCGGCGGTCTATAGCACACCCCAAGCACTATCCCAGGGGATGCTCTAATAGTTTTCTTCCCCAATGTAATTTTTGCCCAGACGGACTCTGTCTTATCCATTTCATCACTTCTTATTTCTTTACATTCTACCTCATCACTGATATACAATGCTACTCCACCACCTTTACCTTTATTTCGGTCTTTCCTAAACAGCACATACCCTTCCATACCTTTGCTCCAGTCATGACTACTATTCCACCATGTTTCTGTTATCCCTATAATATCTGGTTTCACTTCCTGCACCAGTAGCTCTAGTTCCTCCATTTTTTTACCTAGGCTCCTCACATTGGTGTACAAACGTCTTAATTTTTGCTGTTTGGCCTCACTCACATTCTGTACCCTATTAGGCATGGTCATTCTACAGCCAGTATAACCTATTAAACTGGTATCTACACTGCCCTTCCTCCTACCCACGGCTGTATCCTCTCTTACTTCGTTTTCTTTCCTCTCAATGCTAAAATCCAGCGTGGAGATTACCTGGACATCTCTCAACCATCTCCCCCAAATTCCTAGTTTATTATTAGGGAGTGTGATGGGGTTCACTCACCACTGTGGTGCCTCCTGCTGGCTGTCCTGGGGGTTAGCTCTGTTCACCAGGGCACCCTCCTCTGGTGGTGCCTTGCCACTGTCACTTCTGCTCCAGGATCTGCGCTACTCCCAGGACTGTGGCATCCTCTTCAGTGACACTGCCTTCCGGCTGTGCCACACTGTATTCCCTGCTTCTGGGGGACCTGCAACTTCCCTCAGTGGCAACTGAAATCCATTGTCCCGTGGCTGCTTCACATGTGGCTCCAGCTCCCTCTTCTCCCCTTGCCTCAGGGCCTCAGCCTGCAAGCCTTAGCAGCCAGCCGGGAGCTCTCTTTAGCTCCCCCCGTCCCTGCTTGCAGCAGTGCTTTGTCCCAGGCGCTGGTGCTCCTTCCTCCTGCTAGGAGACTAGTTTTCTCCTGGTCAAGCTCCAGTCAACCACTGAACACTATTCTGCTCTGCCCTGCCCTGCAGGCCTTCTTATAGGAGCCTGCTGGGCCATGATTGGCTACTCCTCTCAGCCCCTTTCTAATTTGCTCCCTAGGGCTGCTTTTAACACCTTTTCTGCCAGTGAGGGGCAGCTGCCTCATTACAGGTAGGTATTTGTGATGCTCTGTACCTTGGGGGAACACCCTACACCCCCATGTTTATCCTCATAATATGATTGTGTCATGACAAGTGTCTTTGGAAAGCTCATGATGCACTGAGCATTATTATAATAATTATTGTTACAGTAATGTTATAGGTTATAATTTCATGTATATAGTTATGAGGCTGAAAATGTGTCCTCATGGTTTAAAACAGGCCCAGGCAAAACTCTCCAAGAGCAGAGGGCTAGTTCACACCTCATCATGGCATGTATGAGACGAACCCATCCCAGCCTCACAGGAACAAAGGACACTGGCTTAGGTAGCAACAAAGGATCTGCTGGGCTCTTGAGTGAGTCACCCCCCTTCCTTTGGTCAGTTTGAGACTGCGCTGAGGTAATGTTCACCTGACTCTGAAGGGGGGGTGGGGAGTGGGAGGGCAAAGCACATGATAAAAGGGAGAGACATCTGCCATGCTCTTCCTCTCTTCCACCTCCATCTACAGACACCACCACCATCACCGAGCGACTGAAGCGCTGATTAAAGGCGACAGCCTGGCTGAAGGGCAACCAGCCAGCCTGTGGTGAAAAGCATCTGAGTTTGCAAGGGCACTGAAGGTGTTAAAATCAGCTTAGAATGCATTTTGCTTTTATTTCATTTCACCAAATACGACTTGTGCTTTGATTTATAATCACTTAAAATCTTTGTAGTTAATAACTGTGTTTGTTTATTCTACCTGAAGCAGTAGGTTTGGTTTGAAGTGTGTCAGAGACTCCCCTTGGGATATCAAGCCTGGTGCAGATCAATTTCTTGTTAAACTGGCGAACTCACATAAACTTGCAGCATCCAGAAAGCATAACTGGACACTGCAAGACAAAGGTTCCTAGGGTTGTGTTTGGGACCGGAGATATTGGCTAGTGTCATTCGGTTGCACAATCCAAGGAGCAGCTTACATGCCAGAGGCTGTGCGTGAACTGCCCAGGAGTGGGGGTGCTCACAGCAGGGCAGGGTAGGGCTGGCTCCCAGAATCAAGGATTGGAGTGACTTAGCAGATCACCGGTCCAGAAAACACCAGAGGGGAATATCACAGTATTATATTATTATGATTATAAAGTGCCTTATCTATGTTTTTTCTGGTTTTCAATCACCCCAAAAGTGATAAGATTTCTGGCTCTCTAATGTTCTCATCTGAACCTTTTGGTTTGGGATAGTCAGCTTGCTACCATTCCCTATATATAAATATAAATATCGGCATTTACATAGCATGTAATTCACTATATGCAGGTTTGAGATTTGAGCAGTGTTGTGTATGCTTACCCAGCTCAGTTGGATCAGTGGTTGACATTACTTCCTTTTGATTAAGAGACAGACAAGAGATGCTATTTGCCATAAACAAACATTTAAGAGGAACTTGCTTACTATCAACCTTCATTAGGCTTCCAATGACTTTATTAAGCCATCCAATCCTGTACAAAAATATTTACTTGCAGGAATTCACACAGCACTATCTCCTCTATGTTAAATTCTTACAGTTTAATTTTCTTATATTCTCTCTCCTGGAATACATTAAAATGACACTTGGTGCCTCATAAATGAAACAGATATTTTCAAGTTCTGTATACACTGGTCTGACCTGATGTATACTGGTGTAAATCAAGAGCAACTTTATGGAATTTGGCCCAAGTATAATTGCAATGGACACACTTGTGTCCTTACCTTGCAAACTACACTAGATATGGCTACAACTTTGTTCACAGCTCCTGTAGGTTATAAAGGGATTTAAAGGCCCAGTGGAGCAGACAATGCATTGAAATCAAGAGCTGCAAACCTTCCCTGCAGAAAGAGACTACATTTTTAGATGCCCTCATTGTGCCTATGGAATGATGACTCTCCTCTTCTCCTGCCTGTTGTATGTTCACTTGCAATAGTAATAAAATAAAAATAGTAGTTCTTATTAGAACTGGGGAAACTAGTCATGATGAGAATAGCTCTGTTTTGGTTAATGAACTGTCTAAACATTAATGTACCATCATGTTTGGTAAAGATGATGGGAGCAAGGCATCACGCTCCTCTGGTTCTGGCCCTGTCTGCTCTGAGCTATGCTAGCTGGCAATCCTCTCCAGGGCAAAGTTCACCAGCTGAGAACTGGCAGAGCACAGCAGCACTCTGGCTGTGCCCTTTCCCACCCTTTAGCATGCTGCCATGCCAGAGCTGGAGAAATGGTGCGGGCTACAGCACATGGGAAGATTTCTCAGCTAGCCAGAGGCAGCCAGTATTCAACCCCTTTGCACCTCCTGAATAGTACAGTGGTGTCAGGTTGGGGAAGAGAATTTCTTCCAAGGTATGAAGAGAGCAGAGGTGCAATTAAGACAACCAGCTGAGTGCAGAACAGCATAGCCAAAACACCCATGAAGAGGGGAAGCGAAGAATAAAGCATTGTGAAAAACCAAACCAACAAACAATAAAAACCTATAGTGCAGATGAGCTGAAAAGGCCCTGAGGGGACAGAGGCAGCAATCATGAGAGATGTTCTTTTGTTATAAACTTGCAATAGAAAGCCATGCCTAATATTTAGAACGCAGAGCATTCTTCTCCGTTCTAAGGATCAGAGAGTGAACCCATACAATTAACTGACTGAGCCTTCAAATGACAAACCTGCTACAACAGAAACATTTCTTTCCTCCTAAGTGAAAAGAAGATGTGATTGGAAATGGCATGCTTACCCTGGATGAGAAACATTCCCAGAACCGCTCATCCAAAATATATGGTGCATTATTATTACGGACTGATTTGAAAAAAGACAAAGACAAGTGGAAACATATGTTTAAATATGCCAGATGTATATAATACTCCCCGAGTAGCCTATTTTTCATGCATACTGTATACACTGTTTGTTTCATTTTAAAAAATAATTAAACATACTAAATCTCTTAATACACTAGTCACACAGGGTGAAAAAGTAGAGAAAGGGAGCCTGGAGGTAGTGAGCCAAACTCATCACTAGTGTAACCCAACTGACTTCAAAGAAAGGTGAATTTGGCCCTTCATATAATAAAAACACTCCGGTAAGGAGTGGCCAGATGAGAACTGAAAGAGAAATTGCCCAATAAAAATATTTGAGGATTCTATTTGCCCCATGTCACATCTCCCACCCCCCTTCTGGCCACCCACCAGACTGCTGTGAGGGGAATACAAGCTTGTGTGTCTCTGGTTACCTGGGTGTTTTAAACTTAGAGTGTGAATGGAGTCCAGCCATTTCCCCAATCTTGAGTGCCTTCGGCACATGCTCGGGGTTCAGACCTTCTGTCTGGCACCCCCTTCTGAGAGGTGGAATGCACTGTCCAGCCATCTTGACCCTGGCTGCAGTGCTGATCCTTCAGATCCCCCTCTACTAAAAACACACTCCTCTCCCAGAACTCCACTCCAAAGGTGACACACTTTTGGTTTACAATTTAACTCTCTCCGGTAGCTAACAAGTCATTTTACATGCTGAGAGGCACTTTGCCCAGAGAGCTGAACACATTTGCTCTTCTACTTAATCACATACAGCACAAAAGTGTACAGAACATACAAAACAGCATGCATCAAACTGCAGTGCCCTCCACTAGCTCACCCTTCCCTTGTCAGTGCTTGAAAAGCCAGTTGTGGGTTCAGTTAGGAAGGCAGGCTCCCTTGCCTCAGGAGGTGCTACATGCTGGGTTGCTTCCCCCTCATGGGCTGGAGAAAATGGCCAAAGATCCAGATAAATCAGCTCCTCCCTATTTATAACTTTTAGCTCCCTCTGTCAGGTGGTACCCTTGCAAGCTTCCTATGGGAGCCTATACCCTGGGCAGGTGACTTAATTGCCAAAGCAACTGCCCCCCTGACAAACCAGTTCCCTTGGGTAGGAGCTAGTCTATTGTCTAGAGCAATTACATTTAAATAGAGGGCGATTTTTCAGTAAAAGCCCCGTATTACTTTGTCTTGGAACTTCTTTCCAATATGGAGGCACAATCAGTGGTGTAGTGGTAAAAGAAGAAGTGGGTAAACTAACCTTAATAGTGCCCAGAAGAGAAGTGGATTTACCTGCCTTTACCACAGCTACACTATGGGGCAACATCACAAGGGAAGTCAACTAACCCCACATTCAAAATGGAGTTTGCAGCCTGTACAGATACAATCAGAGTCCCCAATATAAAACAGAATTCGTACATTTCTACAGATTCGCAAATCACACCCTGCGACATGTATAATTGGTTGTGCAAATTAGTGCAGCAGAAGTCCTAACAAAAGTCAATGAAAATGATAAGCCTGAGTCATACAGTTGCTTTTGAAAATCCAACTCTTCGTAAGACATCCTGGGAGTTTTGCCATTCTCTTGAATGCGGCCAGAATTAAAGCCCTGGTGTCTATCGTGAGACTTACACCCTCTCTATTCCCATGAAAAATACCAAGGTCTCCCATTTCTGACTGCTTCTGAGTGGCCTTCTTCAAATATGCATAGTTGCCATATCACTGAATGGAGAAAAATGTCAAGACCAAATTTTATCAAATTGGAAAAAAATATTTAAATTGAGTTTAGTATCCAATGCTGGCAGGGGGAATAAAGCTCTTTATATTGCTGTATTGATTTAAAGACTGTGAATTTCAGAGAAAATATATGGATTGATCTGACAGATGTGAGCAGCAACTCAAGAGAGCTTTGGTCATAATGATCTGATTCCATTGTTTCACTAGAAATATGCAAAACAAGACAAAGAGGTGGTGGAAGGAAAAGATACCTTTTTGAAAAATCATATAATCTTGAGAATGTAAGTGCTTCTATTTAAGAGATCCAATATATATTATTAATTAAATTATTATTATTAGAGATAAGCCTGAATCAACCTCCCGCCCCCCCGCCATTGACTATTTTACAGAGGTTCAAATCTCTTTTGAGCACATCTCTGCTTGTGACACAGGTATGCAATTGTTTTGTTCTTTAATTTAATTTTTTTTAGTCACCTGTCTCAATGAATAACCTCCTTATGTGATGCTACCTCTATACATCTACTAGGTACATTATTCTGACAGACAGTGCCGATGTGTTGGTGTCATCAAGAGAAAGGAAGTAGCCTCTTTAATCCTGAGCAACCCAGTAACTTTCCTTCCTAGAATGTTCTTGGGGCTAAAGATTGGAACCTTCAGGGTAGGTAGGCTTCCCTTTATCTTTTATCTCTTTTCCTCCTATGTTAGATGTGGTTCCTTTTGGATGGTAAAAGGGTTAATTCCTTGCCTCTGCTTTGGTTTTGTGTTCACAGCAGCCCAGGCAAGTATATCATTTTGGAAAGAACTGTTAGTAGGAATTAGGGAGACAAGTAATTCAGCATGATGACAAATTTGGATGAATCAAAAGGCAGGCTGGATTATTTTGGTACCTCAAAAATAACTTTGTAGTGACAGGTGATGCTCTACCAGGTTCCCTGGGAGATTATCTTTTAGGAGAAACAAGAGCATATCAGTATTATCCGAGACACCGCTAAAGGCTCTATTGTTAAGGCTGAGCTGAATTTTACAAGAAAATTTATGATTAGGATAGTCAGGTTTCTTAGACAGCCAGTTTGGTAAAGGACACTCAAGTATGATCTGTGAGCATCAACTGGCTGTCAGCCATTTTGTTTTAATTTCGTGGAAAGCAGCTGAGAAGAAAACTCAGTCTTCCAAGGCAACGTATTGAAGGATGGCTGGAGGTAAGCCTGAGTCAACCCCCCTGATCTGAACATCCACAAGTAGGATGGACCAGCTGAGAGCCTACATTTCATATATATGTGACAGAGAATACACCTCTTGAGTGCCTCCTCTAGGCTGGGTGTGGTCCTGCAATTTCCTCCCCCATTTCCACCACCCTAGTAGGTTACCAACCTCACTAGGCAGGCCTTCAGTGGCTCAGCACTCCAGCCAAGTCATAAGGTCAATATGAATGAACCCTTTCCAGGGTATACAAGTCCAAAAACAAACAAAACAAATGTCTTCCAATGCCAGCCTCGAGCTGGATTCAGTCCCTCCTTCTTAAGGGTGCCTTCTCTCTTCAGCTCCTCCTGGGCTCCTTTAAATCCAGTCCTTGGCTCAGGCTTCTAAAGGAAACGTATTCCCTTCTTGAGGCTTAGGCCACTATGCTAGTGGCCAGTGGGGGAACTCCAGTCCATCCACTACTCCACGTCCCAACCCATGGATCCTCTAAACCAGGGGCTCTCAACTTTTCCAGATTACTATACTCCTTTCAGGAATCTGATTAGTCTTGCATATCCCCAAGTTTTACCCCACTTAAAAAACCTGACTACAAAATCAGACAAAGATGTAACAGCACATTCTTACTGAAAAATTGCTTACTTTCTTATCCTTACCATATAATTATAAAATAAATCAATTGGAATATAAATATTGTACTTAAATTTCAGTGTATAGAGCAGTATAAACAAGTCATTGTATGAAAATTTAGTTTGTACTGACTTTGACAGTGCTTTTTACGTAGCCTGTTGTAAAACTAAGCAAATATCTAGATGAGTTGATGTACCCCCAGAAGACCTCTGCATATCCCCAGGGTTCCCTGGTTGAGAAGCAATGCTCTAACCAACAACCACATACTGCTACCTCCATTTTGCTGTTGCTATTCCCTGGGCTTTTTCCCACATAGCCCCTTTCCTTTCACCAACTACTTTAATGTTACACTTCTCAGGGCCTCTCTCTCAGGTCCAGCAAATGAAGCTCATCATGCTCCATTGACCAGAGCACCCTTCCTTACCCCTCTGATCCTAGACAAGAACTGAGCTGCTCAGGCCCATCAGCTTCTTTTATCTGATCCAGTTGGGTTCTGATTGGCTGCCTCTATGCAGCCTCTCTGGGCAGGCCTGGAGGACCCATCTTCACTGCTTCTTTCCTGGGGTAGGACCATAGGGCCTCTAGCAGGAGTCATCAAAGGGCCAGGTACACCCTATCATAGTATTTATGTGTAAAGAAGGGAAGGGTACAGATTTAGGAATCCCTCCCCTCTAGTTCAGGGAAAAGTAGTATCAGGCTTGTAAGAGGCCCAGCCAATGTTTTATATATTAATATTGGGGGAATAAGGGGTTCAAGTCATCCTCTAAACCTTTGTCCTTCAATGACTGGGAAAAAGGGCAGAACTTGGGGTCCGGTACATACTGCTTCTCATTTTCTCTGGTAAAGAGTTAAGGGTTTGTATAATCTACACGGTTGTCAGGGTGTTGGGATGTCCTCTGAGATGTCTTTCCACTTGGCTTTCCAAAACCTCAGTTCAAATCCAGACTTTGTCACTCAAGTATTTTTATTTGGCATGCAGCAACAATACAGAGTTGATCGGACTCAAATGCAGGGGATAGATGCAAGATATATCACATATCCAAAGTTACACAGAAACCCTCTCCCTTTATATACATTTACACATCTCATTGCATTTGCTACTCATTGCATTACTCATTTTGGGATTGTCATGGTTACTTTATAGGAATCAATCCCTGTACATGTTTTGTCCATGCACTTTCCATGTTTGACCTACTCTTTACCTCAGCTATATGTACCCAACTTATTTTGTCCATTGTTATCTTGTTCTTGGGTGTTTCCTCCTCTTATCTTAGGTAGTTCAGACATTCAGTCTCTTAGCTCACTGACCCATTTGCCTATCTTAGATAGCACAAACATTCTGTTTCCAGTCTGGTGAACTATTTACCTCCCCCATGCCTGTCTTCTAAGAAAAGAGGTCTCCCCCACGTTTAATTGCATATGTCAAGCCAGGCCTACATTCCACTGCCTTTGCTTTTCTTTTTTTATATTTGTATTTGTTTTATTTGCATAATATTTTTGGAATTTTGTGCTTTTTAAAAAAAGTTTATTTTTTTGCAATCCATTGATAAGACTCTAGTCATTGTAATTATTTGAACCACTGTTAATATTAGGTTTACAGCATGACCTTTACTGTACAGGCAGTGGAAAAACCCTTGTAGGCTGTAACGAAATTTTCCCCAATTTCCTGTTGCTCAGCTACTAACTGGGCAATGGGCACCAATGGGCAATGGGCACCAATAGTTCCATTTTCCTTTGTACTAAATTAGTGGTGTTAATGAATAAGGGAGGTATGGGCGCAAAGAGATTGGTACCCGTGACTCCCTTTCAGTGTTGTCTGTCACGTCCTTTGTTATATTCTTGCCATAGGGCAAGGGTCCTAGCCTGAGTCAGAGACATGAGCTTCAGGCAAAGTCCATCCAGGCTCCCCTGGCATGGTGTTGTCCCCACTGAAAAGTTGTGATATGCCAGACCACATATTGTGTCCCCAAGCCATACTACCTCCTTTACTCTTTCTTTAACGACTAGTCAGGCCCATTCTCCCTCGCTTGTGGTCAGGTTTATTTGTGCCAAGCACTCTCAGAACCATCTGTGCTTGATCTGTTTACAGCAGGCTGTGTTTATTTCATTTCTTCATTCTGTTGCTATTTTTGCACTGGGATAATGCTGGTTATAAATCCCATTCTTTATTGTGCTCATGCTGTTAATATAAACTATTTTTTTTTAAATTAAGGACGAGCAATCATAATTGGCACAGGCCTACACAGGCTGCTTAAGTATTGGCTACTTTGGGGAAACTTTGTGGTATTTTGAAAACTCTTAAAATTGTGACCTATCACTTCAAATTCCCAGGGAATTTCCTGCTCCTGCTTGCAGTGGGGATGCTCTGTAGGGAAGTGTGCATTCAGAGTCAGTCTGCAGCCAGCTAGTCTAGAGTAGACTGGAGTGACAGTGCTCTCTGGCAGTAGCGTAGCCGTGGGGGGGAAGCAGGGGAGGAAGAGCGGGGGCCTTCACGTGCTCCGGCTCCTCGGCGGCACTTTGGCAGCGGGGGCCTTGACGCTCTCCAGATCAGCGGGAGCCTTCATTTGCTCTGGGTCCTTGGTGGCATTTCACCGGCGGGGGCCTTCAGTGCTGCCAAGGACCCAGAGCGCCGCCCGGTGATTACAAGTGGGTGGCACCTTTTTTTATGTCCACTGCCCCTGTTCGCTCCACCTAGCTATGCCACTGCTCTCTGGTTTGGGGAGTAGCCTGCTTTCTCTCTCTGTTTGGGTTCTTCTGTGTTATTATTTATTCTCACCAGTGCAAAGCACCATAAAGTCACATCACAATGAACGATAAACACAACACATGGGATTCGTTGGCCAGGAATCTTCCTCTCCCTTTTGGGGTGTTCAGACAGCCGTGAGAAGCATGTCATCCCACATTCCATCTTGTCAGCTGCATCACTGAACCACACTCATGGTGGGTGCCCCTACCCCTAGCACCTGGCATTAGTATCTGCAAAACTCATTTCAACAATCTTCCTCAGCTCATCTGACACACATGTCCCACAAACTCAAGTTTTCTTCCTCTGGTCATCTTGATGATATTGAGTATCACTCTAATTAGGTTGCAAAATGGGGTGATTACCTCTTTGTTAGTCAAGTGCAAGTTATAGCTAAAGCACAGCAATCGTTTTAATTAAAAGGCAGAAAGCCTTTTGTGCACAATTATTCTGAATTTGAAGAAATAAAGTAATGTTACATTGCAACCTTCCAGGAAGAGTATTTTATTTTTTTATCTAACTTCTCTGTTGTATGCTGTGAAGCATCAAACAGGACTTTATTTCTTTTTTGTTATTTCTAAAAAAAGTCTATAAAAGTCTGTTACTTTGGCATGTGCTCCACTGTTTGTTGGAGGATTTAAATACATTTGCTTTCATGGAAGTTCTCTGTCCCTGGGGACTGTAATTGTGACGAAACCCTTGTTACTTGGCAAACATGGTTGGTGCAGTGTCACAACCCTTGAGAAAAAAAATGTAAAACTTCAAGTCCAAAGCCAAATCCCCTTTCCTGGTGTAGTTTGAATTGAAATCCAAATAAGCAACCTCTGATAGAGATGCTAACAATAAACATAGCTGCAGTAAGCTGTTCATCAGAGATTCAGACTCTAGCAAACAGGCTCCCATAGGGCTGCAGGAAATCACTGGCTTACCCCGCTATTCACTCATTAGGCTCTCATTCAATTTGCTTATACCTTGCTGTTACTTTGAACTGCACTGGCTCTCTCCCTGATGCTGTGACTAGCCTTAGAACCCTCTTCAATACTGTACTGAATGCTTTTGTTTTGAAAACAGATTTGGGACTTGGAAGAACATGCTCAGACCAAATCCAGTGTTTCTTCATATAGTCTCCAAGTTCCCACATCTAGTTTCAGGCAACCTCAGCTAGACCCCATGTCAAGCTAGTGCAGGCATTGTTGAACACAAGAATAGTGGCTTTAATTTACCTCTCCTCTGCTGATTTCCTTTACAGCACCTGTACACCAACAGAAGGGGAAAATGGTCCATCAAAGACAGTGTAACTGGTACATGGGACAAAAGGGGGAGTGAGGTATTTCTCCCTCTTTATTAACTACTGTATGAAGCAACCTAGAGTAGCTACATATTCCTTTGATTCATGTGGCAGGAATGCTGGAAAATTTGGATCCAAGTTCAGATTGTGATCCATACTCAGCTCCACGCATAGGAATGGGCATATTAAGATCCAGGATTTTTGTTTGATCCACTTCTCTGAACTTGATCCAAAGCTTGCTGAGGTCAATGGAAAAACTCCCATTGTATTTACTGGCCTTTGGGTCAAATCCTTATAACCAACACTCAAAAAATAAGTTTCTCATATTTAAGAGTCTTGACATCAGCGGGCTCTGGATCAGGCCCTTAATTATGGAGAACAATTTCAAAGAACATACTAGTTACTACCTTTGCCTGTATCATCCTCCTAATATCAGCAATCACACAAATGACTTTGTAAAGTGCTTTGCAAGCCCACAAGGATGAAAGTTGATCTACAAAACGAAATTATGTTCCAAATGTCCAGCCAGAACATCATTCAGATAAAACATATGCATGACGACATGAGTATTTCATGTATTGCTTTATAAAGGTAGCTCAATTTAGCTGATGGTAATTTAAAATCAGTCCAAAAGCTTCTACACGCTTACTTGCCATTTTTACTACACCAACCGAGGCTGCAAACATACATAGACATAAATATTGTAGTAGATAAAACCTGCAGATACAGGGAAGGAATATTTCCAAAAAGATATTTATCTGTCTATAACTTAGTTACATTTGATTTCTCCCCTCCCTTTCACCCCCAAAAGGGACAAAAATGATGTTAAAACACTAGCCAGTGCTTAACTTATCTGATTAGGGTAAGTACAGTTTACCCTAGTCTGAAGGAATTAGAAATCAATTTAATAATGTCTCCTATTACAAATCTTTGCAACTAAATGTTATTTTATTTTATTTTCAGAGTGTGATCTGCTATCCTAATTAGTGGACATATGAGGTGAACAATAATTTTGTCCTTCAAGTTACTTGCTCTTGCAGATTGTAATGACAAGGTAATACTCCTGTCGGAGAGCCAAGTAACTAGTGAGACTGCAATTCCATTGTAATGCATTTGATTTGATTCACCTGTTTGAGGAGGGTACATCTGGCATATGGAGGCAATAGGTTTTATCGAAGTATGGATGAATATGAAACAGATTCAAAGCTTTCCTTGCATCACTGTTCTCATGTGTGCTTTGGAATATTTTTCTTTTACCCTGCACATTATTTTTGGTATTTATATATAATTCAATTAGAAGCTATAAACCTACTTCATCTTGACCGTTATAGTGACTAAATGCAAATAATGAAATAAAATGAGATTCAGATTTAATCTCTCTCTCTCTCTGTTGAATTTTTATCAGCACTGGCATGTATCACTGGCATGTTAGACAATTCACTGGTATATTAGAAAAAATTATGACTGTGTTTATGCATATAAGCACTTTATCTGATATTTCTTGCCATACTGATCTGGGAATCCTCACACCTAAAATTACACCTTGCTAGAAGGCAACCCCAATTCCTACCTCTGTTCAGAGTTATCCACAGTCTGTATGTATAGCTGACATTTCAAAGCAAAATACTGACTACTACTACTCAATCAGTAGGACAATGTTCTAACAGTTCATTTTAGATTAGATTAACTGGATTTGTGCTAATATTTGGTCAGAATTATACTGATTTAAAATATATCTGCACTAGGTATGGTTTTTTTTTTGGTCTCTATTCTTTATAATATTATATTCCAACCCATTTTTCCACTCTCAAAATTTGGGCCTGCATTAAGACTTTTGATTTGAGCTTTTTGAAATGTGATTTTGGCAGGTGAATGTGATACATCTAGAGAACAATGTGTTTCACATTTCAGAAAAAATACCACTGTTTCCTTCGTCATATGGTACTTTAATAGAT
Organism: Natator depressus; assembly: GCF_965152275.1. Lineage (NCBI taxonomy): Eukaryota > Metazoa > Chordata > Testudines > Cheloniidae > Natator > Natator depressus. The sequence goes on from NC_134244.1 coordinate 53,446,102, forward strand.
CTTCTGAGAAGGACAATGCACTGCATCTCGAAGGCTATAATGCTATTTCAGTTTGACATCTGTTCTAAGGTAATGGTATCCATCATTAGCAATGCCATTAGTGACCACTTTCAGTCCATTGTTCTCAGTTTTGAAGCTGGCCATATAGGTCTCATTTTAAACAGTTAGCTCCACACGTATACCCTTTTAGGCCAGTGTACTCAGAGAGAGAAAGAAAAAAGCTTTATTACCAATCATTTCAATCATCCATTTTCATGTAGAAAGTACACAATGTGGGATCCCAAATGTGAGAAAACGACAAGCTCCTTTGACTACTCATTGTTATAATATTCAGCATCCTCTAATTAAGTTGTGGAAGCAAAGGCATTAGACCTGCAAAGCATGAATTCAAAGGAAATTGTTGCAAAACGCATGCTGTTTTAAGTAAACTCAGGGTACTTTCAGCAAAAGCGTAACGTGGTTTAACTGATGCTGAAGTGTGTACTGCACTATTTAAAATAGTCACAAAAGTGTGTGGGCTTAAAACAATGTGGGTTAGGCACACACACAAGAAGGAAGGAAATGGAAAAATAAGACAAACTTTACCATTGTTTTTACAGATCATTGGTCTGATGTTTCTTAATAATCTAAGAATGATGCAATGTAGTTCTATAGTGCTTCACATAAATAAAAAAGGTCTGATTTTCAAAGGCACTAAAGTACCCTCATTGCCATTGGTTTCGCTGGGAATTATGGACGCTCAGCAGCTCTGTACATCAGGCCACTTCCATTTTCTTGCCTACATATAGATTTAGATGCCTGTCTTAAAACACCTGGGATGGGATTTTGAAAGCCACTTGGCGCTGCCTTAATTCTGCTCCTACTGAATTCAATGGGGATTTTACTGTTTGTCAATAGGAGCAGTTAGGCCAACAAGAAGTGCTATTGAAGATTCAACTCTTAATTTGAACATTTTGGACGAAGTTAATTGACTAAAGTCCAGATCCTCAAAAGGTATGTAAGTGCATAACTCCCATAGATTTTGAGGAGAGTTAGTTATCTAAATGCCTTTGCTTATCTGTGGCTAATATCTCATCTGTGGAAGATCCAGGAATAAAATGTAACTCTCCTGACTCTAAGTCCTGTGTTTTAGCTACATCATCATCCTTTCCTCCTTGACTTGACTATGTGTTGCCAAATTCTGCCTTCACTTACACTGATGCAATGCCATTGAAGTCAACTGACCAAATTCATCATTGGTATAATTCTACCAACTTTGGTGAACTTGCATAAGGAGTGAATTTAGGCTAAATGATCTGAGTGGGCTAATTCCAGTGGAAGGGAAGGTTCATCAGCTGTGATCATTTGAGAAACAAAGTTTCTGCTATTGCTCTGGATTTCCTTGCTTTTCCGAACATAAAGTCGGTCCCTTTGTTTATTTTTGTATAAATGTTTCATGTTAGTGAAAAAAGGATTTTTAAAAATCTCTTTCTGGAAGTGTACAAGTTGTTCAGCCAAATTTTAGAGAGGATGAAAGACAGATGATGTGAAATCTACAAGAATAAATGAGATATCAGCTGGAAAACATTAAGCTAACAGAATTTTTGATACTGCAGAGCCAAATCAAACACTTTGTATATTTTTATTTTGACAGAGAGAATTTGCCAGAGTTACAAAGGCTAATGAAAATAACAGAGAGGATAGCAGATAAGCCTACTTACTTCCCATAGACAGCTGGAAAATTTCTGTGTTGTTACTAAGTAAAAACAGCTGCATTAGGGCTTGAATTAAAGTTTGTATCTAACCCAAAATGGTAATGCCAACACTAAATATTACAATCTGATAACATTTGGGTATCAGCTGAGTATAATGTTCATAATAGTCTATATTGAAAGGAATTCTAGGAGAGTTTTGACATTGATTTCAGTGGGACCCAGCTTTCACCCTGAGACTATAAAATGAGAATTACTATAAAGTTATAGGTTTCAGAGTAACAGCCGTGTTAGTCTGTATTCGCAAAAAGAAAGATGGACTACAAGCCGTCAAGAACACTATCCCCGATAATGTCACGGCTAACCTGGTGCTGAACTTTGTGACTTTGTCCTCACCCATAACTATTTTACATTTGAGGACAATGTATACCTTCAAATCAGCGGCACTGCTATGGGTACCCGCATGGCCCCATAGTATGCCAACATTTTTATGGTTGACTTAGAACAACGCTTCCTCAGCTCTCATCCCCTAATGCCCCTACTCTACTTGCGCTATATTGATGACATCTTCATCATCTGGACCAATGGAAAAGAAGCCCTTGAGGAATTCCACCATGATTTCAACAATTTCCATCCCACCATCAACCTCAGCCTGGTCCAGTCCACACAAGAGATCCACTTCCTGGACACTACAGTGCTAATAAACGATGGACACATAAACACCACCCTATACCGGAAATCTACTGACCACTATTCCTACCTACATGCCTCCAGCTTTCATCCAGACCACACCACACGATCCATTGTCCACAGCCAAGCTCTGCGATACAACCGCATTTGCTCCAATCCCTCAGATAGAGACAAACACCTACAAGATCTCTATCAAGCATTCTTACAACTACAATACCCACCTGCGGAAGTGAAGAAACAGATTGACAGAGCCAGAAGAGTTCCCAGAAGTCACCTACTACAGGACAGGCCTAACAAAGAAAATAACAGAACGCCACTAGCCGTCACCTTCAGCCCCCAACTAAAACCTCTCCAACGCATTATTAAGGATCTACAACCTATCCTGAAGGATGACCCAATACTCTCACAAATCTTGGGAGACAGGCCAGTCCTTGCCTACAGACAGCCCCCCAACCTGAAGCAAATACTCACCAGCAACCACATGCCACACAACAGAACCACTAACCCAGGAACCTATCCTTGCAACAAAGCCCGTTGCCAACTGTGCCCACATATCTATTCAGGGGACACCATCACAGGGCCTAATAACATCAGCCACACTATCAGAGGCTCGTTCACCTGCACATCCACCAATGTGATATATGCCCTCATGTGCCAGCAATGCCCCTCTGCCATGTACATTGGTCAAACTGGACAGTCTCTACGTAAAAGAATAAATGGACACAAATCAGATGTCAAGAATTATAACATTCATAAACCAGTCGGAGAACACTTCAATCTCTCTGGTCACGCGATTACAGACACGAAAGTTGCGATATTACAACAGAAAAACTTCAAAACCAGACTCCAGCGAGAGACTGTTGAATTGGAATTCATTTGCAAATTGGATACTATTAACTTAGGCTTGAATAGAGACTGGGAGTGGCTAAGTCATTATGCAAGGTAACCTATTTCCCCTTGTTTTTTCCTACCCCCCCCCCCCAGACGTTCTTGTTAAACCCTGGATTTGTGCTGGAAGTGGCCCACCTTGATTATCATACACATTGTAAGGAGAGTGATCACTTTAGGTAAGCTATTACCAGCAGGAGAGTGGGGTGGGGGGAGAGAAAACCTTTTGTAGTGGTAAACACCCATTTTTTCATGGTTTGTGTGTATAAAAAGATCTTCTGTGCTTTTCACAGTATGCATCCGAGGAAGTGAGCTGTAGCTCACGAAAGCTTATGCTCAAATAAATTGGTTAGTCTCTAAGGTGCCACAAGTACTCCTTTTCTTTTTATGAAGTTATAAAACCTTTGATAAGTTTCCCTGGGTCTGCAGGGATGGGTATTTATCCATGGTAGGTGGTAATGGGCGTCTCATTCTGTTTCATCCATTCTTGAGAGCTATTATGATGTATTCTACCAATGTTTATGAAGAGCAGTATTCTCTCCGTTTATGGTTTGATTAAAATGACAGGGTCTGATCCAGAATTCACTGAAGTTTAATGGAAATCTCACTGTTGGCTTCAATTGGCTTTATATTAGGCTCACAACTAGAAAAAGTTTGAAACTGCAGTATGCAACTCAACTAGTAAAATTCAGATACCAACAAAGTGTCTACAGATATCCAGATACATTTAGTACCAGAAGAGTATGTGGGTAGAGTATTCACTGTCTTCCCAAATGACTGCTATGTGCAACACCGGATTGATTCTCTTCTCTCACAGGTTTGACACCACTGAATCTCCTTTGACTTCAGTGGGATGGCACCTGGTTTAAAGCAGTGTAAGTAAGAATCATAGAATTGTAGAATATCAGGGTTGGAAGGGACCTCAGGAGGTCATCTAGTCCAACCCCCTGCTCAAAGCAGGACCAATCCCCAATTTTTGCCCCAGACCCCTAAATGGCCCCCTCAAGGATTGAACTCACAAGCCTGGGTTTAGCAACAGACTTCAGGTTTCCTCATCATTAGTACTATTGCTGCCATAATATAAAGAAAAACACCCACAGTAAAGTGGTGGGTATAAGAAGCTATTAATGAGAAGTAAAATAATAATCCTCCTACTTTCTCTGTGCTATTTTTCATTTTCTACCTTCTGTCTTTTACTTGATTAAATCCAATCAGCTTATTAACATGACTAGTCACACACATATCGACAAAGCAAATTTTGCAAACAGGAAATACAGGAAAAGCAGTGAGGAAATTTATTCTCTGTGGCAATCTGTTGCTGCTGGAGTCAGATAGAACCACACTAGGCCACTTTGGGCCATTTTTTGTGTGTATTGTAGGGGTAAGTGTTCGTATAGGTCACATATGCATACACCTTCCAGTGTTGCTCTCTCTCTTTTTCTGGTCCAGCTGAAAGAAAGAAAGAGTGGCTATTTCAAGAGAGTATGAGGTTTCTAGATTAGTTGTACAGTCTCAAAGTTGACTGGACTAGATAATGCTACTGATATGTTTGGATACTTACTCAAATTTCTGGCTGGTTATCCAAGTTGTTCCTCTGAACTAGGGCTGATTGAGTACTGCAAAATAGTGTTTGCAAACATTTGTTTGCATTTTGAACAGCTGTTCAGTTCATGTTTTGCAGCTGCTTTTTATTTACTATTCGTGCACATCTGGACTATCATCATTCTGTTTGCATGAATGTTTGGGGAATTGCTGTAGTATATCCAAATACCTATATGCACTTGATAAAGAGATATGCATTCATGGGTAAACAAAATAATTCCTTATTTATTTTTCTCTGATTTTTGATAAATAAAACATTTCAATCAGGAATCAGAAATAGCATGTGATTCAGATTGTGCGTGCATGCACGCACACACACTCACTCATATTGAATGGTTCATGAGTGACTCATAGGCTAAAATGCATTGCATAAACTGTTCATCAGGAAATAATTGCAAATCATTAGCAATTAGGATTATATTTTTACAAATGTATTCTCTAACAGAAAAAAATGGGGCTAAATTCTTTGGATAATTATTCACATAGAGTAAGTCTAATATTTCTACGCTGAAACTTTGGAAGGGCTGCCCATCACCAACTAAACACGTTAACTTACTTGGGTCTCTTTGAAGTACTGGATATCTTCCCCAGGATTTATTGAATTGTATTTTAAATTTCTTGCCTGGGTTTATGTCCTTACTGGTGCCAGATGACAAACTCCTCTGCATATGGTAGGTACTTTGAGAATCTGTTGTCTCTTACTACTTCCTTCTTTTTTTCTATTAGAATCATCATTTTCCATCCCTAGTTTAGGCAGCTGTCGCATTTTCTGTCCTGCTTCGTAAACAGTAAGCATGAATGTGGGCGATTTTATCATAAATGTTCAGGTTCTCCCACCCAACACCTGCAATTTCCCTAGTACTTTTTAAATTTTCTTTTGACAACAGCTTTTGCACTTTCTCCAGGTTGTAGAAAGAAAGGGAACAAAAAAATAAATCTGTGATATATGACTTTTAATTTGAAATTATGCTTGATCTTTGGAGGAAACTCCTGCTATATTTAGTGTAAACTTGTCCAGGTTTCAAGGGAAAAGGTGGTAGGACTCCAGGCACTGAAAAGGAGTACCATTTGGAAACCTAAGTCAGGTTCAGTTGCTATGTAAGCTCTGAAATTTGTTTGCCTGGTCCTTGGTCTGCACAGGGGCTTTTGCTTCCATCTTGCTGTTGCAACTAACTGATTCAGATAGCAACACCTCTTTGTGTTGCCATTTTTGATGATTTTATCATGAGTCTCACAATGTTTGGTATCATCCTTTAATGATTGGCTGCTAGAATCCTGTGATTATAGGGGAATTTCAGATTTCATTTTAAGTTTCATGATTGCAAAGAAAAACTGGAGAATGTGAACCGGAAAGGCTTAAAAAAAAAAAGGCAGAAGATACATAAATGTAACCAAACATTTATTATTTTGAAGATAATAATTTTTAAGTTAATCTCCTGATTTTGGGGAACTGAAGGAGTCCTGACCCTTGATTTTTGAGTGCTTTGGGGTTAGCAATACTATCATTTCATAGGACAATTAAAGACGTACAACCATGGGCCTAGTTTGGTGGGGGGCAGGGTGCATTGCCCCCCATCTGCAAGCCTTGGACAGGCATGGAATTTCTTTCCCCCCCACACGTGGCACCGTTGGGTTGACTGGAGCTGCTCCCCCTCTCTCCAAAATATAGAAGTCAAATTATGCCTATGCATAAAATAGGATCCTGATCTGTGGAATAACTTTGAGTGAATTTGAGAGGATCTCCATATGAAGATCAGAATAGGACCTTAGGTTGAACCTTCACACTTATTGTCTCAAACTTTGAAGTTGGATTTGGGAATCCAGGGAGGCTATACCAAAAATAGTGTTTGTGTAATCTGCAAATTCCAGATATAAGGTGCTCTCTGATAAGCCTGATTCTCTAGCGGAAATAGGTCCAGGAGGCATTTACAGCTGTACAACTTCGTCAGAGTCTCTGCAGGTAAGAAATTAGAGCTACTGGTTTTCTCTTTTGTGTTAAGTAGTACTGAGGTTAAAAGTTTAATGAGGTTATTGCCAGAATCATTCTAATATAATACTCAGCTGAGAGTTTTGTCATGCTGTCCAGAAGCATGGCAATGGAGGTACCTTTATGTGCCATGAAAGAACTTGCATATACAATTAGACAGACAAATCTTGCTTGCATAGTTGTATACAGTCCTTAATTTCAGGGTTTTTTTTTAAAAAAATCAGGTCCTGAAATTACTATTAGGAGGTCCATATTTTCATAAGAAGCCCTCTCTCATACTTCTAGTTGTGAGCCTGGAATTCAGAAAGGCCTTGAATTACCAAAGGTATGAAATGTAGAACTGGTGGGTTTATTCTGTATTGGAATAATTATATAGCACTAGAGCTATAGCGGAAGAGGCAGAGAGATTATTCTTGGAGTTGAGATTCACTCTGGAGCTCAGGTACGTGAAATATCATTTGAAATAATTACTCTATTACTCTGAAAAATATATACTTGCTGAGCTTTAGATAATAATAGTAATGATAAAAATATTTTAAAATGTTAAGTATGTGCATATTTTAATACACTAATCTTCTAAGAGCCTGGTAAATTATAGGTTTTTTTACTCAGTAAAATTCAAAGTCTTCAGTTCTTTTTAAACATTCATTTGACATTTTCTCTGATCTGAAATTGTTAACACATTGTGGTGGCTTATATATTTATTATATCTGGTTACTGTATTGTAATAGCTAAGATACATTAACAAATATATTTTCAGAAGTTGTAAAGATATTGTAGAAAAAAATCTGAGTTCAAGCATTCAGTTTAGATTGGATCTGAAGAGCTAATATTCAGTGGTTTTGAGACTTATTTTCAGTAGAAAACATATCTTAGAATAAAAACAGCTGAGAGTTATCTTGGATAAAAAGTGATGCATGGTGCGATAAAACTTCAAGGGGTTGCCACAATAGTGACAATGCAAGCTAAAAGCAGCCTTATTTCAAAAAATCTAACAAGTTGCTATTATAAACTATTAATTACATATTTTTAATATTTATTTTTTCACTTCATGTGCAGCATTTGGGACGAAATTGGTTGTATGTGATGGATGCTAGAAAATATCTTACTGATCTGTTTTATCTCACCTGTTTCCAAAATAGACTATATATTAATTGCCTAAATTACATTTCTTACACTTTCCTTATTCTTAAATATAGTTTTTTCAAAACTCCTCAATATATTTCAAAAGGCTCTAACAAGATATGTTATCTTGTTATCCAGTTAGTCCTGTTTTGTTTCTGAGAAATATGAAATAGGCCAAAGAGACAGAAATACCTAATACTTTAATTTTCATCTAATGAGTGTTGGCTTTTTGTAATTAAAATGCTTGATGTTATTTTAACTAGGATAGCTTGCAAGATAAAGTTAAATTTAATGTTGACATTATTTTGCTGTCTATTCAAAGCTAATGAAATTGCTAATCAAATCCATTTCTAAACATGCTTCATTAATATTTATAATGCTATAGAGTTTAGAAAGCACATATTGTCTTCAGAAGCATGTCTACCTACAATGCACAACCATAAAACAAAGAAGAATAAAGGAATTTTGTAATTCAGGATGTCATTTAAAAAAATGTGAGGCACACTTTACATGCTTAGTGTGTTGTGTAGCCTGAAATTCAAGTTGATGAATTCAGCAACTGAGCACTGTGGAAAAAGAGAAATTCTAAGACAGTAAGTGGTCAAATGGAGAAGACTCACGGGATGAAGAGAACTGGGGAACTGTATCACACTAGACGAAGAAAACAGTTTGAGAAGCCTCAATCTGAGCACAGTAAATTTTCCAGTTTTATTCAGCAGCAAGATGCTTAAGGCTCAATCCTTCTGCTGTAGAAGGCAATGGCAAAAATCTTTCTACAGCATTAGGACAGCATTCTTCATTAGGGCACTATATCCCAGGGCTCTTACTCAGGTTGTATGCATTCTCTACTCAGGCAAACTCCCATTAAAGCCATTAGAGCAAAATGTGTGCAGATGTAAGCAGGTCCTGTTTAATTGCATTTCTGATGTAGTGGAAGAAACATTCTGTAATACTATCCCATGTGCCATAATTTGCTCACTTATATCTTGTTATTCCATTAGCTTCAGCGTGATTTCACAAGAATAAGTGAGGAGAGAATTTGGCTTCATGCTTTTATATACATGTTTTCATGCCTTTCCATTTAACCCCAGAATCTTTTAATGTTATTCAGTTTAAAGTCAAATGTGTGTGTGTGTGTGGGGGGGAATCCTCTAACTGAAAATCTCTCTTAAGAACATTTGTGTTTTAGATGATTAGTTTTTGGCCGTGCAACACTGTGCTGTGATCCCACAAACTAAGCATTGACTCATAGAAACTAGAGATGTAAAAGACCTATCATATGTCATATATTCATCTGCCCCCAATGCAGGATTATTCCTTTTAATTCATTTGCTATGACTTTATCCAGACTATTTTTAAAAACAAAAATAGCTGTCTAAATATCTTCCATTACTTGATTCACAAGATTCTTTCACAGTCTAATAGCTTCCACTCTCAGAAAGTTCGTTCTGATATCCACACTAAATTATCTCTTTCTTAATTTCATCCCATTCATCATCATCATGGCAAATCCTAAAGAGGTGTAGCCTCCCTGCAAATCAAGTGCTACCTGGATCATACTCTCTATCTGGATTCTTAAGATGGTCTGTTCATTCTATGACCATAACACAGCATTCCTTGGTAAGTACAGTTTGTAATGTATTGGTTTTCTATCCTAATAGGTTTCAGAGTAGCAACCGTGTTAGTCTGAATCTGCAAAAAGAAAAGGAGTACTTGTGGCACCTTAGAGACTAACCAATTTATTTGAGCATAAGCTTTCGTGAGCTACAGCTCACTTCATCGGATGCATGAACTGAGCTGTAGCTCATGAAAGCTGGTGCCACAAGTACTCATTTTCTTTTATCCTAATAATAATAATAATTCATCCCATTACTTCTCTTTTTATTATACTGTATCCTAAACAGTTCCTCTTTCTTGTTGATATTGAGAGTACATTTTTCAAAGAAAGTACTTATAGATGGTTATGATGCAATGTAGCTACATTATACTATACATATTTTGGTTACTTCATCTATCATTATAAATCAACTCCTCTAGCCCCACAAATAATTTTTGTTGCTTGCATTTGACTCCTCTCCATTTTATCATTATTAAAGCTGGTCAAAAAAAAAATTCTGACAAAACAGTTTTCTATTCAAAAATGTCTTTTTTCGTCAACATTGAAGGGGTTTGGAGGAAAGAGGTGATTTTGATAAAATTTTTGATGGGGGGACGGGGCGGAAGAATCAAAACATCTTGTTTCCATCGGAAAAAAATTAAAAATGTTTTGTTTCAGCTTTCTCATATTTTGAAAATCTCAAAATATTTCATATTGACTTTATCCTTCCAAATTAATTTAGTTTTGACTTGTCTATTAAAACATCAATTTTAATAATATATATTATACATAATACATGAATTACATATTTTATATATAGTATAAAAGTCAAAAGAAAGCATTTCAGAATTATCAAAATTAAACGTTTAATAGTTTCAAATTTTTGTTGCATCGGAAATTTTGGCTTTTCTTTCCAATTTGGAAATAAAATGAAATTTTGGAATTTCCCATGGACCAATATTCTACTCATTATCTTTCTGTTTTGAGATAGGTTATGATTTTTTGTTTGTTTTACACATGTACAGAGTTGATCAGTTTCTCTGCTAATATAACTCCAGTGACTTTAAAGGAGTTATACCTGATGAGAATATGGACTGATATACTCACATATCAGGCCATTATCCACACATCCCCTTTGTCTGAATTGTGTAAGGGAAATGTTTAGTGTGCCCGGTGAAGGAATGTTACAATAATATATCCATTATGGTTCAATAACTGAATCTTTATCACGTGGGGCCAATAAGAATATGTTTAAATTGCAGACTCATCACCAATGGGGCATCCCTGTTTTATGTTTATGTCCAGATAGGAAGTCAGCACTGTTGTAAAGAGACCAAGGATTAAGGCTGTGTCACAGGGATGAAGCCTAAATGGGCACAGGTTTGAAGGGACTGCAAAATAAACTAATGACAGGTGTCCAAGACTGAATGGATCATTTCAATATTGAGGTGTGTAGAGCGGGCCTCTCACATTTGTGCTGTTAGACATCTCTGTATATTGTTCAACCTCAACCTACATTGGCCTCTTCTGCTGCGATATTGCCGTGAAATATCTCCTATTACTTTCAGGTTTTATTTTAGAAAGGACCTCAGAATTTGGCCCACTGCATTTTTTAGATATGACCAAGAAGAAAAAGTGTGAGCACAGTTCAAATGCCCATATAGACAGAATTTCATTCTCAGTAAGTTTGGTGATAGTTTAGAATTTTTCATTGTTCCTATTTGTCTCTTACCTGACTATTATCTGTTTGAATCTCAGCTGTATTCACATTTTGAATATATCCAAAGTGTATGTATTTAGTGGATACACTAATTTACACTACATACGGGGGAAAACTCTGAAATTTGCAAATACCTATTCCAATCTGAAATTGCCAAATTCCTTCTTAATCTGAGTTTGTTATCTAAATTCACCTCAGCTCTAGCATTTCCTCACCCCTCATTGATTAAGTACTGTACCACTTTTGGTTAATAAAACTAGAGTTTGGCAAGGACCAGGTGACTAATTTGTTCTTCAGCCTCATTGGCTTAAAAACAGAAGGAAACTAATGATGCACTCAGTAGACACTTCTCAGTTTGCACATGTTCACCCAAGGCAGTGGACATCTGTTTATGACAGATCATGCTGAGAAATAGCCTAGATAGCGTCATCTTTCATCGTAACAAGTAGAGGAAATAATAATTAACTCTCTTGATTTATGAATTTTGTCCTTGCTTTCCTTTGAATATTTTGTCAGCTGTTATTTACTTTATGTATTAATTAGATTTTATTGATCTGTTTATTACTGTAGTTTTAAGATGTACCCATTCTCAACAGGTAATGCAATGTGTCAGAGCACATAACAATCACTTTTGAAGAGCCCTTTTCAGGGCCGACTGAAACTCATGAATATTTTTCCACACAATTTTGCTCTAACATTTTCACTTTGGCTCTCACTCTTCTTCCACTTTTGTGAAATTTAAAGGCCCCCAACGTTCCACAAATTGGCTTGTAGAATTCACTCATTTTTTAGTTTCACAAATGTGAAATTTCTTTGGCCATTCTAGCTGGTGGAGACCTAATAGGGAGGGATAAAGCAAAATACTGTGAGTTCTATAGTTGTGAACTGTTTGTTGAAGTAAAAGCAGCCACTCTGAACACATTTCAAACCTGCATTTTGAACTCGGGAAGACACTTCAAGATGCTAGGGAACCCTCACTGATATTTTCTTGATGATTTCCTGACCAGCCCCACTACCCCTCTTAGAAATGAGCAAACAATTGTCAACAAACAACATATCTAGAGAATCCTGCCTGATCCAGTTCATGAATTATCCATGATAAGATTGCAGTTTTCATGAATTTGTTCAGTATATGAGGTGTTATTTTGGTGAAGGTATTTCAGACTATGAGTGACTCATGAACTGTTTACTGCTAGCATGCCTTTGAATACATGATGTCAGATCTGTGTGACTGGTCACCTGAGCAATGAGGTATTGTTTCTATTCCTTGAAGGGATAGAATAATCTTTATAAACTACTCATTTCTGAAGGGATTTTTTCTTTCCTCATCACAAAAGAAACTTTGGTGATTAAAGTAATTATAGCAATGGGACCCAATTCACCTTCTATGATCACTGTTATGAACCAGACTTCATTCTCATGAGTGTTCATAAAAATGAATAAAAGGGGGCGCGAGTATGTTCAAAATCCCTAAAATGTTCACAATTTTTTTTGTATTAGTTTCCTAGGTTGAGCCCTTCCTAAACTGTCTGCAGCTTCCCTCATTTCTATGAGATCTTCCTTAGGAATAAACAGTACATGACTTTAATGGATAGTGGAAAGATGAACAAAACCAGACATCTCTATCATAAACATATTTGTGGTGAATGTGTAAAAGGAAAATTACTTTTCAGTATAAAATGTTAAATACAACTAAACTGAGGTGCATAATTTGTTTTGATATGCTTTAATAACCTGAATATGGTTAAGTAGTAGAAGATACTTTGTATGCAAAACATCACACATAGTGTTCACTGAGGATTTGACTCTACACAAGTGCTGCAGCTCAATTATTTCAATAGAAAACCGACTAAGGTATCAACAGTTATTTACTAAACTTAATTCAAGAGCCAGAATTTATTATTGATTTCCTGTCTGCTTTTTTGGAATTAGTGAAAGTACAACTTTCAATCTATTTACTCCAAAGTGTCTTTGGTTAATTGCTATGAAATTTCACAATAACTGAAATTGATAACACCAACTGAAATACCTATGGAAGCCTGGTCTACTTGTAGATGGACATAATGAAGGAAACTCATAGAATTAGGTCTATATGTTCATAGTGAAAGTACTATGGATGAAATCTTGGCCACATTCAATTTAATGGCAAATCTCCCATTGTCGTCAATAGGTCCAGGATTTCACCTCTTGTTTGCTTATGTTTGTGTCACAATTCATCTTTTTGTTCACTCTTCCTTATATTGGCAATAAAAATGTATAGTGTAACTAAACATCTTTAAACAAAACCAACAAACAGACCCTACTTTCATTAACAAAAATATTTTACATTTCCCACATTCTGACAAAATTCTCTTTGGAGAACTGAGCAAGTTTAGAAAGATCAAGGATGTTGACACACGGGAAAGGGTTCTCAGCTAAATACATGGTACATTGCATTTATACTGTAAAAAGGACAAAACATCTTACTCCTAACTCTAGCTATGTGGCTATTTTCTTTAAAAAACAGTGATAGACAGATATCAAACCTATTTTTATTTTAAATATTAGGATTTGCATCATTAAATTTATCAGATTACAAACGTGGATTACACTTTGCCACACATTAATTGTCATAGTTTTACTTCTGGTAACGAGATCTCTCAGATGTATTTAGCCAATAATGACAGATGGGAAGGTGGTGGTTAGGGGCTTCCCTTAGTTTCACAATCATAGTAAAAATGTTAAAAAGTAGTTTACAGTGAATTTATACACACACATTTAATTGGGCATTGGCAACAAGCCAATAAACATTTGAGCAAAAGGCCATGTGTAGATGTCTTCTCTCTCACCACCCTCCACTCATACATAGAAGCAGAACCATACTTAACATAATTTTGATTTTACTGGGCAAGTTTAGAAAGATCAATGACGTTGACACATGGGAAAGAGGCAGACTGACAAAACCCTTGCAATGGAGTGTTTTTAAATTGAAACATAGGATTTTTATGCTGGACTGAATTCTGCTAACAAGCACTTATGACAGCTATGTAACCCACTATGCCAATACACTTTTGTCTTGTGATGACTGTGTCTAAAAGAGATATGAACATTATTCTGTGTTCTTATATTTGCCTATGCCCTGCTCAGTGAGGGGTGGTATACAGATAGATCTATTAGTTTCACAGCCTATTTCTTTTGCCTTTTCTCCATGTGGAAAAGACATTGTACACCCTGTGGTTGACCAGTCGGGGTTAAGCCCCATTGGCATGTTGTTACCTAACTGTGGGCAAAGGTGTGCTTAATAATTATGTGTTAAGGAATTGCCTTCACAGAGAGCGCCTGCAGGCAGCTCTTAGCTTTTAGTGCTACACCATGGAATCCTTTCTGTGTGATTGGTGCAATGTAATTATTCAATGGGCATCAATCTGGAAAGCACTGATACGTAGTACCACTGAACTTAATGAGTATACTCATGTGTGTAAGTGTAAAGGGGCTAGGCCGGGGCTCGACCCTCTCTAGGGCAGCAGAGAGCCAGGGCGGCAGAGAGCCACACCGGCTCGCTACACACAGTTGACTTTGGAGGAATTTGTCCAACCACCAGAGACTCCCTTGGCAGCCCTTGCGGTAACTGGAACGAGCACCATAGGCCCAGGCCCCGAGTCAGGGCAGGGCACTAAACAGTCAGTAGCTCAGGCCCTCAGGCAGGGGCTGAGCAAATAGCCCAATGTTAGCAGGCCAGGCTGAGCAACACAGCATGTGTGAATTAGCCCAGGCCTCCAAGGACCTGGAAGAGGGGAAGACGGCCACCCACGAGTTGAGTGGCAGGGGGGACGCAGGCCCACCCACTCTACTGCGTCCCAGCCCGGGGCCCTAGCAGCGGCAAACGACCCGCTGCTGGGTCAGTGGGGATCCTGGCCGCAACACTCTGACTTGGGTTCTGGCAGTGCTGCAGCCAGACTAGGGTCGGCTGCCCCCGGGCTACTTCCTAACTCCCCTCCTTCTGGTACCTGGGTCACGGCGGTGTTCTCCAGGGAGTCCAGCACCATGGGTTCCTCGGGGCAGTGGACAAGCGGCAGGCCTGGTAACTCCTCTGGATCGCTGGCACAGGGCAGGTCCGGCCAGTGGATCTGGGGTGCGGGGTTTTCCCAGTCGCGGGCTAGGCTGGCTATGTCTGGCCTCCCCGACGGCTGGTCCTCTAGTGAGCTCTGAGGGCCCGCCTTTATACTTCTGGGTCACGCCTTTCTACTTCTGGGTCGCCACCTGTCCCTCTGAGGGGTGAGCTCAGAGCTTCCTGGCTCCGCCCACTCTGGTGTCTGGAGGGGCTCGACCCTCTCCGGGGCAGCGGGGAGCCATACCGCCTCGCTACAGTAAGTATTTACAGAAGCCTTAAATACTACAAACGAAACAGAATAATACAGTGAAACATTAAGGAAGCAGAAGAGCGATGTGTGTTAGCTAAAATGTTTCCAGGGTATTGAGGAAAATGATACAAATTTACTAGGGCTGTCAAGCGATTTAAAAAAAATAATCGCAATTAATCGCTCTGTTAAGCAATAATAGAATACCATTTATTTAAATGGTTTTGGATGTTTTCTACATTTTCAAATATATTGATTTGAATTACAACACAGGATACAAAGTGTACAGTGCTCACTTTATATTTATTTTTATTACAAGTATTTGCACTGTAAAAAAACAAAAGAAATCGTATTTTTCAAATCACCTAATACAAGAACTGTAGTGCAATCTGTTTATCATGAACATTGAACTTACAAATGTAGAAAAATACTGCATTCAAAAATAAAATAATGTAAAATTTTTCAGTCCTACTTCTTGTTTTCAGTCAGTCACTCAGACAAATAAGTTTGTTTACATTTGCAGGAGATTATGCTGTCCACTTCTTGTTTACAATGTCACCTGAAAGTGAGAACAAGTGTTCTCATGGCACTGTTGTAGTCGGCGTCGCAAGATATTTATGTGCCAGATGCATTAATGATTCACATGTCCCTTCATGCTTCAACCACCATTCCAGGGGACATGCATCCATGCTGATGACGGGTTCTGCTTGATAAAAATCCAAAACAGTGCAGACAGACACATGTTCATTTTTATTATCTGAGTCAGACGCCACCAGCAGAAGGTTGATTTTCCTTTTTGGTGTTTCGGGTTCTGTAGTTTCCACATCAGAGTGTTACTCTTTTAAGACTTCTGAAAGCATGCTCCACACCTCGTCCCTCTCAGATTTTGGAAGGCACTTCAGATTCTTAAACCTTGCATCGAGTGCTGTAGCTATCTTTAAAAATCTCACATTGGTACCTTCTTTGTGTTTTGTCAAATCTGCCGTGAAAGTGTTCTTAAAATGAACAACATGTGCTGGGTCATCATCCGAGATTGCTATAACATGAAATATGTGGCAGAATGCAGGTAAAACAGAGCAGGGGACATACAATTCTCCCCCAAAGAGTTCAGTCACAAATTTAATTAACACATTTTTTTAATGAGCGTCATCAGCATGAAAGCATATCCTCTGGAATGGTGGCCGAAGCTTGAAGGGGCATACGAATGTTTAGCATATCTGGCACATAAATACCTTGCAATGCTGGCTACAAAAGTGCCATTGAAATGCCTGTTCTCACTTTCTGGTGACACTATAAACAAGAAGAGGGCAGTATTATCTCCTGTAAACGTAAACAAATTTGTTTGTCTTAGCGATTGGCTGAACAAGAAGTAGGGACTGAGTGGACTTGTAGGCTCTGAAGTTTTACATTGTTTTGTTTTTGAGTGCAGTTATGTAATAAAAAAAAATCTACATTTGTAAGTTGCACTTTTACGATAAAAGATTGCACTATAGTACTTGAATAAAGTGAATTGAAAAATACATTTTTTGTTTATCATTTTTACAGTGCAAATATTTATAATCAAACATATACACTTTGATTTCAATTACAACATAGAATACAATATATATGAAAATGTAGAAAAACATTCAAAATATGTAATACATTTAAATTAGTATTCTATTGTTTAAAGGTGCGATTAAAACTGCGATTAATCACGATTAATTTTTGAGTTAATTGTGTGAGTTAACTGCAATTAATTGACAGCCCTAAAATTTACTAAGCTTTTATAGCATAAATCCCAAATACAGTTTCTGAACTTAAGAGCAAAGATATGTGAACATAATGATAAATGTATTAAATGGTTTGCTTGTCAGCTCAGGAAAGAAGAGACTCATTCCAGAAAGTAGATGAGAGTATAAAAACCTACCAATATTCCAAGGATTTTAAAGATTTTTGTGGCAGATAGACTAGAACTTGAAAAAGATCTTGAAAATATGAGTTTATCATGCCTTTCAGATGCTAAATATTCCATGTGAGACACAGATATTGAGAACAAAAACTCCTTCTAGCATCAACAGCTTTGAAAGAAACAAAACTACCCAGGACTGGATGGTTTGAAATAGAGAATTTTTTAAAACCTTAAATGAAAAAAAAAATTCCACGCCTGATTTAGGATTTCAAGTTGTTGTTAAATGGTGGGTCTCCAACTAAGTATTTTAATTGTTCAGCTTTTTCTAAATGCAAGGAAATACAGATAGGATTGCAAATCACAATGTCCAATTTCACTTCTTAATCATGTTTATATACATTTTGTTAAAGACGTTGAAAAATGAAGAATGTAACATTACATCAGATCCATCCAGATGAAACAGTTTCTCTTTTAGGTATTTAGGCATTCTGTTAAATCATGGTTCTCGGGTAAATGAAAAGAACTCTGAGTTGGCCAGACATGGACTTCAATGGGAGCAGAGTCAGGCCCAGGTTAAGAGATTCTGAAAATCCCAGGCCTCAGGTGCTAGGTCCAAATCCTGCAAACACTCACATACATAAATAACTTTCCTCACACAAATAGAACAATTTTGTTCAAGATGGGAACTCTTTACAAAATATGTAGTTTATTGTGTTTGGCTTGAACATAAACTTTTGTAAAATTTGGTCGATAACCAATAACATGATTTTAACGTCTAGCTTGAGGAGGTCTATGCTTGAAGGAGTGATTGCTAATCAGGTGGCACACCCGGATGAGAGATCTTAGCATATTGTCAGGTGTATTTTCACTTAATACCAATATATAACCACGCTCCCTTAGACCTCCTGACATATGCATGTGCACAACTTTACTCGCATGAGTAGTCCTACTGAATTCAACGAGACCACTCAGTAAAGTTCATAGATTCCAAGGCCAAAAGGGTCCACTGTGGTTATTTAATATGCCCTCCTGCATAACACAGGCCATAGAAATTCCCCCCCAAAAGTTCTGTTTCACAGTTACATATGTGCATACATTTCTGTATGACCGGGACCTTAATTTGAAGTGGATAGATCCTCTGATGGTAAAAAACAAACAAACAAACAAACCCTGATAATAAATAAAAATGGGATGTATGAAAATATGTAATGTTTCCCTTTTCCCTGATTTGTATGTGGGCACAGTAGCTACAGGCCTAGTGGATGTTTCTTCCATAAAGTAAGACAACATTGCCCTGGCTCATTCCATTTTATTTCTCTGCTGTTCCAGGACCTTCACAAAAGAGAACTTGAGCTTGCAAATACCTGTACATTTCTCCGCTGGCTCTGGCTCAGGAGTTTTGCTTTTTCTCTGGCATGTCATGGAATCATAGAAACATAGGTCTGGAGGGGACCTTGAGATGTCAAATCGAGCCCCTGCGCTGAGGCAAGACTAAGTAAACATGGACCATCCGTAACATGTATTTGTCCAACTTGTTCTTAAAAGCATCTAATGATAGAAATTCTACAAGCTCCCTTGGAAGCCTATTACCTATGCTTATAGTTAGAACGTTTTTCCTAATATTTCACCTAAATCCCTTGCTGTAGATTAAACCCATTACTTCTTGACCTGCCGTCAGTGGCCGTGGAGAACAATTGATTAGTGTCTTCAAAATAACAGCCCTTAACATATTTGAAGACTGTATCAGGTCCTCCCCTTTGTCTTCTTTTCTTAAGACTAAATAGGACCTGGTTTCTTTTTAACTTTGTCAAGTTTTCTAAACCTTTTATCATTTTTGTTGCTCTCCTCTGGACTCTCCCCAGTTTGTCCACATCTTTCCTAAAGTGTGGTATACAGAACTGGACACTGTACTCCAGCTGAGGCCTCACCAGTGCCAAACAGAGTGGAACAATTACCTGCCACATCTTACATGCAACACTCCTGTTAATATACCCCAGAATAATATTAGCTTTTTTCTCAACTGTATCATGTTTTTGACTCCTATTCAACTTCTGATCCAGTGTAACTCCAAGATCATTTTCAATAGTACTACCTATCCAGATATTCCCCATTTTATAGTTATGCATTTGACTTTTCCTTCCTAAGTGAAGTACTTAGCACTTATCTTTACTGAAGTTTGTCTTGTTGATTTCAGACCAATTCTCCAATTTGTCAAGGTCATTTTGAATTTTAATCCTGTCCTCCAGAGTGCTCCCAGCTCCTCCCATCTTGGTGTCATCTGAAGATTTTATAGGCATACTCTCCTCACTCTTATCCAAGTCATTAAAAGAGATATTGAATAGTACCATACCCAGGATGACCCCTGTGGTACCCCACTAAATACATCCTCCCAGTTTGACAGTGAACCATTTACAACTATGTTTTGAGTATGTTTTTTCAAGCAGTTTGCACCCATCTTATAGTACTTTCACCTAAATCACATTTCCCTAGTTTTCTTATGAGAATGCCATGTGGAACTGTATCAAAAGCTTTACTAAAATCTATCGCTTCTCCTACATCACTAGGCCAGTAACCCTGTCAAAGAAGGAAATTAGGTTGGTTCAGCATGATTTGTTCCTTATAACCCTATCATTCTCTAGGTGCCTACAAACTGATTGTTTAATAATTTATTCCAGTATCTTTGCAAGTATTGGTGGTAGGGTGACTGGTCTATAATTCCCTAGGTCTTATTTGTTACCCTTATTAAAGATAGGTACTATATTTGCTCTTCTCCAGTCCTCTGAGACAATACCTGTCCTCCATGAGTTCTAAAATATAATGGTTCCAAAATTGCTTCAGCTATTTCATGAAGTAACCTAAGATAAAATTTATCAGCTCCCATAGACATGAATACATTTAAATAATCTTTAATTTGTTCTTTCCTATTTTGGCTTGCATTCCTTCCTCCTTGTTGTTAATATTAATTGTGTTGAATATCTGGTCACCATTAACCTTTTTAGTGAAGGCTGAAGCAAAATAGGCATTAAACCCATCAGCCTTCTTGTTGTCATCAGTTATTAGCTCTCCTTCCCCTCCAAGTAGAGGACTTACACTTTCCTTTATATCGCTCTTGCTCCTAATGTATTTAAAGAACCTCTTCTTATTCCCTTTTATGTCCTGTGCTAAGTATAACTTATTTTGTGCCTTAGTTAGTTTCATTTTGTTCCTACATGCCTGTGCTATTCTTTTGTACTCTTCCTTAGCAATTGGTCCATGTTTCCACTTTTTGTAGGATTCCTCTTCGATTTGCAGGTCATTAAAGAGCTCCTGATGGAGCCATATCAGCCTCTTACTATTCTTCCTATCTTTCCTTTCCTATCCTTATCCTTTGTGATAGTTTGCTGTTGTGTCTTCAATATTGTCTCCTGGAGAAACTGCCAGCTCTCCTGAACTCTTTTTCCCTTAGATTTTCTTCCCAGGGGAACTTACCTGCCAGTTCTCTGCATTTGTTAAAGTCTGATTTCTGCTGCTCTCACACCTTACTTTCCTTAAAGCTATCATTTCATGATCATTTTCACACAAATTGCTACCAATTCCACAGAATCAAGTCTAAAATGACTGCCACCCTGGGTATTTCTGCCACTTTCTGAAACAAAAAGGTGTTCCCAATACATTCTAAGAATTTATTAAACATTTTGTGTTTTGCTATGTTACTTTTCCAAAAGATATCTGGGTAATTAAAGTCCCCCATTACTACTAGGTCTTGTGTTTTAGATACTTATTATGTGTTCTAGTAATACCTTATCCACCCTCTCTTCCTGATTTGGTGGTCTAAAGTAGACCCCTACCACCATGTCATCCCTACTTCGCCCACATCCCCTTTGTCTACCCAGAGACTTTCAACTGCTCTATCCTCTCCTTCTGGATCTCAGAACAATGATTATATTCTTGATGTATAGTGCAGTAGCTCTTCCCTTTTCATCCGGTCTTTGCTGGCCTCTATACCAATGTTCCAGTCAATCTGTGATGCCAATTAAGTCTTCCCTCACTAATTTTCTTCTTGTCGCTCCTATGACCCTATTGTAATATCCCATGTCCGCCACCACATCTAGCTCTTTGTTAAGGTCACCTTTTTCATGCTTACCTCCAGGCTTTGGTCACCTGCCCCCTTTGAATGTAATCTAAAGCCCTCCTCACTAGGCAGGTAATTTGGTATGTGAAGATGCTCTTCCCATTCTAGATGAGGTGCCCCATCTCTTCCGAGCAGACCTCTTTCCTAGGACAGCATCCCACAGTCCAGGAAGCCAAACCCTCCTGTTGACACCAGCTGCGCAGCCACTCAGTCATTTCTAGGATGCACACGCCCTTGCCTGAGCCCTGACCCTCAACCAGGAGGATGGACGAGAACAGAGAGTATGTGCCCTCACTCCTTCACCCTCTGGACCTTCCTGTCAGAGACGATGTCAGATGTTTTATCCAGCCTCAGCCCTTATTTTAATGGGTGATGTAGATTTGTCCAAAGAAGTTTTGGACAAGCTCCAGCCTATTATTTTGGCACCCCATGTCCCTGTTTATCCGTACTTTGAACAGGAAATAACAGATATTTCAGATTTTGTGGTGTAGTAATATTTCTATATTTGCTGTTATATTAATCACATAAGCTCTGACTTCTGAGATGCCAAGAACCTACTAGATGATGAGTACCTTTGACTGCAATTGACTTGAAAGGAATTTCAGTGTCTCCAGCACCTGGCAGAAGGCTGGTTTAGAACCTCATAGGACTGTCTCTGTACTGATCATATCTGCTGAAAGTCTTTTCCAGTCTCATTTAAACCAAAGCCACTTTTTTTCCAAAACTCACTAGCTCTCTCAGAGTTTACCTTTTGTCTTATTGCCAAGTCCAATTTTTACTATAATCCTTTTACCATTTGCAGTGCCTCTTGAAAGACTCCCCCCCCCACACAGTGCTCTATTTAAATTTACATCATCCCTCATATCCCCCAATATTAGAATTTTTGGCTCCGTAAGAATGTCATAGGCCAGGGGGTCATCTTTAATTTATTTCCTATTTTCCCCAGATGGAATGAACATTAGCACATGGCCTTAACGTGTAGTATTCTTTCCACTTCCCTTCACATAATCTCATTGTGTGTTTCAGTTTTCTTCAGTTTGGCCAATGTACAATAAGCCCTAAAATGATAGCCTGCTGCATATATATATATATATATATATATGTTTAACCTTTAATCTTGCTTTGATTTACTTCATATTTTGCACTATCCCTTTCAGTTACTGTGATGTCCCTATAGTAACCCCCCTGTATTTTCCACTGCATGCATCTGATGAAGTGAGCTGTAGCTCACGAAAGCTTATGCTCAAATAAATTGGTTAGTCTCTAAGGTGCCACAAGTACTCCTTTTCTTTTTGGGGATACAGACTAACATGGCTGCTATTCTGCTCCCTGCTACAAGCTTTCTTCAGTTAGAACCTGATGCTGTAGGATACAGAATGACTTCTGGCTCTTGGAACCTTGCAGAAATTAGCTTAAACCTGCTGCATATGTTATATATCAATAGAGGGACACAATATATACCGTATCAAGATGAAAAATCTATTTTGTATAATACCTAAAAGATCTAGCAGTGAGGAATATGAGAGATGACTGTACTTATCTTGCAATTGTCATTCGTGTGGAACTCAGTTTGTCCCCATTTGGCTGTGGATCAATGGATAAATCCAGCTTGTCACTGGTGCCATTGACTTCCTTGCTCCCCTATTGATGGAGGAAAGGGGAGTAATTGGCAACACCCCTTTACAGAGAGCAGATTATGGGTCCTTTACCTATCCAGCAAGGCCAACTTAATTTTGAACCCTGTTTTACAAGCTGGGTTGTCTGAAATGGTTACATTCACTAAAGAATTAGTTAAATTGGAGTAGTTTGGACATAGTGCTGTTCAAATATTCCTAGCATACCCATGTCAGGAGCTGAGGGTAGTGGTATTATTCATTATTAGTATTATTATTATTCCTGCTATTACTGCACTGACTGTTCAGTTTTGGCAGAGAAAGAAGATTAGTTTAACACGGTGCAGTCTTCAGTTTATTTCTCAGCAATTTTACAGTGATATTGTGGCTATAATCCAGATACCAGTTTAGGAGAAGAGGAAAAATGCACTCTTCCGTCCTCTTCTCCCCCCCCCGCCCCCCAACTATTATTATATTACCAAAGTCATGACTGAGATCCAGTAATGTGTGAGGCTTATCCAGCTGTTTCTTGATTTAGTCTGCCAGGTTCCTTCCTTCATGCAACTCTATATATTTATTACTTTGTCTGGATCTGTTCTATATGTCTATGACTTTTTCTTTCCTGCCTTCCCTTTCTTGGCATATTTATTTAATGCTATTTTATCATCTTCCTGATGTTTATCCTCCAAATTTCCTTTCCTGCTCTCATTATTCTTACATCACATTTTTATAGCAGGTTGACATACTGGTTATAAATACGTTTTTTTTTGGGGGGGGGAAGGGTGTCCTTTTTTTTCTGTTTGTGAATAACCATCCTTGATTTCCACGAACATATTCATTCTTTATTCACAACATAAGCCATGTGAACAAATTTCAGCCTATGGATTACTTTAATTCAGTGAGAATTAAGCATATGTTGAAGAGCTCTGCTGAATAGGAATGGATTAAACACATGTAGAAAGTTAATTGTGTGTTTAATTGCTTTTATGTTGAGTGGGCTCCAGGTTTAGCATTTCTGCTCTGCAATGTGTCAGTAAAGCACAGAGAGAACATTTCTAGTGGTGTCACAGAGGGCCCACTAACAGAAAAGTCTTCATCCAGCAATACAGCTCACCAAACTGTAGCAAAATCTGCACAGTGCCCTATACACTTCTATTAAAATCTAAAGCACATTTAAAAAAAAAACAAAAAACCGTACCAACCAAACTCAACAGATGTACATTAGTCAACAGCAGGAGGCCTGAATGCACATTAGAATTCAAAAGTTCATTTGAAACCAGACAGAATAAATTATACTCAATTAATTATTCTGTTTTACTAAACATCAATAATTACTAAATATATATTTTAGATTAACTTTTATTATATACTTATATCATCTCTCCTGCCTCTCTCACACGTTCTCTGGAATTGGAAAACATCAAGCGTTTATATCACTCAAACAGCAAGTGAAAGCTCTTTACTATTAAAGAGACAGGCAAGGGAGCCCTTATATACATACATTACCAAAAACTGAAATACATACGAAGATACAGAATTAGCAGTTGCAAGATCTGGTTGGAAGAATTTTGTATATTCAAAGTGTTTGGAAGTTTGAGAAACAACACTTATTTGCAAATGTAGGTTATACAGCACAAGTGTTTCATGGACTAATCAGGATGGAGATCTGTCTGTGTGTGCATGTGCGTTCACACACACACTCTTTAAAATCCTCTCCCCTGCGTCAATAGAACATAAGAACATCCCTACTGGGTCAGACCAAAGGTTCATCTACCCCAGTATCCTGTCTTCCGACAGTGGCCAGTGTCAGGTGCCCCCGAGGTAATGAACAGAACAGGTAATCATCAAGTGCTCCATCCTCTGTCGCTCATTCCCAGCTACAGGCAAACAGAGGCTAGGGACACCGTCCCTGCCCATCCTAGCTAATAGCAGCAAGCCCTTTCATTATTTGTGGATAAAGAGGAGAAGAAAGGAGTTGTATTGGTTTCTTTGGATTGACTGGGACAAGGAGAGAGATTATTTATAGGATGGAGGCTGTATTCCTTTGGAAAATTAGGCTATCCCTGAGTCTCTCTCTTGTCTCTGGTGTACATGTGAGCGATCTGAGCAGTTAACAAGGGTTAGTTTGGGACTAATTAAAATTCTTCCTTATTGGCTCAATTCAACCCTCATTAAAGTCAATCAAAAGACTCAGTGGAAGTTGGAACTGGCCCTATAACAGGAAGCCTTCTTCAACTCCTTATGCCATTTCTTCGTAGGCCCAGTTCTCAGCTCCCTGAATAATAAAAAGGTAATCGGTATGACATTCCAGTCGAAACTATACCTATATATCTATAGCTACACACACACACACACACACTTAAAGAGACAATTTATCATCACATGGTGAGGGGAAGAATTCATGACAGCATGGAAAGCAGAGAGGCAGTATGACTGGCTAATTATACTGAACCCAAGGATTTATGGGAAATCCTGGCTTCAACATTCCAGTTCTCAAGGAATCAGTGCAGGGTGCCTGATTCTCTCAATAATGTCCTGCTCTGCATTCGTCACGGGAAGCATAGTTATTATATGACAGTGCTAATCCCTTGGTCCACAGCTGTGCATTATGTACTCTAAAAACAATAGACACCATGGAACCTTTGATGCTGCAAAGAGCATTAAGACATGCAATATTTTCTGCCATAAAATACATGGAATTTGGTATAGAAGTTAACACCCTTAGAGTGGTTGCTTGCCAACTCCCCTCCCTCCCCATATGCACGTGCATCCCCCCAGAAATGGACCAAGGCACCAACTGCATATTTTTCACATGAATGGGGGGCTGCCAGTGACTCAGATGATAGGGAATTTTGCTTCTCAACTGCTTCCCACACCTATCTGCAGTTTTAGATTTAAAAGGGAAAAAGGAACACATTGTTTGTGTAACACTGACAGGCCCCAGTCTTTGGCAGGTGGGATCAAACCTGGGACCTCTGGAGCTTAGTGCATGAGCCTCTACTGCATGAGCTAAAGGCCATACAACTGTTAGCTAAGGTAGAGCAGACTCATTCACCTCTCTAAGTGGTCTTGGTGCCACTAGACGGGACAGAACACCCAGGAGGCATGTGGGTTACACTTGTTCATCGGTTTGATATAACAAATATCAGAAAATTCACAGATTGAAGCAGTAAGAAGTTGAAGAACAGGGTTACGTGGTGACGTTGTTTTTCCAGCTCGGCACATGATGTTACCTTTGCCCACCAACAGAATATCTCATATGAACAGTCTATTAACTCAGCCTAGGAGGAAAGTATTTTTAGTTGCCATCCCGCTTGTCAAGAGGCATTGCAGTTCTCACAATGCATTTAATGAATTCTCCAGTTGCTGCACATTCAATTTCCATCCTCTGTGTTTAAGCTGCCATGATTCTGCCACCATCATCCAGGGAAACATTTTGCTACAAAAACTCTAATGAGGAAAAAGTGCTGTCTTTTAGTAGGGTGATGTTTAATTAACAATAATTAATTAGCCAAATCCTGGAAAATCATTCTCTTACCATTTATGAGACAACAGCTCAGAATGGAAAAATGTTGACGACAGCTGGATATTTTTCTCAGTTAAAAACTAAACACATTTGGAGCATACTAAAAACAAACAAACAAAAAAGAAATGTGCTATTGCTTAATAAAGAGTAAATATTTTCACTCATGTAAAAATGACTTTTTGATCCTAAGCTGCTCCCAATTCTAATATTTTTAGAATAGCTATACTCATAGAAGTGAGAGGTGGACAGGACCTATATTAAGTACCCTCCAGTCCCTGGAAATTCAGGTTTCCTTCTAACTGTATATTTGTAGTTCCTGACCCAGTTTAATATTATGAACTTGCCTGAAATGTATGATGCTCACAAATGGTAAAGATGAAGCATGAATGCTTTATAGTTTTTATTTTTCCTCACTTCTGTTTACTGCTTTTAACTTTCCACAACATAAAACTGGGAATAAATCCTCAAGTTGAATCTTTGCCTCTGATTTTTTTATATTTCTTTTAGCTCTGTAGTTGAGTACTAACCAAACTAAAATTCAACATATTGTAAATTAAGATAAAACTGTAGTAAAAAACGTGACATGTCTGGAACGGTAAGAAGTAGTGATCAAGGATGTTAACTACAGTTTAACATGTCTTTTAATAACTTAATATACAAGGGCTACAAAGAATTATATATGGACTCTATTCATGCCACATTGTTTGTTGCATGGATTCTGGTAAATCAGATTATTTAGTTGCCCTTGGGTGGGCTTGATACATTAGTATCTGTTTCCAGGTGGAATCTCACTTGAACCACTCTACTGTGCAGGAAGACAATGGGCTACGTGGTGGTCCAGTCTTATTACACCACATGTGGGCTTAAATACACACACACACGCACACACACACACACAGCCTCCCCAGGTTGTTGCTTCAGGTGCTAGGAGAAGAGCAAGCTCTGCATAGTCACTGTTGCTCCATGCAGGTGATACGGGAGTAGCTGAACCATTGACTGAGGTGGGGAAGACGTGTTACTGGTAAGAAGCAGGAACAAATTACTTCCCTCAGAAGCAAGTGGGGAACAGCGAGGCTCTGGATTCCTCCTGGGGAGACAGAGCTGTGTGCTATCCTTGCATTTGCCTATGCTAAAGACTAAATCTAGCTCTATATAAGAGATTCAAGTTATCATCACCCTGTGATTGTACCAGGTTGTTCTGTCTGTTTTTATCCCCTTGATGTGAATTATATATTCCATTCTCTTCACTTGGAGAAGGAGCAAGCAAAAGCTGGGCGTATAGGGTTTTCTTTCTTCCATAAATTAAGGAGAGTTCATTTATTTTGAAAGATAATATATTAGTTTCCAGTTCGCCAAAGCTCAAGCCTAAAAGATCTAGAGAAGATCCTTCCTTACATATTGAAAGGGCATACACAGTGCAACGGTCATAAGGAAAGATCGAGTGTCTTTATGGTGGGCAAAACTATTAGTGGATTTACAAGACTGAACAAACAAACACACCAAACCAAAAAAGCACTGCAAATAGCCTGGGTACTAGGGATTTTAAATATAAAGCTAAATATATATATAATATTCCCAGTTGTGGACTCTGGTATGTTAATGACACATGCCTTCTAGAAGATAAATGCAGAATCAGTTATGAAAAGGACTCAGCTAAACAGATTAAAATACAAAGGGAAAATGTATATACATTGTGATCCAGCTGCCATGGAGAAATTATTGTCCATGGCACAGCAACGGTAATCTGAAGACTCTGGGCCAGACATTTTAAATCACATCACACTTGTTGCCTCAAAATTGATTCCCCCCACACCTCGCAAAAGAAGTAGAATGTAGCTTCAAGTGTGCGTGCCTACACTTAACAACTTAAAGCCTTGATCTGTAAACATTTATGAACATGCCTAACTTGCAGTGTGCATCTGGTCCATTGAAGTTGATGGAACTACTCACATACTGAAATTGACAGTTTATTCTGTGGCAGCATTGGGGCCTATATCTGTACTTTAGATTTAAAAGTGGCACTTCATTCTTCCACTAACATCAATGGGAGCCCTCAATAACTTAGAAACCTCCCCTCCCAAAATCATTTTAAAGGCACAGTAAAACTATATTACACACTTAAACATGTTTCTCTCTTTAAAACTTATCAATTGTTTAAACAGGATTCTCTATAAGGTAACGTGTGGCCTGATTCAAATCGCACTGAAATCTATGGGGATTTCCACTGTCTTCAATGATTTTGGATCAGGGTCACAGAGAAGGCATCCCATTATTGTTACTCTTTTGACAGTTTTTTCATAAATGTACATTTAAAAAAATTTCTAGACTAATCATCCATTATTTAGTTTAATGACGGATTATTTGGGTTATTTCTGTGAAAACCCTTTGCTTTTCTAATAAACCCAGTAAAAATAGTCAGCTATGCTGCAAAAGGTGTGTCTTCAGCTCAAACAATTTTAACACGTGGAGTAGTCTCAGTCTGAAATCCGAATGTTTTTCATATTTTGCTCTAATACAACATTATCCAGTGGCTCTTTAAAAAAAACAGAAATGAATCTTTATCTGAAAAATAGTGAGATTTTCAAATGTTCAGTGAGGCTCACAAATGAGTTTTTGAAATTATTAATTAATAACATTGTTGTTGATGTATCACCTTTCATCCTGAAGGAAGTATTCTACTATTTGATATGTAAACTACAATTTATTCACAAACAAAAACCATCCATTAAAGAGATTTAAGATTTAAAATGTTTTTCTCAATGGCACTTTAAACCAATATTGAACTTTCTTGGGAAAATAATTTATATCTTCTAAAAAATCCAACCACTGAAATAAACAATTAAAAAAAATCTAGCCATTTCCCCACTGACAGAAAGAGAGTATAAGTTGGGCCTGTTCTGTTCCTGTAACTACAGAGGGAAGTCTTTTTAACTTAGCTTATTGTGAAGTGTAAGATTAGAAGGGTCTAAACATCTAATTTAAAAAAAAATTTCAAAAACTTTGTTCTCTTTGCTAAATAAATATATTTGTTTTAAGAATGTTATTCATCACTGGATAGCACTGGTCACAGACTCCTAAAGGGAAGAAACTCTTGAACCTGCATGGTAATAAGTGGTTGGCATAGACTAGTGTTGTACACAGATCCCAATCTGAGGCCTGGTCTACACTGGGGGTGGGGTGGGGGGCAATAACGTAGCTGAAGTCGACTTACTTAGATCTACTCACTGCGGTGTCTTCACTGTGGTAAGTCAACAGCTGATGCTCCCCCATTGACTCCGCTTGCGCCTATCGCTCCGGTGGAGTACAGGAGTCGACAGGAAAGCGCTCAGCGGTTGATTTATCGCATCTAGACTAGATGCGATAAATTGACCCCTGCTGGATAGATCGCTGGCTGTCGATCCAGCAGGTAATGTAGACAAGAATGGGAGAACTGTGAAATTCCACTGCAAGATATTAAGCCTGACATGTCAGGGGCTGCACTCAGAGAGATCAGAAAGGGTATACAGAGCAAGCAGCCTTGTAACCATAATACCTGAGTTAAATGTGTCTATGTAACTAGGGGTAATATTTCTTAAATCGTGAGAGTGCCATGGGATCTTTAATGACCTAAAGTAGCCACACTGACCTTGATTTATATCCCTCTTGGAGCTGGAACCTTCAGCAGCAGTGGGCTGGGGCAGGGGCTTCTCTACAAACTACTGGACTAAGCTGCCCTTTCTTAGCTTCTGAGATCTACTGAGACTCACATCACAGGGGTGCAGTGGATATAAATACAAGAAATTGAGTATGAGTACCTAACGAAATTAAAACATTTTCATTATGATACTAAAGATCATGATATAAAAATGCAGTACGGTAGAAAGTCACTACAGGATATACTTTATAACTGGAGTATATTCTGGAGTCTAATCTAAATTCTTTTTATACCTATAGTAAATGACAATTTTAAAATTTAAATTTGAGAATTGATTTTCTTAAGTCTGTTTTGTAAATTCCAAAATGTTTCCTTCCTTCTGGCCCAATAAACCGAGAGAAGTAGTAATGATCTTGATTGTCACTAAATAATTTGCTCCAATTTCATACTTAATGTAAACTAGTTGAAATGAATGGAGTATGCCATGCCATGCCATGCCATTTGGTTGTTTGTTTTACTCTGACCCACAGATCTAGGCAATTTTATTAAATACCCTTTTTAAGATTGAGATTCAGACACCATATTTAACCTGATACTTAATGGTAAATTAATTGCTATCCATTTCTGGGCAAAAAACTGCAATGGAATTAGCACCCTAACATCCCTATTCTTGCTTTCCATATAATCAATGTTCTAAAGTCAGAATCCAAGTTCATTGCTTTTTTAATGAATCATAAGTCACCCATCTCTAATTCAGTCTTTTCAGAGATAGAAGTATTAACCTGCTTCTTCTGAATTACCAGTCACTAAGTAACTGAATATCATTTAGGAACTACATCTCTTGAGCCCATCAAAGTGTTCAAAATCCCTTTGATGGTGTCGTCTCTTTAGCCCACACCTTATTAGCAAAGTTTTCAGTGGGCATAAAGTCTGCTATCATAATGTCAAATGCATTAGCCCACTGCTACGTTCTTAACCAGTTAATTACATTGGCTTAAGGCAACCTCTGGGTTCTATCAGAGCTAAATTTAGTAAACTTTGTGATGTGAATATATTTTACTTTTGTTCTGTTTCTCTGACTAACTCTGACTGCTCTCTTAACTGAAACTTTCCATCCTTCTCTCTGCCTTTGATCTAAGGCTGTCAGAATTTCACTTCATTTACATTTCAGACCTACTGATTAAAACCATGTCCTTTGGGTTATGAAGTATTGTTGGATGACAAGAACTAAGACGCTCTAACTTCTTCATTCTATTGTATTACCGCAAGAATCTTATAAACACTTTTTTATCCTGCTGCTGTTTGCAGGACTGTTTTGGGAAGATGATTTCTTGCTGCAAAAGTACTGACAACCTTTCCGGTTTTAGGACAATAAATATGTCCAGTTCTTGGAATATCATTATAATTAAATATATTCTTAGGGTTGAATATGTCCTGCCAACTGCTGGGAGTGCTATTCTTTTTCAAATGTTCTTCTGTATGTAGAACAGCACATGTCTTTGTGAAGGCCTGTGTGCAGTATGACACATTCATGGATGCTTTAATTCAGAAAGAGGCAGCTCTCTGCAGCTGCTAGAAACAATCTCTTTCCTTCTGAGTAAAACCGGCCAGTGAAAATAGTTTTTATTTATTTATTTTTCCTGATGATGAGGCTTGTTGGCTGAGTATACTGTCACTTGATAGCCTCTTGAAATTCTGGTTGAAGCCCAGACTTTCCTTTCCTCTTGTGGAGTTCAGTTAAGCTCTTATCAAACTTATCTAATGTCTCTTTAATTCACTTCTGGATCATGACACTGGCTAAAACACAAGTGGCTTTATTGTTTTTGGTTTCTTCTTGTAATGGAACAAGAGTTTTCCACAAGAGTCTTACAGTTTCTCTGGCTTTGACAACAGATGCATCTAAGTGATAAGCACCAAGATGGGAAAAATACATAGCTGCAGTTGTTCTGGCAGCTCAATTGTAGAGGCAGGTGGTTGAGTAGCATTTAATGGAATTGCTTAAAAAAGCTTTTGCTGCCATTACCTATATGCTATGCATTGTGATTTTGCTTTTAAACTATTACACCTTTTTGGAGTTCACTGAGACCTATGATACATAAATCCTATTTTCCTTCTGCTCTATCTCACTTTTAGGGCTATTGTTGCCAGTAAAACTACATATTCTCTTTTTTGACTTTCATGAAAATCTGATCAAGGGTAAAAGTTTCCTGAAGCAAAATGAAAATCAGACATCCCCAGTATTATTATTTGGTGGTTCTCCTGTTTTCTTGGATTGATCAATGTTTTTTTGTTTGTTTTTTTTAAATTCCTTAATAGTTTTGCTATCTTCTTACTAGTATTTTTGTAGTCTAAGTGCTAATATCCAACATGATGCAATAGAAATTTGATTTTCACTTTGGTCTTAGGGAACAAGTATTGTAGTTGTATCAGGTATATTAGAAACATTTCTATTTGTATTTTTTCACTTTTACACTCCAGACAAGGAGGAGGAGAATTATGGAACTTTTATTGGTTTATTACGTTTCTGCTGTTTTGGATGTGCTGGCCAATATTTAGAGAGATAATTAAGGCTCTCCAGAATACACAGAAATAGGCGCAGGAATAAGGAAATGAGTATGATTTACTTAATTTCATAATCTTAGTTATTATTTGCATTAAAGTCAACAAATCTTTCCTATGTCATTGTCTTTGGGAGTGCCTTTTCCATTTAAATGTTGGACACTGATTACAGATTTTTTTTCCTGCTCATTTTATAAGTGAAATTAGTTACTTAAATTCCTTCTTGTATTTATTTGTCCTGAGCCAAGTAAAAGAAAATGAACTTAAATGGAAGTTTTCAGTACTCGAGGGATAAATTCACTTAAGCTCTCCCCAGAGCCAGAATGGCTCCTGGTTTAGGCTCAATCCATTTAAAATGGAACAGCTACTGATCAGTAAAGAAAAACTGACAAAG
Organism: Natator depressus; assembly: GCF_965152275.1. Classification (NCBI taxonomy): domain Eukaryota; kingdom Metazoa; phylum Chordata; order Testudines; family Cheloniidae; genus Natator; species Natator depressus. The sequence goes on from NC_134244.1 coordinate 53,479,467, forward strand.
ATAAAGAGCCAGATCATAGGCTCTGGTCAGGTTAAAGCTGGAGGATCTGCCCCCCTGGGATTTCTTTGATATAGAGGGACAGATGGTGTAGAGCTGCTGTAGGGTTCCTACTTAACCCCCGTGATAGGGGATGGAGCTGAGGAAAAGGAGTATGGGATGGGCATCTCTATGTCCCTGTGATTCCTGGCTGCTAGCAATCAGTTGAGAAGCCTTGAGACTGTTTTAATTTACACCAGAGATCAGCCCAAACCCTAGCAGGCTCCAGAATTGGGGGAGTGTAATAGTAGTTTAAAAGACACATTTGTCCTCTCCACGTGCCCGCCCCCCTCCACTTCTATCAGTCTTGGACTAAGCACAGCTCAGCTGGACCAGGGTATCTGACACTGCAGATGCTCCTTCAGTAGCAATACAGTATTGTCACAGTGATTCTCAGTCCCAGGAGTGTGGATCCCCAGATAGCAGCAGTTGCCAGAAGTTTACAATCATGTCTCTTATACTTGATGCAGAAAACAATGATGCAGTAAATAATAATTATGGCTATATCACAACACCACTAAACATTTGACAAGGGGGTAAGTGCACTTTTTCTAAGGCAATGGACATAGAACGCAAACATATACATTAAGCACACGATTTTCTAAAGTGTGTGTATACAACTAATTGTGCATAGATTGATGTTTAATTTGTGAACACAGTTACCATTATTGCATGCTCAAGTTACCAGTTATTGTGCCAACAAGGTGTGGAAATTTGGTGCATTGGTATAGTTATGCTGTTTTAAAATTCAGGCTCCAAATAGGTTATTTTGTTCCTAAAATACTCTGCAGTGAAACCAAGGATTGAATATGCTTGAAGGCTACCCACTCACTCTTCCCTAGCAATATAGGTGTCCTAGAACTACAGTATATATGGTGAGGAAGATGGCACTGCCCTCTCCGTGTGATTACTCATTATGCGGCTCAGTAAAAGACAGTGTTATGAATCCAACACCTTTTTTGAATGTTAACTTCATATTAAAATACACTTTAAAAAGTCTTATTTAATACCCCTTAATTATCATTAGGAACTATTGTTGGGTTTCAATTATTAGAATAGGCATTTAATAGGATAGATGATTCATTAGCTGTATGGCTGCAAAATAGTAAATTTATTCTCAGTGAATTACAGTACATGAAAGTTGTGGAGTACAGTATGGCATTGAGAAACTTTATTCATTGGAATTTATATTACATGAGTCTGAAATAAATATTTCTCCATTAGGAGCTTGCATTGTATCTTAGTATATACAAACCTTCAGAGAAAGGATATTGATTCCGGCATATTGCCAGTCAATTTCATTCAAAGTAGGCGCACCATTTATTTAAAATGATGTTTTATACCCATCCATGCACAATGCAGTTAATACACTAAAATCATGTTACTCACCTTCACTTCCGACCCTTGCCATGCTTTTCTAAGCTATCATTTCAAAAGGACAACTATTAAAATCCAGGGGAAGTTACTTGTGACCACTTATTTGGCAAAACAACATCTGAAATGCTATCAGTTGAAAAGGGTAATGGACCCATAAGGCTAACTGAAGAAATCCTTTGGTTCCCACTTCTTTTCTGAGGAATGAATTCCTGCAGCTGTTAAAGCTTTACAAGTTTTATTTTTTCTTTAAAATAGTGATTTTTAGCAGGTAATTGTATCAGGTACCAGATGAACAGTAAAAGACTAAAGTCCTCAGGTAGTCTCAGTGAAAACGTTATTAGTGATAGACCATGGTCACATAGGCTTTTCCAAACAGAAACATAGCTTTTATAGTTTTAAAGGTACTTGCAAGGAATTAGTATTCACCACCATGCTTTATTCCCTATATCTGAGAAAAATACCCACTTTTCTTTTTGAATTCCTAAAACTTCCTTTTACTGTCATTTCAAAAGCCAATTTCCACATTAATGAGGCTAAAAAAAGACATTTTAAAACTATAGAAAAGCTTCAGAATGAACTCAAACAATTTTTTCCATAGTCTCAGCTGTATTTTTGTCAGATACAGTGACCATAGGCAGAACATTCAAAGTTAAGGATGACATTCCTGCCATATTTGGACGTGTTACATGTTGCTACTGATTCCAGAAAATATGGAGAGACCACCAGACAATGGTCTGAGACATACATTGATTCAATGGAACAAGATCTTTAACTTGGAATTTCCTTACTTTATTGGCATGTGTCAAAATTTACATTACTTACATGGAAGTTTGTGTGTCTTTGCTTTTAATAGCAACATCTGATGAACCTGAAGGTCTTTTATTCTTCAACAAATGGGATAGGTGGGATATGTAAAATGTACAAATATGCTTGCTTGTTTGCTGTTCTTTATGTAATCCCATGAGATTGTATTTATCTTATTTTCTTGTTTGGTCTTTTGTGTTCAAGAACAAATTGTCTTACTTATTAGAACAGCTATAATGATGAAGGAATAATGTCACCACATATCTACATTGTTTGGTGTAAAACTATGGGATTTAAAAATAAGATTTGAACTTCAGGCAAGTCGCAATGAAAATTAATGGAAAACCTATTTTGAAGATGCTGTTGTAAAGGTTATGGACATAAAACTACATATTAGCATTTGAGAACATGTATAAGCATTTTAATGAGACTTGAATTTTGAAAATTAGCAAAAGTCAGGTTCCATTGTATTGTTACCTACATTTTTTTAGTTCTTAGTTTTCAGTTGGAATTCTGTCTTTATTAAGACTCTGTGGTTTTAACATAACACAGTCTCAACCAGGAAAATAAATAAAATGATAAAAATCTATATACTGACTCTAGCACTGGAATCCTAGCACAGGGATTATAATCCTATAATCCTAGACCGTGACAAAATATTAAAAATGGAACTTGAAATAGGCTTTACAAATGAACAGTAGTACAAGAGCTAGCATTTATTTACAAATACAGGAATACAATTGTATTTCCATATAAGATTATATCACCTTCACTTTTCTGCAGGGGATTTGAAAATGCCACCCTCTCTAGCCCATTCAATTAACCACACAGCTTGCCCTGATCTCTGCTCTGTGGGTTAGAAACATAACCCTATTAGGCTAGGTACTCAGCTCTTCAGTCTACTGATTAGAGAAGTTTGGAATTTTGCTTTTGCACTCAGCAAAGGTTGCTCCCAATCTAAGTTTAACCTCTTCCTCATTCATTCTCCTCAAGAGAGCTCCTAAAAACTGCATTTTACGTTTCCTCGGTAACAGGCAGGATAATGTTTTATAGCACCTGTCCCTTTAATTCTATAAAAGTTATTAAGGACATTCCAAATAAAATGAATGATACCACAATGGGAAACTGAAAAAAACAAAACAAAACAAAAACAGTATTAATGGCTGCATTCAGCCAATCTTGTGTAGGCACATACTAATGGATTTGTCCCATGGCAATGTGTAAATACCTCACTAATAAAATTCAATACGAAACATGATTAATATGAAATGGAAACACATCTAATAGTTTGGTGAACTCCTGATAGCTAGATAAAGGTTAACATAACAGTTACACTTCTCTTCTTTCTGCACAAATAAATAATACATGTTCAATAGAAAGTTGTGCCAGGTGAAAGTCTAGGATGAGCAAAGCTAGGACTTCTAAAATCTGTCTTAGCAAAACCTTTAACTAGTCAAGAGTGTTTTACAGGTGAAAGGACAATGGAACAAATGGGAACAAAGAGGACAGTTTCCATCTCTGTGTTTATGAAGATCTTCATATTATTAATTATTATGTTATAGTATTATGATAGGGTCCAGAGACTCCAGTCAGGATCAGGTGGTGCACAAATATATGTCTTAAAAAAGAGAGAATCTAATCCTGCTAACTTCAAAATCCAAATTAGAGTCCTTATTTATTGCAATGGTTTACTTTGTGACTACTTCATTCACTTGAAAATGAACTAGATCAGGGTAACAAGGATTCGTGACCTGATATCAGAGACAGCTGATGGTAGAAGATGGAAATTGCTTTGCTGCAAGTGAAGGAGGTCATGGTCTATCATTCTGAGAGTTCTGAGAACTAGAAAGGTATTTATAGCTTCCATGGCTATCTGAAAATTGTATAAATGTGTTTAATATTAATGTTCTTACCCTACCTTTAGCATTCGTGGGAGTGCTTAATAGCAGAAGTCAGCTTCCCTGCCTCCCTAATGAAACATGGTCTTGTTAAATGTTCTGTAAAACTAAAAGGTTTTTTTCCCCTTCCATTGCATTCCTGCAGTCAGAACACAGAACACAGCAAAGCTCAGAGAACTGAACAAACCTCATCTGACACTAATTCTCTGAGATTCTTTTTTTAAAATCAAGCAAACAAAAACACCCCACCTGAATACAAACATGGGTGTCTCCATAGTTCTATCAGGATGCCTATACTGAGGTTCAAAGGGATTAGTTTACTACTAATTAGTTTGAATGTTAAAGGCTAAATTATTTGTCGGTGCAAATGAGTGCAGGTTCAAGTTTTCATTCAGAATATTCTAAAGATTTAGGCCCTGATCCTGAAATGAGATGCAAACAGGCAGATGCCTGTGCTTGCACAGAGCCCTAATGAGGTCAATCAGTTACACACATTACTGCAGGACTGAGGCCTTAAATATTGCAAGAAAATTGATGCAGATTAAAGAAATCTTCACATTTCCATTTATTTACAATATAAACATAAACTTGAAAAAGTATTTTAGGAAACAAAGCCCTGAGATTTTTGCCAGGTGAAAAAAACCTGATCATCATTAAAAAGGTTCTTGTTAAAGCAGACTCTTCTTTTCCAAGAGGCGTCAATGGCTACTATTCAATTTGTGCCAATGACATATTATTTAAATGCTCAGACATCTATGCGCGAATCTGAATTTCTGCAGGATTTAATCTTTTTTTCCACATTCATATTTCATGGTGTGGCCCATGGTATATTCAACTTTGCACAATCAACAACAATTTCTCCTCATTACTGTCCCAGTTCTCCTGGCCCATATTATTCTTTAACTTCAAAAATTACATTACCTTCCTTTCAATGCCATTCTTAACCACGAAGACAGAATGCGTCAAACTGATTAATGCTGGGATACTCACCTCAGAAATGAGTTATTTCCCCCAAATACATCAATACAGCATGTATGCTCCCAAAGAAGTTAGAAAGGAAAATTATGTGAGTTTGATTTAACTGCTCTCCAGTCTACGCGCATACCCTCCTTTTCTTGATCCTGCATTTTTCCCATTGAAGACAACAGATTATACAAGAAACACAGGATCAAATTATTTTGGGGTATTGTACACAGATTACACTGGCACGGTAAATCTTATGATGTAGTCAAACGCTCTTATACAAATACAAAGGATATTCAAATTACAGTGGTGATTCTTCTTACAAAAATGGGTTTATAAATTGTCCCTAACTTCCATGATACCCACAGGTGGAATTTACTGATCAAACACCAAATACAAATGATTTACAGGTTACAAAAATATATTGGTGGGCACACTGCAGGTGGAGTGCTAAAAGTGCATTATTTTCAATGAGCATGATTCTGAAAAGCGCGGAGCACTCTGAAAACTCAAGGGGAATATTCATGTGCTTAATGTGAAGCATGTGATTAAGTGCCTTGCTGACTTGTGGCCATAATTACATATGCTGTGGTGGTAGCCATTTGATAAAGAAGCTTTTATCACACCATCTGCACTTTGTTCACTAATCCATGTCACCTGGGACTTTCTAATATTCCAAAGCTCAGAGCAGCTTCAAATACACCTTACGCCCTCCTGTTGATTATTATTCTTTGTATTACAGTAGCAGCTAGAGGGACTAACCAAGATCAAGCCTCCATGTGCTAGCATGTGTATTACAAATACATCTGCTGCAACTCTACCCTTGCGCCTCTCGTCTGGTCATTCACATTCACACTTCTGTTGATTTACACCCCATTCATTTATTCCTGTATTGTAGATATATCCTTTCATTTTCAAATGGAACATAGTAAATGAAAAGGTTTAGTCTAAATTTGATTGAAGTTTCCTGATTTTGACCCTAATCTGTGCACAAATGGAAAGTAATATCTGCAGTCAGTATTGATTTCTATTGCTGTCCAGTAAACATTTTGTAAAGATTACTATTTCTTGGTCTCCTGTACTATACTTTTCAAAGTTGGGTATAAGATCAGTGTTTTGTACTGTGTGGATGACTACAGATGTGCTAGTTAATGACTGATATTCTTGCTTATCACCGATATACCGGAAGGCTATTGTTCTTCCCTTCACTCGGTTATTAATGACCTTATTAGGAATGCAAATCAATGTCCACTATGTAAAATGAAAAAACCCAGAAATCAATGCATGTCCTGTTGTGCATGGTTTAGATTCAGATTTTCTCAAAGTGCCACAAGTTCAAACCAAAACCTGAATATTAAATTAACTTTAGTTGGTTAGTATACTTATATTTTATAAATCTCCAATGTAATTTTATATTTTAATTTATCATTTTAATGGTAGAGTAGTAAGAGTTGTTTTATACAATAAACTCAAACAGTACACTAAAAATAAAACAAATAAACCACCAAAATAAAGAAACACATGTAAATCACTGATTATGCTAGTAAAAAACTCAGTCCTGGTACTGCTTATTAAATACATTGCATTCATTTCCTATTCCAAATGGGAAAACCAGTTGTTTTAGAGTTCAATACATTCTAAATCTAGGTTTGTTTTATACATTTAGAAATCAGGATCAGAATCACTAGTCTCTTCAAATGTTTGCTTTACTTCCTCCTATAATTTTTGTTATTTACATAGGCTCTTAGTGATCTTCAAAATTATAAGTAAAACAGTGGGGGCCTATTTCATGTCCTGTAAATGACAGTCCATTTTTGATAGTTTGAAGTCATGTGATGATAGTATAGTAATAAAGGTAACCATGGAGCTTACTGACATGATCTCTGCAGCTAAACTAATGGCTAAATTCTAGATCTCATTTATTTAAAGTTGCTCAGCTAACAGCCGTTTTGATAACCCCTCCAATCCTTCAACTCTTAACATCAAGTCTACCCAGTGGAAATCAATCTCCCTGCACTTGAGATAGAATATGAGTTACTTACCATCTCAATGTCTGATTATACCATTCACCACGGTATTTGGATCAGAAATATGTAAATTAGTGAGAATACAATAAGAAAAGACCTGAATCTTTTCCTAAAACTCTAACCAAATGAAACAACTATCTTCTGAGTTTCAAAAAGGCATACATAACATCTTGCACAATATTATTCATTTTCACATGCCTCCCCACTTCTTGGTCAAGGCTGGGACTAGAGAAAGAAGTGCCAAAATATCATGTGAAGGGCTGTTTTTATCACCTCAGCTGAAAGTAAGAATCCGAAAATATAACAGATTGAGATAGTTAGGATAAGATTCAAAAAAATGCCCCCCAGTGTAGTCTGCTACTATGTGACTGGTTTCAGGTTTGCCCATTGTAAATGTGAACTCTTGTAACATGGAACAATTCAGAACTATCGTTATCTAACATTTGTTGGTCCTGCAATGGTAACATTAGAACACTCATATATCTGCTTTGTGAATACGCTGCTTTCCATAAGTTCTAGACTGAAACCGAATAATGTTTTTGCATGTCTGGAGCACCTGGTGGTTGTGGTGCTACTGTTGGCTGGGTGCAGTCCTGCACTCTATCTGCCCTCGGTGCCCCCTGTCAGCTGTTGCCATCATCAGATGGTTTTTCAGCGGTTCAGCCCTCCGGCTAAGTCATATACCGTCTAAATTGGATGAATGGGTGAACCCCTTCCAGGATGACAAACGTCGAACAAGGACCATCACCATGCCCTTGTTATCTGTAGCCCTTTCTCTGGGCTCAGTTCTCAGCCCCTTCTGTACTAGCTCTAAATATGTCCCTGCCCTGTTAGGGAGCACTGCCCTCAGGGTTTTCTCCCTGGAGAGCCTTTGCCCTCAGCAGTTCTCTGGTGTCCCAGCTCTCCAGCCAGGTTATTCTTTAACTTCAGTCCCATTTCGGGGTAATAAATTCCAGCAAATGATTGGCCCTCTCCAGGGTCTTCAGCCCGTCTCTGGGCCTGTATAAATCCCAGCCCTTTGCTTGGGCTCCAAAACTGAACTTTTCCTCTTCTCGGGGCTTTGGCCACTTCACCAGTGACTGGTAAGGGGACGCAGGCCTGCCCACTACTCCGGGTCCCAACTCAGGCCCCCTAAAAACAGCAGCTACTGCTTCCATTAGTAGTTGCTGCGGCTGCATTCCCTGGGCTGCTTCCCATATAGCCACTTTCTCTTCACTGTTAACAAAGGTCTAAAGTTCTCAACTCCCCTTCTTCCTCACTGAATCCCAGTGCCTCCAGAAACCATCTTCTGGCTCTCCCTTGAGAAGCAGTGACAAAAGAACACCCTATCTTGCTCCTCTGGTCCCAGCCAGGAACTGAGCTGCTCAGGTCCTGCAGCTCCTTTTAACTGAGCTTGCTGGGCACTGATTGGTTGCTTTCCTGGAGCCTTTTTAGGCAGGCCTGGAGGACCCACCTTCACTGCTCCTTTTCTGGAGCAGGGTGTGGTAGGACCAAGAGGCCTCCAACAGAAGACCTCAAAGGGCCTGGTACACCTCATCACACATAGAGGGTTGACAACCCTGTAGGATTGTCCTGGAGTCTCCAGGAATTAATGATTAATCTTTAATTAAAGATTATGTCATGTGATAAAACCTCCAGGAATACATCCAACCAAAACTGGCAACTCTAATCACACACCTTTAGAGAGACCATACATCCATTTCATTTGGGACACCTGAAATATACCATCTTTTCATTTCTCCAGTGAAAAGGGGTATTTTTTTAAATAACTTCAAAATAGTTGCCAACCCTCTATGTGTGATGAGATGTACCAGGCCCTTTGAGGTCTTCTGTTGGAGGCCTCTTGGCCCTACCACAAAAGGAACAGTGAAGGTGGGTCCTCCAGGCCTGCCTAAAAAGGCTGCAGGAAAGCAACCAATCAGTGCCCAGCAAGCTCAGTTAAAAGGAGCTGCAGGACATGAGTAAAAGAGTAAAAGACCTATTGCTATATTCATACAAATGTATCTTTCTGTTACACCCTCATCACACGGAAAACATGTGATTTGCACTAACTATTGCTCAAGGCCAAAGCTTGTCCTAAATTGTCAGGCAACAGCGTTGCAATATAAATACAATGAGTCAGTGACCCAAATTGGGAGAAGGAGGTGGAGAGCAAGGATGTGTACCTTGGGGTCTTTTTATCCCTCCTTTTCCTCCTCTCTTTCATCACCAGAATTATTCCCAGAAGAGAAGGGAGGGATGAAGGAGTACAGAGAAAGAAGCCACACTCCGCCTTTCTTTGATATGCTCTGGTGTTCTATGCAGAGCTTGCCCAACACAAGGTTACAAAGGACGTCTATGACAGAGGAATAGAACGCATGTGACTGAATTTGGGTTCTATGTTTTTCCCACCAGATCATCCTTCTTGTGCCATGTACATATAGGGTTCGATCTGTGGCCTCTCAGGTAGAAATATTCCATTTTCTTTTGCACTGGTAATACTAAAAGCCCCTATATTACCAGTCAAAACAAACACCTCAGTGAAGATCCTGGCATATATTTTATTAACATCTGAAAAAGGATCAATCATTATATCCAGTTGGGAAGACATTTTATAACCATCCTTGACCTTTACTGAAAAGTAAGGCTAATATTTAAACATGAAAGAGTAGCTGCAGACAAGAACAGAAAGACGGAAACCTTCAAATGAACATGCAAAGTATTTTCTTATATTAGTGAGTTCACAGCAACAGCGCCTTTAGCATAATTTTGAGATGACAATTTGAGTGGTTTCCCAATATTTTTATTTTTATTTTTCCCACACACAGCTTCTTACTTCTCTTCTTCTTGTTTACTTTTCCTATAGTTGGTTATGTGCCAATGAAATTTTACCACTAATCTTTCACCTGTGGCAAATTTATTGTACATTGGTGATTGGTTTTGCTTGTGTATTTTCTATTTTTATTGGGTTCTTTTAATCAACATAAACATCTGAAAATATAAAGATGTTCTTTCTAATAATATAGAAAAAATTTCATTAGTTGCCACTGGGCATTTGGAGCCTGAGTGGACTATCATTTAAAACTAGTGCAATTCCATTGACTTAGTGAAGCTACTCCTAATACCTAATAGTGCGAGAGGAAAAATCAGACCCTTTGTCTGTAATCTCAGTTCCTCTGATTTAACATTCAGGGTAGATACATAAATTGTTTAATGTATTGTAACACAACCCCTTTATTTCATTGACTATAAAGCCCATGAAATACAGAAGTTCACGGGCTATGAAATTAAGGCTCAGAAAAGTGCCATGAAATGTGTAATTATCTGTCACGGTGGCCTTCAAAACATCCCCAGGGTGAACAGAACTGGGGTATTTTGTCAATTTCAAATGAAATCAAAAGTCTTCACAGATCGTGTTGTTAGCACATAAGGATGAAAAGATACATAAAATACAAACTGCAGAAGTCTTTGAATTTTGCAAAACAACCAACTGCTCATAAAATAAAACCATGTAACTAGTTTATGAGAAAAGTAGCTCTCTCAGAGCTTTATAATGGCTGAATGCCAATGACTCCATAAACAATAGGCTTAATTAAAGAGAATTACTGCTACCAAACATCTGATAATGGATACTTGTCACTTCCAGCACTCCTGAATTTTCTCCCCAAAACCAAATGAGATTATTGCTTGGAAGATATGAATGAATCATACAGTGAACTGTAATATGACCCCCTCACAGAACACAGATTTATTATCAGAGTGCACTCAAAAGGAGGGGAGTCGGGGGAGTCATTTGCTGAGATTTAAGCTTATTTCATGCCACCCAGCCATCTAATTTTAGGGGTTGGGTTTTTTTTTTGCATGCTACCATTCAATTACAAGTTGGACAAAAACTAGTGAAGTGGTATTTTAATGACTTCAGCTTCTGAACACAATTTCTTTCTTTCTTATCCTCAACTCACTTGCATGTTCTTATAACTCCCTCTGCCTTAACTGTCAACTGAATATTTCCCTGAAGACATAACCGTCTGGAAGCTCATCTTCTTTTATCTATCACTATAGAGCTGTCTGTCAGCATCTGTCTTCACACTTTGCCTGTTTCTAAATTTCTTTTAAAAATATGGTCTAGCCAAACTTCTCTGGCATTGTGTTCCTCTCTTAACATTTCACCTGATGCTGTGCTGTCTTGCATCAAGGAAATTTGCAATTCAGCCAATAGCAGTAGATGAATGTTCCATGGATGTTTCATGGATTTTTAAAATAAAGTTTCCATCTTTCTTCATAGTTTCACAGCTTTACATTCAGGTTCATTTAATTATGTTATACTATTGATAAAAGCTTTGTTGCACAATTTGTATTATATCTGACTGGTAGTAGTCAAAAGGCCGTTCAGCTCAGTTCAAGTGAAGAGCTTTTTCCAGTTAAAAATGACCTATTTCTTTGACTGAAGGGGCTCAATAAAACACTTCTAATCATATTGGTGAAATCCTCAAAACACTCCTCAAACCCTGGTGATCAGACTTTAGTCTTCATTTCTCAGTAGGGTTCAGACAGAGATAAAATCCACACTCCTTCCAACCCCATTACAAGCTATAGTGTATGGTCTACATTTTATTTAGCGTATCTAAATGTCTGTAAGTGTTTATTGTGTTTATTACACTAGGGGACAGAAACTATAGTGGTTCCCTGATTATCACTTTCTAGCAACAGGTGAAAATTGTGTGTGTGCGCGCACACACGTGCATGTAAGATCTCTCAGCAGCTTCTGATACCAGCACAAGGCTGTTGAGCTTTGCCAATATATCTTCTGTATTGAGAGGACTACTGGGTAGGTCCTGTAAATCCATACAGCATGTCCTGTCAAAAAATTTGTGCAGCATCTCCTTATAACAATTGACCTTCAGACCATCTGATGGGAAGAATGGACATAGTATTGAAAATGCTACATAGAAGGAATACGTTGCCACCTGCATCTTATTCTTGTTAGTACAGCCCTAATGTCATGTCCCACACTATACTTCACCAAAAAGCAAGATACCTCTTTCTCATTCCAAGCTACATCCAAGACCAAGATAGCAGCCTCACATGTATGTTGGTTTATAAATATCCACATACCTACCATTCCAAGATCCTTCTTCCGTTGCCAGATGACAACTGCCAATTGGTGAACAATCTTTTTTGAAAAAGGTCAGCAGATTAACCAGCTACTTACAGCAACAGTGAAGGATTTGAATACCATGCTAGCTATACTATTATCTGACAAATGCTCTGTAACTAGTCAACACTACACAGAAGCCAGTTTGGGCGTGTGTGCTGTATGTTACCTAGCATTCTGCTCCACAGGCTGTTATAATAAATGCATTGTAGAATTGTTGCTGTTTCACTCTTTTTAAGTTTGTAACCTATTTTTGTTTTGATTTTAAGACTGCTCCGTGTAAAAGGGAGGCTTCAGGCCCAGGGCTGCCCCCTCTAAACCCTGCATTCCTAAGGGATGAGTCAGCAACCACGCTGACCCTTTTGCAGCAGTTTTCATCTTCCCCCCAGCCATAAAGCACCGTTCCCTTCATTCGGCAAGTCAGCTAACCCCCCTCCTCCCTCTCCCCCCCGGCCCCCTGCTTAAAGGTGCAGGGCGATCAAATGCCAGACTCCTGTATCCTTGACTCCTAGTACCAACGGTTTAACCTATACCCAGAACACAGAGTCTTATTGTTTCCATCTATATTATAGAAAATTTATGTTCACACTCTTTATTTGTATCACACTTCTGAACTGATTTGTCTCTGGAATTTTTTTTTCAGGATTTTTTTTTTTATTATTTTCAATCCCTTTTCCAAGTGGCTTTCCAGCAGTGGGATGTTCTCTCTCCCTTCAAGTTTCCAGACATCTCAAGTCTAGTTTTGCTACTTGAAATATGCACCATATGAAGAGTGCAAAACAGGACATGGATGTTGCATTCTCATTAGAATTGGGTGAGTACGGAAAAACACTATATAGGATCTATTTTCATTTTGAAACTAATTCAGACATATTGTATCTTCCTTTTTGTGTTCTCTTTACATTAATATCCTAGCAAATGAATTTACTCGCAAGCATGCCTGCTAGTAAAAAGTTTTTAAAATCTGTGATGAAAAATTGATTATTTATGGTCATAGAATCAGGAAATAAATGTTGCGCCTGATTGTCTAGTTGGTTTACAGCCACTTTCTGCCACTCAGATAATGCAAAGGGCTGGAAACCAATTCCAAATGCCCCATACCGATGTTCCCTATTAAAGGGTAACTCCCAACTGGTGAATCTGCATCACAGCCGGACCTTGCACTTTCCCCTGACATCCCTTCCGTCTTTTCCTGTTTTGAGCAAAGTGAAGTTCTAACCCAATATATCAAAACAAATCTAATTTCACATTGCAACTACAAAATACCAGTACTTGCACTGAACAATTTGTGAAATTGAATCTGTGAAATAAGTTTGTGTAACCCATTGGTTTAATGTGTGCTGTGTCCCCCACTCTAGTGGCTAGTTTACATAAGAGGATGAGAGCCTATTACCGCTAGTATCTAATGGAGTTACTCCTTTAGTTCAAGTGATAGTGGCCCACAATTTAATACTAAATTATCTTAGTTCAAACCCATGTTGGCTCCCACGCTTCACATTTTATGTAGGAAATACACACAATTTCCAGTGAATCGTCAAACATCTGTATGCCTTACATCAGACTGAAAATTAGAAATGGAGTGTATACTGCAGAAGTTACAAGTGAACTTGGCAGTTGGAATGTATCTTGTCTGCATTTTAATATTTCCCTTCTTGGATTAAGTAAGACGATAATGAGTGATGCTGAAAATAATGTCGGTCTCAGGCAGACGAACATTAACTTAGTTATTGTTCTCAGCACTGTAAAAGACTCAAAGGATGACACACCCCTTGACCCAAGAAGCATTCAGCAGAAAGGGACAGAAAGATCAGCATTTAAAAAATAAAAAGATGTGCAGCCATAGGACTTGAGGACATTAATGTCCTTGGTTTTGCAGTAGATATTGAGAGTAGTAAAACAGACACAAACAAGGAAGTTCCAACAAACAGATCTCTACTGCAGCTCACTCAGATCACTCTGCTTGCATCACACTGGGATATAGACAGTTAACTTCCTACGATGGGCCACTACTGTGTTTCTTAAAGCCATAAACCTCTACAACCATAACTAAATTTGCAGATTCTTACATGTGATCAAAAATCCTTGCCTCCATTCCTTCCATACAGTCACATCCTTAATTCACATCTGGAAGAACAGAGAAGGGACTATGAAATAACATGGAATATTGAGAGGGGCTGTCCAGTGGTATGCTCAACCCTATTAACAGGAATGATTCTCCCCATTAGAAAATATTATAAATTGATTAAAATAACCACTTCAAAGGTAGAGGAAGAACTCAATAAATGTTCGATGGCTTAGAGGTGTGCAAAAGGTTTGCAACAAACCTGGACAACCTTGGTCCAGGCCCACTGAAAGGTACAAAAGCTGTCCAGGGTTTTAGAGTGAGACCACCTCCAAACATTCTTTTCCCCACAGAGCTACTCACTTCCACCAATGAAGCTTCTTATCTTTGAAAATATTGTGAAGAATGGGCCCTGTTTGTCCATCCCTAAGCTCCTGGACTACTAGGTGGCCTATTCCCCTTACTCTTGCAATTTTCAAGGGGTTCTGAACAACCACTCCCCTATCTTTTTTCCTTGGTAGGCCTGCTTCTTCATCCCAGCACTGAAGATGGGCTCCTTAGGGTGCGACTAGAAGTCACTCCTCTCAGTTACTGAATGAATCTGGGGTCTGTGAGACCCATGCAAAAGAGACTCTAGTGTCCCTAAAATCCCTGTTCAAGACTTTGGGACTGCGTGCCCACTTAGAGACTTACCCCTCCCTCAAGATAAAAGGCAAGAGCAGGAACTACTGAAGATTTGAGGGCAGAGGGGCACCAGACTTTGTTGATGAAAATAATATTTTATAGAATCAGACAGCCTGTACAGTGTCCTATGCCATTGTGGAGAGGGATGTGATTAGAGCAGTTGGTTTTGACATTGTATGTCCCTGTGATCCCCAAATTCTGAGTGAACAGGACTGGTTGATGGCCTACAGACTTGTGTGAATCAAACCCTGTGGTTTAGTGTCATATAAGAAGCAAAAACAATAGTTTTGTGTCACTCTTAGCAAGGTTCTCTTTTTCTCCATGCTTTCTTGTCACTGGTTTGAATTAAACTGACTCTAACTTATGGGCTTACATGTTTTTTATCTCAGAAAAGGAGATGGCTTTCAAGCTGTACGAAAATGGGTCAATTCTGCCTTCAAATACTTGAATACAACTTCCATTTAAGCCAAGGGGCATTCTACCTTTGTAACTCTGGGCAAAATTGGGTCCACTGAATATATTTGCATAAATTCTTTATTTAAATTAGTAACGAGACAAACTTATAATTAATTCATATACATACAGGTATACAATTCAAATGAGGATTGGCCTACAGAAATGTGCTATGACAAGACTAGTCATTCAGAGTTCAGTAAAATATATGTTTATTACTCCTAATTAGGCCATTTAATCATTGTTGGGTATATAACAAACGTCCTTTATTTTAAAGTAAAATCTTATTCATTGAAATTCAAAGGGAAATGAGTAGGAAACATTATCTGCTGTGATTTCTCTCATAATTAATACACTTATTCATTGTGACGTGCAGTTATATTACCCATTATTATAAAGTGAAGATTAATTTATTGGAATTTAAAGACATTGGACTAATACCCAGAACAAAATATTTCTAGGAAATAAAAAAGACTTTACCAGGTGCATTCCTATGAAAATAAAGAAAATTTTTGGATAAAATACAAATTTATTCAAGAGCAGAAAACCAAATATATTTCATACTCTACAACTCCCAAACTTCTCTCCTCACTGCACACAGACAAAGAGAATGGTTGCATAAAAAGACAAGAATATCCATCTTAACATGATGGTTTCAAGCATAATTAAATCTTGCCTCTTGTTTTAAGTACAGCACTTGTCATCTTTTTATGGTTGGAGTCCTTGTTTTGTAATGGGCCAACATGTCAGGCCTCCAACATGCCTGATTTAATGCCCTGATGTAGTTGCTGCATCTCATATATTTTATTTTCTCATTCTTTTTCCTGTCCTGTTTCTCTCATTGTTTTTTTCTTTTCTGTATATAGTTTTCTGGTTCTGCTTTCCATATTTCACTCTTTCCTTGTGGTCTTCCCTTCTCTCCTCTGCTTTCCCTTTTTGACCAGGTTTCTTTCCTTTCCCTGTCTCTAATGCTATCTTCCCTGCAAAGTTTTGCATTGTCTCAATCCTCATGATGTAACCCTATTTCTTTTGTGTTCCCTACTCACATCCCCTCTACTGTCTCTCCCTCCCCATCCTGCATCTCTCTCTCTCCTGCTTGGTTACTTCTCCCCCAAGTATTGTCTACACCAGCTCAGCCACTCTAGGGCCCAGAGCTGATCAAATTTTCATTGAGAATAATTTATGATGAATTAGGCCCTTTTTCTGTTAATGAATTATCTACCAACAGGTCATGACATCTATGGATTCATTTCTTCTACTAAGGCTGCGTTCAGGATTTGGCCCCTGAGTATTCATGGTTTACTCTTCACAATTTCTGCCATAGGATTGGGCAGCTAAGTCAAGTAGTGTTGTTTCAACACCCTGATTGATAACCTACGCTTTTTAAAAAGGATATGCTCCTTCTGTTTGTAGATTACTCTGTAGATATTTATTTATGCTAACATCTATGACATACCTGTGAACATTATGTGGGGATGCTTGTTCACCAGCATCCACAAACAGGGAAATAAAAGCAGTTATGAATACTAGGAAAGTGAGCTGGCAGGTATTTGCAAGATGTGTGTGAATACTTGTTACTCAGAGTCAGTCAGGTCAGCATGGAGTAACAACATATAGTGGTTGGTTTCAGAGTAGCAGCCGTGTTAGTCTGTATCCGCAAAAAGAAAAGGAGTACTTGTGGCACCTTAGAGACAATAATAAATTTGTTAGTCTCTAAGGTGCCACAAGTACTCCTTTTCTTTTAACATATAGTGGGTGTCCTTAAGTTACCTCTTGCAGTTTACTATTAGATAATAGACAGCATTAATGGTACAGCAGGTATTCTCTAGTCTAAGTATAGAATGGTTTTTTAAAAAGGAGGGAAATAACAAATGTTTAATATTTTTCCATTTTGTCAAAATTTTAAATTTTGATGAAAAATGTGTCCACTAGTCCTGAGTTTATACCAGCTTATACCTGTAATACTTCCATACCCTGGATAAAATAAGAGGACCTTTTAAAATGTCTTGAATATGGGAGGAAAAGGTTGACCTCCTCTTATTCCACTGTACCCAGGGCCAGAATTTGGCTCATAGTCATATGTATTTTCATCAACTTAAATGGCCATTTACTCTCCTGCATCCAAGTCCTGGAGCCAGTTATGGGGCTCTGACTCTGGGGCGCAGCCCATTCTTGACACTTTTTAGAGCTGCCGCTGCTTGGCAGTGGTAAACTGTGCCTCTGAAGTAGTCCACTTAATGGACTTCTGTGCCAATGGAGAACAGATATAATAGAGGTCCATAATGCCCTTTCTCTCTCCTAACGTGTCCCCTGCATTACAGGAAAGGGGGACAGCAGTGTGTATAGCGTAATCATATACAGGAGAAAGATCTTTTATGCTAGGGAAATTCTATGAGGAATTTGCTGCAAGATTATAGCCACTTTGTACCGAGCCATGTCTCACCAGAGAATCTGGCCGCAAGTTTTAAATATCTTAGTCTGGAATCTAGCATTCACTCTGAAGAGAAAAATGCTTGAGACCCTCAATTTTTCAGTGTTTGTTGAAAAATACCGTTTAATACAAAGAACCCCCCCCATTAACATTACCACTTCAATGTGGAGGAGAGATGTGTGTGTAAGAAGCATTCACTGTACGCTGGCATTTGCGATTCTATGTAATTTTAAGAGAAGTTGTTGAGGCAAGGTTATAGGACAAAGTTTAAATTCTGCTATAGCAACTAACTGGTCCCTTTAGCTACAAAATGTCGGTTTCCATTCCACAAGATTGTTAATGGAGACAGGCATTGAAGCTTATATACTTACAGAACCCCCAACCCCTCAGCTCACCATGAGTCCATAGCAAT
This sequence comes from Natator depressus, assembly GCF_965152275.1. Classification (NCBI taxonomy): domain Eukaryota; kingdom Metazoa; phylum Chordata; order Testudines; family Cheloniidae; genus Natator; species Natator depressus. The sequence continues at coordinate 53,497,748 of NC_134244.1, forward strand.
AGCTAAAGAATACATGAGTAGCTAAAGAAGTTATAAATAGAGCTATCTCACCATGACCTTTATAAGTTCAGCAGGCACTTCAACCGCCAGCATTTTTTCTTTTAATATTCCCTTTGATCTCCAACTCAAGGACTGCTAATACAGTAATACCATTCATGAATCCAATGCTAGGATAGTAAACTATTCTATTTAACTGAATTTTTTCCATTTGAAAAAAAAACCTCAGAGTATCACTGAGTCGTGCAATTATGATTTCTCAAATTGTTTCGTTGGAAAAAAGGAAAGGACCATAACGCAGCCTGTTTCCAATACCGTATGCTGTACTGTGTTCTTTGGGCATCAGATGTGAAATGAGAGTTTACTGGTCAGACTGGCTGTGAATCTAGATATTGAGATGAGAGATTCAGGCAGTTAAGCAGCTGCATCCTTTAGTACCCCCAAATTAAACAGAAATCTACAGAAGACTCTCTTGGAACAGGATAGTTTGAGATATTAATAATGGGAGATTATGCTGTCACCTTTATGTCATTCTAATTCAAACATATCCCAGGTCAATAGTGACCAGAATTTGCTACTGTCAGTGGGCTTACATGAGGTTGGCACACTCAGTCCAGTCCTTAGTGACATCATTACAAAAATCAATTAGCGCCATTGCCGTTATTTTAGCAGAAAGGCCAAAATTAGGACAAGCATGGAGCCTGAGCTACTTCCTTATGCATCAAGAATATTCATCAACTCAGGGAGGAGAAAAAAAAAGTAGATCCAATCCTTAGCTTTGACTGAAGAATAGTTGGTGCAAAGGAAGTAGAGTGTTGAAGAGGTATCATTAGGAACCCCCATTCCTGGGCTGTGCAGGGCAAACTTATCATACATTAGAGCACCTTGAGGGCTTCTCAGTATCAGCTGTTACTGGTTCCCCTGGGCAGTTACACTAGCTGGGGGTGCCTGGAGTGTAGGGATGCCTGGGCCACATACCCTTTAACCCAGTCAACTCCCTCTATATTGGAAGGTTGAAGGGCACCTAGGCAAGGACAGTAACTGTCCTCCAGCAGACAGTTATACTCACTTTAACTTCAAACCACTTGAGCAAACAGCTGACATAATGAACAATATAGCAAGGCATTATGGGGAAAGAGTACTGCCACAGACCAGACCTGTGCTGTAGATAAGCAGAGGACTTGAGATTTTAGAACTATCAATCCAGCACCTTCCATGAGAAAAGAACTCATAAATTAAAAATCATGGGCCAAAGAGAGAGACTTTTTTGGCAGAACCATCTGAGTAATACAATATTAGCTGCCAACATCTATGTATTTATACCTGAGGCAGAAGAATCAATATGACATGAGGTATGGTGCCATCTCTTTCTACAACTAAGGGGTGGGTGGCAAACGTCCACATTTCTGCCAAAAATTGCTTTTTACCACAGATGCAGAGATCTTTACAATCTGGGATTCACTTATGACTGTTAAAGGGGCAAAGCATCAAGCAATGAATTATTTGAAGTGATTTAAGAGACAGCTGGAAGCTGAGGAGACTTCAAAAAGTAGCCAATCATTATTAATGCATATGGTATTCATTAGTATGCTATTAAATAGTGGTGGAGTCATTTGGCATTATTTGATGTAGAATGCAATTCTATAATAATTTAAGTGTACTGTAAGAATATTTATTGTTGTCTTCCACTAGCCTACCGTTAGCACAGATTATCTTAACCTAATACTAAGCAGCTATGATTTGTCAAAGATACTCTGAGTAGTCTACATCAGTATTCTATGCTTGCTTTCTCTCAACACAAAAAAAATAGACTACAGCTATACACTGGTCCCCTGATCCAAGGACATTCCCAACTGCTACATCACAAGCTGAAGATTTGGTACATAAAACTTTGGGAAGGAAACACCCCTTCTGTTCAAGTCCATAAAATTCTTGGATGCTGACATTTAAGATGTCAAACAAAATTCCACAGGCAATCCGATGAGAATCCTCAGGCTGCAGATGTCTACAATAAAGGTATTGTTAGCATACTGCACAATACATTGTCAGCATTAACTCCACATCCCAGGCCTTTGTGGGATTTTATGCATCCTTGAAATGTTGTTCGACACTTTAACAATTCACTCATTCCATGGTCCCACAAACATATGTTTGCTATATAAGCTTCATTCCCCTATCACCCTTCAACTGTATTTTTTGGTTAATAAAGTTGAACTGAAGAACTTAATATACTAACTAATACATAACAGGTTGTTGTTTTTTTAACTTTAGGAGAATATACAGCATGGTATTCTGTATATAATTAAGCAAATAGAATACAATAACCTGAATACAGTACCCTGCTCTAGGGCCTGATCTGGTGAAGTGCTCAGCTGGAATGAGGTTGAGGGCACTAGGCACCTTGAAGGACTGGGCCCTTACTAATACTTGCTTATCAACATCTGTATTTGCTCTCCTTTGTCACCCTTGTGGGGTGAAACAAAGAACTCAGGCTTGGAATGTAAAAAGCATCTTTAACACTGAGTCCTAAAGCTATTACTCAGGTCCACATCTTTGCAAAGGGATCCCTAGGGAGGAAAATTAAAGGAAACTATGAGGACAACCTCACAATCTCTTCTGTCAAAGAGGCAGGCTTTGCATCCTAATATAAAATACACAAGGGGCTCAGTTCCCAAGCCCCACTTATGGACACTCTGAAATCCTCAGTATCTGTACAGTGAGCCTGTCCAACTATGCCAGTGCTGGGACCTCCTGCATCACTTTGGCTTCCCGGGCATGTAGCTGAACTGCCAGACAGGCTTAGATCAGGTTTCAGAGTAGCAGCCATGTTAGTCTGTATCCACAAAAAGAAAAGGAGTACTTGTGGCACCTTAGAGACTAACAAATTTATTTGAGCATAAGCTTTTGTGAGATACAGCTCACTTCATCGGATGCATGCAGTGGAAAATACAGTGGGGAGATTTATATACACAGAGAACATGAAACAATGGGTGTTACCATACACACTGTAAGGAGAGTGATCACTTAAGGTGAGCTATTATCAGTAGGAGAGGAAAAAAAACCTTTTGTAGTGATAATCAAGGTGGGCCATTTCCAGCAGTTAACAAGAATGTCTGAGGAACAGTGGGGGGTGGTGGTGGGGAATAAACATGGGGAAATAGTTTTACTTTGTGTAATGATTACTCGATTACAGACCTAAAAGTGGCAATTCTTCAACAAAAAAACTTCAAAAACAGACTCCAAGGAGAGACTGCTGAATTGGAATTAATTTGCAAACTGGATACAATGAACTTAGGCTGGAATAAAGACTGGGAGTGGATGGGTCATTACACAAAGTAAAACTATTCCCCCCCCCACACACACACACACTGTTCCTCAGATGTTCTTGTCAACTGCTGGAAATGGCCCACCTTGATTATCACTACAAAAGGTTTTTTTTTTCTCCTGCTGGTAATAGCTCACCTTAAATGATCACTCTCCTTACAGTGTGTATGGTAACACCCATTGTTTCATGTTCTCTGTGTATATAAATCTCCCCACTGTATTTTCCACTGAATGCATCCAATGAAGTAAGCTGTAGCTCACGAAAGCTTATGCTCAAATAAATTTGTTAGTCTCTAAGGTGCCACAAGTCCTCCTTTTCTTTTTTAGGCTTAGATCAGTAGCTGCCCTTACAGTCCTCCCATCTATATACACAAAGTGATTTTTCACAATCCAAAAGGGTTCTGCTGGTCAGGTAATACAGCTCTCCACCGCGTTCTTCTGTATGGATTCCTTAGAACTGCAGCCCCCCTGAGATAAAGTCCACTTCACGGCTCGGGATGGATGAGCACCCAGAAGATCACCCTGCATGGTTTAGCAGGGCAAAATTGGGCATTTTGCCCATCTATGTAATAGAGTATTTGCCTTTATATAAGATGGGGACACAGGAAGGGAGCAGAGATACTGTCACAGATCAAATATCATTTCTTTACCCCAGGTCTTAGTGGCTGCAATTATATGCAGTGCAAAACAAGTAAACTGGTCTCCAGGAGCTGGGAGAAGGGTTTGCTAATGAAATAATAGAGGGAGGAAAACAAATTCATTTAGATAGAGCTCTGTGGTACATAAACCTTGCAATACAATACAATACAATACATGAAATACTGCTACCGTTTAAAATTCAGTGTAGGTGTTTATAATCAAGTTGTTTTAATTGTATTAGAATTAGGTTTTCTAGTTTCTTCTTTTGTCTCCACTGGACAGATGATGAAAATTGGAAAAATAACATAGGTTCAGAGGCAGAAGCTGCATTAGGAATGGATGAGCCAGGTTGAATACAATAAAAGCCAAGCCTCTTGTCTTCACCGAAAACATCAACCAAATATAAAATGGACCTACAAATAGAGTTGGGCAAAGTTTTTGGGCAAAAATTTTTTTTGGTTAACCAAAACATTAAACCAATTAATGTTGAATTTGCTGAATTGTTTCCTGGGTGAGGGAGGGGGGAAAAAACAAAACAAAAAAACCCCAACAACCTCCCCAAACTAAGAAAAAACATAAACTTGATTTTTTGGAAACATTTTCAAAATGAAGTGTTTTGATTTTTCAATTTGAAATTACTTTTTGTTTTGAAATTTATTTCAATTAAAAATTCAGAAGTTCAGAAAGAGTTCAAACAAAATGAAATGTTTTGTTTCAGGTCAAACAAAATGTTTACTTCAACCTAAAACTTTACTTTTTGGTTCAATTTTTTTTAACAGAACATTCAGCAAACTGAAAAATCAGTTATTTGCACAACTCTGCCTACTATATAATTTAGACTTAAGTTTGCCAGTTTCCTACTATGAGTACATTTGTGGAATTAATATGCAATGAGACTATACTGCAAAATTCAGATCTGGATCCAAGTCATTCCACATAGTATCTGGCCAATAGAAGATAAACACAAGGCAACGTAACCTGTAACGTTTGGATTGATGTTTCCAAAGATTAAAAGTTCTCTTCAGGCCTTATCTGTTTGAGATGTTTATTTTCTGTAAGCCAGATCTTGTGAGGAGCTGGACACTCAACTCTCATGGAAATCAATGGAACTGCTCAAATGTTGCATGATGGGGCCTTCAAAAAAACAGCAGCTTCACCAAGTGAGCTAAGCATCATAGTGAAAGCAGAGATCTCCATTCTAATCTAATCCAAGACAACAGCTCTGACTGTTGGTTTAATCAATTCACTTAACCTTTCTGCCTCAGTTTCTTCATATCTAAGGGGGGTGGGGGACAATATTCACCTAACACCTCATCGGAAACTGTAGTGATTAGTACACTACATAAAACCTGCATTTCATCAAAAGGCACACACAGCCTTCATTTACACAAGCAGCTGTGCTTGGATTCTCCTGCAGCTACGGAGCTGAGGGACTTGAAGGACCTCTACCCACTTTGTGTCAAGGTTGACCAAAGAATCCATCTCGCCGATCCTCCACAAAATCCTAAAGTGTCTTCTGTATATAGTGGTGTGATCACTGTGAACATGAGTTTACATCTTTGAAGGGAAGTGGGCAAAAATGTGCTGCTCATTTCATGCTGGTAGCTTCAGCCCTGATTCAGCAAGGCACTTAAGCTTGTGCCTAACTTGAAGCATTTGAGTAGCCTTTAAGAATACAAGTCCACAGGACTCTCATGCACCATGTTAGCCACAGTTTAAGTACCTTGCTAAATATGGGCCTTAAACAACTTTTTATTTATGATCTCTCCATATTAATGATGGACCCAAAATCCAGATGTGGATTTCAGCTTCACTCCTCCCTCTTTGACTTTGGAAGATTATGATTCAGTTTTGCTTTGTCCTTCTATGTTCCTCCCCCCCACCTTTAATTTTGTTTGGGACATCTGCTCCTTCTAAGCTGGCTAAGGAGTCCAGCAACAAACTATCGTGATGTTAAATGACACACAACAACCAGTTGCCAACCACCCCTGTTATTTCCTTTCCGAGGGACGAAAAATCGAAAAAACAAGCTTTCTTGTGAGAAAGCAAGGACTTGCCATTTAAATCTGCCAGATGTGTTTTTCTTGTGGCATTATATTTTTTAAGTGCATTGTTTTTTAGTGCTGCCTCACAAGTTACCAGAGGGCTACTCTGCAGAAACCTGCCCATAGAGGTACTTTGGCATTTAATAATGCAGGACTATTTTATAGGTATTAAAACATGATTTCATGTAGCATACAATTGAAGTAAAGACTACTGTATCTTGACCACTGCTGGTGTGTTTAAAAAAAATAAAAAGGTGACCAAAGTGCCAAGTTGTTTAACTCATTATGTTTAAATAAATTGGCACATTGTTCTCCTAAAAAGCATTGTTTATGTTGTCAAGTTGGAGAATAGATTTTTAATGCTGGCACAAAATAGAAATTTTAAATTCTAAATCATAATTGAATTTAAGGGTACAAAAGAAAAAAAAATCAGCAGAGGAATGTTGGAGGCGGCGATATATAAATTACAGCTGAAACATCTTTACTTTTGATGTAAAATATTCTTTTCAGCAGAAAATGTTAATTAGAAGACAAATGTTTACTTTTTCCTGAGAAAAGTGTTTCCTTCATGATCTGACGAATTCTATTTTACTGTCAATGTACATGGAGGATTATTCTTAGAACTGGATGCAAAAAGTTAATTTTGTTTGTTACAATGACATACTTTTCTTTTCAGCACCGTAGTTCAGATTCTGGTCTTGTTTACACCAGTGCAAATCCAGAGTAACTCCATGTTATCAGTGGAGCTATGCTGCATTTACACGACTGTAAAAAAGATCAGAATCTTGTCCCATCTAGCATCCAGTAAGTTTAGACTTGAGTAGCCTTAACCTGTTCTCCTTTTTATTGCAGGGATAATAAAACAGTTCACAGCTTCTCTTTGGTAAGTCTCTAACCTTGGAGATTTCATATTTGCCATAGTAGACCAACACTGTGTGCTTTTAACTTGAACCTTCAAACTTGTCAATGGAGAGAGGAAAGCTGCTAAGCGACAAGTTTTCAAGACCACATCCGTCATCTGGGATTTTCCATTTCTCAGTACTACTATAGCAATTACTGGTGGGAAGATTAATAATGTTGCAGTTCCCTCTCAAAAACTACACCTCATGTTGGATAAATTTAAAACTTCTCATTTAGTCCAGATTTTATGTGACTTTGTGAAACTACAACCCTGTTCACTCAACGTTTTCAGGGTCATATCATTGCCTTTCTGTGTTGTGTAGCATTTCACAATCTTACAACAGGAAACCCTGACGAAAATGATTGTAGTCTGTGTGTATCCACCCACCCATCATTTTTGAACTATTACCCCAGACACATTTGCATCTTGATGCTGATCCTACTAAATCTTAATTATTTTTGGAAGCAGTATTAATTATGTTCAGCTTCTTTTCAACAAATGTACTCATGATTTATCTGATGTACTTTACTCAAAGGATGGTCAGGAATGCTTTGTTGTTTTTGTCGTCGTCAAGTAATCAAGTGCTTCTTGCTTCAGAACATGCATGGCGGCAGCACAAAGTATCGATCTGCAGAGAGGTTACAAGAGAAACTGGATCCTACCACTGTCACATGAGGGTGAGAAGTGGCCTGCATGACCTAAAATGTTCACGAGAAGGACTCCACAGAGATCATATGCCAGAAGTGAGAAAGGGTCTCAGGTCACCCTTTCAGGGATAGAATCATAGGACAGGAAGGGACCTTGAGAGGTCATCCAGTCCAGTCCCCTGCACTTATGGAGGGACTGAGTATTATCTAGACCATCCCAGAAAAGTGTTTGTCTAACCTGCTCTTAAAATCTCCAATGATGTAGATTCCACAACTTCCCTCGGCAATTTATTCCAGTGCTTAACCATGCTGACAGGAAGCTTTTCCCTAATGTCCAACCTAAACTGCCTTGCTGCACATTAAGCCCATTGCTTCTTGTCTGATCCTCAGAGGTTAAGGAGAACAATTTTTCTCCCTCCTCCTTGTAACAACCTTTTATATACTTGAAAACTGTTATGTCCCCCCTCATTCTTCTCTTCTCCAGATTAAACAAACCCAGTTTTTTCAATCTTCCCTCATAGGTCATGTTTTCTAAACCTTTAATCATTTTTGTTGCTCTTTTCTGGACTTTCTCCAATTTGTCCACATTTTTCCTGAAATGTGGCACCCAGAACTGGACACAATACTCCAGTTAAGGCCTAATCAGCATGGAATAGAGTGGAAGAATTACTTTTGAAACAGTGTTACACTGTTGACTCTCATTTAGCTTGTGATCCACCATGACCCCCACGCCCCTCCCGACGCCTTTCCACAGTACTCCTTCCTAGGCAGTCATTTCCCATTTTGTATGTGTGCAATTGATTCTTCCTTCCTAAGTGGAGTAATTTGCATTTGTCTTTATTGAATTTCATCCTATTTACTTCAGACCAGTTTGCCCAGATCATTTTGAATTTTAATCCTATCCTGCAAAGCACTTACATCCCTTCCCAGCTTGGTATCATCCACAAACTTTATAAGTGTACTCTCTATGCTACTGTCTAAATCATTGATGCTTTTTTTGCCTCTGTCTTCACGAACAAGGTCAGATCCCAGACTACTGCACTGGACAGCACAGCATGGGGAGGAGGTGACCAGCCCTCTGTGGAGAAAGAAGTGGTTCGGGACTATTTAGAAAAGCTGGACAAGCACAAGTCCATGGGGCCGGATGCGCTGCATCCGAGAATGCTAAAGGAGTTGGCCGATGGGATTGCAGAGCCATTGGCCATTATCTTTGAAAACTCATGGCAATCCGGGGAAGTCCCGGACGACTGGAAAAAGGCTAATGTAGTGCCCATCTTTAAAAAAGGGAAGAAGAAGGATCCTGAGAACTACAGGCCAGTCAGCCTCACCTCAGTCCCTGGAAAAATCATGGAGCAGGTCCTCAAGGAATCAATTCTGAAGCACTTAGAGGAGAGGAAAGTGATCAGGAACACTCAGCATGGATTCACCAAGGGCAAGTCATGCCTGACTAATCTAATTGCCTTCTATGATGAGATAACTGGCTCTGTGGATGAGGGGAAAGCAGTGGACATGTTGTTCCTTGACTTTAGCAAAGCTTTTGACACGGTCTCCCACAGAATTTTTGCCATCAAGTTAAAGAAGTATGGGCTGGATGAATGGACTATAAGGTGGATAGAAAGCTGGCTAGATTGTCGGGCTCAGTGGGAAGTGATCAACGACTCTATGTCTAGTTGGCAGCCAGTATCAAGCGGAGTGCCCCAAGGGTCGGTCCTCAGGCTGGTTTTGTTCAATATCTCCATTAATGATCTGGAAGATGGTGTGGATTGCACCCTCAGCAAGTTTGCAGATGACACTAAACTGGGAGGAGAGGTAGGTATGCTGGAGGTTAGGGATAGGATACAGAGGGCCCTAGACAAATTAGAGGATTGGGCCAAAAGAAATCTGATGAGGTTCAACAAGGACAAGTGCAGAGTCCTGCACTTAGGACGGAAGAATCCCATGCACCGCTACAGACTAGGGACTGAATGGCTCGGCAGCAGTTCTGCAGAAAAGGAGCTAGGGGTTACAGTGGACGAGAAGCTGGATATGAGTCAACAGTGTGCCCTTGTTGCCAAGAAGGCCAATGGCATTTTGGGATGTATATGTAGGGGCATTGCCAGCAGATCGAGGGACATGATCGTTCCCCTCTATTCGACATTGGTGAGGCCTCATCTGGAGTACTGTGTCCAGTTTTGGGCCCCACACTACAAGAAGGCTGTGGAAAAATTGGAAAGAGTCCAGCGAAGGGCAACAAAAATGATTAGGGGACTGGAACACATGACTTATGAGGAGAGGCTGAGGGAACTGGGATTATTTAGTCTGCAGAAGAGAAGAAGGGGGGGGGATTTGATAGCTGCTTTCAACTACCTGAAAGGGGGTTCCAAAGAGGATGGATCTAGACTGTTCTCAGTGATAGCTGATGACAGAACAAGGAGTAATGGTCTCAAGTTGCAGTGGGGGAGGTTTAGGTTGGATATTGGGAAAAACTTTTTCACTATGAGGGTGGTAAAACACTGGAATGCGTTACTAGGGAGGTGGTGGAATCTCCTTCTTTAGATATTTTTAAGGTCAGTCTTGACAAAGCCCTGGCTGGGATGATTTAGTTGGGATTGGTCCTGCTTTGAGCAGGGGGTTGGACTAGATGACCTCCTGAGGTCCCTTCCAACCCTGATATTCTATGATTCTATGATTGATGAAGATATTGAATAGAATCAGACCAAGAATTGATCCTTGTGGGACTCCACTTGATATGCCTTTCCAGCTTGACTATGGAACCACTGATAACTGTTTGGAAAACCATTCCCAGAGAGTAGGTATACACCCACTTTATAGTAGCTCCATCTAGGTTGTATTTCCCTAGTTCATTTATGAGAGGGTCATGCGAGCCAGTATCAAAAGCTTTACTAAAGTCAAGATATACCACATCTACCATTTCTCCTTATCCACAAGGCTTGTTACCCTGTCAGAGAGAACTATTAGGTTGGTTTGACATGATTTGTTCTTGACAAATCTATGCTGAATGTTACTTCATCTTCTAGGTCTTTGCAAATTGATTGCTAAAGTATTTGCCTGATTATTTTTCTGAGTAATGAAGTTAAGCTGCTGGTCTGTAATTCCCTAGGTTGTCCTTATTTCCCTTTTTATAGATGGGCACTATATTGGCCTTTTCCAGTCCTCTGGAATCTCTCCCATCCTCCATGACTTTTTGAAGATAATCACTAATGGTTCAGATATCTTCTCAGTCAGCTCCTTGAGTATTCTAGGATGTATTTCATTAGGTCTGGTGACTTGACGACATCTAACTTGTCTAAATAATTTTTAACTTGTTCTTTCCCTATTTTAGCTTCTGAACATACCTCATACCTCATTTTCACTGGCATCCACTGTTTGATGCCCAATTGCTACTAACCTTTTTGGTGAAAACTGAAACAAAAGAGTCATTTACCACTTCTTCTGTTATTTTCCCCCTTCATTGAGTAATGGGCCTACCCTGTCCTTGATCTTCCTCTTGCTTCTAATGTATTTGTAGAATATTTTATTGTTAACCTTTTTGTCTCTGGCTAGTTGAGTCTTGTTTTGTGCTTTGGCCTTTCAAATTTTGTCCCTACATATTTGTGTTGTTTATATTCATCCTTTGTAATTTGACCTCATTTCAACTTTTTGTATAACTCCTTTTTGAGTTTCAGATCATTAAAGATCTCCTGGTTAAGACAGGGTGGTCTCTTGCCATACTTCCTATCTTTCCTAAGCAGTGGGATGGTTTGCGCTTGGGTCCTTGATAATGTCTCTTTGAAAAACTGCCAATTCTCAAGATGTTTTTCCCCTTAGACTTGCTTCCCATGAGATCCTACCTACCAACTCCCCGAGTTTGCTAAAGTCTGCCTTCTTGAAATCCACGGTCTTTATTATGCTCTTTTCCCTCCTACCATTCCTTAGAATCATGAACTCTATCATTTCATGAAAAGAAAAGGAGTACTTGTGGCACCTTAGAGACTAACCAATTTATTTGAGCATAAGCTTTTGTGAGCTACAGCTCCCTTCCACTTTCAAATTCTCAACCAGTTCCTCCCTTTTTGTCAAAATCAAATCTAGAACAGGCTCTCCCCTAGTAGCTTTATCTACCTTCTGAAATAAAAATTTGTCTCCAATACATTCTAAGAACTTGTTGGATAAGCTGTGCCCTGCCATATTATTTTCCCAAGAGATGTCTGGGTAGTTGAAGTTCCCCATCAACACCAAGTCCTGTGCTTTGGATGATTTTGTTAGTTGTTTTTAAAAAAGACTCATCCACCTCTTCTTCCTGTAGTATACCCCCACCATGACATCCTCCTTGGGTCTTTTTACCCCCTGTTAGTCTTACCTAGAGACTTTCAACGAGCCTGTCTCCTATTTCTATCTTAACCTTGATCCAGGTGTATACATTTTTAATATACAAGGCAACACTTCCTTCGTTTTTTCATGCCTGTCCTTTCTGAGCAAGCTGTACCCTTCTATACCAATATTCCAGTTATGTGTATACTACCATGTCTCTAATGCCAACTATGTCATAGAAGGTTGTTGGGATGCCATAAGGGGAACAGGGCCTTTATCCAAGTTCAAAGGTTGGGAGATATAATATTTAGGTCCAGTGGGGTGAGGTGGGCAGTAATGTGTATAAAGAGGGTAACTGTAAAATGAGGGTAGTTGGGAAAATTATCAAATGGCCTCAGGAAAGGTACATAGTTCAAGTTCACACCTATAGAAATTTTGCCATTAACTTCAATAGAGCTAGGATTTCACCCTTAAATCTCTTGGTTGGTTAGCCCAACAAAACCTCTTAATTCTTTGAAATCCACCACAAGTCATAATTGCTTAAGGATAGTAGATCTATGAGAAAAAAACAACTATTAAACTCTTATCAGTAGAACAGGTTGGAATTTCCATCAATATTTCCCCATCAATAATTTGTCTCAATGTACATTTTCTGACCAGTTCTACTTATTGGTGAAAATTTCACATATAATAGGTTAGAAGCATAAACAGACAAGACAGCACACTAAAAGTAACATTGACATTGGGACTTCTATTCTGAATCAGCCTCATTAATTCTCTCCATTGAAATCTCTTCAAGGAAAGATTTCTCCCTTGCCTGCATTGTAAATATTCATTGGTATCGTCCTCTGCTGTTACTCAACTGACATTTAAAGATATAGGGCCAGATTCCCAACTGGTGTAAACTGTCATAGTTTCACTGAAGTCAATAGAGCTATGCTAGTTTACAGCAGCACAAAAGTATTTTCAGATACAAATAATATGAAAGGTACTGTGCAAAGTGAGGAGGGTCCATTCCTGAAAGCCCTCTATTTGTAGAGCTCCTAGAAATAAATGGTAGGGCCTATTGGAATCAGCCCTGCAAATATGGGACAAAGTTCTCAGCTGATGACTTGGATTCTATGGGTGATTTTGGATGGCTAAGAGAGAAACACAAAATATGAAGTGAGGACATGCCTCATGAATATCTGCCTGTGAACAAGGCTGATGGCAGACTTTTATCACCACTTAAATAGATGTTTACAGCAGTTTTTAACAGGGTAAACAGGAAGGTTATGTTAACAGCCTTAAAACACAGTTATACCAATTCTACTTAAAATGTTACATGGGGTCTCACTGTTGCTTTGAGATCTTTCACTCTTTGCATTTTTTTCAGCTCTTTGGGAAGGCATTCTCCATCTTTTACTCCTTGCTTTTAAGCACACTTTTGACTACCTTAGAATAAAATGTCCTTCTAAATATCCCAACTTCTATTCTACTTATGTCCTGCAGACTTTCTTTTCTGAACAAGTAGTTCTAACAGCCAACGGAGCAGCACTGATGGTCAGGGCTCTGGAGAATATGATTATTTTCACTGACTTACACTCAGAATTCTTAGGGTCAAAGAGACAATATAATTCCATCCTCTAAAATTACATCTACATGTACTAAAATGAGATTTTACAGGACCCAAACAGATGAACAGGTCAGGTAGGTTTAGGCTAATGAGAAATAAATTGTTCTAATAAGGAACCTAACTTTGCCTCAAGGATTTAGCTCTCCTTTAATGGATTCACACCTTCAAATGGGATCTAATGTTGCTGGGCACAAGAGGCTTTTGGCATTTATAGTACTCTTCTTGGGGTTGATTGCATCTTTCACAAGTTAATTCCCTACTGAGAGCTGCCTGGAATGATTTAATTTTAATGTTTCCTGAATCTCCACCTAAAGAGTACTATGAGTATAATGGCAATATTTTTTCCACTCTGCTCCTTTGCAGCATTGTGGGTATTATGCTTCCCCCTCCCCCGCCATTCTGATATAGTTATTTGTGATTATCAAACACTAATGTGCTAAATACTTGTGCTGATGTCATATTATTCAGTGAGTCCTGGATCATGGTGATTTATCTTAATGTTTAAATGGGCCAGATGGTTGTTTCGTTGCATATGTTTTTATGGTGTTTGTTCCTTATTTATGTATTGGTGATGGGGAGTCTTGTGCTGTTTATGAAATGCTTATACTGAAGTCTGGAAGGAATATCTGGGAAAGAATAAAGTTGGTTGTGGGCCTCATCATGCAGTAATGCCTTAAGCAGAGAAGTGAGTGGAGACAGCACTAGGAATATACTACTGGCCACCTGAACAGGATGGTGACAGTGATTGTGAAATGCCCAGCGAGATTAGAGAGACTACAAAAAACAGAAAATCCAATAATTATGGGGGATTCCAACTATCCCCATATTGACTGGGAACTTGTCACCTCAGGGTGGGATGCAGAGATAAAATTTCTAGACATTAATGACTGCTTCTTGGAGCAGCTAGAGAGGCAATTCTTGATTTGTTCCTAAGTGGCACACAGGATCTGGCCCAAGAGGTGAATATAGCTTAACTGATTGGTGATCAAGACCTTAATGCAGTGGTGGTCAGCCTGCGGGCCACACGCGGTCAGTCAGGATAATCCGCTGGCTTGCCGCGAGACAGTGTTTACATTGACCATCTATAGACATGGCTGGCCGCAGCTCCCAGTGGCCTTGATTTGCTGTTCCTAGCCAATCAGAGCTGTGGGAAGCGGCGGCCAGCACGTCCCTGCAGCCCGGATTACCCTGACTGGTCGCGTGCGGCCCGTGGACCACAGGTTGCCCACCACTGCCTTAGTGTAATTAAATTTGACATCCTTGTAAGGGTGGAGAAATACAAAAGAAACCCTCCACAGTAGCATTTAACATGAAAAAGGAGAACTACACAAAATGAGGAGGCTAGTTAAATGGAAATTAAAAGGAAAGTCACATGAAATGTCTTCAAGCTGCATGTAAACTTTTTAAAAACACCATAACAGAGGCTCAAACTGTATGCATACACCAAATTAAACAAAACAAAAAACAGTAAGAGGACCAACAAAGTGCCACCATAGGTAAACGGAATAAAAAGTGGTTAAAGACTAAGAGCCTCTTAAAAACTGGAAAATAGAAAGGAACAAAACTCTGTCAAGCGTAAAAGTATCATTTAGACAGAACAAAAAAGAATTTGAAGAGCAACTAGCAAAAGACACAAAAACAAACCACAGATTTCTTTCTAAGTAAATCAGAAGCAGAAAGCCTACCAAACTATCAGTGGCACCACTGGACAATCAAGGTACTAAAGGAGCATTCAGGGAAGGCAAGGCCATTGAGGAAAACCAAAATGAATTCTTTGCATCACTGCAGAGGACATGAAGGAGATTCCCACACCATAGTTATTCTTTTTAGGTGACAAATTTGAGGACTTGTCCCAGACTGAGATGTCAATAGAGGTGGTTTTGGAACAAATTAATCAGTAATAAGTCACCAGGACTGGATGGTATTCACCCAAGAGTTCTAAAGGAACTTAAATATGAAATTGCAGAACTACTAACTGTGGAATGTAACCTATCACTTAAATCAGCCTCTGAACCAGGTGACTGGTGGATAGCTAATGTGATGCCATTTTTTTTAAGAGTCTCCGGAGATGATCCTGGCAATTACAGACTAGTAAGCCTAACTTCCATTCCATTCAAATTCATTGAGACTATAGTAAAGAAGAGAATTATCAGACACAGATGAACATGATTTGTTGGGGAAAGAGTCAACATGCCTTTTGTAGAGGGAAATCATGTCTCACCAATCTATTACAATTCTTTGAGGGGGTCAATAAACATGTGGGCAAGGGTGACTCAGTGGACATTGTTTACATGGACTTTCAGAAAAATCTTTCACATGGTCCCTCACCAAAGGCTCTTAAGAAAACTAAGCCGTCATGGGATAAGAGTGTACGTCCTCTCATGTACAGTAACTGGTTAAAAGACAGGAAACAAAGGGTAGGAATAAATGGCCAGTTTTCACAATGGTCAGAGGTAAATAGCAGAAGCCACCAAGGATCTGCACTGGGACCAGAGCTGTTTGACATATTCATAAACCATTTTGGAAAAAGGGGTAAACAGTGAAGTGTCAAAGTTTTCAGACAATACAAAATTAAGATAGTTAAGTCCAAAGCAGACTGCAAAGAGTAACAAAGGGATCTCCCAAAACTGAGTGACTGGGCAACAAAATGGCAGATGAAATTCAATGTTGATAAATGCAAAATAATGGACATTGGAAAACATAATCCCAACAAATTGAAAGGGTCTAAATTAGCTGTTGCCTCTCAAGAAAGATCTTGGTATCATTATGGATAGTTCTCTGAAAACATCTACTCGGTGTGCAGGAGCAGTCAAAAAAACAGAATGTTAGGAACCATTAGGAAAGGGATAGATAATAAGACAGAAACTATCATAATGCCAGTATATAAATCCATTGCACACCCTCACCTTTAATACTGCATGTAGTTCTGGTTGCCACATCCCAAAAAAAGATATAAAGATTGGAAAAAAGTACAAAGAAGGGAAACCAAAATGAATAGGACAGTGTTTATATGAGGAGAGATTAAAAAGACTTGGACTTTTCATCTTGGAAAAGAGAGGAAGAGGACTAAGGGGGAATATGATAGAAATCTATAAAATTATGAATTATGTGGACAAAAAGTGTTTACAGTTTTATATAACATAAGAATTAGGGGTCACCCAATGATCTGAATAGGCAGCACGTTTAAAACAAACACAAGGAAGTTCTTTACACAGTGCACAGTTGACCTGTGGATCTCATTGCCAGGGGATTTTGCGGAGACCAAAATATAACTGGGTTCAAAAAAGAATTAGATAAGTTCATGGAGGATAGGTCCATTAGTGATTATTAGCCAAGATGGTAAGGGATGTAACCCCATGCTCTGGGGGTTGCTAAACCTCTGACTGCCAGAAGCTGGATGTTGATGACAGGGAATAGATCACTAGATAAATTGCCCTGTTTCGTTCATTCTCTCTGAAGCATCTGTCACAAGCCACTGTCAGAAGACAGGGTACTGGGCTTGATGGACCATTGGTCTGACTCAGTATGACCATTCTTATGTTCTTAAAGCCTCCTGGGAAGAAAGAGACTCTGTAAAAATGATTAGACCTAGCAGATTCAAGGAAAAGGGGCTGAAAAGTGAGAGCTCCGCCCATATTCTTTGAAGAGCATGAGTCCAGGGATACAATGATAAGTTTGTGCACTTCAATTGTGGATAGGCACAGAAGGCTACTTTTTACTTCAGATAGCACAGTAGTTAAAATGTGTTCTCACATCTGTTGCAAACTGTGTTCATTTGCCTTGTTCCTCTTACACTGTACTTTGCATAGTGAGTAATTGCAAAATGGCATTTTTGAAGAGACAGGGTTAACTCCCTTTCAAACCAAACCATGATTTACTTGCAAAGCCTTTTGTTTTTCCTCCCCATTTAGTTGGCAAGAAATTCTTGCCTATAGGGACAGTACTTACTGTAAGTACCTGACATTTACATTTTTGTTTTTTACAATTGGAATATATTTTTTGTTTTTTTTGGTGAGAGCCAAGATGAAGTAGAGACTGAACTTGACAGATTCAAAAACATTGCTGGAAGCATTTTTCTTGTTACACACTCAGATCCTTCATATGTAAAATTGCTAATGCAAACAATAAGAGTACTTGAAGGAGTTTCAAAGGATACATTAGTTAACTCTGGAAGGTGGGCTGTACCCATTACCAAGGCATTCAAATAAGAGCCTAGAGCAGTGGTTCTCAACTCTGGTCCACCGCTTGCTCAGGGAAAGCCCTTGGTGGGCCAGGCCGGTTCGGCCAATCACAGCTCCCACTGGCTGTGGTTTGCCACTCCAGGCCAATGGGGGCTGCGGAAAGGGCGGCCAGCACATCCCTTGGCCCACGCCACTTTATGCGGCCCCCATTGGCCTGGAGCAGCGACCAGTGGCCAGTGGGAGCCGCGATCAGCCGAACCTGCGGATGCAGCAGGTAAACAAACTGGCCCAGTGCACCAGGGGGATTTTCCCTGAGCAAGCGGTGGACCAGAGTTGAGAGCCACTGGCCTAGAGAGAACTATGGGCAAGTAATATGGGGATTTTGCATGTTTTTAGAAGAGAAATGGGTGGATGCAGCTATAACAATGAGTTATAGTCTATTTTTAACAATATGAAATCATTGTAACGGTTGGATCCTCAGCTGGTGTAAATCAGCTTAAAGTCAATGGAACACCCCTAATTTACACCAGTGGAGGACTGGGACTGTAGCTTTAAAAAGTCAGTATTAACGTGTAAAAAAGCACCAACGCTTACACCTACACACACAAATCTTAAGGCAAGCTGCCCTCATTTACAACTTGCTCTCATTTCCTTCAACTCTTCTTCTCCTCTCACTCTCAGCGCCACCCTTATACCATTCCCGTGTCCCAAGTGACCTCTCGCTTGCCCTTTAAATTGCTCCTTAAAGCCTACTACATTTGCTGAACTTTCCAAAGTTTATCTCCTCTTACACTATCTGCCTTTCTTGGGGGTTCGATCGCTATTCTGTTCATTCATCAAAGTCACACTAGAAACATCTTGAGGCACGGACCTTGTCTTTCAGTGTTTGCCATAGTGCACTCCTGCTTGGCACTCTAAATATAAAGCTACATTGCCTCTCTCTCCATCAGTGATAACAATGAATGGGAGCAGGGACAGACAGAAATGACATCCATGTTGAAAAAACATTTTCAGAGAAATGTCCTGATAAACAGAGATTTACTCTTAATAGTACATTGGTGATAATGTCACAGCAGTGATGAGTAGCATTCTCTCCTGTGGGTAGCCCCATAGAGCTAATTGAACTACTCAGTTGAGTAAGTGCTGCTCAGTGTAAGGGTAACAGAACCAGACCCTCTGTGAAAGTTGGATCTCTAGGAACATCAGGAATACCCAGTAGCAGTCTGAGGTTGGGAGGGTAACTTCAGGTCTTGGCATCTGAGTTGGTTCAGCCCATCTCCTTTTATAAACACCCTCTTTATGCAATTTGATATTTTCTAGAATAATAATTTTATGGTTTTACCATGGATGTTGAACATGCAACACCTGAGAATTAAAGATGTAACTCAGGTAATTTGAGGAATGGAAAGACGTGATTATGAAAAAGATGGGGAGAATAATAATCCATAGCTCTTATATCACAATTGTCATCCATAGATCTCAAAGTGCTTTACAAAGAAAGTATTTAGACCCATTTTACAGATGGGGAAACTGAGACAAAAAGGTGAGACTATGTCCTAAAGTCAGAAGAGTGTAGTTCGGCAGAACAACATTCAACTTTGGAAGAGAGCCCTGCGGAAACAGAAACTGCATTTACATACTGAAAATAGCAAGTGTCTAAGCAACTAGTATGGAAAGGCATACTATTGTGTAAGAAATGAAACCTAGTGACTTTGATTGTATGTGACAGCTCCTCTGTGTAGTTATGTTTAAAAGCTAGTTGTCTGTTTTGACTGTGCCTTTTTATTTCAAACATAAATGGTATCCACACCTTGATATTTCAGTGCTTTGCTTTGGTCTGTGCACATATAAACTGTACAATATTCAGCACATTGAAAATTCATAGAATTTGTTAAGGCATAGGCTTACTGGATGCCTTCTATTACTCACCTCATTTATGCAAGTTCTCTAAGCCCGGTTACAACAGTTGGCTGCACGAAGGTCAACACCCCCCAAAAATAATGCTGAACGACATTAACTGTATAAATAAGAGATTTTAGCAGTGGACTCCATTTGGGAAGAGGGGTAAGGGTCAGCTGTATCAAGCTGAGGAGAAAATTATCCTCGGATCTGCAAGGCAGATATCAATTCCCACATTCTGCTCTCCTTGCATACACATAAAAGCCACAAGAGCTATGTGAATATGAGAAGGGAATTCTACCTTGAAGCTTGATCATCCAATATTTACTTACTTCCCTCCTGCCCCCAACCAAGAAAGCATCAACAGTTGTTTCATTCACAACTTACTGTGGGACTAAACAACATTTAAGCAATGCCTGGACCACACCTGAATTCAGAACGTTGGATACCTAAGTGCTATTATTTGTGCTCACAAAGAATGTGAGTCCAAGAAAAAAGGCCCCTTTTAGAAGTTAAGCCATTTATCACCCCCTCTGAGCAAGGTTCTCATTTCATAGCAGCATTGCACATCTCCACCCTGTTCATCATCAACTTTTATTAATAAATAAGGCCCACTGAAAATAGGGCCCCATTGCACTTGGTGCTGTTCAGAAATAGTAAGAGCGATTGCAGGCTAGAACAAGGAAGGAAGATGGAAGGGGGAAAAAAAGTAGCATTGTTCCTATTTTACAGATGGGGAACAGACACAGAGGGTGAAATCCTAGTTTCCTTGATTTCAATGAGAGTTTTACAATTGATTTCAATCCAGCTGGGATTTCACCCAGAGAGATTAAATGACCATCACACAAGGAGACTATGATATTCCTGTGAATCTGACCCAGATCTTCTGAGTCCCAGGTCAGTGCCCTAATTGCAAGACCATCATGCTTCCTCTCAGAGCAAGTTATATGTACATAGACAACATATTTATGGTTTATTCTCTCATAAAGCCAAATATAGTCTATGTCAGTAAGTTATACTTACACAGATATTTTCCTGTATTTTATCACTGGGGACTGAGAATGATATTCATCAAGGTTTAGCATGTGCTTAAGACTGGGGGGGCGGGGGGTTGTCACTTTACTCAGAGTGGCTGACTCATCATCCCAGGAGACAGTCTCATAAGGAATGAAACAGATGTTTTCCATCTTCACCCACTTGTGAAGTGTTAGCTTAACACCCTCACCATCCACATGCTGCAAACTGTAATCATGCCCTGTCTTTTCGTATTCTGGATAGGTATGTTCGCATCCCATCAGATTGCATTGTTGTACTTCATCTCTTAGGGCTAAGTTCTCCTGGCAAATCACATATGGGGCTTAAACCTGCATACCTTGTGCACCCCAAACTCTTTGAGAAGCCAGTGTAATTTTTGAGCGAGCAAGAAATATATACTAGGTAAAACAGTTCAAAAATTCTCTGATGGAACACTTTTCTGTCAAAAATGCTGTTTTGATGGAACTGAAACGTTCTGTAGGAATGTGTAGATTCTGTCAAAGTTTTCTGTAAAAACCAGGCAGGCAAGTTGGCCACAGAGCTTGTTTGCCTGGTTCCCTGCCATTCAGACTCTCTGGGCTGCCCAACTCCCTATGGTAACTTGCTGCCTGGAGAATGCATGAGAGAAGAGCAAGCTGTCTAAGTAATTGGAAGCAATCCAATAATTTCTGGCACCTTAGAGACTAACAAATTTATTTGAGCATAAGCTTTCGTGAGCTACAGCTCACTTCATCGGATGCATTCAGAGGAAAATACAGTGGGGAGATTTATGTACACAGAGAACATGAAATAATGGGTGTTACCATACACACTGTAATCAAGGTGGGCCATTTCCAGCCGTTGACAAGAACATCTGAGGAACAGTGGGGGTTGGGGGGTAATAAACATGGGGAAATAGTTTTACTTTGTGTAATGACCCATCCACTCCCAGTCTTTATTCAAGCCTAAGTTAATTGTATCCAGTTTGCAAATTAATTCCAATTCAGCAGTCTCTCCTTGGAGTCTGTTTTTGAAGTTTTTTTGTTGAAGAATTGCAACTTTTAGGTCTGTAATCGAGTGACCAAAGAGATTGAAGTGTTCTCCAACTGGTTTTTGAATGTTATAATTCTTGACTTCTGATTTGTGTCCATTTATTCTCTTACGTAGAGACTGTCCAGTTTGGCCAATGTACATGGCAGAGGGGCACTGCTGGCACATGATGGCATATATCACATGGGTAGATGTGCAAGTGAACGAGCCTCTGATAGTGTGGCTGATGTGATTAGGCCCTATGATGGTGTCCCCGAATAGATATGTGGACACAGTTGGCAACGGGCTTTGTGCAAGGATAGGTTCCTGGGTTAGTGGTTCTGTTGTGTGGTGTGTGGTTGGTGGTGAGTATTTGCTTCAGGTTGGGGGGCTGTCTGTAAGCAAGGACTGGCCTGTCTCCCAAGATCTGTAGAGTGATGGGTCATCCTTCAGGATAGGTTGTAGATCCTTGATGATGGATGGGTCATTACACAAAGTAAAACTATTTCCCCATGTTTATTTCCCTCCCCCCCACCCCCCCCACCGCTGTTCCTCAGACATTCTTGTCAACTGCTGGAAATGGCCCACCTAGATTATCACTACAAAAGGTTACCCCCTCCCCCTGCTCTCCTGCTGGTAATAGCTCACCTTACTTGATCACTCTTGTTACAGTGTGTATGGTAACACCCATTGTTTCACGTTCTCTATGTACATAAATCTCCCCACTGTATTTTCCACTGAATGCATCCTATGAAGTGAGCTGTAGCTCACAAAAGCTTCTGCTCAAATAAATTTGTTAGTCTCTAAGGTGACACAAGTACTCCTTTTCTTTTTGTGGATACAGACTAACACAGCTGCTACTCTGAAACCAATAATTTCGGTTTCAGGTCTCCTGAAATGGATGTTCCAGAGTTTTTCTTCCCATTAAAAATGTCTGACTTTTCATCCCAAATTGGGAACAAATTTTCCATGGAAGGAAAATTCCATTCTCTGACCAGCCGTAATAATAGGTTCCCTGGGACCCAGTAATCTCAGTTGTGGTTGCATATCAAGAGGAGAATATGGGTTGTATTTTAGTGCAGTGTAACAAAGAGAGGCGACAATAAGTTTGTTACCTTGGCATTATGGCTGTGGTGTGTCAACAAGTAAAGGGGTGGGAAGAGCAATGTAATAAACTACACAGTAGTGTTTAAACAACTGAAGGTCTTCAAAATGCCTGTGTAGACAGAGCAGAAGACAGGAGTGGGACCTCGCCCGGTCACAGCATGCTATTAAATTGGAACCCTCTTTTGCAAGTCAGGTCTAAAGAATACATTTTAATAATATGGTATTAATTTAGCATTGCACAGTGCTTTACATAGTCAAATCACTTACAATGATGCCTCTATATATTGGATCAAACTTAAAGCATTAAGGAAATTCTCAAACAATGATAATTTACCTCTGACATTTATCCATTCTAAAAAGTTATCCACAAAGAGGTCCATAATACCTGGCATGAGGTTATAGTGTAACTGTGAGAGAGTGAGACAAGTTTCTAAGTCAGCACTCCTATCAGGGATTAAGAGCCAATTCAAGTTTCCCTAATTTGTCATTGTACATTATCCGAATCTGGTTAGAGGCTTTACCAGGATACAACTCAGTTTGATCTGATTTTATAATGTGTTGCTGTAAGGCGTGAACTATCAAGACCAATTTAATATTTTACAGTGAGATAGGATGGAGGAGTTCCAGTTCTTACTCATTCTGTCCACTCATATTTTTAGACTTCAGAATGAAACTACAATACCTCATTTTACTTGTGCGTTGCTCTACCTTCTGATTTCTATTGCTCTGTTTATCTACTTATTCTTTCCTTTGGTCATAAATTAAATGCCTTTTTCTGGAGAAGAGAATAATCAGGAAAACATCTTCTTTCTAGCCTTATGCACATATAATATAACATCAAATAATGAAGTTACAGGAAATACATGTTACCTCATAACTTGTTTATAAAAGAAAAGAAAACCACTGAGTTCTGCAGTTCCTATCCTCCCACAAATAACCAATAGCTCAGTGGTTAGGTGGGAGACCTAGATTGAGTCCCAGCCCCACAGAACAGGTGTCTTCCATGTGCATGAAAGGCAAGGTCTACCTGATATCCCACATCTCAGGTGAGTGCCCTAACCACTGGGCTATTGGTGGAAAAGTCTCTTGTCCTCCCCCCCAAGATTCCATCCTGGACCTTGCAAACCTTCCCAATGAAATCCCTCATCAAAACTGAATGTTTATGCAAAATATTTTGGTTTCAACACTAACAGCATTTTTAACAGAAAAAGAGTTTTGTCAAAATGCTTAAAAAAAAGAACCCTGCCCCGGCTATACTGTTTAGGCCTTCAGCCAAACTAAACTCTACCTCTTGAAGAGTAACAAATGTCCAAAATAAAACAGTTGACCCGGCCATAAGAGTATGACAAAATAAACTACCTCCTCAGCAAGATCCAACTTCCCCAGTGAGGACCCCAAACTATCCCAGTGACTGGTGTTCAATGACCAAACTTCAGCAATGAAAGAATCCTGACTAAACATATTCAGCCTTATCTTTAGCCACTACGATCCCAGTCTCTCTGCCTACACTATGACAACACAGGTTTAACCCTCTCTGCTAGAATCTTCAGTTCTTAGTCCCTGATCAGATGTTCAACCTCGACTTCTCAAAAGTTCTACTTCATTGCCCAAAGTCACTTTCTTCATCTAGTACTCCTCCAAACAAAATCCCCTGAGTCCCATAAAAAATAAATGAACATTTCCTGTGTTTAGGCTTTCTATAAACAATGTCAGCAGTATTCATTACTCAAGGCTATCCTGCAAAGACCCAACAGCAAATTCTGCTCTCTTCAGATCACTCTATTGTGAAGAACTGAAGATGTTTATATAATCTTTTCTCTTTCCCATCATGCCTTGTGATAGCCTACAACACCCAGGTATCCTTTTGAATTGCAAGTTGCAAGGCACCTTACTGCCAAGGGCAGAGAAGAGCCCAGCTGGAGGCCTGCTTTCAAGAATCAGTATACCCTATTACAGAATCCTTTCTTTGAGAGGGTAGGAAGTTTTTCCCCCAAACAAAGGGTGTCTTCTCTTTGTATGAAAGGCAAGAACCGGTTTTCTCTCCAGAACACCAACAGTGAAGGATGAGTTTCTACTGAATTTCATTCCCCAAATGGTATTCTGACAATTTCCTATTAGAATACTGTAACACTGTCCTGTTAGGAGGCACACTAGCAAGTTACTGGCTATTACTGTCAACTTTGGCACCTGTTATGACCAAGGATACTAGCTGTAAAGACCTTTGGCAATGGAACTTGTGACTGGGTGAAATAGACACTTAGGACCCAATCCTGTAAATAATTATGCATGGGTTGCTTTGCACAGAGGAGTAATCTCATCAAGTTCAAAACTGCTCATATGCAGGTGCTTTTACAGGATGAGCTAGTGAGGACTGCAATATAAATACCGAGATGATAGAGGCAAACTCATTTATTTCAGATTTCACTAGCAACCCAGAAAAAAGCCCCGGCTCACTAGGTTTGCTGAGATTCCTGCATCTTTTGGCAAACCTGGATGAAGTTACAAGCCTCAGCTGAATATTATGGGACCCTAACTCACATACGACTGAAGGAGCGAGGATTTACATAGCCAGGAATCAGGGAAAAAAAATAGTTGGATTTGGTCCGTGCCTGAGTTGTTTGAAACTGAAATTTGGAGAAGTACAACTCTCTCAGACCAAAACCGAAAGAGGGGAATCCCTGGGAACCAACAGGGACAAGGGTCACACAACGTAAATACTGGTCTAGTGGTCCAGCAGAAAAATTAGAAAGTGTTGGAATTTATTCAACGACATGAAATGTGATATCTTCTACTCCTGCAATGCTGAATCACGTACAATTACTGCTAAGAGTGTGGTTTTGCTACTAAAACAGCTCTATAAATTGGACCCATTAAAGAATGAATGGAAAAGTTGCTTGGCAATGTTTTTTCACAGTTGGATCCCCCATCATCTCCAGCCTTTATATTTCCAGTACATTTAGAAATCTGTTAAGCTTTTTGCATATTTTCTTTTCATTTTAAGGTCAGGATTTGAAGGCCAGTCTTTGGGCTCTCACATTTAAACAGTTCCACTGGTATTCTCCACTTGGGGTGTTTTATTGTGGAAATGCTTGATTTCGTTTTTGAAAGGCAGTCTCTCAAGGATTTGGTTCTTTTATTCCATTTTGCTTTCAATCTCTGCCAGATTTTCCTTGCTGCATAGAAAGGGGCCTCTGTAGGCTCCAGCTGCATAAACTTAACACTAAGTTAATTCTAGTAGGAAAATGAAGTTATGCCATTATGTGTGTAACTGGTTATTATAGATGAGTGCTGAAGTGCTTTATGCACCACAGGTATTACCAGAATATTTATGAGTAGATAGGAGCCAGCTGACACCTGGAAAAGTTGTGGTCAGACATCCATATCCAAACATTATTAGATTAGAATTTAGCCTGTAAGGTCTTTTGGATAACAACTTTGTGTGTTCTTGTGTCAGTCTGCAAAGAGTCATGGAGACTATGGTGCAGCAGGAATAGAAAACAAAATGTATGAGTAAAACCTTTCACATTGAACCAGATTAAGCCAATAATTTTCCTAACCATTTGAGGGGGTGAAGGGAAGTTTGTAATCAATTTTTATCCATCCTGCATCATCTTTTGCACTTACATGTACAACATGACTCAAGTATGTAAGCGTTTGCAGGATCTTGATTTAGACAAGATACTGCCATGGAGAATCAGACAGTAGAGAAGGCAGGAGAAAAGGGAGGACAAGAGTTACAGCTAATTGTCATTCCGTCGGCTGTACACATGAGAGTATTTTGTATTACAGAGGTACACCAGCGTCCATAGTTAAAGCTGATTTGATTTGTACTTAAACAGGATTAAAGTCCTCCTGTTTCACACTTGAATGTTGGATTTAATCTTCAAATTTAACACTCTTCATAAGCCAACTGATTTCTATAATACTTTCTTGGTCAAAGATTCAAAAACTTTGCCAAAAGAAAGATTTAAAAATGAGTCCCTTCCCAGCCCCCTTTTAATTTCTCATAAGACTATCACATTTTTTTCCAGACCCCTGTAGTTTAACGACCACAATAACCCCCGAAGTATGTATACACATTTAAATCAGATGGAGAGTAGTTTTTACAATTTAAGCTTGAACAGAAGTAGAATTATTTATTCTTTACACCCTAGCTCTGATACAAAGAGAAACAGAGTGAATAATCAAATTCCAGCATCTATTCCTTCTCTTCATGCCAGCTCTTCATATACACACTATCTCTGAAGATCCAGGGAGCTAGGCTGGGCAGCAGGTGGCATGAGGTAGGAGAGAGGCAGGGAGGCAAGGGGAGAAGCTGAGCTGTAGGGAGGTGGAAATAGGGGAGCGTGAGAACTGATTGTGTATACAATAAGGCATCAGCCCACACACTTGATTCTGCCTGTGGCACAGCCACTGGGTGTGCGTAGAACCCAAGTAGCAGAACCCTTGGGAATCCATCATGTACTGATGCTTCAGAACAAACAGCATCTCCCATGGTGCTACTGTTGGAAGCCCTGAGGATCTACCTCTACATGCACTGAGTCATTGGATATGCATGGATATTCAAGCAAGGTTGTTAAATAGGGAGTCTATAGTTGGGAGGAGCATGGCCATGAACAGCCGATTGAGATGACTCAGTGCTGACCAGAACGATCTTAAGGGGGAGGAGCCAACTTTCTTTGTGCTGAGGCATCAAGGAGAAACACTATACCAGGGGTCGGCAACCTTTCAGAAGCGGTGTGCCGAGTCTTCATTTATTTACTCTAGTTTAAGGTTTCATGTGCCAGTAGTACATTTTAACGTTTTTAGAAGGTCTCTTTCTATAAGTCTTTAACATATAACTAAACTATTGTTGTATGTAAAGTAAATAAGGTTTTTAAAATGTTTAAGAAGCTTCATTTAAAATTAAATTAAAATCCAGAGCCCCCTGGACTGGTGGCCAGAACCCGGGAAGTGTGAGTGCCACTGAAAATCATCTTGCATGCCGCCTTTGGCACGCATGCCATAGGTTGCCTACCCCTGGACTATACCACTGACGCCAATGTCTCCTCACACAGACATTAGGGTCCTCACAGTGCTGCTCATTTTGATTTACCAGGAAGCCAGTGCAGACACACTACAGGGAGCCATTTATACACTGATGGTTTCGTGCATAGCCCATAGTAATGTTGCCTTTGCATCTTTGTGCGCCAGGGAGAAACATCATGAGAATCCCAGTCTCTATATAATGAGGTATCAGTGCACAGGGACTGGGCTCTCCCTTCTCCCAGGTTCTCTCACAATTTTCCTCCATACAAGCCTGATTCAGCCCCCGCCTCTTGCATCAGAAAGGACACAGCACCACAGATACAGACCATCATCACTATTACATATTTTCCCCACTGCTCAAAGGATGTAAAATGGAACAAGGCAGAGTGGTGAGCACTTTTACTGTCTATTCGGAGAAGAAACTAAGAAATGTTGTTTTGTCTGAAGTTTACATGTTATTTGCAAACATTCATACGAATGGAATATTGCTCAAAGTGCTGAACAAGACAAAATTCCTTTGGTCGCAAAACAACTTTCATTTTGAGAGGGAAGGTGAAAAGCATGCAACACCATGTGGCATTTAGAAATAATGAGTCATGAAAAAAGTTGATGAGAACAGTCATGAAAGCTGCAATATGCCAACATTTTCAATAAAATATGATAATAAAAAAAGTGAATCATTTCAGAAATAAGAGGCCAGATTTTGCTGATATGACTATTAGTTTCAAACAGCTCATCCAGCTCTACAGTGGCATGTAGATATGTTCCCAATGGACTTAGCAAGGACAATGAATTTCAGATCTATAGTACTGGAGCCTGTATTCTCTCAGATCGTATTTCATACTCAGAAGTCCACTCTGACTCCCATTGAAAATCAATCACAAAACTCCTGTTGGCTTCACTGAAAACAGCCCAAGCCCCTTTGTTTGTTTCCCACTTTATATATCAATTTCTTCATGAAATGATCTGTAGATAAATTATGAACCAGTGCCTCAGTTGGTGTAAGTCAGCACAGACCCACGGTCCAAAGTCGGTCTGCACCAACTAAAGATCTAGCCTTAGATTTGCAAAATGTTTGTCACCCTTTCAAAATATGCAAAAATAAGAAGACAGAAGTACAGATGTTGAACATTGCCAAGTACAGACAAGTGACATTTATTCTGGCATGCTTTTAAACCCAATTGCTACAGGATTTTCAGAGTTCTTAAGCTAGTGTTCTCACCTGGGCAATGCTCCCCCCATAACAAAAGATGTCATGAGTTCTGGCTGCTTTGGCATTCAGCGAGCATGCTCGCCCTCAGTGGGTTTCACAAATCCTACTGCGGTTCTACTGTGATAAAGGCTCTCCACCCCCAAGATGTAGGCAGCCCTATATAGGGCACACTCACCATGGCACAGTGCAAAGCCAGGCTGGTTACAAGTTCTCTCACAAACAAACACATGCACATATCAATAGACTTCGTTTAGACTTCCCATTCATAATATACCACCGGACCTTATAGGGGGAGTAACCCAATGATTAGCCAGATGTATGCAGCTTTAGACCATATTTGATTTCACAATCTAAAGTAGCAGTCAGAATTTGAAAATAAGGGGAGGAAAGAGGGAGGGAGGTAAACTACTACTTTTGAATGCATTCACTGGTTCAGACCTAGAATTTTTAAAAGTGGTGCTTAATTATTGTATTTCTACTAAATGTAGAAGGAAAGTGGCAAAATGTCCTTGCTAATAAAAAAGTCATTGAACAATTAAGATAGATATGTTTCTTATTCATCAACTCAAATGCTAGAGACTCTCTGATACAGACATCTGGGAATTAAAATCTTCCTGAGTATAACTCAAGTGTTTATCTACCCTAACCTATAAAAGGAAAGTTTGCTCAGAATGCCAGTTATCTACTAATCTGAAAGGAAATCTGCCAAATAGACTGCTTGCCTATTTTTCCTGTGTATTTGCAAGAAATAGACATGATCATCACAGGCACTTGGAACAAACACAAATAATCAACCTTCTATTACTGTAATTATTCAGGTGAAAAGATTGCAGTTGAAAGAGCCCATGATGTGTATTACCAGTCTATTTATGCTTTTAGTAATCACAAGTATGCTTACCCACTTTTATTCCATTGCATTTTAGATAGCCGTCACCGGCCTTAAATGAAGCACCCTCTCAGTATTGTTTCCTTTACTAATCTATCACAATAATAAAATGACAAAACTTTATGAAATAGCAAAATGAAATTGACAAGCAAAGCACTGCAGGGAAAACATACAAATGGGATCCAAAATACAAGCTCAGATTCTGATCCATACTTAGTAAACCACAGGAGGGGTAAATGCAAAGCTATATTTGTGCCTTCCCAATCCTGGGGCTATCCAGCTGACAGACCTGTCCTCAATACATTTTAGTCTGCCACAGAACTATTCTATTTTACATCAGTTGACTATGGAAATAAAGACCATTCTGGCAGCCAGAGATTGCTGGTTTCTAGGGACATTCTGGCCATGTCCTCATTTCCCCAGTCCTGGCTCCTGTGCCAGGGTGTGGTGTAGGGTCCATTCTGATAAGTCTAGGCAATGGGAAGAGGATATTTTCACACAGCCTAAGCCAACTTTAACACTGCTTTGGGTTGCCAAAGAAGTTGGGAAAAAATGTATTAGAGTACTGGACCACTTAACCTAACAAAAATATATACAAAATTAAATACACGCAATGCGGATCACTATGGGACAGCTAGAAAGAGCAGCACTGGATGGATGTGTGATAGAAATATTCAGGGAATACAAAAAATATATAGAAAAAATGTGTTTATTTTTTGGCGAGTGCTAGGTAGCCAAAGTTCCTTGTGAATGCAACTACTTGTGCTGAAGGTGAAGAGGATTTGGTCCTTTGGATTGCTCCACTAATACAATAGTTGGCCACATGTCTTATTCAAGAAAGTCTGTTGTCCATTCATACTACATGGTAACAGGCAACAGTTTATTGGCTTGGCCAGTGTCAGATTTCCAGAATCTTGCTTTCAATGAGAGTAATCCTACTGACTTTAATGGGTCTAGTTACATGAGGAAGGCAATAGGATTTGGGCCAATAAGAAAATACTCAAAATGCTTTCTCAATACAATTGTAATATAGTGAAGGAACAGTTGTACCATAATAGGGGTATCTATTTCTCTTTTTTTGTAGTCCTACATGTGATTTTTTGTGTTATATGTTTGTAGGACTGAGGATCTTTTTGTATCCTTTGACTATCTACCATCAGTATTTGCTTTAACAACATACTATTTTCTGATCTTATTATCTCACTGCCAACATTAGTAACCTTGTACATAAGGTACATGAAAAACACTTACTGGGTCAGATTGCTTTCTGCATTTTAATGTGAACTGCACTACATTACAGGATATGTAAGGGGGAATAAGACTAACCTATGTATGTTGAAAGGAAATGTGTTTCCTGTGTGTATCCCAATCATTCTTTAAATAAGCTTCATGTGATAGCCTTCACAAATGCAAGGAGACACACATTAGCCCATAAGTCTGTAGGCTGCTGGCCTGTGTCTCCAGCCCAGAAAGGATTAGATATCTCACACTCACTCAGATCAGGATCTTTTTTTCAGGCACCATCTATTGGCTGCACTGAGAACCTAGAGAAAACCCCAAAATAGAAAAATTAAACAGCTACCTTTCCCCTGACCCAGGGCCTTCCTTGATGGGGCATCCCTGCTTCTAGCAGCTCTCCCCCATCCTGCCTGAGACTCCTCCTGCTTCAAATCCCCCACCTCCTCCCTGCAGCTCTGCACCTTAACTACAGTCATCCAGCCTTTACAGGAATCAAGTGCTCATCAGGCAATTCCCTTTACCAAGCACAAACACCTGTTCTTGAAGTGGTTCTGCCTCAGAACAGAGCTGGCTGCCCCTTAAAGGGGCAGACCACCATGTTACAAAATCACCCAATTGCAACATACTGTATGTTATGTCCTGCCCCGTACTGTACTATATTGTATTTTTTGATTTACACAGGCAGGACCCCAGTGCTGCTTTGCTTTTACATATGTGAGAAGTTACTTATAGTCACAGTGTACATATGTTAAAGCATGTTTACCGTTATATTTAAGGACTAATTCTTTCTTTGAATGTCACATGCTACAGATGTCAGTCATCAAAATATTTAGTGAACTAATGACAAAGCCAATTATAATAATAATCACTAATTACATTATGGAGCCTTTAAAAATGATACATCTTAAATGGAGATTAGAACTGGGAAAAAATCCCAGATCATGTAGTCATTTCTCACTACCACATGGCTATTCATCAGTGCATACAGGATAGTCTGGGGTTTAGCCAGTTTAGTTCTTCATCCAAATGAGTGCCTGTAGTTGATCATTAAAACAAGGCCTGATATGAGAGCTGGGCAACTAATTGACTTTTCAGTTTGTGGGCAATTCTGGAAAAAAAATTGGTTTGGGTCGAACTGAATTTGTAAATTCCCCCAAAATTTGGTGAATTGAAAAAGTTCATTTCCAGTCAAACTAAACATTTTGTTCTACCGGAAACATTTTCTTTCTGGACGTTTTTAATAGGCTACATTCACAAACCAGGTGGCGGTGCTACTTCCTTTATAAGCTTTAGCCCATGTGTTAGGGTACTCAGCTGGGGCATAACAGACAGTCATTTAATTCCCTCTGGTTGTGGAGTAACGGTGTTCTGCATTGGAGGAGAATGTCCTAGCCAGGGGGCTATAGGATATTCTGAAGTGGGTGTCTCAATATCTCCTGCTGAAATTCTTCCATTGTGTATAAACAAAAACAGTAATTGGAGGAGGGATGTGAATGTGGGTCTCCCCTGGGCTACTGGGGAGTCTGTGGTTGGACTTCTTCAGTCTCTTATGCTGAAACTGCTCTACTTTGTGTAAGTGATTAAATAATAATGAATTAAACTGTCGTCCTCTCTCTTTGCAGGGATGACCTTACAACTCAGTGGTTAGGGCACTCACCTCAGCAGTGGTAAGGCCCAAGTTTGTGTCCCTGTTTCAGTGATTATTTAGTTATTTATCCACAGTGGAATAGCTTCAACAGGAGAGACTGGGTGAAATCATGGGCAGCGAGTGGAGCTCCCCTGGGGGGAGGCTAGCCCTGGCTCCACCCCTTCTGCCTGTGTTCCCCCTCCCGTGCAGCCCAAGCTCCAAGCCTTCCTGCCCCACCTCAGCTGGAACCCTGAGATGCCCTGCCCCCCAACAGCTGGAACCATGAGCCCCTCCTCACCCGGAGGAGCCCCGAGTCCCCACACTTGGCCAGAGGAGTCTTGGGCCAGCCGGAGCCCCCACCAGCTGTGCCGTGCCTCCCCAGACCTCAAACCGCCCCACAGGAAAAGCTCTTGTCTCTTCTTCCAGAAGAAGAACTTGAGCTTTTGATATGTGCCATGCTGGTTCTGGGGCAGCCAAGGAGGCAGTATGTGTTACTCAGCTTCCTGAGACCATCAGTAATCTAGATTACTGATGAACCCAGGAAGCTGAATAGCTGATACTGCCTCCTAAACTGCCCCAAAACCTGCATGGGGCATAATAATATGCAAAAACTTCCCCCTCCAAACCCACAACCAGTGCCCAGCAGCCGTGGCTGTGCCAGAGCAGGCTAAGCCTCCCCTGGCCTATTATACCCACTGCCCATGGGTGAAATCCACATCAGACTACCCCTTAGCCCAGTGGTTGGGGCATGCTCCTGCAATAGAGGAAACAAGTGCAAATCCCTTCTCTATATCTCAAGAGGGGGGCGTATGGGCCTTGTATTTCCCACTTCCCAGGTAAGGACCATCACCCCTTGGATAAAGCTTCTAGGGGAGGCAGCACCTTCTCTCTCCATTTTGTGAATGGTGCCTCAATCCTGGAGAAAAATGGCCAAAATTATTTGGTGAATTCACGTCAAATTAGCATTAGGGTGACCAGATAGCAAATGTGAAAAATCAGGAGATGGTAATAGGTGCCTGTGCAAGAAAAAGTTCCAAATATCGGGACTGTCCTTATAAAATCGGGACGTCTGGTCACCCTAATTGACATGTAGTTTCAGTTTGATGAAAAAATGCATTTGTCAGCAAATTTACTATTTGCAAAAAAATAAAGAAAAATCACCCAGCTCCTTCCCAAGATACAAAATTCAGCTCTAAATGCACAGTTTATCCCACAGAGTTTGTGAAGCTGCATGTGAGGTTTTGGTACAGTTCATTACAGCAAGACAAGCCAGTTGTCAATAGCAGAACTGGAGCAGGGTTCGAATTTTACAATCCTTCCACAAACCTCAAGCAGCATTCAGACCATTTTGGTTTTGGCTTCTCTCACTTAATCAGGCTTCTTTTAGCCAAGAATAATGCATACTTAGTTTTTTCAGTGGCACATTTTCAGACCAGCTTCACTTGAGCCTCTCTTTTAGACCCTTCAGGATTTTGTAGGTGTAAGCAATTGCAAACAGAACTGAACACATACCACCCCATTGTGCCCCTCTAATCTAGTATTCTGTTGTCCAAGTTACATTAGTTGTGCCTGCCGATAACTGAGGGTGCAAGATTACCACTGCAAAAATTGAGTCAGTTTCTAAAAATCTGAACTTTGCTTTTTCTCCCTTTCTGTGTACATCAATCCTTTTGGTCTCTTAATTATTTTGTTACTCCTCTCTAAATTCAGTCCAATTTGTTGACTTTCTTATGATATCTGAGTTGACCAGAAGCAAATGCTGTATTCTTGGTGTAGCATCATCATCCCATACAAAGAGGGACTAACACCTTCCTCAACTTCCAGTGTATAAAGCTCACAATTACATTAGCTTTTTTTCCCCTGTGGTCATAGTTAAAGTCTACTGAAAGATCATGGATAAACATTTCAAAGATGCCTAAGGATCATATTTAAATGGGTAATTAGGCACCTAAAGATGTACATAGGTGCACAGTCAGATTTTCAAAAACACCATTGAAATCTAAGGAGTTAGGTGACTATGCACATTTGAAAATCCAACTAGGCATGTATCTGCACTTTTTAGGCACCCAAATTGTTAGTATATAAGCCTGTTTGTTAGCCTGGGATAGACTTTTGGGTTTGATTTTTGATACTCTTATATTTTTACTAATATGTGTGAACAAAGAACAAAGACACTCTGTGTTGCTTCTGCCCAGCCAGATGGGTTTGTTAGTATAATGAGAAACGATAAGGGATAGAGCTAAAGTGTTGCTAGGTATGGTGGGAGTGAAATATATGATCATGCACTGGAAGGCTGCCTAGCTCCTCTCTCAAGCCAAGGTCAAGCAACCAGTCGGCAGGGGCAAGGGGAATGGGGGGAAGGTATAAAAAACACTAAAAGCCAAAGAAAGGCCTATCCCTGACCGAAGCACAACCTCACTCCTTACCCCTCCCATGGGATACAAAAGAGATGGTACCAAGACCCCAGACTCACAACCCTCCAAAACAGAACATGACCATAAATTGTAAGGGGTGGTGCCAAGGGCATGCACTACAGGTATAATTATGCCTTATAAGGGGGTGGGGAGGGACTGGAACCCTGGGAAAAGGCTCTGCAGCATCAGAGCTATGGATATGCTTGCTTGAAACTAACCCCAATAAACATCACATTGCCTGCACTTCAGACTTCTGGTCTTCTGCTTTCTGTCTGTGTGGCAAGAACCAGGGGTGAAGGGAAAGCCCCCTAACACAAATCCCTGTAAAAATCTGGGCATAGGTGAATTAGAAGCATAAGTCTAATTTTCAAAAATGATTTAGGACCTTTTGAAAATGGGACTTTGATGTTTTTGAAAATTGTATCACATATCTTATTTGCTGACTGCTATTACCCCACTTCTTTTCTGGGATTTTTGCTTTTGAGAATCAACCACTGAATATCTGTGCTTTAATTTCATTTGCATTTTCCAGGTTAAATCTCATTTTATTATTTCCCGCAGATAACTCTTCTAACCTTGAGCTTCTATACCCTTTGTATGGTTTGCATCACCTCCCAGTATAGCCCATGCAAATGCTTTGATTATTATAGAAGTTTGTCCTTCAGAAATTAAGATCTGTTTCATAATGTTTGTTTTAATAAGTGTTGCCAAATCCCATGGGTTTGAGCTTGACTTGTTCAAGGGACAAAGTAATGACGTTGAAAATGATTCCAGTGTGTCAGCTGAGTAGCATTCTTATTAATCAATCTTCAAAGCATGCTAAGAATGTTAAAATCTGGTAATACTTAGTCTGTAATTAACACTACTGACTGGGTTCATATATTTCCTTCAAAGCAAAATAACCATTCATGGCCTTTCTAATTTTGGAGGCTTTTTAAAGTTTATTCAACAATAATTTTACAAAAATAATATTCCCAAAACTGAAGTTCTTTTTACTGAATTCATAATCTGAATTTTAAGGCTCTTAAAAACAAGATAAATCACAAGTAATAAGTATTATTTGTTGTTATAAAGAGGAAGCGAGTTGCACATTTACCACCTGATCCAAATTCTTTCTATTGACTTTGATAGGCTTTAGATCAGTCCTCTAATATATATCCTTGATAAAAACTACATGAATAAAATGAGTTAAGGATGAGAGCATATATCAGAAATTTAGGGTGAGCTGTATTACAGGATATTGTAATTAGAGCTGGGCAAAGCTTGGAATTTCCATGTCAAGGACATTCTGACATTTCAAAACTGCATGGCCAGGCTACTGACCCCATACACTCAGGCTCCCCGGCAGACCACCAGGAAAGGATATATTAGAACCCTTCTTGTGTTTTGGTAGACGTAAGGATCCAAGGGTGGAGGTCCTTGATTTTGGCTGCTCTAGAAGACAAGGCTATGAAAGTCCTAACATATTACTGCCACTCTCCCATCACCACCAAGAGACACAGATGAAGCACCACCTCACTAACCTTGGAAGGTCAGGCCCCACAGGCAATACTATCAGGACATACAAAGCCAGGGCACCTGACTGGCTGACACTCGCTACTTAGACCAGGAAGCATGCTAAATGGGTTATCTGAGCAACTGTACAGACACCCTGTTGTTGCTGCTGTATTGGACCCTGATCTTTGCTTGTCTTCCGTGATCTACATCCAACCCTTTTCTTGGTTCTGGTCTCACTCCTGCACTCTACCTTACTTCTGCTCCATGCCTTGCCACTCGTTCCTGCCCCTATGCCTTGCTTCTGACTATCGGCTTGACTCCAGATGCCAACTCCTGCTCTGACTATTAGACCAGACTGCCTACATCCTTTCCTAAGAGCAGAAGTTTGTTGAAACTGAAATGTTTCTGCCAAACATTTTGGTTTAGATGGATCATCATTAAAAAAAAAAGTCAGAAAATTTCTGTTATTAACATTATAGACCCAGGGAATTCAGTGTTAAAATTAAACATAAACATAAAGGAATCCAAGCATGTTAAGGTATAGCAATATGGAGGTAGGCCACCTGACCAACCTAACTCCAACCTTGTATTGACACCCTGTAACGACCATATGATTACGGCATTTTAGTCAGTGTGGTTCCAGGTTAGTTTTAATTATTTTAAAAATCACAGGAGCCTCAGTTAGATGCCTTGGCTTCCTATACAATGGGTTGGAAGAGAAAGAGGTCTAAATGCAATCCACAATACCAGCATGCTAGGCATGGAGCTGCCTAAACTAGCCAGTGGAAGATGCTGATCAGAGCTAAGCCCCACCCCTCTGAGAAAGGCACTTCCCTCTACTTGTGATCCATACCTTGGGAGAAGATAGGCATTCTGACAGCTAAGTCATCTGCGGGCCTGAAACAAAACTGCAGGGGGAGAGGGAAAAGGACTGTACTCATGCAGGACGTAGAAGACCCCTAGTTTAAGTCCCTTTCTCCGGAGGAGGAGAAAGGAGTTGATCAGGGCTCAGCCATCTCTCAGGTGAATACTCTAACCACTAGTCTATAGAGTCATTCTAACTCCTTCACTGGCCCCATTAATATTTAAATATTCCATTATTTTATCAAAGTGAAACAACTTCAGTAGGAGAGATTGAAGGAGCTCCATCTCAGACTATTCCACAGCCTAGGGGCTAGAAAACTCACTTAAGAGGTGGCTCAGCCCTGGTCATATCCCTTCTGTCCCTCAAAATTTGGAGCAGGTGCAGGAAGCTGTGTCTTCAACAGTACAAATAACCTAACCTGTGGGCTAACGGTTATAAGGGAGGCCCTCTGTCTTGTCTCCTGCTCCCCACCCCAGCTGTTTTGTATGAACTCTGCCAAGGGGCCTGATATGATAGGTGGCCTCTGCGGATGCCTACTGGATCAGGCATCCACATGCAACGTAAGCAGCCAAATGCCTTTTTTCCCTAGTTTATAAATCCCTTTGGGGCTTAGGCAGGAGACAGCCATCTGGGTGCCTAGAGCGAGGCTGCAGTGCACATGCCCAGAAGCAAAAAGTATTAGGCTCCTACAGGGTTAGGCGACAACCAAGAGGTGGTTTTGTGGCTCCCAGTGTTGACTAAAATCAGGTCTTGGGCACCCAAACAGCGTTGTGACTCACACCCTGCGTCTGTCTTTGTAGAACAGACAATTGCATTACTTACCCTGTTGTACTGAAATGTTTAATCGGAAATAAACCACTGGGATGTAAGGATTTCTAGTATTCTGTCTTTCAGCAGCATCCTGGTGAGCACCATGCGATAAGCAGCCATAAATAGAGTAATTTTTACATAAATACATCATCTATCATAAACATTTAACATTCATTCATTAATCATAACAGCAGCGTGCTCGTTCCTAGTGATCAACTATTAATTACTTCAAAAATCAGAAAGCGAGGGCTTCTTCCGCTGCTCAGGGAAGATTATTCCATACTATATTGTAACACCTTCAATGAGGCTTGCTTTCTGGAAAAGTAAGTTTATTAAACTAAGTTCTGACTTTTTGGAGCTTACAGATTCAGGGTCTTTCACAAAGTTTGGAAACACAAACAAGAATCTGTTACCCACCGATCTAAGATGACTCAAACTCAGCCATTACGAACTATGTTCTTAAAGGGACAGCTCCCAATAATGAAAATAAACAGTAAAAATATAAGAATAAATTAATAATATCCAAATGCACATCTAAATAAACTCATTTGAATAATTATCCTTTATTCCATGGTCTTCATATTATTGAGTATGAACATCCAAATGTAAAGATACAATATTTAAGTCAGAGAATTAAGGTCTTAAGTTAAATTACTATTAAAATCTTAATGTTTGGCACTCAAGGCAGAACATCAATTATTCCACCAAGTCTTCAATATGACAATGGAGTATCCATTTATATTTGTTCACATGGCTCTAGTTACATCAACTGTTTTTTTCCTCAGGATTAATGAGAGAAACACAAAATTTCCATGAGAATCTTTGAGTACTGATGTATTCGTTTGACAAAGAAGTTTCACGATTTCTGCTGGTGAAGGAAGCATTTTACTGTGCACATAGAAGAATATCATAAACAGTAACATTTTCATGAATTGGTCCAATTGATTAACGTTTGCTTTTTTGCAGCAAAAGAACAAAAATATCAATGAAAACCTCACAAAAAGTTACACTTTTGTGTAACATTATTACTATTATTGCTGGTTTCACTTCTGCTAGAGAGTCCTTCCATAGTCCAGTAACATATAAAAGAAGCATTAATGATGCTATATTAGGAAATCATAATGGGGCTGTAGAAGGATCATGGCAGAGTTGAACTGCTATGGTTCTAGTGTGTTGAGTCATGGGACTCAGAGGCCCCTTGTTGTGGGACTTCTCAGTAGATTGGGCAAGTAACTGATTTTTCAGTTCATGGAAAGTTCCATCAAATTTGGAAAAACATAATTGGGTCAGGCTGAATTGAAACTGAAAATTCAGTGAGTCAAAAAAGCCAGCAAAATTTTTGTTTTGGTCACACGAAACATTTTGTTTGACCCAGGCTTGATTCACAAAACATCAGGAGTCAGTGGAAGCTGCCTAATAACCTTTAACCCAGTAGTTAGGACATATATCCAGGATAGGGGAGAGATGGTTCAATTCCCCCACCCTCCCATACTGCCTACTGCCTGATGTGGAGAAGGGATTTGAACTTGTGTTTCCCCTTCATCAGTGAGTGCGCTCACCCATAGGCTATGGGGTATTTTGGGGCTGGTCTCCCTCAGTCTTTCCTGTTGAAACTGTTCCACTGTGTATAAATACATACTGGGCCAGAGGGAGAATTAGAATAATTCTTTAGCCTAGTGGTCTGGGCATTCATCAGGGAGATCCTGGTTCCAGTCCTGCTGATCCAAAGGCTACTTTAATTATTTATACATAGGGGTTAGGACACACTCTCGCAAGTGGGACACCCAGATTCAAATTCCTCTCCACATCACACAGAGGAAGGAATTGAAACTCTGGTTCCTATATCTGAGTGAACACTCTCACCATTGTGCTAATGGTTATAAGGCAGAAGATGCATCTTCCTCCTCCATCTATTTTACAAATGGCACCCGATGCCTTGTAAAAAAAATGACCAAAACTATTTGGCAAATTCATGTTAAATTCATTAATAGTTTTGGGACAACCAAAACTGTCTTTTTTGGCAAATAAAATTTGTCCACAAAATTTCAGCCAGTTCTATTCGGGTACGCATGCATCCCAGCCATTAGACCATATGGAGAGGTTGTAAGTAGGACATGGAATAACGTATGCATAACCAAGGAGTTTAAAGGGCCTGATCCATGCACAATGAAGTCAAGAGAAATATTCATTGATGTCAGCGGGTGAAATAGGTGGTTTCAATGGCTAAAATCTCTGATTAGAAAGTGAATCACAGCGGATCTTGTCAGTAAAAGTATAGAGACCGCCTATTCTGTTGTCCCCATATCTTGCCTCTGGGACCCTCCTCATTCTTCCTTGTGTTGACCTCTAGGTTTTTACCCTATGAAAACCTCTTATGATGAGAAGAAAATCAGTTCAGAGTAAAATCTAAAAACTAATCCTGTATTTGAAAAACAGGCACCTGCCATGACTGGGTGATACGCCCCACTGGCTGAGTCATTGGGGGTGGGCGATTCAGTGTAATTTCCAAAACATGAATTATGTTGTGGGTTCACTATGAATATTTTATTATCCTTTTTAGTTTTGTTTTTGTAGAATTAAAAGACACATTCCAGTGACAAACCATCTTATCTGATCTAGATAAAAAGAAAGAAAAATGTATGATTCTTGCACAGGAGATTTGTTACAACAACAAATTTCTATTTGCAAAGAAAAACACCCCTTCAGAAAATAACATAATGATGGTTATTATGGGCTTTTCCAGAAGAGGCAATATTGCCTGAAACAAGAGGGTGAGCAAGAGAAACCTACAAAAGCTGTTGGCGAAATCTATTAGAAGAATTATTACGGTTTCATTTACCTAGTATTTTGGTTTAATTGAGAGAGAATTTTATACAGTATGTTAAGACATCTCTATATGTTTTTTGTATCTCTCTGTGGGTGTTCCAATTACTTGAGCATTTGGAAAAACGCATATTTGAAATAAAGACATAGATATTAGGGTTGATTAAAAGAATGTACTTATTCATTGGAAAAAAAGTATCTGCTGTGTGTGGAATATTTTAACTTTTTGCTTAAAAAACCAAAGAGTTTCAGCCGAAAATTTGATTCAGAAAAGCTGCCATGGTCTGTTGCGGGAGTTGTAGTTTGAGTGCCTCAAGCCACCATTCTCCTCTGTCGCTCCAAATTGGACTACATCTCCCATGATGTACCATGACAACTCAGCAAGAGGAGAGGCCATGGTGCATCACTGGAGAGTTTTCAGAAAATATTTTGATTTCAGGCTATAAGTTTTTGGTTTTCAATTTTTCAACAAAAGTCAAAATTTTCAGTGGAAGAAACCATTTCCAGCAAGCTCTAAGGGATGCATAAACAATGTTTGTGTAATGAGTTTGTTGAGAAGTATTCTGGGGCTGTTTGGATAAATTCCTGACATATCTGACTACATTGCAATCCTTCTGCAATCCCAACCCCAGTATGGCTCGATTGCACAGGAAAGACATTTGTTTTGCCGTCCAAGCAGGTATCATGAGTGAAATCCTGGCCACACTGAAGTCAGTGTTGCCATTGACTTTCATGAAGCTAGGATTTTGCCCCATGTCTTTAACACATATGTATATACACCATATGTGGTGTTAATAAAATAAAATTGCAAACTACTATAATTATCCTTGCATATGACACAGATTCCAGTATGAGCAAAATACTTTACAGAAAAAAAAGTTAATGGCCATTTCTTGAACCAGAATTGAACCAAGACAATACTTTCACGGTAGTCAGCTATACTGCGGTTCAATAAGTAGTAGTAATGGGCTTAAATCAAAACCCTCAAACTTTTTAGGGACGGATTGAATATGAATATGAAATGAATATAAAATGTGTCATCTCTGTAAAATGGACTAAACCAAACTTCCAGACAGAATTACACCTTAACCTAAATGGAGCCCATCTCTACCAGACAGAAGTTTCTTATAAATTAATTGTTGCAAGCCATGTTCTCTTTCTACTCTTATTCTCCTCCCCACATTCATAGACTGAGGACTTGTCTCCACTATCGCTTTAGTCGATGTAAGTTACCTCTCTCAGGGGTGTTACTGCCTCCCCGAGCAACATAACTTCAACTTAAAGTGGTGTCTACACCACACTGTGTCAACGGGAGATGCTCTTCCATCAACTTAGCGCGTCTTCACCAGACGCACTAAATCAACGTCACTGTATTGATGCAATAGCAGCTGATTTAGCATGGCAGTGAAGACAAGTCTAGAGTCATAAATCATAATTTTCCCAAGCCCTTGAAGAAAATAGAAACAAATTCACAGATACTTGCAGTTATGCTGGAACTTCTGTACCCTCAAAAAATTTTAGTTATGCACGTAAAATACAATTCTTCGCATGGACAGCATTATGTTTTTGTATTTATCCTGGGTACTGTTCTGGCTAATTTGGTTTAGAAATATTTAGCATTTGTAGAAAAAACTTAAGCTGGTCTATTGGTTCAAAGGAAGACCTTGAAATAACTACTGAGTGTGGAAGCACTGCATCCTTGTCATACCAAACTTGTATCTGAATTAATAACTAGGTACTTCATGGTAAAATACATACAGTATTATTTGCCTATGATTGGCTATATCCCCTTCTGTTAAAAAACAATGCAAAAGGAAAACAGTCCATGAAATGTGTTGGTTAGAATCCATGAAACTACCTGAGTCGAGGAATTAACACTCATGTGGAGGGGGGTATTTTCCTCTATAGTTCATAATTATTATGCATTTACATGGAAGACAGTATACAAAAATATCTAGATAACGTCTCACAGGTCAACAATGCAACAAATATTTTAAAGCCTTTAAAATA
Source organism: Natator depressus (assembly GCF_965152275.1). Taxonomy (NCBI): domain Eukaryota; kingdom Metazoa; phylum Chordata; order Testudines; family Cheloniidae; genus Natator; species Natator depressus. The sequence goes on from NC_134244.1 coordinate 53,540,848, forward strand.
GGGATGAGAATGTAGGTGGAGAATAGCCACTGGATCAGTTGACATCCCTAATAGTAATATAGACATTTCTATAAACAAGTATTTTGATTATACATCATTACTGTATAGCCTACATCACCCATCCTGTTTTGAACATTTTGAAAAAGATTGCTCCAGTGTTTCAGAAAAAGATGCAATTAATTCTCTACATGAACATTCAATGGTAGAGATTCACACTCACATACAATTAGGAATATAGTCACCAGGGAAGACATCACATTTTCAGACTGTGACATAGTAAGGTAGAAAATAAATGTACTTCTACCAGATGTTTTTTGTGTGTGCTTGATTCACTAGATAAGACTACTGAAAAATTCTCAAGTTTTCAAGTCAATCCTGTTTACTTGCCAGATTAAGCCAATGCTGAATATCAGGTTGCCAAACTGCGAGCATATTGAATCTGTCAGACTGATTTTGTTGAACATAATCTGAGACACCATATCTTTGCTTTTGTGAATGATGCTCTCTCTCTCTAAGAGATGAGAACCAATATCAGTACTGGGTCTGTTAGAGATGATTGAGTTGCCCTGGGTTTTATAAACTTCCCAACTCCTACAATTTACAGTTGCTCAGCAGGCAGTCTTCTGAGAAGAAATATTCCTGTGACTGAACCTCATCCATCTATGAACCTTCCCTTGTCAGACCTTATAATTTATATCCATGTGGTGTCCTTCAAAACTGATGAAGACTGATCATGTATAAGGAACACATTTTAGCAGTGTCATAACTATAAAGGGAAGGGTAAACCCCTTTAAAATCCCTCCTGGCCAGAGGAAAACTCCTCTCACCTGTAAAGGGTTAAGAAGCTAAAGGTAACCTCGCTGGCACCTGACCAAAATGACCAATGAGGAGACAAGATACTTTCAAAAGCTGGGAGGAGGGAAAGAAACAAAGGGTCTGTGTGTCTGTATATATGCTGCTTTTGCTGGGGATAGACCAGGAATGGAGTCTTAGAACTTTTAGTAAGTAATCTAGCTAGGTATGTGTTAGATTATGATTTCTTTAAATGGCTGAGAAAAGAATTGTGCTGAATAGAATAACTATTCCTGTCTGTGTATCTTTTTTGTAACTTAAGGTTTTGCCTAGAGGGATTCTCTATGTTTTGAATCTAATTACCCTGTAAGGTATCTACCATCTTGATTTTACAGAGGGGATTTCTTTACTTCTATTTACTCCTATTTCTATTAAAAGTCTTCTTGTAAGAAAACTGAATGCTTTTTCATTGTTCTCAGATCCAAGGGTTTGGGTCTGTGGTCACCTATGCAAATTGGTGAGGCTTTTTACCAAACCTTGTCCAGGAAGTGGGATGCAAGGTTTTGGGAAGTATCTGGGGGGAAAGACATTTCCAAACAGCTCTTCCCCAGTAACCAGTATTTGTTTGGTGGTGGTAGTGGCCAATCCAAGGACAAAGGGTGGAATATTTTGTACCTTGGGGAAGATTTGACCTAAGCTGGTAAAGATAAGCTTAGGAGGTTTTCATGCAGGTCCCCACATCTGTACCCTAGCGTTCAGAGTGGGGGAGGAATCTTGATAAGCAGTCATTGTATGATATGCTTTGCCTTTAAGAGTAAATTGTGGCCCTGATCCTAATTAGGAAAAAATATATATTTACCAATCTCTTAGCACTAAATGTTTTGTAGGCACTCATGAGCCATGATATGAATTAAGAATTCTCTACTAGGCTTGGTGTTAAAATAATATTAGCGACTGAGAGTGGCCCTATATACAGCATATGCTCTATATATAACCAAATAATGTATGACCTGTTATCCAGTGAAATAAAACCTTCTGTTTGATAAATCTGTTAAGCACTTTTTTAATAAAATATCTCACAATATTGATCTGGGAAGCTAATTCTATAAAGTGCTATATAGGAAATATAATTTTGGTCAAATGTTGCACTAATATAAATTAGGAGTAGATATATTGACTTCAAGTGTAAATGAAATAAGAACTGAAGACCCTTTTTTTCTTGATATTTTAAATAAGTACAAAACTTGTTTCTTCCATCCACATCCTGAATGAAGCCTTTAAGATCCCCACATCTTTTTTCTTATCTTTATATTAGATTCCTCATTGTCTTGCATTATAGCCTCAGCCCTTCAGCTAGATTCCAGAGAATGTTTTTGGGTTAAATCAATAAAATTTTCAGTCCTGAGGAATATCCCGTGAAAGGCACTGCCAGATTCTCTTATTCAATATCTATCTAGTTATTTATATGCCCTGTAGCACTGTAATATATGTGTAGCATAATTTATTGCTAACACCCCTATACAAAATAGGGAAGCATAATTCTCATTTTGGGGATAAGTCAATGAAGCACATTAAGTGATTTGCCTAAATATATATCACACGTGGTCTGTGGCAGAACCATCAATTGAAGCAGATCAGCTGATGTCCCCTTCCAATGCCTTAATCCATCTCATCCATCCTTCCACTGGCGAGATAGTAAGATGTTTTGCTCTGGGGTGTCACAAAACTGTCTCCTATTCATCAGATCCAAGTGCTATGGTTCCTTTGCCTTCTAACTCATTGCCTGAGAGACTGAGACATTAATAAAAGTCAAGTTTAATCCAAGAGGAATGAAGGTAGTGTTATTAGGGTAAGAAGGATCCTGAAGTAATAATAGAGTTGGACTCTCCTCCCTATTGTTGAGTCTCTTTGATCAAGAAGTTTGCGATTTGGGGGTGCTTTTAAGGCCTCAACTGCCTTGAGATCTCAGGTGGTATTGGTGGGCATGAATGCCTTTTTCTATACGTGCCTGGATTGGTATTTACAGCTCTCTCTTTCAAAATGGGCTACCACAATTCTTTTCTGTCTTTGGTATCTCCAAAATGTATTATTGAAATATGATCCTCATGGAGATGCCCCTGAAGATTCAGCTAGTGCACTTGACAGCTGGCTCCTTGCCTGGTAATATTACTGGCAGGAAACATTTTATGCCACTTCTTCATCAGCATCACTGGCTTTCTATTACTTCTGGGTGAGATTCAAAGGGTTGACACTCTAGCTATACACAAAATTCAGTGCGTAGAGAAGTCTCGGTAAAGCCCTGTATGGATTGGTTCCTGACTGCCCAAGAGACTGCTTACCTCATTACAAACCACTGACAGCTGAGTTTAGATGAAGCACTTCAGTTAACAGTTCCAAGTATAACTGTCAGGCCCCACAACGTGTAATATTATTAGAGAGCTCTTGACTCCAGAACTCACGAACTCTGCTGCTTCCACAGAGCCTGAGTTTGTCTAGGTTTAGGGAAGGATTCAAGGCCCATCTATGTTTGCAGGCTTTTGTCAGAGGGGTGATAGAATGATGTATGACTAGGCAAGAATTATTGGAAGTGTTTTGGTTTGGAAGTCATTTACTCCACATTTACCCAGAGATAATAGGTACATTTCATTAACTGGAAAATTGAATAAACAATTAATTGCATGGAGCCTAAAATATAATTTTACATATTTATCAGAGTTATTGATGAACATATCTATAAACCCATGGTGTTCAAGTGCATGTTAAACATGTATGGCATTGTTATTGGCTACGCCAACCTAATTATCATCAGATAACTTAAAATGGGAAAATGAAGCAGGTATTGGATTTGTTGGCCTCAGGAAAAATTGCCCCTTGTGGAGTGCAGGTTAGCTGAGAGACATTTGCTTTCATAGTCATCTGCAGAAAAGCAAATTGAATTTTAATATAACTGGCTATAACATGTATTTCATTGTAAAAATGGGGACAGGTCTCAATTGGGAGAATTTAATTCAGTCTTCCTGCAAGATAATTATATCCCTTTTTTTTCCATGGGCCTCTCACAATCCTAAAAACTTCAAATAATAATGGTATGCAAAGATCTGTACATTTTTGCCAAACAGAAATAGGGTGGCTCTAAACAGTGTTCCTAGGCAGAGCACGTCAGAGCAGCAGCTCTGTGGAAGGCCTTACTGGGAAAAGTAACAGATGCTTGTTGAAATTCAGCTCTTGCCACATAGATTTGGCATTGGTCTTGTCAGAAGCCGATGTGGATTAGTGGAAAACTGGTATAGTGCAACAGTGCTTGTGAGAGAACCAGGATTTTAGATACATGCCTGCTGTAATGCTACTAATTGCAGGCTGATCTTTCTCTACAGGTTGAAAGTACTGAAATATCCACGCCCCTTGTCCCTTAAAAGTTCACATTAATTTTCCAGTATAGAGATGGTGCCTAGATATAAACTAAACTAATACTACTTAGCACTTTCACAGTGCCGTCCATCTCCAAGTACTTCAAAAACATTAAGGAGTTGATTCTTATTTCAGCAGCACCAGGTCAAAGCAAGTATAACCACTTTGGCTTCAGTGGTGCTATTATTGATTTACCCTGGGGCAAACTCAGAAACAGGCTGTAAGCGAGTAAGCTTCACAACACCATCAAGCAGTGGGTAGGTACTCTGAGTATTACCCCACCGACAACACAGCGGGAAAACTGACGTGCTTAACTGATTTTCCCAGTGTCAGACAATGAGGAATTAGGAACATCTGTTACTACACCATGGAACTTACTAGATGTTAAGTACCAGCTTCTAACCAATCAGATTTACGGCCAGTCATCCACACTGTTTAGGACAGCAAGTATTTTGCTCTAACCTGTTTATTTGAACTGCTGAAACAATGTCTACGCTCTTTGGGGCAGGGACTGTCTTTCTGTTGTGTGTTTGTACAGTGCCTAGCACATGAGGGTCCTGGTTCATGACAGGATGCTGCTGTAATACAAATTATAAATAATGTCTTCTGTCTATGAGGCACTCAGCATAAAAATCACATGCCATGTGAAGACAATTAAAAACTATCATGACTCAATTATATGATGATCTTCTGGATGTGCTGGATTTAAAATGGTCCCCTTCCTTCTGAAGTGGGATGTAAAGGAGCTGCTTGGCCAAAGGTTGAGATACGACCACGTCACCAAGTGTTTATCAATTCTCATGTCATACAGCAGGTATGTAGTACATTTGCAAATCAAGCCTAATAATTTTGGACCTGATCCTGTGAGGTACTGAGCCCCCCCTCAATATTTATTGACATCATTACAAGTTGAAGGGCTCAGTACCTCACAGGAGGCTGTCAGCTCCCAAATGTGGTGGGCTGCTTTGTATTAAATTGGGCAGAAACAAGATTAGGGACAGATTCTGCCCCCAGTTACAGCACTGAATGCAAGGGGGTGATACAAGTGTGTACAATGAAGGCTGAATATGGCTTCAGGTGGTTTGGCTTGAGACCTAGATCACAAATTCAGTCTTCCTTTCTTTTTCCTCAATTAGATGTCATGTCTGTACCAGGAAAAGAGGCTGAAAGAATGCTCAAATATCTTGTGTGTCACTATGCAATGTTTCTTTAGAAACATGCAATTTCCCTACCACAGAGAATGAAAATCCTTGATTCTTTTGTTGAAAACTTTATAATAAAATCTTATTTGACATGCATTGTTCTCTAAGCTGGTGATGACTGCTGCTTAAGTTACCCTAAAAAGATCAAAAGAAATGTACAATACCTATTAGCCGCACATAAATAGTATTCCTGATCTCAGTGACACATTTAGATGTTGGGAAGGGGAGGAACCTTTATTTATATATTTATTTGCTGGGCCCTTTCAGCTTACTTTCTTCCTGTCACACTGAAACAGGGCATATACTTCTTCTAATAGAGGACACAGGGCATTTGTGACAAACTTTCATTTCGTGCCCATCATCCTTTCTTTTTGTACAATGGATTAACCAAAGCGTGGCTCTCAATGATCAATGGACATTTAGAGAATATGAAGGGCAACAGAATTCAAAGGGAAACAAATGCTATATAGGGTCATCTCTTGGGAGGCACCCACAGAATTTATACAACACTGTATCACTCATTATGTTAAATATCTACCTTGTTCAAGAAACATTGTAAAATCTTGTATGACACCACAAGGATTCAAACACCTTTTAAATAACCACAGTAGGCAACGATAGTAGGCTGAGTGTTACTTTTTGGATCAAAGTTTTTAAAATGACCTCTAACTTAGCACCTGCAATTTCGTGGGTTCAATCACTTGTGGGCACAAACCACAGAATGTACATGCTGCTCTGAGATTTATAGACAGACTGATGTCTAAATTCTGTCATTTGTATCTATCGTTGATGGTGTCTTCAAAATTTCACTTTCCATTGAGTTCACCCCCAATACGGAACCTATAAGTGATTGCACATACAAAACTGCAGCCAGAAAATCAGAGACAAATTTGACTTTATAACTGTAGACTTAAAACAGAGGCAATATATTCTAAATACAATAGATTAATGATTTTGTGCAGGAAAACAATCAGAAAAACGTTGCCAAGGGACTGATTTAATAGCTATATTATTGACATTAAAACAAACTAAGAACATTGTACAAAGTTATGAGGAGAAACTGCAACAGCCGTCATGGATATAAGCAACTTGCAGAACATGAACCGGACAATAAAACATCCCCTATAACCTTTTTGTGAAATATGCAATTGCAATTAAAATAGTCTGCAAAATCTGCTTTTACTGATGGTCAATTTTACTTTCCCACTAAAGTATTAACTGCCCATCAGGCAAATAATTGCTGCCACCTTCTTGCTCTGTTAAAAGCAGATTATACATTTCCTAAGGAGATTTTTCTCTCAGGTCAACAGTATATCAGCAGGATGTTACTTTGAAGCAAACTCTCAGGTGCAGGGAGAGCTTGGCGAAAGCCAAAGGAGGTATTAAAATAATTTTAAACTAGTAATGAATGAGGGCAGCAAGAAAAATGCAAAGTTGGTTACAGCCATGTAGGGCTGCCTGTAACTGAGAGATATTCTTGTAAAAATAATTTTGTTTCTCTAGAGAAGATGGAAAAACTTGTATTCTTTATCCTCACTGCTTATGCTGCTACTTTTTTTAAAGCCTCTCTTTGGTACTTATATCCCCACATTATCATAGTATCACCATCTTTGATGCACTTATTTTCTCTACACCCCGAGAAGTTGAGAAGTGCTATTATCCCCAAGAGAGACTAAGTGACTTGCAGAAGGTCACACAGGAAGTCTATGGCGGAGCACAGAATTTTTGTTTTTTTTTTTAATTATTTTTACACTTTTGATGTACTCCAAGGCAGCAGTCAGGGTGGAAAATCATGAAAAAGAGGAGGAATGAAGAGACAAGCTGCAGCAGAGTTGGCTCTGTGAAAAAAGAGCGAAAACACTGCCACTCTTTGATCTCTGTGCTGTTCCCAATGCAGCACTTTACTTCAGTACCAGAGCTAACTAATGTTGGTACAGAATTTTAGGGCCTATCAGCATTCGTTAGGTTGATCAAGCCAAAATGGATAGTGTGCTTAGCCAGGCTGTGAGTCAGCCATTTTATCTTACATGATAGCTTCCACGTTCTTATTTTATGTATTGCAGGCTTCTTTCCTCAGTGACCCAGGCTATCCTCACTACCAGCTGCAACCCTTCTTCTTGGAACTCTACGACAACACTGCACATCCCCTGCTCTGAACAAAACAATTTCCTCAGTGCTCGATCTGGGATATCCACTTTGTAGAAATAGCCAGCAGAGGAGAGGTTTGGCAGTCTTAGTAAATGTTCTTAGGTAGGGCCTGACTTCTGCTGCAGGGAGGGTATCTATCACTAACATGCACCAGGTATGCTTGGCAAATCCATACTTCTTGTACTACTTAATGTCCGTGGTACTAGATTGTAATGTACTGACTATGGCTCTGGTGCAATTCCATTTGTAGCCATTGCTTGTAATGGAAGTTGGATTGGGACCACTCCCACTAGTGGCAACTGTATTAGTTCTCCTTTAGCTCAAGTGTTAGAGACCTGTGGTTTTAGAGCAAAAGGATCAGTGTTTTAGTCTCGGCTGGTGTGTGTGGAGTTTGTACAGCACATGACTCAGCAGCACATGGCTTAATGACAGTGTATTCTGACATTCTCTGAATGTCAGTGGACGAGTCATTTACAACACCACCGGCAGGACTGAGCTATGTGGACAAACCCCTTTATTTCTAAACATTTTATCAACAGAATATAATGAAAACTACAATGATGTAACCAGAGATTGTTCTTTAATTAACGGCCGGTTTTAATAAAAATCTCACTCGCCCAGCAAACCCTCACGACACTGCTCCAGCCATCAGTCTCCCGCTTGCAACCTCAGCCCCACCACCATGCAGCCACCAACAAATTCCTTCCCACCGTACCTCCAGTATTCTCTAGTGTGCCCAGCAATCACTTCCCACTCAGGCCTCCACCACAGTCACCAGCAATTGAACAGCCTCCCACTCACACCACATGCTCCCCCAGCTCACTTCTTCTTTCCACCCCCACCCCCACACCATCTCCCGGAATCACTCAGATTGCTTTATAATGTATCCTAACATCAGCAGCAGCAATGCTGAAGTAAAAAAGAAATTATATGAAATTTCTGAATTTTTGGGTGACTAAATACATTTGCTTCATTGTGCACAGAAAAATAGTCTTTGCTTGAACATTACAGCTGAATTCAGTATCCCATTTTAGAAGAAAACAACATCCAACATCACATGAAAAGTCATTTACCAGCTGTGCCACTGCATTTTATTTTTCCACACAGCTCACTAAACGGTTTCTGCAGAAGCATCTACGTATCTCATTTTATCTTACACTCTCCTTTTAGTTGTTTTGCTTGCTACACTCCCTTCTGTCACAGCAGCATGTAAATTAGTTATTTTGCTAATGCACTGAATAGCAAATTTTCTCCTCTCTTACTCTCTCGTGTGCTCCATGGTCCAATCCGCTTTCTACAACCACTTTTGGGGTAATTCATCTGCTCATGCAGCTTCAGCTACCAAGTTTATGGCAACAAGTTGCACAATTCCTTCTCCATTCCCCTCAAATCCCATATCTTGGCCTATCTCTGGCATCAGCCCCATGAAGTTTCAGCTGTCAGTTTAAGCTTAACATGGCCAAAAGAGGACTTGTCTTTCATATCAAGCCTTTCCCATTCTGTTACTGTAAACAACACCATAATCCCCCCTCTACCAATTCAGGTCCATAATTTTGGAGTCATCATAAACTTCATTCTCAAAGTTGCCTCATACATCCAGACCATCTTGAAATCTTCTCATTTCTTCCTCCACAGCATCTGTAAATTCCAGATTGTTTTTCTGTCCACTTTATTTAGGCCTGCCAGATCTCTCATCATGGTACTTACAACATCCTCTATAACACATTGTAGCCTGCATAACATCCACATTCTCTTCCCCTCCTCCCCCCAATTTTTGCAATTCAGGTATTAAAATAATCTTTCTTGTGCACTGCTCTCATCCCCTCTAATGACATGCTAAACTGCATTATACAGTTCAGTCTCTAGGTGATGCTGTATATAAATACCTTATTTAAACTAATCTCAGCCATACCTTGCAGTGCATTAAAGGATCTTATGATGAACTCATCTGGTGTGTATAAGCAAGCTTTGTAGCCAGTCCAAATCTGGTAGAGGAACATGACATCCCCTCTCTGAATCCTTCCAATTGCATCAAGTTAGAGCTTTTTCCCCTCATCTTCAAAGCCCTTTGTAACTTCGACACTCCCTACTTATTTTCTCTTATCTTTGACTATGTGATTTTCCCAACCCTCTGCTTTGCTGGTAATGATAGCCTTGACCCTTTGTCCACTTCTCCCGCAACTGGTTTTGTGCTTTCTTCCACAACACCCCTTATTTGTGGGATGCCCACCATAAAGTCACTCCCACTTTCCTCCAAATCTTTACCCAAGTCCCATTCCTACCATGATTCTTACAAGAAATTAAACGGTTCTGAATGGCTTGGAAGAGGACCTGTTAAGGTTAGCTACTATTGTAATCTAAGAATCCCAGGATGGCTGGCAGTTCGTCTGGAGCACAAGCTGTCAGTGTGTGTGTAGCACAGCGCTAGAGTTCTGCATGAACAACATTATCCTGTGTGTGTGTTTGCCTGGACTTACCCCAAAAAGATTCTTATCCTCTCCCCACATTGCTTGTCCCTTGTCTTCTTAGGTTGCAAGTTCTTTAAGTCAGGAACTTTCTCACCGTACTTGGATGTGTCAAGATATATAATGTGCACACTACTATACACTACTACTGGAAAGCGATACCAAATCACACTAAATTACATCTTACCCCTATGTTTGACCAGTTGACACCTGATATTGCATTACCATTTACATCATGGCAGAATTTATTTAATCCTCCTTTTCCTTGTCTGGGCTACTGTATTATCCATGAGCAAAAAATGTGAAGCAAGAGGATTTATTAAAATTCAGTTTTAAATTGGTATAATCCATTTTAACATACAAGTGCGCAGATGTTAACGGGGTGATAAATCATGCAAAAGCAAGGAGATTTAGAGTTAATTTAGACACTCTGCTCAGATCCTCTAAGCTATTTTGGTGCCTTGCTCCTAGTGAAATGGGAGTTAGGGCAGCTGAATAGTTTGAGGGTGTAGGCCCCTCTCCTTAATTCAGACCTTTACAATTACAAAAGAAACGAAAAATCTAGATAACAATATGTGTTAAGCAGGCAGCCAGAAGTGTCATTATTAAATCTGCATTGTCTGATTTCTGTCAGTTTATGTAACAACTTAATGGTATTTCAATATAGGTGTTTGTATGTGTGAACGAAAGAACGAACTTGTGTTTCTTTTTTATTAATCAGATGAGTATTAATCAGGAACTGGAATGTTTCTTTTGATCTGGTTTTCTGGGAAAATATATAAGAAGACAGCTATTTCCAAAGGGTATTATGTACGCGGTAGATCTGAAAGGCTCCAGTGAATCTCTTCTAATCCATTGGTAACAATATGTACACATTTGTTAAAATATGCATAATAACTATTTCTGTATCGGCTGGAATTATGTTCCAGTCTACTTAAATATAATATGTAATTTTTAGTAAAACTAATGAAGAAAGAAATGTAATAAAAATGAAATTTTAGTATGTTATGTACAGTAAATATGTATTTACGCTTTACAAAAATAAAGGCAATATTAACATAATGCACTAAAATATTGTTGAATAGTTTGTCATATAAATTGTAGCTAGGATGGTTTCAGTTCCGTATGTGAGGGACTGTAGCCGTTGAACTGGATGGACATTCATATTATTCCATCCTTTGATAGATGTGAATTCCTGTTATGGGGCCTAATCTTTCAGTCCTTCCACACCCCAAATTCCCAGTAAAGAGAATGGGAGTTTTGTCTGACTTAGGTGTGCAGTATCGGGCCACAGTCGCGTTTTTTAGGGTATTTGTTTGTTTCCCATCCTGTTTCCTATTGCTAATGACTACATTTACCTTTACTTCAGCTCTAGACAATAAAGCTCAGCAAGTGTCTACACATATTGTAGCCAGGTGCCTGGGCTGAATGTTCTAAAACTGGTATAAATTGATCCCTGTGTTGCACAGGTCACCTCTGTGATGTACTACAAGGAGACTCAGATACTATGAAACCTTAGTCTGCTACACATCAAAGAAATATGCTGCTCCATAGAGTAATCCTTACTTGAACCCCCCTGTTTATACACTGTAAAATTAAAGCAGCTAAGCTAGGGCTTTTTAGAGAGTCAGTGAAGAATGACAAGTCCCTGAAATGCTAAGACTGAGAGATTTTACAATGCGAGTTCTACACTGCCATCTCTGAAGTCTTTGAGATTTAACCTCTCTGCTGCTGGAGCACTTCTAATCCTTAAATATGCCCTCAAATATTTGTCCAGCAGTAACCTGAGGCCATATTATCATGGTTATCTATAGTTAAGCCCCTTAAAAAGAAATGCTGATAAAAAGTGGTTTTTAATTATGCTGAAAACCTATTAGAAATTCTTAGTAAATGCTTGATTAGGCACTGTGTTCCTTTGTCTTAATTACTTACAAAGAAGACCAATATCCTGTCTAGAGTACTTTAGTCCCAGGAGGACTGTCCCCACAACTCTTCCTTGTATCGGCACACGACACATCTTGGAAAGGTACTGCTGAGGATAAAATTAAATACTGGGGTTGTAAAAGGGTTTTAGCTCTTGCTAATGAGGACATTTATTTTTTGCAGTGGCAGCACTAAAACTAGTGGGTTTAAATAACATTAAAACACCCATAATTTTTATAGACTTTGAATAGCAAAGACATCAGGCACCAAAAATTGAACAGTACAGGGAATGACTTGCAGGCTGTTCTTTTACAACTCATCTGTTGCCAGCTTTTTTCAAGGTTGTGCCATTTATCAAAACGTTCACATTACTTACGGAGCTAGAACCACCTGTATAAGGGCTTGAGCCATCTCCCACTGAAGACAATGAAGAGACTTCCATTGCCATTAGTGGGCTCTGGATCAGGCCCTGATGGCCCAGTTGAAAGTAACTAAGCATGGGCCTAAATCTGTCCCTATTCAGCAAAGTGCTTAAGCGTATGCTTGACTCCCATTTACTTCCAGAAAGAAGCACAGGCTTAAGCACTTTGCTGAACTGGGGCCTAAATGCATTTTCCTCTCCCCAATCACACAAGGGTCAAGGTTTAAAAAAAAATGCTTATTGAGGGAAACACCAGGTACAGAGAAGCTGAGAAAATATCATGATGTCACTATTTGTAAATTAGGAAATGTATGGCTAATTTTCTTCCAAAACCCATTCCATTACTTCCTCTCTCCTCTATTTTCAATGTTTATTCTTCAGACCTACAGTATGGCGTGTGGTAAAATGAGGTACACCCAGGCTATAGCTGGGAGCAAACACTTTAGCCAAATTTCTTTGTAAAATTATTCAGGTTTTATTTACTGAAGCATTTCCAAAACAAGTTGAATTTGAGTTTAAAAAGACATTGGCAAAGCTAAGAAAAGGTTTCAGTGGATTTTAATATCCTGCAGGAAAACATTAAACCCTGGGCATAAATGCTGTGAATGGAGGCAACTGAATAGCCATGCCAATAATGTTAAAGATTTTTATTACATGCCTAAGTGTGTAACTGCACAATACAAAATGGCAGCTTCCTAGGAGCCAGTGCAGTGACCCAGTAAATATGACGGGGTCTGGTTGTGCCCCAGAGCTTTACAGGGATGGGACCCTCAGTACGTAGATCTCCTGCACAGGAAGAGTGCCTTTATAGAAGCATTCCCCTTCTCCAAAATCCTGTCGAAGTTCTCCCACCAGCGAAATGGTAGCAGCACTGGGAATATAGATCTGGCACAGAGGCAGATGCTGCTAGCCTCCTGCTGATAACCTGGACTTAGTGGCTGGACCTGTGGCTTGTTCCATTGGGGGCAAATCACAGTCTGCTCCAGATAGAACAATTCTGGTAACATTTCCTTCCCATTAGCCTGTTCCCATTGTCCCCCCTCTCCCCCAGGAAAGCATGATCAGGCCCATGTGTTCTAAGTGGACTACTTCACTCTTACGTAGATTAAACAAAAATAAATATTGATTACTACAAAACTTTTAACAGGGCCTAGCCCTTTGTTGGAAGCCACCAAAAATCAATTTAAATTGGAGTGCTTGCTAGAATATCAAACGTATGGGTGCTGTCCCCTTACTATGTGACTCAGGAATCACATGACAGAATTGGACACCACAGGAAGGTACAATAGAATCTCTGCTGAAGTGTATTGCTTTGGGCATTAGTAATTCTTGTAATCCCAGAAGGCACAATACACCAGCAGTGCAGAAAAACTGGCAGCAAAAGACTACTTTCCTACACCAGCCAATATTTGAGGCTACAGAAGGGTCTACTCTTTGCAGTTTCTGTTCTGGCCAGTTGTGGTAAACAGCTAGACCCAGGAAGTGGTTACATGGTAGCTGCCATGTAACCACTTATATGAATATGCATTATGCATATAAAAGCATTACAATGTTCACACTGTATATGGGATATGCATATAGCCTGAGACCAATTTGTCCTAGTCTCAGATCACATTTCACAGTAAAAAGGAAAACCCCCAAAGATGCAAAACTCAATGGCTGTCACGCAGTCAAAAAGGAGAAAATTCATATTTACAGCAGGCACTCCACTCTTAATTCATGCCATTGTGAAAAACCTCCCGCACAGCATCATGCAATATTTAATTACTGTTCCCTTTTACAAAAAAAAAACACATTTCTACATTCTTTGTGATACATATAAACTTTAGGCTGCCAAGATTAGTTTCTTTTACAGAAGAAAGAAACCTAATAGAACCCTCTGAGCTTCAAATGGTACAACAGACAAATCATAATTAGTTTATATAATCATGTCCCCTTCAGAAGACTACCTATTTTTTATTATGCAAATGAAGTCTGGGTGGAAGATTTTCAAACCTTGCTCCCTGCAAAGGAAATGAACAGCCACTTGGCTAAATCACAAAGAAAAATGATTCTATTATCTTATTTTGCACAGACAAACCAGCACAGATCATCTCCTCTGGGGACTGAATACATGCCTATGATATGTTTGCCCTGAAGACTGCTTCAACATAGTTCCTGCAAACAGCTGGTCCCAGGAAGTAGTTAAATGGCAGTTATGTCTCATTTCATTCATAGGTATAATATTTACAAACAGCAACCACTTTTTATTACATAGACATTTTCTTCCCCAGCAAAGCCCTAGAGGTCAGAGTACCAGACTTGCAAAATTAAGCAAACTAAACACCATGAACATTTATTGACTTAGATAATTCTGCTATAGCTGTGAGAAAGCCGGAACAAAAATTCTTCCAGTATTCACACAAATCTAGAAAAGAATTTGCTTCGGATGTGCTTGTGCCCCTTTTGTGTTTGCTTTCCATTGACGTAATGGAGTTTTCCTTGCATGAATTCTCATGGAAAATAAAATGTTAAGCATTACCGTTACAGATTTGCAGCAGAGGTGGTATATGTTATATGGGAAATGTACCCTGATTGATATGGCCATGGAGACTGATTTTCCCAGCTCCTGAGTCATGACAAATCAAACGAGACAGGCAAAGATCTGATCACCTTTGAAATTAGGATTCCATGCAGGAATTTATGCTTTGCGAATAGAAAAGAAACCCCTGATTCCAAAGACACATGACCCTTCTTGTCCTCAATACAGAACATGGACTAGACTATAACAATACCTACAGAAACTGGCTTCTCTGAGAGTCTCCATCCAGGAAAAACACAGAGCTTAACCCATACAATCTCCTTAATAACCGTGTAGGTACAGGTACTATCTCTGGTTATGGCTCATTACAATAACTTGTACCACACCCTGCTGCCTACTAACCCTCCATTGTCCTACAGCTGCAGAGGAGTTAATTGCCCACGTTATTTTCAATGGTCTCCTACAACATGTGTGAACCGCTCACACTTAATGTGTCCCATGTTGTATTTAGCTTGGACACTCTATAGTTTTCTCCTTCAGACCTGAAGAAGACCTCTGTGAAGTTTGAAAGATCATCCTTTCCACCAACCAAAGTTGGTTCAATAAAAGAGATTACCTCACCCACCTTTTTCTTTCATATCCTAGGAACAACACAGATACAATAACACTGCAAATAATGATATTTAATGTAATTCATGGGACAGACACTTGCATAAGGCAGTACTTGTGGGGACAGCAGGAAACATGACCTCACCCTTGGTAAAAGACTTTCATTAGGAGGGACTGCACAGTATTTCAGGTATTCAGAAATGGCTGAATCATCATGGAGATATCATAATTGTCATGATGGTCCAAATCATGAATGGCTTTTATGTAGGAGCACGTTTAAAAGGATATCTAATGACTGCATATAAAGACTCATTTCCCTTGTGCACCCCACAGAAATGGCCCATCACACCTTGCCAACTGAGTACACATGAAATTGAAACCAACAAGGCAGGTGACTAGGGAACGCTTCAGCGCTATTTTTACATAGACTCCTTTTAGTGTGGAGTCATACTTTAAACTAGTCAAAACAAATTAATCCCAAGTCTCTTCTTTTAAAATTATGTGCTCATAGAATTCCAAGGGCACTTGCTCAGAATCAGCCTCAAAGATCGTCAATTAATCTATACACAGAAAAAAATTAATATGAAATAGAATTAGTCAGCCTTTGGAATTGACACAATAAATTAAGTTTAGTAAGAGCTCTGTGATTTGACCTGTAAGAGAAAATATTTGTATTGATCTCCTTATCAGGAGCAAATCATCAGCTAGGACTAACATTAATTATACTTTTCTTCACTAGCAATTATTTATAGCCTCTTCAGTGGTCATTTCCCCCCATCTGCGAGGAGAAACTTATTTGTCTCTATGACTGGGTCAGAGCAGCCTGAAAAGATGATAATGCCATCCAATCTCTAGGGAGAAAAGTTTATGGCAATGCCAGTAGAGATAACACATTATATCTGCTCTTTGTGTGTCTGTATTATTTTATTAGAGAAGACTTTTCTAATCACATCAGCATTTGGAAAACTCCCAAATGTTCAGTATTTGGCATGTTGTGGTTCTTACTGTAGCTAAATATACCGAACCTTAAGAATGATAATATTAAGTATGCATTATTTAATAAAGTGAAGCTCAAGGAAACGAGTTGATAGACAAAACTTCTAAGTAATTCAGAAATGACTGTAGATGCAGATTTAAATCTATACACAGTACTTTTGCTTGAACTGTGGTGTATGTAAATGTATAAGCATTTATAAATGTAATCTTAGTATTGCTATGAATCGCCCAGTCTAGAAACTCAACACTTTACAAACATAAATGGGAGGAGAGCACACACAGATAGATGGCAGTCTAGTTCTTGGTGGATTTGTAAGATGAAATTCACCCCCATGCAGAGATCCTTATTTTGAGGATAGATAGATAGATAGATATAGTTATTCATTCTGCTCACATGAGAACAAACATCTCCCTGTCAGATTTAAAATGCAAAGCACCATTCCGTATTTGTAAATTACACTGTGTGCTACAGAATTGTTGGTATTCATTTAACAGAAAGAGGAAAATAATACCATCACACCCCCCCCCCCATATTTTAAACATTTGGAATTCAGATCTGTTTCCAAAATGCTCTTGTTGTTTTCACACAAAATCTCTCACCTTCATCTCCTCATGTAATTAAATTAGGTGTGTGCTGTAATTAAGAGAGATGGGTGAAATAGTTAAGGTAAATTAAGAAACTCCTGTACTCATTACTCAAAACACAAACTGATCCTGAATCGGACATTTTGGAGGTGTGAAAAAGCTTACCTTCCCCATAAATTATTTTTCATTTGTGCACTCTTCACTTCTTCACTTTCAAGTCCTCACCAAAACCAGACTGGGAAGAGCTCAAATGCCAAGATTAAGATTAAGTGTCTATTCTCATAGTATTCCCCGCCCAGCAGGAGTGAAGAGATATCTTAGTATCAGAGACATTCCTAAACTTGTTAAAGCTGAATATCGAGAATTCCGGATGTTTTATGCAAATAACCCAGTGCCCTAATTTATATATTTGACCATGATAGTTCCCTTTTATATAAATGACAGAAGGTAACTGGGCACAACACACCAGAGTCCAGAACCCACAACCCACTCTGCAACTTTATCCAGCTCTTTCGCACTCTCTCTCACCACCTGAATCATAAGCTCTCTGGGATTTTGCAAAAGAAGGAAACGAAAGGAGTCACTTGAAAATGGAGAGGAAGCAGCTGACGATGCCCAGAGAGGGCACCTGGACATTACTTGTATTGGAATCATGGCTTAAGCAAATTGTAACAAATCTAGATCAAAATTTTACATACCATATAAAATAAATAAATAAAACATTTGATTTCTTTCTGAGGAAACATAAAAGCAGTGTGCTATGTGGTATGCATGTTGGGAAGTTAAGGATCTCATGGGACTTTTGATGTCTTCTGTCCAAGAAATAGGGTATGAATCCAGATGTCCTGGTCAACTTGGGTAATTCAACCTTCACTTAAAATTACCACCCCTCCCCCACAATTCAATGGTAATTGCATCCTATCTCCTCACAAAGCACTGTGATTCTGGTTTGCCATGTCTCCTGCTCCACAGAGAACAACCTCCTTTGTCCTCTTATCCCACACCCCACACCGCGCAGCATTCCCTGCTACCGAACTGATCCTGCTTGAATTTACCAAGCTGCCATGACCCATTCTCACCATGTTGCTCCCTGCAGGGCTCTGGCTCTTTCTTATTGTAGTGACCACATGGAGGCTGCTCTCTCCATACCTTTTTCCCCTCTTTGGATCTCTAAGGGCACACACTCTGTTGCACAGGCTCACTTTTGCAACTGCCTGTGCAGAAAATCCAAAGGGCTCTATGAGAGTGTGCTCAAAATGCAGAGTGTCCTGGGGAAACAGAGAATGCTTAACAAATCTGACTCTTCTCCTAAGGCTTACATCCCAATTTTGCCGATTCAAGACTGAATCCTACGTATTAATTCAACACTGCTGCTTCGAACAGTAGTTTCCAAACTTTTTGTAAGCTGACCCATCAACTGCATTTTGCCTTCCAGGATCCAGAGAGGGGCCCAAAGTCAAAGGCCAGCATTCTTCTCCTCCCCACACCAAGGGGGCACCGACCACTCACAGCAGCTCCCTACGCATTGGCACTGTAACCATAATCCTGACCCAGTGCAGAGGGAGGGTGCTGGGAGGGGGCAGGATGCAGCGGTGGCTCCTGTCCTGCTGGGCTGGGGCCAGCTCCCCATGCGGGCATTATGACCTGGCACATGGGTTGCATTCAGGTTTGGCCCTACATAGCACCGCAACCCCATGAGCTAGGACAATGCCCAGAGCAGGGAGCTGAGTCCAGCCCTGCAGGACAGGAGAATACACTGTGGATGAGAGCAGAATGGGTTCCCTCTCCAACCCTCATCCCCATGGCTGCACCTCCACGCCAGGCACACAATCCATCTATAGTCTTCTGTTTGGGAAATACTAGCTTAAGTAGATAATTAAAGACATCTACATTTTAAGAATTTATTTTCTAACATGTCAGATGTGCCTGTCACTTGTTTTGTGCATAGATTTATTCTTTGTTTAGGATAAATCTGACTCACCACCGCTTGATAAGCAGGCCCCAGTGCTGTGTGATGTTGTTTCTGCAGAAAAACAAACACACACACACACACGCATTCAGCCCCCTTTCAATATGTTGAAAAGGACACTGCACCACCCCCTCCTTGTTTAATATCCAGCTCCTACACAAAACAAGAAAAATTATTATATAATCTTCCAGCTGCCCTTTCATTTTTAGCTGTACACCAAACTTCCAAGTATTCTTACAATTGCAGCTCCTATTTAGAAATAGAAATACCTCATGATGGCATTCTACTTTATTGAATAAAGTGGTCATTCCATTAGAAACCAAGACCCTTCACTGATGTATGCAACCAATTAAAAAAAGAGAGAATCAAACAAAACAGCAACCAATACTCAGCTACTATCCCACCCATGCTCTTCTATTCCAGCTGCTTTGCGCAACATTTCACCCCTCAGTAATTATTTACCAGTCTCATCTACAGATAGTTTAAGCTCCTAAATTGTCCTACCCATTATACATTTTGGGCTAGATTCAGAAAGGAACATAGGCATGGTGACAACGAGCATTGCCACACCTAACTTTTAGGTGCCTTGAAAAATCACTGGGATTCACAAACCTAGGTTAGGCACCGTATACAATGAATGCAGAGAAATGGGCACCTCTGAATGGGATTCACAAAAGCCAGCCTGCTAGACAGCTCCCCACCTAAGCTAGTCCATGGGAGGTGCCAGGTTGAGAAGTGTTCACAGGGAGGCACTTCTCTCTGCTTGGAATTCTCATTGCATACCCTCTCTTGGCATTAGGTACCTATGACATTTTGTCAAGAAGCCGAAGGGGGGCAGGAGAGAGGGCAAAGAGGCCTTCATAGCTTTCAGTCCAGTGTTTAGGTACTCACTTGGGATAATTAAAGAGTCACTGGACAAGGGAGATTGGATCCTGGGTCTCTTACGTGAGTGCTCTAAACAGCAAGGTATGCAGTCATTCTTGTGTGCATTCTCTCTCTCGCTCGCTCTCGCCTAGTGATTCTTCCATTATTTAATCTACTCCAGAATGGCTTCAACAGGAGATATTAAGGGAGCTACACATCAAAATATTCTATAGCCTACTGTTTGGGGCACTCACCTGAGAAGTGGAAGATTCCAGTTCAAATCCTCTCTCTCCTTCAGACAGAAGAGGGACTTGAACCAGGAGTCTCCCTGATGAGTATTCTGACCACTGGGCTAAAAGTTATGAGGGAGGTCCTCCTCCCACTCCCACTCATTGGCTGTATTCTGCAAGCTCACCTATAAGGGCCCAATCCTGCTAGGCAACTCAGCTTCCTTACTGGGTCAGGCCCTGCACGCAATTTAAGTAGACAAATGGCTATCTTTCTGCAGTTTATGAATTTCTCTGGGGCTTGTATGTCTAGATGCCTGGCATGGGGCTGCAGTGTGCGTCTCACATGACCCAGCCATCTCAGCTGATACTCCCTCTTTTTTTCCATGATCGGGTTACATGCGTCCTGGCTTACACCATTTCATTAATATTAGCTCTCATCTTACCCAGCATCCACATGAACATTCTCATTTCAGAAATATGAAATAGCTGTTCTGGTCTTTTCCTCACTGGCCACCATTCTGACCCCATGTCATAGCTGGCCTAATCATGATCTCATATGGGTTCCTCTTTTATTTATTTGGCATGTTCTTATCTCAGAAAATTCCCTCCATTTACACCAAGTGCTCTTTACGTGGCTCCTAAAGCCTGCATCCACATTCACCGTTGTGACTGAACTGAGGTATTTAAATTGTTTCACATAGTTTAATTCTGTACCATCTAGTTGTGCTGGTTTCTCATGGTCCCTCTCAGTGAAGCAACGCATGTATTCCATCTTTTGTCAGCTGATTCATAGGCCATTTTTGTCTCATGTAGCCTTCCACAGCTCTAGGTCCCCTTTCAGTCCGTATTTATCTTCATGGCACAACATGTCATTCGGAGAGGGGATCCATGAGCATGCTTTTCACTAATCTCCTGCATCAAGGTGTCCATTACAGTCACAAGTAGGTATGAGCTTAATGATCCTTGATGTGAACCTACCCTCAGCAGTAGCTCACTGTAGCCTCAGCTACTTCTCACTACTGTTGTGCTACGCCCGTGCATGTCCATGATTATCTGATCAAATGTCTCCAGCATATTGTGCTACCAAGGCGCACCATAATTATTCTCTAGGAACTCTGTCAAACCTTCTTTACATATACACACACACACACACACACACTGCAAATTCCTTGTATTTCTCCTTGTACTTCTCCTGCATTTCTTGTGCTGCAAACACTGCATCTATTGTTGACCTTCCTGGAATAAACCTGAATTAATTGTCACTTCCTTGATGCTCCAGCTCCTCTGAAAGTCTTTTCTTGATCATTCTTTTCAGCCATGTCATCATGTGACATTAACATGGTGGGTCAGTAATTACATTCTCGCACATCTCCTTTATGCTTAAATATATGGACCACTGTTCTCTTCAACCACTTGTTGGGAATTTTTCCAGTACAGAGAATTAAGAATGCCTTCCTACATTCATCATCTTTCGGGTTGTCTGAGTCTCCACTATGATGATGTCTTGCGAGGTTGCTTGTACTAACTTCCCTCAGTGATTCCTTTACATTGTTTTCATAAAGCAGTTTCTCACAAATCTGCAGACACCTCCTGATTTCACCAGTACACTTCTGATTTCATCTTCATCACACATCACAGGTCCCAAGTCCTATGTGCCTCTTTGTCTAACCTTGGGTAATCGACATAGGAGTGCTGGAACAATTTGTATAGTAGGGGTGCTGAGAGCCATTGAACAAACTGTAAATCCTTTATATGATGGAAACCACTTCAAACCAGGGGGTGTGGCATCACCCCCAGCACCCATAACTTTCCCACATTCTTACTTTCTGCCATTCACTTAAACCTTTTCTTATTCTTTACTGCCTTCTGCACATCGCTGGACCACCACCACATCTCCTTTCCTTGAAATTTCTCTCCTTTTGTTTGGCCACAAGCAGCTTGCACTCTTTCTGTAATATGTTTGGATTTCCCCCCCAAACCTCTCTGCTATCATCATGGTTGGTTTGGTCATGGTCCAACCTCCATGAAACATCATCCTTAATCTCAGACTGACTTCTCTATCTGTGAGGTTCCCCACTGTATCCTTTGTTTTACAGCTGGCTTTTTGTCCCAACTAGCCTTTTTCACACAAACATCCATTACAAACAACCTACGTTGCTCCACCATTTGCCCTTTTAGGATCACTTAACTTTTTTTTAGATCTCTTCTCTTGTCGGGAAGTAATCAGTCTGGGACCTGTTGGCCGTGCTCCTGTATGTTGATATTTCCCAACATTTTACCCCCAAAGTTCCCTTTGACATCTTACTAGATATTTCATTTCCAGTATTACCAAAATGCCCCCCTCCAGCATGGACTCTCATGCAGTGTGTGTGTGTGTGTGTGTGAGGTCACACTACGTGGTGGATGCCATTTTGAGAACAACATGGCATCTTCCATGCAGCAAAAGTGCTGGAATGCTGTTTTGGTACATTCCAGCCCTGGTTTAAAGGAAGGACCCCTACATATCTCCTTATGGACTCTCAGTTGTCCGAGGATCCCACTTTAGGAACCACTGTTCTCAAATCAGGCCCTGGGCTCTGGCTAGCTTTAAGATAGGCTCACCAAATTAATTTCTGGCCCTCACTGCATTCTCCCACATGTCTATTGAAATCTGCTCTGATAATCAAGTACTCAGCTTGTGGTATTTCATTTATCACTTGGTCCAGCATTATTTGGAATTCTTCCTTCTCCTCAGTGAGACTGGAAATAAGGCATACATTTATTGACAGTGAGGGTAATTAACCATTGCGAAAATTTACCAATGGTCACAGCAAATTCTCCATCACTGAAATTTTTTACATCAACATTGGATTCTTTAAAAAGATATGCTCTAGGAATCTTTAGAGGGAAGTTTTATGGCCTGTATTATACAGGTGATCATATGAGATGCTCACAATGGCCCCTTCTGGCCTTGGAATCTGTGAATCAATTATACGACCAATTGTGGCACGTAACCACCTATATCATTAACTATTTGTTCTCTGCTCAGAGCTATTATAACTGTCATCAGCCAATCATTCTTCCTTTGGATGTCCACTACCTTATCCTGTAGTATTTCTACTACAATTATTCCTACTCACTATTGAGCCATGATAACCTTGTAACCTTCCCTAACATTCATGGATTTTAAACCATTCCATTTTCTCTCTTGTATACAAGCAACATGCACTCTCCATCTTTTAAATGTCGCAGCTACTTCTCTTAATTTCCCAGTCATTGTTCTCACATTCAGGGATGCCAAACATAGTTCTTGAGCTTGCATCTTTAGCCATATGTGCCTTTTCCTATTTGTCACAGCCACCAGGCAGAGTGGGAGACTCCCTAGCGTTGTACTGGTATATTCCCTGAAGGCAAATATCCATGGAATGTGTGTGATTGGCACAACTTTTACAAACCAGCTGGCCTGATTTCTTTTCTTTTCTGGAAATCAGAGACCCTTCTCCTATGAAAACTGCCTACCACATCTAATGAGCCCCATCTGCCTGGAGCAATATGGGTACAAGATGCCAGACACTACTTTTCACACCCCTCTCACCCCGTTTCAGTTAATAAAACCTCCACCACAAAAAAGCAAGTGGTCGGAGGTTAGGTGTCAGAGGCTATGTATTATGCTGCCCACCTAAGGCATTTTCTAGGAAATGAGAGCTTGTCCTCAAGCCCACTTTGACCATGAGAGCTTTTTAGGAGGCACATCTCTTCAGGAGAGAACTCGAACTAAAACCCCAAATACAAAAGCCTCCTGAACTCTTGTAAGTTTTATCTGGAGCCAAACTCTGCTGCTGACACATCTGAATGCTCCCGAGGTTTGTAAAAATTTGGCTCTTGATCAAGATGTGAACATTGCTGCTTTAGATTCCTCCCTAAATGAGCTAGTCAACTAGTCCTACACCTGGGAAAACACACACTCCTTCCCCAGAATACAGGAGAGGCTCCATATTTTCCACCTGTTTCCTGTTGGCCTCACAGTGTAAGCAATGTAACACTGATTGGTGGCTGTGTATAGAAAGCAGACAGACGACTGAATTAGTACTTAATTTGTAAGGCTGGTCATAAGGAACGCAAGGGACACATCTGATGTCTTTTTATAGAAAGCAGCAATCGAATAGGAGATATCTGTTCAGTCCATGATGTCTTTTGCTTAGAGAGCTGGATGAAAGCTGTACATAAGTAATACACCTGCTGAGGCTGCTTACCAGTATCATTTGTACATAAATAGAAAATTACTATTATTTTTACTTCAGTGGCTCTGGCTCAGCATGGTAGGGCTTAGTGATGTTAAATGTCCAAGGATTAGATGGTTCAGAAGACTGACAACAGGATAAAGAGCCTTTAGACTCTGTTATGAAATCAAATGAAAGTGATAGGTTACCAAAAGTTGCTACCATTTGATAGTTACTTAAATGAAATTAAATGGTAGCGTCAGTCCAAGGGTCCATACTTATAACTAAAACCACAAGTTTCCCCTTTGTTGACAATCTGACATTGCTGTCCTCCTTTGAACCTGGAAGGAGACACGTTATTTGAACAGTGTAAGGAAGCTTGGCCTGCCATTGCCAGTGCTGTACTTGTTCAATGGAGGAAGAACTCTCTACTGTCCAGGGCTGTCCATGCAGCCCTGCATTAACTTAATTTTAAAATTACATCTCACACAGTCATTGGCTCAACAAGCTTTCTTGGTGGGAAGCCCCCTGTGAAGGACAGGAGGATGACATGTCATAATTTATGAATGCTGTAGATGATCTAATTATTGGGATAGTTACAGCCAGGTTATAATGGGTTATTATGATGCTTATCATATGCACATGTTCTTTTAGTTTAATAACAATTTCATTTTAGGAAACTCTGCGGAAAGCAACACAATAGCTTCAGATAAGCAGCCTCCTGGTCCTAAAGAGAGAATGCCTGAAATGCTATTAGCTGGGAAAATGCTACTTCCAGGCTCCAGCCAAACTTACAAGACTTATTTTGCCAAGTGTGTATTGAAAAGGTCAAAAGGCACTAAACAGATAAAAGTCACTTCCTAGAGAGAGTGGTGGAGGCAGTTCTCAAGGGGCTATTTGTGGGGAACAGACTGACAGACAGATTGGAGGGTCTGAAGAAGCAAAACCTGCCTGTCTCACTATCACATGATGGTAAAGCTCAGGGTAAGATGGACATGTGTGTAACCCTTTTATTGGTTTAAATCATCTCTTTTATTTATACTTTGTTTATAAAAGCTGTCCGGTCATTGTATTAACCACTGGTCACAAGTTTCCAAAGGGAAGACTTGCAGGTACTGAATCCATTCAGACCTACAGTGTAAACACAGTTAATATGCAGAATCTGTAATCCAGGGGCTTGGGTAGAATCGCAGGATTCCACCTAAGAAGAAGTGAAGGCAGAAGACCTAACATGAGAAGGGATGCACACAGTGAGACCAGAAGAGGGGACAGAGGTTCAGGGAGCCTTGTAACTGTGACATTCCTGTTGAAACATTGTTAATCATTTAAAACACTTTCTTCAGAACAGCTGTTAAGAGCAAAATAGCTCAAACAATACAATCAATAAATAAATGATCATGTACTTCTTCCTTGTAGCTGAGTGATCTGAAGTAATAACTGAAAGCTATCTACTTGAGCCTGAGTTTTGCTTATTTCATTAAAATTTAAACCTTATTAGATTGAACCAGTCTGGGTTTATAGGCTGTCAGCAAGACAAAAGGACTTTGACATATTTCTCTTTTCAACATGTTATTGGGATTTACATTTCACACTACCCAATTATCTGTGTTAAAATGATTTAGCACATCACACGTGGAAAAAGTTATTAATAACAATAGCCATGAAAGCAATACAGAATTAAGGACATCATGAGGAAAATGAGTCAGGAAATCAAGAAGGCTACATATGAAGTAGTTTAAAAGGGGAAAAATCCTTTTTTTTTTTGTTCTTGGCGACTTGATCATTACACTAAGTAAATGACAGACCTCTTACTTTAAGAGTCCACTCAAATAAAAAAACCACCTAGAAATAGTTTTCAGGTTTATTCTTTTATTGTACTCTAAACACAATGCATAGCTGGAGTTGACAGCTTTTTACAGTTGTTCAGAGGAATACCATTTATATTCATAATTTCTCCTGCCAGCAGGATTTTCTGACAAAGCATAGGTCTTGGAATGAGTGTTTTAAATAGAGCTGGGCAGGAAGCAGTATTTCTAAGCCACAAATAATGTCTGATGTATCAAAAAAGTTTTTCCTTCACAAATCAGAATGAAAAATTGAAATCTCAATTTTTCATGAACTGAAAATATGCAAAAAAAATAGTCAAATCAATTAATCAAAAGGTTTTGTTTTGTTTTTGTTTTTTTTTAAAAAAAACTTTTAAATTTCTAAACAAAAAGTCATTTCAAATCCGAAAACCAGAATTAAATTTTTTAAAAGTCTCAAAATGAAACATTTCAACAATTTTGAATTTTTTAAATCAATTTTTAGTTATCAAAATTGTTGAAAACTAATCTTTTCCTGCAAAAAGGTTTGATTTTGAAGAAGCAGTATTTCCCAACAAAAACGACAACTTTCCAGCCGGCTCTAGTTTTAAGTAAAGAGTGGATGAGTTTGCAAAAGGAGATATGAAAAGTAAAAAGTGAAGCTCAACTACATTGCAGAATTAAATTAAAATTTAAAAAGTAGGGGGTGTAAATGTGCACCTGCAGCTCTGATTGAGTTCAGCAGACCTATGCTAATTTATACCAGCTGAGAATTTTGCCTTCTATGTTTAATTTCTGTTGGTACAAAAACAACCAACACTATTAGATTTTACTTATTAAAATGTGTAATAGTAATAAATCTTTAAACTTTGGTTTTTTGTTTCCCTGTAATCTCTAACATAAGTGTTAATGAGTCCTTGTATTTGCTTCAAGCTTCCTACTTAAAAAAAAAATGTACATTTATTTAGAGAAAAAAAAGCCAACATTGCTGGAAGTTAACTGTAAAGATAATTAGTTATAATTGTTTAATTTGTCAGACATTTTAAATCTACATCTACATAGTTTTATGTTTTGTCTTTTCATAAATTAAATATTGGAGGATAACTGACAGGATACAGCCTAAAAGCTAGGTCCAAGGGTTAAAATAGCATATAGACAGGGCAACCCCAAAGGAAGAAACATTTCCTACAACCTAATAAAGTGAAGGGAGCTATAAATAAGACCATAAAGCTATCCTCTGCAGTTAAATGTTGCTGCTTGTTGTACATCATTTTGTTCTTAAGTGTCTGTTGCTGGGCTAGAGTTTCTAAAATTAACATTGTGGTAGCCTACCTAGGAACCAAAATGTACACCAGAAAATACTGTTGAACTTGTTATTTTTAATGCCAACATATGTCTGTTATTTTTACACTATGTTTCTGTTCCATGAAAATATTTTATCAGGGAAAACATTTAAACAGATTTTAAGTGTGAAAATAGTCAGGCAAAGATGTGCAGTCTTTAGTGAAACAACTGAAATTATTAATAAACAGTGAGACATGAAGCAGTTTTACAGCATTTTTGGTGCGTCACTTCGTTTATGGTTGTTATGATCAGCATCACTGAAAACAGAGAAAAAATTTGCTCCCAGCCATGGATTATTGATTATACATCCAATAATAATACAAATAAGGGATGAAAGTGAATGTGTTTAGTTGACTAACAATACATACTTTTATATACAAAAAATAAATTTGTATTTACAGTAAGTTGAATTATGAGAATAATGGTTGACTATAATATTATCTTTAGAAAAATTTGACCCCCTGAATGCATGCACTTATTGGGGTCTGATTCGCCATTCTTTTGCACTGATGTAATACGAATGTGCACACTCATTGACTTCAATAGAGCTACACCAGCATAAAAGTGATATAAGGAGTGGAGAATCAGACCCACTGACTTTTGATGTCCTCTAAATTCTAGTCTCCTATGCAGCAGTCACTTCTATATGTAAAATCAGAAACATATGCCCTGATACTTAATAGGTTAAGAGGAAGGTGGTGGGGGGGGGAATCTATGATAGCGAAAGAATAAGAGTAGATGAAAATATGAGAAAAAAAGAGGTTTGTCTCATGGAGTAAGAAGCACCTGCCACCCTTAGCCCAGCATATGGCAGTGTGAATTGTAACACAATCCAGCTCCTATTGCTAGACAGCTCTTTACTGAACTAGCTCCAGAGACACCTCCATAATACATTGCACAGTAGTTAGAGAAGCCCAAGGATTTTACTGACCTTTGGCTAAAGTTCATGAGAGTTACAAAAACTGAATGTTGTCTGGTTTCCGATGGGTTCTGACTTATATGAAAACGTGTCATACAGCAATGAGTTCATCCATTCCAGTGTAAAGAAATAGATTGACTTGATATGCAAAGGTATTGAGTTTCAATATCCATTTTATTGGGTGCCCATACAAATCAATAGATGGATCTGATTTTTCTGGGAACTCGGTGATTCCTATATACTCCTCAAGTTACAAATCAGCAAGAAGGTGTGAGAAGGGAAAGGGTCTCTGCACAGCTATTCCTCTGGTTTTGAAATGATTTTCTTTGCTTCTTCATGCTAAAGTTAGGCAACAAGTTTTAAACACTCAGTAAAACCCCAGAGAATTTGGAGTTGTCACCAGTGTCAAACCAAGATGGAGAATATCACATTTCATCAGTGGGTTTTTACCTAAATGTCCCTATATAAAAAAGGCTTTTATCTGCTTATTTGAGCATATTCAGACTCCTTTGTATTCTTACAGGGAAGAAGAAGAACATTAAAAAAAAAAAGAGAGAGAGAGAGAGAGAGAGAGATTAGAGAAGCTAACACAGTGACTTAGTAAAAAGGGCTATAAATAAAAATGTATGAATTTGCAAAGAAAGTACATTTGCAATGAATGTATTTTGTGCCATTGGTGCAGCACAGAATGCTTAATGGAATCAATAATTATTCATGTGCTTTATGGACATTTTTCAAATTATTGTGGAACTGAAAACTGATGGAGTAAAGTTATTTCACGTTTGCCTTTTTAAAAATGAAAACAGAAAATATGTTCACATCAAAAGTTTCCAGCTCCACATTGGGTCATTTTATAAATGACTTCCCAATCTACAGACTCTTAAAATTTTGCACTGAAGCTCCAAGTCCTTAAATTTTGGGATCTACATATTTTGCATAAACATCCCTGAGATGGATGTGCAATCTATGGCCCCTATAGCGGGATTCATTAATGTATGGGTGCATGCTCAAAGATCTCAAAGCAAGATTAAGACACATTAAGTCTTAAAGTTCACTCCCATTTACTGCTGGTAGGACCTAGTCCTGTCAGGTACACAGATTCTACTGTGAAGTGTTCAGTGTCCTAAACGCCTATGAAGTTTGCTCAAGCACAAATTTCATATGCATTAAAATATGGGCATCAAAAGAAAGAGTACAGGAGATCACATAAATGTGGTGGCTGAGCTCAGTCAAGCCTCTGAAAACGTGGCCCTACAAATGAATAAAGGCCGTGAGTTTTGTGTAGAAAATAGTGTAGTGACTAGAGACAAGTCCAGGATTTATTACATCAGGGTTCTACTCCTGGCACTATCTTTGACCTTGATCTGTCTTGACCTGCCTGTGACCTTGAGCAAGTCATATCATCTCTCTGTGCCTTTGTCTCTCCTCCCAGCCTTTGTCTGTTTTGTCTATTTAGATTATAGGCTCTTTGGGGCCTGAACCTCACTGTTTGTGCACTGTCTTACACACTGAGGGTCTGACCACAGACGGGACCCTAGGCACTACTGTAATTCATGTAATAATATAAACACATGGAGAGAGAGGCCTAATGCTGATGTCACATTATTGTAGAATTGTTTAATGGGGCGTGTTTATAAAGAAGGTTTAACTACAGAAGTATGAAGAACAGTAAATGTGTAAATTGCTGATTTAAAGTGGCTTTTTCTCAGTTCACCAAGAAACCCTAAATATTTGGCTGAAGAACCATAAACCTTCATCCAGTTAGTAGAAAATAGTATGGTTGCAGGCAGCTGATTTTCTGGCAGCCAGAAATGGCATTATTAATTATTATTCTTATTCTTAATTATTATTATGAGGAAAATGGGCACATACCCTCTGCCTACGAGTTTGAAACCTGGATTTAGTCCAGTTTGTAAGAGTTATGCTGGGCATGATAAAAATGGGTAAATGGAAGGATGGAAAAACAGCTCTCAGGTTCTGTTACTGCAGATTCTAGGGTCACAGAAAGACCCAACACATGGAAAGAAAAAATAGGGAAAATAACAATGTCGATGTACAGTAATTGAACATGCATTTTACATCACTTCACACTGGAAAAAAGTTTCTTCATCCAGATCTCTACATAAGTAAAGAAGTATTTCAAATTGTCCAGCATACATTATTTTTTTAGTTGGTTATGCAGCTGCTATATAAAAACAAATAACAGCAAAGTGCTTTGACTTGGTCAGGGTCTCAGTATGTTAACATCAGAACGCCCCTGCAGTTTGTCAACAAGCAGCTATTGAATAGTCTGAGAAGGCTACATTTTATGTTTTGCAGGTACTAGAACTTAGAGTCCCCAGCTGAGATCAGGGGAGTCTTGTGCTAGGCACTATGGACACCCACAGTAAGAGACAGTCCCTTCCCTGAAGGGCTTACAATCCAAATAGATAAGAGATGAAGATAGTATTATTATCCCCATTTAACAGGTGGGGAAGAGGTACTGAGAATTCCCTTCCACATCCTCAAAATATATTTGGGTGCTTATCTGTCTCTTTAGGGGCTACTGACATTTTCAAAACTCCTGCCCTTGCTAAAGCCGAAGTCTCAGAGGTCCTGAAGCAGGATTCCCAAACTAGCTGGGGCAATGCCTATCTCAAAATGGGGTCCAATCCAAAATGGGCTCAGAACATGCCTAAGACCCTGCAGCAGGAGGCTCAGATGTAGGCCACAGACAGAAGGAGGAGGCAGGGACAGCTGGGAGCACAGGGAAATATAGGGTGAGCATGAGAGAGATGGTTTTGGCTGCTAGAGGAGCTGACTTGGTTTAGGTGCCTAACTCCAGGAGAAGGTTCATGGCTGAGGATTCTTTCCTCTCCCTGACCCTTGTTCAGCATTTCATTTTCAGGTAGCTTAGGGTGGGCCCCTACTCACCTTGCTGGCTTCTGAGGATACCTGTCTTAGGCTCCTAACTCTCCCCACACTCTGTATGAGGAGCCTAGGCACATAGCTCAAGACTGATTATTCTACTAGGCAGTGGGCTGCCGATGGGTTAGCTATTGCAGTGCTAAGTTAAGCAAAGCTAAAGTACCTTTAAGGAACTGGGCTTAAGTGATTTACCCCCAGGTCTCCTAAATCCTAGCCTAGTGACTTACTCCTTTCTCTTCATTACTTTTGGAGCTATAAAATCAAATAGAATGGAAGCAAGCAAGTCCAGGTATAATTAGTTACATGCGATTCTGTGAACACTACATCATGAGTGTTCTGTACAGTATCATTAACACAATGCCACTGAGTTTGCTGAGAATTTCTCATGAGGTCAATACTC
Source organism: Natator depressus (assembly GCF_965152275.1). Taxonomy (NCBI): domain Eukaryota; kingdom Metazoa; phylum Chordata; order Testudines; family Cheloniidae; genus Natator; species Natator depressus. The sequence continues at coordinate 53,572,555 of NC_134244.1, forward strand.
TTGCGAAAACACTCCCCCGGAAGATAAAGGCAGACAGGAATTTAAGTGGACCGTACTATACACTGCTATTTATTATGAGTGAATGAGTATTGCAACTCAAATCTTTTCAGCTTCATATTCCATAAAAAGCTAGCTTATTGATTTGTTTAGAAAACAGATGTGGGGCTGTGAGATAATTTGTAAGTAACCAGTGGAATAAAATGAATCTTAATAATTTTCCCCTATTCCAAAAGGAGATGTGGAGCTTTATCCAAGGTTCTGTTTTAATTATTAATCAGTCAAAACACAGGAAAACATTGACCTAGACCAGATCACAAAACAACTTAGGCGCCAAAAACTCATCTTGCTTTGAAAAATAAATCAGTGGCTGAACCTTATTTTCAAAGGGAACATGGGAATCGTGGTCCACTATCATTCCTTTAAGCGGTATAACATGTGACACGCACACACCCACCCCATTTAGGGGGAAAAAACCTTGACTGCAGAGGCATGTGATAGATTAAGGGGTTTTTTTTTGTTCGTTTGTTTTTAATAGTATATGCGATAATTACAACATAGTGCCAGATTGTAATAACAAGGTCATAGTGGGCCTGGTACAGAATCTCAGCAGAATCTCTCCCACAGCTCATAACATTCAGCCTGATAATGCAGCACATGCCTTCTCCAAAAATGGTGCACATTACTCTCTGCTTTGGATCTGAATGAGCTGGGAAGATGGACCCACCTTGTGCACCTAACCTCCTGGCCCTCTTTGAGATCTCTCACGTTCCTGGGGTGGCTAGGACAGAGATTATGGCAATGCTTTATAGAATTTAATAGGGATAGCCCTAGCAATTTTCTGTAGAAATGAAACAGGTCCTATAGACATTATTTTAAAACACACAGAATATAATAAAGAATAGCGGGAAATATGGGGGTTTATTGACCATTCCTAGAGAATTCCAGAGCAGGGATAATATTTTCCATTTAGTTCTGAAAGAAAAAAAATACCATTAAAATACCAAAAGTCTAGCATTTCTATTAAATTCTTTAGGACTTTTCATTAATGGAATTCAATGACTAATTATGCTGGCTCAGCAGGGATGATCCAATGCCCATGAAAAACAACGGGAGCCATTCTACAGAATTCAAAGGCATTGGATTTAGCTCCATGTTTGGTAACATCCTATGTTCATCCTCCATTTGGTATGACTCCTCTCTACTGGCTGAACCTTTGGGCCTATTTATACTACTACTGGGAACTGGCTAAGCCAGAGCCATTTAAAAATATGTATTTCCAGAAAGGTATGGACATGGTTTCAACTTGGTTTCTTTGGTCAGGCCTAACCACTACTTAAGCAGGATGTTTATAGCATAGCTCAGATTGGATTCTTTGCTGACCCAATCAAAACTGAATTTCTGAACCTTTAATGGTTCATGTTATGCTCATGGCATCCAGACAGAGAAGTTAAATTATTATATATATATATATATATATATATATATATATATATATATATATATATATATATATATATATATATATAAAATACTCCTTCTGGAACATTGCAATGTACCACTATCTTATCCCTTAAATTCCAGAATCTTAACACAAGAGCCAAAAACAGAAATATCAGGCAGTGAGGCACAACTCACCTCACCTTACTCTCGGCTACCTCTTTGCAGACTGACTGTTGCTAGATTCAGATTGCATGCTTTCCTACAGAGCCCCCTAGTCAGTAAGAAGCGTCAGGAAAAGTTAATTTGTGAATTTCAAACGGTAACCTACAATTAAACACAGTTTTCAATACATCACAGTTATCCCACCGTCAGAACAGCACAAAGCCATGATGAGCCCTGGTTCAGCAAAGTACATAAGCACGTTCCTAACTTTAAGCACATGAAAAGTTTCATTGGCTTCAGCAGAACAACTCTCATCATTAAAATTAGCACATGCTTCAATACCTTGCTACAGTAGGGCCCTAATCAGCCGCTTTACTAATATCACAGATGCAGCTCAATTCATAGTAGCATCCAAAAGTCTGGATAAAGCATCTTCAATTATCTGAACTTTTTCCATTTGTAAAAATCACAGTATAAAACTTTATCCATTATTTTCTAGGTTGGGCTGTGGTAGGAAAGTTGTGAGAATACTTCTCTTACCTGATCTGAGTATTTCCCATTATTGCGATAACCAGGAAATACAGAAACACACATAAACTTAAATAAAAATAGAATGAAAAATAACTTTTCCAAACCTCAAAATAGATTCTGTTTAGACTGGCTTTGTATCACTTCTTGCCTTTTATGCCTTTTTGAAAGCTTAATTTTCCTGTGGTTTGATTGTTGTGTGCTCTCATAATTCTTTCAATGGCATACATGATGTGAAGCCTAATTTTCTCCTCTATTAAATGTGCTTAGTATAAATGCAGACCCAGTGTTTTCTCATGGGGGATATTTTAATGGTTATAATTCTTTTTGCAAGGGTAGTCAGACTTAAATGATATATGTCTAAAAATGTTTAGAGGTTAATATAATAGCCTTTAACACCAGAGATGTAACTAAGTTGAATAGTTTTAATATGTCATAGCCTGATCTATGGTAGATATTCTTTTCACCCTGGATAAGATGACTTGTTGCAATTCATCCATGGCATACAGGAACAGCACCAGTGAAGCCCTCCTAAGGCGCTAAATTGTGGGTGTACTGGTGGATCTATGTTGACTTTCACCTGCTGAGGAATTGCCCCCATGGTAAATAATCAATTGAACTCTCACTGCAATGGTGTACTGAATATGGGATTATCACACACACAGAAGCAGGAAGGTGATATTACCTTTGTATTTGGCATCAGTGAAACCATTACTGGAATACTGTGCCCAATTCTGGTGTTAACACTTTAAAAAGGATGTTGAAAACTTGGAAGGGGGCAGAAAAGAGCTAAAAGAGTGATTTGAGGGATTCAGCACTTTAATCTAGCAAAATTGTCATAATGAGTATTGCTGGGCAATTTTTTTTCAATGAATAGTGAATTTACTGAAAAATGCATTTTTCTGGGCACCAAAACTATTTGCAAATGTAGATCAAGTTCACTGAATAGTTTTGTCCAAAAAAAAAAAAATCTGAAAACAAAAATTTTGAAAATGTCAAAAAAACCTGAACCACCCCATTCTGAAAATGAGTTTTAGGCATTCCATTTAGAAAGTCAATTTAAAGTGACACTCAAAACGTTTCATTTGATTGCTTCTCTTCCTCCCCGCAGTTGGCTTTGTTGGGGGGAAGGGGGGCGGGGGGAAGAAGAAGAAGAAGAAATTCAGTTTTGGTTCTGAATGAAATAATTTTTTTCAGTCCAGATTTTTTGGTTGGCTCCCTGAACAAAAACAAACAAACAAACAAACAAACAAACAAACAAACAAACAAACCAAATCCAGTTACTTGCTCTGCTCTAATAAAGGGATCCAATTGTCAGAAGCTGAAGCTAAACAAATTCAGACTAGAAATAAAGTGTAATTTTTTTTAAACAGAATGTACATTGTTCCAAAGGTTAATTACCCATAGGGATGTGCTGGATATCTTTCTAAGAGATATGCTATAGTCCAAACAAAAGTGATGGGCCTGATGTAGAAATTATTGGATGAGGTTCTATGGCCTGTGTTATGCAGGAAGTCAGACTAGGATAATCATAACAGTCCCTTGTGGCCTTAAAATCTACTATTAGGGAGTTGTTGGTGTTAAGAAATGTTATGACTTATAATAATTACCCCAAACCCTTGATTAATATTTACCTTTAGCAAGTTCACACTCATAACCCTTTGGCTATATCTACACTACAAGCTCGGTATGGGATTCCCTGCTCATGTACACATACTGGGGCTCGCTGATATCGAGTCGCACAGGCAACAGCAGTGGAGGCATGGTTTAGCCATCTTGAGGACAAACCCGCTTGAAATTAGTTGGTAAACACTTGGCACGGCTAAGCCATGCCTCCATCGCCACTAAACGTGCTACCATGGCTGTGCTGCTATTTATACTCGTGCTAGGTGGATGAGAGTTAGAGGAGTACGTGTACACTAGCAGGGGTATCACACCACTAGTTTATAATGTAGATGTAGCCCAGAGGTGGGGCACATCTGGCCAGCAGGACCATCCTGCCCAGCCCTGAGCTCCCGGCCGGGGAGGCTAGTCCCCAGCCCCTCCCCTGCTGTTCCCCCTCCCCCGCAGCTATGCTGCTGTGCGGGCAGCGCGGCTTGCACCCGCCCACCTCCCAGGCTTTCCAATAAGCCCGTCCTGCCGCTCTGAGTGTCCTGGTAAGGGGGCGGGGGGAGGGGGGTTGGATAAGGGGAAGGAGGTCCCAGGGGGCAGTCAGGGGACAGGGGGCGGTTGGATGGGGGGGCGGTCACAAGACAGGGAGCAGGGGGGTTGGATGGGGGCGGGTTCCTGGGGGTCGGGGAGTCCTGGGAGGGGGATGGACAGGGAGAAAGGGGGCGGTTGATGGAGGGATCCTGGGGGGGGCAGTTAGGGACGGGGATTTCGGGAGGGGTTAGTCAGGGGACAAGGAGTGGGAGGGGTTGGATGGGTGGGGGGTCCTGGGGGGCCTGTCAGGTGGCGGGGGTGTGGATAGGGGTCGGGGCAGTCAGGGGACAGGGAGCGGGGTGGGGGGTTGGATAGGGAGTAGGGTGCTGGGGCGGAGGGTCTCGGGAGGGGGCAGTCAGGGGACAAGGAGCAGGGGGGTTGGATGGGTCGGGGATTCTGAGGGGGGCAGTCAGGGGGCGGAAAGTGGGAGGGGGTGGAAGCCCGGGTGTTTGCGGAGGCACAGCCTTCCCTACCCAGCCCTCCATACAGTTTTGCAACCCCGATGTGGCCCTTGGGCCAAAAAGTTTGCCTACCCCTGATGTAGCCTAACATGTTCCCTATGTTACATGCTGACTGCAGCCCTTGCATTGAACTTCTTGTGAGATAGACACTTTGATCTGCTCAACATTCTGTGCATCAAATCCAGACAGTCACTTTCATTACCTCTTCTTAGAGGCCAAAGGTTTGTTTGCCTTTGCTGGAACAGTCTGCATGTATCTCCCAAAAAATACAGTCACATAGATATAATTGTACGAAAAAACAGCATGAAAGCATATCTAACCTTAGCTCGACAAAAGTCAGTCTAAATAGGCCCAGGTATATAGGCAAGAAAAGAAATAGAAATGTAAATACTTGTACCTTTTGTGCGCTTGTTTATCTCACCTACCTGAAAAGCATCAAGACAGCTTGTAAGTGCCTTAGTCCCCCATCCCTTCCAACTCTCTAGACCTTTTCAAAAATAGTTATATGGAGCCTTTGAAACCAAAAGGTGGGACCTCTCTTGATTTTTCATTCCAAGGCAGAAAGTATTCTCTCATAGTTAAAGTTTTAAATCCTAAGGTGTTAGATGAGAAGAATAAATGGAAAACAAGCACCATATGACAGCAATATCTGGTTATCTCAATAGTAAAGTGAAAAATACATCAAAACTTTTCCAAGTTGCTACAAAATCCTGATAATTCTTCATAATCAGTCTCTACAAGTCCATCTTTATTCCCATTCCTTGTGCCAAAACGCTTGTCCAATCCTTAGTCACCTCACACATGAACTGCAGTACCCTTCTGCTCCCTGTCTTCTCTAAATCTCATCTCACTTCCCTTCCAGTCCATTCAAAATCTGGCTGTTACAATCATTTTCTTCACTTCCACAGACATTGTTCCCCTTTTCAAATCCTTTGAGATTTAGTAACTGCTGTATCATATAGGATATTCTGGATATTTATTAAACAATGTATGTCTACCACTAAAATGATCAGAAAGGTATTTGCTATGGTGAATGACAATGGTAATTACTCAATATAACTTGAAGAATAGCATAGCAACCTGAATGGAACTAGGAAGGAGGAACACAGGATGCGGGAGGGAAAAATTTGGAGAAGGCACTAGTAAGCCATTCTGTATGCACATGACTAGAATCCTGGTTGAAACATGGAGTCACGTGATTACCCACCACATGTTACATGAAACAAATACTAAAAGATATATAGTCAGAAGACATGTATTTCTATCTGGAAAGGCTAGAGAACTTTTTCCTCTCTTTCCATAGCATATTTTGTTTTCCACAGATGAAATAATGAGCCCCCCACCCCCGCTCTCCTGCTGGTAATAGCTCACCTTAAGTGATCACTCTCGTTACAGTGTGTATGGTAATACCCATTGTTTCATGTTCTCTATGTATGTAAATCTCCCCACTGTATTTTCCACTGAATGCATCCGATGAAGTGAGCTGTAGCTCACAAAAGCTTATGCTCAAATAAATTTGTTAGTCTCTAAGGTGCCACAAGTACTCCTTTTCTTTTTGTGTATACAGACTAACATGGCTGCTACTCTGAAACCTGAGACTTAGAAAGAAATTAATAGATTCAAGTTCCCTTACATATTTCACAGCAAGTTAAATTATGCAAGTTATTTTCAGACAAAGGTTAAAATGAGTACTTGAAATATATGACAATAGCCTTTATATGGTAAAGCATGTCTGAAAGCCGACAAAGGCAAATAGAGAAAATTGTTGTGAATATTCATTCATATTTCAAGAACAAATTAACTATTTTATTTCTAAAAGGAGGCATATTGGATCCGCCTGAATCTTCTCCATATCACAAAACAGATGAACAGAAGCATCAGAAACTGGAAAGCATTTAGAGGTTGCAGACACAAATAGGCAGTTATAGTTTTTAAAATGTAGAAAATAATTGTTAACTTGTACTGCTATATTAATAGTCAGAAAATCGTTATACAAAAGAGAGAGGGATTTACTTAGAAACAAAATTTCTTCCAATCAGAAATGTCTAACCTGTCTCTCACACTCTCGGTATTCCTTTGGCTGCCCGAATGGCACTAATGGAGACACAATTTTAATGAAGTTAATAAGAATACACACCGACTAGTTTGCCAATGCTGTAAAACGTAAATGCTTTCAGCCCTCATACCTGAATCCCTTCATGTTTATGTACCTTTAGCAGCTGGTGGCACTTTATGCTTACTTAGTTCTCTTAAGTGGCCTCTAATTACCAAATGGTTTGACATCTCAGCTGTAAAATGAGACAAGGAGCTAGTATTTTTAATGAATTTATGCTAGAAAATGGCACTCCACAAGGGAATGTTATAAGCCTGTTATTATTCAATAGCATGATTGATGAACCTGTAAATAGACTTTTGAATCATTCCAAAATAACAAAGTAATTATTTATGCATATAGTTGTCATCAGAATGAGCCATGGGGGTGGGGGCTGGGGATGGGAAAGAGAGACTTAGATAGACACAGAGACAGAAATGTGCTGGCATCAGTACAAACTGAAGACACGTTGCAAGTACAATAGCTATTGTTTTGGGTTTAGGGATGGACAACCAAAGTAGTTTGTCACAAAACAACCAATGTCAACTTTACTTACCAGACTGATGAATTCAGATAGCTAATATTAATTTCTTTTTGTATTCGAGATAATTCAAGCTATCTTCCAAGTTTCAATGTTTATTCGTGCAGTTTAATTATACATTATATCTGAAAAGACACGAATAGCCAAACAAACAGGGATGAGGCAATTTTCTGTCCTACTATATAGAAGGATCAGGTTCACTTTCTTTTACCTATTAGGCTTTCAGCCTTGGTTGCTTGCTCATGCACAGTACAGTGGGAATTTATTTTGTCCAGGCAGCAGGAAGCCAGCCAAATTTTCTTTTATCACTCTCTTCCAGCTAATTCATGGACAGTGGATTTGGAAGGGCACACAATTCCCACCCTATTGGGCCGAGAAAGCACAGTATGATAGCAGCCAACTATATATAATGTTCATAACATGTTGAAACAAAAGGTTACTGGCACCAAATGGTATGCAAAGTGTGAAATGAATGTTTGCTGTTTCCAGCATTTTTATGTACGGGAGGATGAACATATCAGATAAAATATTCAATTTGGGGCTGTAGTTTCAAATCTGTAGTACATACTGATCTTCCCATCATTACCATCTGTTCTTCCAGCTCTCCATCTGCCTGTCTTGCACTCCTAAATACTCCCCTGACTCTCTGCAGGGGTTAGCAGACCTCTTGTCACCTTCTCTGGCCTTCTCCACTATGCATAAACTGCCTAGGCTGTTTCCAATGGTCTCTAGATCTCCCAGCTGCTAGATTGGATTTCTCCAATACTCCATTGTTTTTCCATATGCCCTTAGTGTTCCAGGCCTCTTCCTAGATTTTGCACAATCTTTTCCAATGTTCTGCAACCCTCTTCCACCTTCTTCTAATGCTCTTCAAACCTTCTTACATATCCTACCATTTCCTCTTCTGGATAATATTTTAGCATTCTCTCTGATAATTTATCATCTTCTCTCATCAATTCTTTGGCCTGCTAGTACTTTCTGATGTTTCCAAGCCATCCTTTTAAACTACTGATGTGACTTTCTCCATTCTCTTCCACTGTCCCTGGGCCTTATCAGTTGCTCCCCGGACATCATTTTTGCTAGCTAGCAGTTCATGCATTCTCTGCACATCAGTCTTTCCTAGAAACATACACAGTCAGTGTTTGTCTGAAGATCTCTGAAGGGATTTTGAACTTTGACTTTTCACTTCAGCTTTTGAAGGGATGTTGCAGTTGAAGCCACAACATTCTTTCATGAAGACACATGCCACCTCTACTGTTTTGTTACAATTTTCTCAGCAGGAGGAATTACTTTTTTATTCTAACACATGCCACTGATAACTCGTTTATGCTGTTGATTAGAAAATGTACTCTGCTATGGTATATTGATATAATGTTTATTCTATGAAGTTATTTACCAAAATAAGAGAGACTGCAGTATCAGTAAAGTCACTATCATTCCAGAAAATTTCAACAACAGACCTTACACAAGTTACAGAATATTTTCCCCACTACTGATGTCAATATATTGTTCATCGGCTGCTTTTTTGATACAACATAAATTGACAAATCTGTCTACGCTATCCATTCCCTTTTACCATTTTACCATACAAGCAGCAATGTTTTATTTCCAAGTAAGCCACTAAGAATAAGCTGTCAAGTTACATTTCCAATAATAGCTTTATGTAGTAGATTATTTAACCGCTGTTTGGGTTACAGGAATATAACCAACTTTGATTTCACTATAAAATTATATGAGAGAAATCTTGGAGAATGGCTCTTAATGAGAAAGGGCACTTTTAGAATAGAGCAGAGGAGTAATATTAAGGGCTAGACTGTGTCACATTGGTTAGCATGTACTAGTTGCCTTAAAGATAATGGGACTGCTCATGTGAGTAAGTGCAACCCTTATGTTGGGCAGCACAAGCCAGTCATTATCATAATGGATTATGCTTCCATTATCACAGAAGTGAAAGAACCAGGATCTGCTCAGTGCAAATATGCTAAGAATGGTCAGCAATTTCTTTTAATTTCTAATTTTGTTTGTTAAACAGTGCTTGAAACCCAGGGTGGAGAAACTGTAAACAGGGCCTGAGACTTAAGGAGCCAAGAAGCGAGAGGCAGAACCAGCTAGCAGGGGCATGTTTTCATTACTAGATGTAATTGAGTTAATGGTAATTGAGTTTTAGGACTAATATTAATTTATAAACATTACCATGAAACTGAAGATGTTAGATTAGGTTCATTTTAATTCAAAAACGTCTAAGAAAACATTTGTACTCTGGTTCTTAAATCCTTCTTTGGCACCACCTCCTTCTCTCAACTTGGGAACTCGAGTTCCAGAACGGATCTATTGGAAACATCTTGCAGATATGTTCATAAGGGACAGAGTGAGGGCATCACAAGGGCTGTCTACCACTTACACCCTATTCTGGGGGTGCATGCACCTTGTATAGGTCCTCTGCACAGTGCAGTATATGGTATGTGACTTATGGTTTCTCTTTCATGAGTTAATTTGTAAAAATGAATTCTTCATCCCAAAGCATTCTCTTCCTCACTTAATGCTTCTGCAATGGCAGTACTTATTACTCAAACTATGTGACCTAGCAGCAGCTATGTTTGAGTAGAATACCAATTAGAGTTATGTGAAATTGTAGATTTAGTTCATAGTGGTATATACAAAACTTCCCCTGGCCCCAATTTTGTTTCACTTTGATGTTCACTTCCTGAGATGCACTTACAGTTTGAGATTCAAATTAGTCCAAAAGTCAGCTGAAACAGCCTAAGTCTTGCCTGATTTGCGGGAAAATCCACACAATTTCATCTACCCAAACACCAGCATTTACCCAGATCATGAAACCTCAGCAAGTCTTTTGGTGAACAGCCTGACCTTCAGGTTTGGAATGACACTCAGAACCAGATGTTTCAAACAGAAGTACTACAATCATGACCCAGACTTGCTCTTTGCCAGAAGATAAGCCACTTCTCCAAAGTTGGGATGTCAGTATCATCAACAGTACATTAGGGAAAGTATTTCCCCAAATTATGTAACACGTTTTCCAGACTCTGCGGTGTACTTAAAAAAATAACTCCAGGAGGCTCTCATTCTTAATCAGGCATATCTATATACAGTTTTCGCTTAAGAAAACACAGACTTTTCCTTCTGGTTTTATCTTTCCCTTTGTAGGATTGATTGGATGTCTGGAAATGCACTTCACTTTCTAAGAAGCTCTCTAATTGAACCACAAAATAAAAATCTCACCATCACTTTTTGGACTAGATCAAAAAACAACTGGATCTAATGCTCTCCCCCAACTGATTCCAAACAACTTCCTGTCTGTTTAAACTCCAGCAGAACCCAGAAATAAGTTCTGGTGGGTACCTTGGCATGCTGCAATGGCACACTGAAGAATCCTTGGTCTGAAAAAGTTAATTCTAACACACGATAATAAATCCTTGAATATAAAGTATTTGTTTGTATATGTACATTTGATGATCTGACCAACCAGAGATCATAGAAATGGGGAATACATTAGGGCTGTAAGGTAGCATGTCAGCTGAAATATACTTAACATCTGAAAAAGTGGTAACTATTGTGGAGGGCATAGATGTGGTTTGAAAAACCATTTAGAGCCAAACCAAAGCCCGCTAAAGTCAATGGCCATCTTGCAACTGACTTTCATAAGCTTTGGACCAGGTTCTTCCAGAGAAACCATCTCTCCCCCCCTCCCCTCTTCCTAACAATACTGTATATCAACTACACAAAAGTAATCAAGCAACATGAAACTAATCTTGGTAAATATCCTTCCAGTCAGATTATGATGCTTATTTCAGTTAAATAACTAATGTGAATTGTACCTTTGGTTTATGCATCTCGTTATGTCACCTTCCCACAGAGCTACATTTGCGGAGTTCATGTTATTTCTGAGTTGCCTGTGTACAGCATGAACAGATGCTTTGATTTCATAGATCTACTGAAACAATTAATTTAAAACAAGAAGAGAAAAAGATCCAATCCCTTATTGGAAAATTGAAGACATATATACACATACACGTGTTCTCACACACACAAAATATGGCTGTAATGCTCAGAGCAATATATGTGAACATTCTGGGAACTGAAGGAAGTGGTTTTAGCACTCTAAGTATCAACACATTGTTTATTCCCTTGCAAGTCAGACTGCTGGAGAACATATTTAACTTTCATCATTCCCACTGTTATCCTCCACATCAAAGAGATGATTATTTATGCAACAAGATGTAACTGGGGAAGCAGTTTTCTCTGAAATAATCACACCCTTGAGACATTATGAGGCACAGAGTCCATTACTGTTGAGAAGAAAAGTGTATTTTGCTCTGGAGAAGATGGAGTAGGAGTTCAGAATACTGAACTGCAATTTCAGCTGCATGGGGTGGTTCGCTTAGATTAATATTACCCTTTAGATCGTTCACCTCAGTCAATCAGACTAGCCCAAGTAGCTTTATTAGCCCCTGAGTTCCTATGCTGCTACCTTTGCACAAGGTCACTGGTTTTCAAAGTCAGGCCCATTAGTTTAATTTTAATAGCACTGGACTAGCGGTATATATTCTAAAGGTATGTTAGGATTAATACAAAAGGGAGAGAGTCTTCAGGAAGTCCCAAAGCAATGCAGAAGTTAAGAATCTGACCAGTCAAGAGATGTTATTCAATTGTTTAATAAGAACAACGTAGGTCTGATGATGGCAGGATACCCAATATATCCCCACTGCAGCACAAATGCTTAATGCTAATTACCTGAGACATCCTTACTTTGTAACTCACAATGAAATCAGTAATGTGGTACTTTTGGTTCACGTTCCCATCACACCTCTTCACACTCAAGACGCATCAGAACATGATTCATTGTGACATGTACACCACGTTGCATTACATATTTAATTACCCTTTTAAAATGTTTTGGGGCTGGAAAGAGTTGATTGTGGAAGAGTTGGAAGAGGTTTGACAGGTTGTTGGGACCAGGGAGGGGGACCTAGGAACATAACTGGGTCTGTCAGGCATGATGGAGATTACTTCACATTTGGCGGTGGGGGTGGGGGTGCAGGGTGTGGATGAAGTTGTAGAATCACTTCAGAAACTCCCACTCATCTCCCCAGCACACCTTTAGCTGCATTATTCCCTAATTATGCAGAGGATTGCAAGGGAGACTAGGAATTGAGCGAATTTGCAGCCACAGAGAACAGGGGATAGACCGGAGAATCGCACCATCACCCAGAAAAGGCAGGTCTATGTGATTGTGGACTCCTTACTAAAAAGAATAGACAGGCCTGTGACTGGAGCTGATCCAGAGAACAGAAGGGTGTGCTGTCTGCTGGTTGCTAAAATATCTGATGTGGACCTGAGGCTGAAGAGGATCCTAACAGGAGCAGGAAAGAATCCACTGATTGTCCTTCACGTGGGAACAAATGATACACCTAGATTCTCGCTGGAACGTATCTACGGAGACTATGCCAAGCTGGGGGAGACACTTAAGGAAATCGAGGCTCAGTGATCTTCAGTTGGATTCTGCCTGTTCCTAGAGAAGGACAACAAAGGTGTGACAAGATTATGATGATCAACAGATGGCTCAGGCAGTGGTGCTATAAGGAGGGCTTTGGGATGTATGGCCACTGGGAAGCATTCATGGACAGAGGACTGTTTTCTCAGGATGGACTTCACCTGAGTAGGGAGGGAAATAGAATTCTAGGATGGAGGCTAGCACAACTGATTAAGAGAGCTTTAAACTAGGAATCTGGGGGAGATGGTTGGGAGATGTCCAGGTAATCTCCACGCCGGATTTTAACTTTGAGAGGGACGAAAATGAAGTAAGAAAGGATACAGCCGTGGGTAGAAGAATGGACAGAAGGAGGAAGGGTAGTGTAGGTGATTCTGGCGGTGGAATGCCTGTGCCTAATCGGGTAAAGAATGTGAGCGAAGCCAAACAGCAAAAATTAAGATGTTTATACACTAATGCGAGGAGCCTAGGTAACAAAATGGAGGAACTAGAGCTACTGGTGCAGGAAGTGAAACCAGATATTATAGGGATAACAGAAACATGGTGGAATAGTAGTCATGACTGGAGCAAAGGTATTGAAGGGTATGTGCTGTTTAGGAAAGACAGAAATAAAGGCAAAGGTGGTGGAGAAGCATTGTATATCAATGATGAGGTAGACTGTAAAGAAATAAGTGAGGGAATGGATAAAACAGAGTCTGTCTGGGCAAAAATCACATTGAGGAAGAAAGCTACTCGAGCCTCCCCTGGGATACTTCTTGGGGTCTGCTATAGACCACTGGGATCCAATTTGGATATGGATATGGATAGAGACCTCTTTAATGTTTTAATGAAGTAAATACTAATGGGAATTGTGTGACTTTAATTTTAACTTCCCAGATATAGACTGGAGGAGAAGTGCTAGTAATAATAATAGGGCTCAGATTTTCCTGGATGTGATAGCTGATGGATTCCTTCACCAAGTAGTTGCTGAACCAGCAAGAGGGGATGCCATTTTAGATTTGGTTTTGGTGAGTAGTGAGGACCTCATAGAAGAAATGGTTGTAAGGGACAGCCTTGGTTCAAGTGATCATGAGCTAATTTAGTTCAAACTAAATGGAAGGATAAACAAAAATAGATCTGTGACTGGGTTTTTGATTTCAAAAAGGGCTAACTTTAAAAAATTAAGGAAATTAGTTAGGGATTGGACTGAAGAACTTGTGGATCTAAAGGTGGAGGAGGCCTGAAATTACTTCATGTCAAAGTTGCAGAAACTATCAGAAGCCTGCATCCCAAGCAAGAGGGAAAGATTCATACGCAGGAGCTGTAGACCAAGCTGGATGAGCAAAAATCTCAGAGAGGTGATTAAGAAAAAGCAGAAAGCCTACAAGGAGTGGAAGATGGGAGGGATTAGCAAGGAAAGCTACCTTAATGAGGTCAGAATATGTAGAGATAAAGTGAGAAAGGCTAAAGGTCATGTAGAGTTGAACCTTGCAAAGGGAATTAAAACCAATAGTAAAAGGTTCTATAGCCATATAAATAAGAAGCAAAAAAAGAAAGAAGAAATGGGACCGCTAAACTCTGAGGATGGAGTGGAGGTTAAGGATAATCTAGGCATGGCCCAATATCTAAACAAATACTTTGCCTCAGTCTTTAATGAGGCTAATGAGGAGCTTAGGGATAATGGTAGGATCACAAATGGGAATGAGGATATGGAGATAGATATTACCACATCTGAGGTAGAAGCCAAACTCGAACAGCTTAATGGGACTAAATTGGGGGCCCCAGATAATCTTCATCCAAGAATATTAAAGGAACTGGCACACAAAATTGCAAGCCTATTAGCAAGAATTTTTAATGAATCTGTAAACTCAGCGGTTGTACCGTTTGACTGGAGAATTGCTAACATAGTTCCTGTTTTTAAGAAAGGGAAAAAAAGTGATCCGGGTAACTACAGGCCTATTAGTTTGGTATCTGTAGTATGCAAGGTCTTGGAAAAAAATTTGAAGGAGAAAGTAGTTAAGGACACTGAGGTCAATGGTAATTGGGACAAAATACAACATGGTTTTACAAAAGGTAGATAGTGTCAAACCAACCTGATCTCTTTCTTTGAGAGAGTAACAGATTTTTTAGACAAAGGAAATATAGTGGATCTAATTTACCATGATTTCAGTAAGGCATTTGGTATGGTTCCACATGGGGAATTATTATCTAAATTGGAAAAGATAGGGATCAACATGAAAATTGAAAGGTGGATAAGGAACTGGTTAAAGGGGAGACTGCAATGGGACACACTGAAAGGTGAACTGTCAGACTGGAAGGAGGTTACTAGTGGAGTTCCTCAGGGATTGGTTTGGGGACCAATCTTATTTAATCTTTTTATTACTGACCTTGGCACAAAAAGTGGGAATGTGCTAATAAAGTTTGCAGATGACACAAAGCTGGGATTGGGATATCATACAGGAAGATCTGGATGACCTTGTAAACTGGAATAATAGTAATAGGATGAAATTTAATAGTGGAAAGTGCAAGGTCATGAATTTTGGGATTAATAACAAGAATTTTGGTTATAAACTGGGGATGCATCAGTTGGAAGTAACAGAGGAATAGAAGGACCTTGGAGTATTGGTTGATCACAGGATGACTATGAGCTGCCAATATGATATGGCTGTAAAAAAAGCTAATGCGGTCTTGGGATGCATCAGGCGAAGTATTTCCAGTAGAGATAAGGAGGTGTTAGTACCGTTATACAAGGCACTGGTGAGACCTCATCTGGAATATTGTGTGCAGTTCTGGTCTCCCATGTTTAAGAAGGACGAATTCAAACTGGAACAGGTACAGAGAAGGGCTGCTAGGAATGGAAAACCTGTTTTATGAAAGGAGACTCAAAGAGCTTGGCTTGTTTAGCCTAATCGAAAGAAGGCTGAGGGGAGATATCATTGCTCTCTATAAATATATCAGAGGGATAAATACCAGGGAGGGAGAGGAATTATTTAAGCTCAGTACCACTGTGGACACAAGAACAAATGTATATAAACTGGCCATCAGGAAGTTTAGACTTGAAATTAGAGGAAGGTTTGTAACCATCAGAGGAGTGAAGTTCTGGAGCAACCTTCCAAGGGGAGAAGTGGGGGTAAAAGACATATCAAGCTTCAAGACTAAGCTTGATCAGTTTATGGAGGGGATGGTCTGATGGGATAGCCTAATTTTGGCAATTAATTGATCTTTGACTGTTAGCGGTAAATATGCCCAATTGCCTGTGATGGGATGTTTGATGAGGTGGGATCTGAGTTACTACAGAGAATTCTTTCCTGGGTGTCTGCCTGGTGAGTCTTGCCCACATGCTCAGGGTTTAGCTGCTTGCCATATTTGGGGTTGGGAAGGAATTTTCCTCTATAGCAGATTGGCAGAGGCCCTGGGGGGTTTTCACCTTCCTCTGGAGCATGGGGCATGGGTCACTTGCTGGAGGATTCTCTGCACCTTGAAGTTTTTAAACCATGATTTGAGGACTTCAATAGCTGAGTCATAGGTTAGGGGTTTGTTACAGGGGTGGGTGGATGAGATTTTGTGGCCTGCGTTGTGCAGAAGGTCAGACTAGACGATCATAATGGTCCCTTCTGACCTTAAAGTCTATGATTTTAAGTCTTTGGGGTGTGCCTTCCACTCCAGCTACTCTGACCTGCTTCAGAAGCACCAAAGAGCCACAGATCTGAACTGGCCACCTAAGGATTCCTTTCGACGGGGGAATTCTTAACTAACTCAATGCTGCTGAAGTGACTACTATATCCCATCCTAAAATCAATGATGGAGAGGGCATTCTGACCCATGGATCTTCTATATACGACAAAGATTATAAGATCTCCAGCAGGAATACAGCATGTCTTCATTCATTTTTGAGCTTTCAGAATACATAGACCTAGTCAATCAGACAAAATACACATTCACATCAACAAAGTGGTAATGCAACTACAGGGTAGCTCAACAACCTCTGGGAAGAAATAGACATACCCATGCACACACTAGATGGTTTTGGATAAGTACCTAAGATAGATACCGTGGCATTTACTTTCCAGTAAAAGTAGCAATAGTTCAGTCGACTGCATATAGAGAGTGGGAAAATCAGATAACTTTTTCTTTATTACCGTGTGTTTGCATAAGTAGATTAATCTGAAATGGTCAACCTGCAGCCCTCTTTCTGTTCTTTAATATAGCTCATGACATTTTGATAACCAGGGGAAGGAGACTTGCAACCACTCATATTTTGAAGAAAGAATCCAAAGATGCCATTCAGAGAGATGTTAAGAGAGACAAAAACAACAGGCTCTGGGGGCAAGAACGTAACGTAACTTCTTCCCTCAATTTGTTTAAGGAGAAAGTGAAATAAATACAATCAGCTGTCTTTGTGCGTGATCATCCGATGTTAGGGTAGTGAATAAGAACGGCCATACTGTGTCAGACCAATGGTCCGTCTAGCCCAGTATCCTGTCTTCTAACAGTGGCCAATGCCAGGTGCTTTGGAGGGAATGAACCAAACAGGTAATCATCAAGTGATCCATCCCTGTCACCCATTCCCAGCTTCTGGTAAACAGAGGCAAGGGACACCATCCCTGCCCATTCTAGCTAATAGTCATCGATGGACCTATCCTCCAATAAGAACTTTCTGTATAAGTGACAAACAATAGCTATATAAGCACACCTGTCTTGCTTTTCAGTAGAACAACTGCCTAGTAATGGTTCAGTTACAGACCTTGCATCCTTTCTCCAGAAGTATAGTGCATAGCTATATTTTTAAAAAAAGCTGCAAATCATTTAAAGCATATAGAGTGGATGGAAATGTTATAATCTTCATCTGCAGTCATTTTGCCCTTTCTTTGTGGCAAATAAACAGGTTTAAATAATTATGCCCCTTGTTTCCCTTTTTAATAGAGTGTTTTGCTTCTGGTTTCAATACAGCAGAGTTCTAGTAGAATTTCTCACTCTTTAGATTGACATGTTTTATTTTAATCTAATTTTTATTTTAAGTTTAGCTTCTGATTCATTAACTTTGTTCTTTTCATTTTCTCTCTATTCTCTGATCTGTTCCTAGCTCTTCTAATGTAACTGTGGAAGGTTGTTTGTGAAATTATAATTGGGGGAAAATAAATACAAGATTGAAGGCATCCCATAACACTTCTTATGAAGAATTGTCTTCAGAAATGATTTATTACAAAGATAATTTCTCAATATTACATCTCTCAATAAGCCAGTTTTAAGTATCTACCTTCCAACACTACAATAATTAACATTCTGCTTCAAAGACATACATGGGGAAATTATCTTAAAAAACACAACTGCTCTAGTAGGATCTCTTATATCTTGAAGTCTAAATATATTACTTCTGGGAATAACGCAACCGTCTGTTCTTGAAAAATTGTCCCGGACAGAAGAGCAGAATGCATATTCTTTAACATTAACATGCTGTGCTCTCCAGGTCTCTGAGAGTGTGTTCATTTATTGTGCCAATTAATGCATTTGCTGCCTTTGAAACATATTTAGATCTATGGGACAATCTATTCAGCTCAGCATTTAGTAAATTGTCAGATTACCTCTCCAAATTGCTGTATTATGCAAGTGTTCAGTGTTTTTTAACCATCACTTCTTTGAAAAAAAATAACTCGCCTGTAGTTAATCAAGGAACAGCCTTGGCTGTTGGAAATAAGGATGAGCATGCACCTTGTATTTTATGTGCAACAGACTTCCCTTAGTGATGATATTTGCAGAATGGCTGATAGGACCTCATCTGAAGACACAGCAAGACCACCCCACTTAACTCCCCCCCACACACACACACACAAATGAGGGATAGACAGATTTTATGATCCTTTCAGTCAGAATGGACGCTTTTGATTCTTGTATATGGCAACTATATGCCACAATTAAAGGTCACTGGAAATGCTTAAGATAAATCAACCTATCTCCAAAGCAGATTTAGATTTCAAAGTACTAAAAATGCCATCTTCCATGCACAGGTAATATTGTGTAAAATATGCTATCGGAACAACATATTGATATGGAGATTCCATGAGAATAAGCAGTAAATGAAGAAGGAACATTTGTACCTTTCCCATGTTTGTCTTGTTGTTTGTTTGTCCTATATATTGTTATTTGTAAAGCAAAATTTTGAAAGTGGTCCTAATAAAAGCCCTGGAGAATTAAGTCCTCTGTGAAACCTATCAATCATCACACTTATGTCCACGGATCCATTAAACATCCCAGACACACCAAGAAATCTGTTAGCCTGGCACTCAGATACCAGAGAATAAGCTCCAAAGAGAAAGTCCAGGATACACACCTTAACACTCTTAAAACCACCTTCACCAAACAAGGATACTCAACCAAATAAGTAGATTGCATCATGGAATGGGCCACCCAAATACCCTAGGAGAACCTGCTTCAGTAGAGAAAAAAACCCCTATGACTGCATATCTCTAGTCATCACCTACCACCCCATACTAGTACCCAATACAGGATATCAAACAATGACAACTTGATGGGGACCACATCCTCAAAGAAATCTTTCCTGAGCCCCCCGTTCTGGCCCTCCAACTATCCCTCCAACCTCACCAACCTCATCAGGAGAAGCAAACTCCCCATAGACCAAGACACACCAATTCAAAGTGATACAAGACCTTGCGAGAACAGGTGCAAACCCTGTATACATATCTCCACTGCTACTGTGATCAACACCCCCCAGAACACACCTTTCAGTTTCCACGTGTCCAACACATGCCTATCAAAACATGCCCCAACAACTGTGTAGGTGAAATCAGACAATCATTTTGCTTGAATGAACTTGCACAGAAAAATAATAAGAGGAAAAAACCCTATCACCTATGAGCAAATACTTTTCACAGAGTAATCACTCCATTTCTGACCTATCAGTCCTTGTTCTCAAAGGAAACCTGCACAACACTTCAAAAGACAAGCCTGGGAGCTTAAATTCATAACTCTACTAGACACCAAAAAAACAGGGTCTTAACAGAGACACTGGTTGTATGGCCCATTACAACAACTTGTAACATACCCTGCTGCGTATTAACCTTCCTTTGTCCTGTGACTCAAGAAGTGTTAGTTGCTCACTTCATTTTAAGTGGTCTCCTTCAACATGTGTGAATCCCTTTTGCTTAACAATCTGTCCGATCTTGTATTTAATTTGGACACTTTAGTTTTCTTCTCCATTCTAGTAGAAGATCTTTGTGAAACTCAAGAGCTTGTCTCTTCCACCAACAGAAGTTGGTCCAGTAAAAGAGATTACCTCACCCACCTTGTCTCTCTCATATCTTGGGACCAACATGGCTACAAAAACACTGCAAAGACCTACTGAAAGACAAGCTCAGTTCTCATAGTTAGACTGTAAGCTCTTTTGGGGCAGGAACTGTCTTTCTGGGTTCTTCTGGTTGGAGAATTTCCAGTATGAGGAGATAGACCCAATTAGTTCTGTTTGAATGAGCATGCTAAGCATAGCATTCTAGGTGCTGTGTCATGAGTGGTGGGAGGAGCTGCTGCCTGAGTCTATACTTAGGAACTTGGATGGGATCATACTCCAGTGACTAGCCACTCCTGCTACTCAAGTCTACTTGTGCATATTTTTAGTGTGCTAGCTTAATCAGAGCTAGTGTAGGTATGTCTCCTTGATCCTGAAACTACACATCCAGTTTAAAATAGACATACCATTTGTTCTCTACAGTGCCTACCACAAAGGGGACCTTGTTTATGACTGGGGCTCCTAATCCTTCTTCTAATAAGAGTATTTTCTCCTAAGTACTATTTATTATGCCTCCACTTATTATTATGTATTTAAAAACTAGATCTCTTCAATTTGCATGTTACTGGCAGTTTCTGGGGAGGGATGGGGGTAAAACTCCCCAATAAATGATTAAGAAAAATCTCCAAGATAAAAATAAATTGAGACAATATATATACACACCTTTCCTCCACCTGTAAATCAGCCATATAAAAAAGGGTTTCTGCTTTAGCAGTCTGTACTGTTCGCTGTTATCTGATTTTTAAAGTTATACTTCCCTGTTGAACTACTAAATAATCAATATATTTCTTTTCTTCAGCAGCGGTTGGTCTCCTGTTTGCCATGGCTGTCATATTATGATGAACTTCTCCTAGCTGGACTTTGCTTTCATTACATTCCACCTAATCAAACCAAATGATGCTACCTCACACTGAGCCAACCAAAGGGATTCTATTTAATCATAGATCATTCCAAACAAAGGAGATGGACTTAGTCCAAATACCAACTGCATTTCTCAATCCTTGTTCCCTGATGAGCAAGAATTTATAAAATGCACCATTCCAAAATTCTCTCAGCACATGCACAGTAATAAGAGACATGTGTTAACAATATTAATCATTAAGTAATTGATTCAGTGTCAATTAAGAGAGACTTAAATCAGAGTGAGGGTGTGGTAAAGACACTGATTGAGGACTTAGCGAAGCTGGGTTCAGTTCCTACCTCTGACACAGGCTTCCTTTGGGTGATCTTGGGCAAGCCACTTTATCTGTCTTTGTCTCAGCTCCCCATCTGTAAAATGTGGATGATAATGATTTTAGTTTCAAACAAACAAACAAAACGCTCTCACGTTCCAGAACTTGTTAGCTCCATTCCCCATCTTCATCTAAACCCTGTCAATAGAAAGGCCGAGCAGGGGCAGGTAGGGAGTGCTTATTCCCTTATACTAGCAATGGCTGGACTTGTTTTTCCTCAAACTTTAAAAATAAATGTAAAAGATTCAAAGAGTTATGAGTGAGCTACATCAGAGGGTTAGAATGAAACCACCTATACAACCCGAGCTAGGATTGCTGCTACCTCCCTGACATGTTTTTTGTGTGTGTCTTCATAAACTGTCCATGTTCAAATAAGTTATTTACTCTATAAGTAGGCGCCCCCACTAAAGAATGACTACACACAGTTTCTAGACGCTGTGTTCCAAAGCTGGATAAAGACATACATGAAAACAGACATAATCCACCCGGCCTTTCCCCTGCTTCCCTCACAGCCTCTTTCCTCAGTTTATCTTCTTACTGTACTCTCATACCCAAATGACCAATTCCCAACTGTTTTTTCATGGTGGAAACAATTTGAAGGGGTTTCCAAAACTGCAGAAAGACCAGACTGTCTCTGTGCAGAAAAGTAGACAGAGGTCGGCGGGAGTGGACTAGAAGAGTGAAACTGCCACCTCCCAGAGGTGTGGGGAGCCTCTTCTGGTTCCTGTTAATTTGTTTGTGGCTCACATGAATTTTTTTCGAACTCGCAGAGCAAATATGTTTACGCTGAGTAGTTTAAAGGTTAATGTTTGCTAAAAAGAGGCAGAACAGTCTAATAGCTTGAGCATAAGGCTTGTTACCTGGGGCTCCTGAGGCCTAATCCTGACTCTGACTCACTACTTAGCTTTCATCAAGTTACTCATCCTTTTTATGTCACAATTTTCCATGTATAACACAGCATAATACTCACCTACCTTAAAATGGGTCTGTGTGTGGATTGATCTATAAATCTGAAGACGCAAAGAGTTATAAAAATTTTACATATTAATAAGAAATCCTTACAATGATTTTTTAAAATTTTTTTCAATATTTGGAATCATGCTTTTCATATATCTGTAATAACAGGCATTAAGCTTAAATCTAACATTTTCCAGAGTAAAGTCTATGACAGATGTTTATAACAGTAACTGCATAGTCTAGAGGGATTTGCAGTTTTAATTAGTTTTATAGTTTCTGCAGTTAAATCCGCTGCTGTCTCCTATTTGAAGAATTTTTACTTTTGCCATCATGTGGGAGCACTGTTATTTTTTTGTTCTACAACTTGGTGGTATAGCTGCTGTTCAAGCAAAATTAATCGGCCAAATCCAGGGGACCTTACTGCAAAGGGCAAATTCCCTTTGACTTTAATATAAAAAGATATTTTTAACTAGCAGTCCAATACATTCAGTTCGGTTCAGACAGAAGTTATTTTCCTCTCTCATATCAACACCAGTAACAAATATTTTTTCAGGACAAATGACATTTGCACAGTCCCATTGTAACCAATATTAATTTACTAAACAATTTTGCTGATGATGCACTAAGAGGAATAAAATCCAATTAACTTTTTCCCTTACCTGTGTTGGTTCTGCAGTTAAAAAAAAAATTGTTACTGAAATAAAGCAGATAGGACGCTGAACGTACCCAGATCTATTTAGTAAGAAGGTGCCATTTTTCCAAAGTATCTTTTCAAATTAAAGGCACAAACACAGAGACACATTTTGCTGTACACTGCTTTCAGAGTTAGCATGATAAAATAACAGACATTTAAGGGGCAGCATGCCCTGGTGGATGGGGCACTGCAATGGGAGTCAGGAGACCTGTGTTCTATCCCTCAGTCTGCCACTGACCCGCTGAAAGATGTTGGACAAATCACCTCATCTCCTTATGTGTCTGTTTCCCTTACCAAGCTTTGCATCTCTTGTCTCTTCGAGGGATGGATTATTTCTTTAACTTAAGCAATGTCTACACTGCAAAAAATGTGTGTTTTTGTAAAATCCTAGTGGAAACAATACTCTGTTGCTTTTATCTCAATGTATCTTGTTGAGGTAAACTCCAGGTGAGAGTGTAAGGTTGACCTAGACTACACTAACATATAGATAACATTAAGGTGAAAACCACCATGATGCCTTGTCTCCACAAGGGTTTTGTGTAGAGATAGCTATCTCATGATACACACTTTTGTTTGGAGTGAAGATATAGCCCATGTATTTGCACACAAATTATTGTATTAGCCCCTTAACACAATGAGTCCCTGATCTCAGTTGTGACCTCTAAGAACTATTGCAATACAGAAAATAAATTAATATTTCTATTGTCTTTTCTCAACAAAATTGCATAAAATCGGTAACACTAACACATGATGTTAGAAAAGTATTAACACTAAAAAATAAAGCAATTGAAACCTCTAGGGTTTAAACTTTCAAGAACAATGCAGAAGAGGACTGGAGAGAATAGAAGGATATTTGGCTCTATGATATTGCAAGTGGAGCCACCAGTAGTGAAGAAAGGCTGAGGCCAGCATTATTTCTACTTTGGTAGGTGAAACATCCCAAGAGGTTTTGAGTTTGATCCAGAAGCAAATAACAAAAAGAAAATACTGAGGGGGTGGTTTTTTTAAAAAATCATGCTGTGCAGCCAAGCAAGAATGCACATGAAAGTTTGTTTGTTTTAAATAGGATGACCAGATGTCCCGATTTTATAGGGACAGTCCCGATTTTTGGGTCTTTTTCTTATATAGGCTCCTATTACCTCCCTACCCCCCTGTCCGATTTTTCACACTTGGTGTCTAGTCACCCTAGTTTTAAATGAGCAACAAAGTGAGGATCTACAGCTGAATTAACAGGATTCCAAGTCATGTGTATTTAGGAATGTTAAGAAAGTCACTTATAAAAGACAGAATAGGATGTAGAATTTTCAGCCACAATGCAGAACAATACATCAACCTAAGATATGCCATTGATATTTACAGAATGCAAGTAAAATGCCTAGCGATATATATGAAAAGGACTAAGATAGATGGATGCAAACATATTCTGGTGCTTTGTGTATCAAAAGTGCACCAGATCTACATAGAATAAGCCTCAGAGTGTTGAAAGACAACAAGCAGCTACAAAATTAAGTGTGTGCATAGAAAGCTCATTAAATGGAAACAGTCTCAAACTAGAAGCTTGGCCTGAAGTCCATTCATGTCAATTAGAATCTTTCCATTTACCTCAATGATCAGGTCCAAGCAATAAAAACTTAATTACTGTGGACTGCACATAGGACAGATTACAATTCTGCTGAATATAAAAATGCCATTTTGCATCATCATTCTTGGTGTAGAATCACACTTTATAACATAACGTGGCTGTCAAGGTTCCTCCCCCACTCTGAACTCTAGGGTACAGATGTGGGGACCTGCATGAAAAACCACCTAAGTTTATCTTTACCAGCTTAGGTCAAAACTTCCCCAAGGTACAAAATATTCCACCCTTTGTCCTTGGATTGGCCGCTACCACCACCAAACTAATACTGGTTACTGGGGAAGAGCTGTTTGGACACGTCTTTCCCCCCAAAATACTTCCCCAAACCTTGCACCCCACTTTCTGGACAAGGTTTGGTAAAAAGCCTCACCAATTTGCCTAGGTGACTACAGACCCAGACCCTTGGATCTTAAGAACAATGAACAATCCTCCCAACACTTGCACCCCCCCTTTCCAGGGAAATGTTGGATAAAAAGCCTCACCAATTTGCATAGGTGACCACAGACCCAAACCCTTGGATCTGAGAACAATGAAAAAGCATTCAGTTTTCTTACAAGAAGACTTTTAATAAAAATAGAAGTAAATAGAAATAAAGAAATCCCCCCTGTAAAATCAGGATTGTAGATACCTTACAGGGTAATTAGATTCAAAACATAGAGAATCCCTCTAGGCAAAACCTTAAGTTACAAAAAAGATACACAGACAGAAATAGTTATTCTATTCAGCACAATTCTTTTCTCAGCCATTTAAAGAAATCATAATCTAACACGTACCTAGCTAGATTACTTACTAAAAGTTTAAGACTCCATTCCTGGTCTATCCCTGGCAAAGACAGACTATAGACAGACACACAGACCCTTTGTTTCTCTCCCTCCTCCCAGCTTTTGAAAGTATCCTGTCTCCTCATTGGTCATTTTGGTCAGGTGCCAGCGAGGTTACCTTTAGCTTCTTAACCCTTTACAGGTGAGAGGAGCTTTCCCCTGGCCAGGAGGGATTTCAAAGGGGTTTACCCTTCCCTTTATATTTATGACATGGCATTGACTAATACCCTATTCCTTAGCACAAAGAAGTCCCTTTCTGTTGGGAAATTTTAGGATATTAAAGTTCTAGCACTTTACATAGGAAACTTTATACCAAAAAGGACAACTGTGACCACCCTTTGAGATAGCTTTTAGGGGAGGAAAGAGAAGGTACTTAGGTGCCAGAGCATGAAATAGCATATGAGAAATGGATAGCACTTATAATACAAGGCCTTAAATACTTCAGCATGAAGAAAAAATTTGTGCCCATGGATGCACGTTTCACTCTATTAGAAACTTTATTGCTTCAACGGGGGTGGGAGAGATTTGGGGGTGGGGTGGCTCCTACTGCACATCTTTCAAAGGCAGTAACCAAATGGAAAAGAAAATGCTTGCAATTTAATTAGATGATAGCCACATCCACGTCTTCAAGATCCTGAGTGTGTCCAGTCATTTAGCACTGAATCCGAATCCATCTAGGAGAGCTCAGTCTATGCAATGGCCGCCATTAGAGTGTGACCTCATCTAAAAGAGGCATGGAGATAGAAATTACCCAGGGCAACAGTGATTCTACCATCAAACTCTGCTTCAGCTTGTTTAGCTCAACCAGGAAACCTGAGGCATAGTCAGGCACCTCTATCTCCATTTTAGTTCTATCCCAGGATTCTCATACCAGGGGCACACTAAATAAATCCAGTGTTGGAGTGGAAGACCTATATAAAACTGTAAAGATAAGAGTGTAAAAGAAAAGTATATAAATGAAGTAGAAAAGATCTGCTAAATCAGATCATTCAGAAGGCCTTAGAAGTGATGGAACCTGGGGAATGCAGATCCCAGAATGCATGATATACATCAAACTACTATAAAGACCCTTGGTCTAGGTGACCCTTGGCTAGATGACAAATCTCATGAATACCAGAGTACATAATGACTTAGACGGGCAGAGTGATGATTAAAAAAAAAAAGTGAGATACAGGAGAAATAAAAAGTGACTTTTGAAAAGATATTTGATTTAATAGGTACTGAGATAACATTTCAGAACAAAACTAAAAAGCTGATGAAGTTTAAAAGTTGAGCTACTGCATGACGTTTTATTTAATTTAATTTATTTATTTAAAGAAGAGAAATATGTTATCTGGAACTTTAGAGGAGGACCTAAAATTTATGAAAACATGCCTGGGGGAATGGTTTAGTATGGACATTAAGAAAGAAACTAATCTCTGCCCATGGTCTAAGTACCACTTACATTCTAGAAATAGAACTTAAGCAGTGACTAAGCCTTGTGTTATCTCTAGCCACATAAGTAAATTCCAACCTAAAATGAATCTGGAGGGCACAAGATCTACTACCAAAGAGAAGACGCAGAATACATTACTGCAGCTCTATATACAAGCAGTTCTCTCGAGAAGGCACCGTGGAAAAGCTGGAAATGTTGCTGTGGACCAGCAGACATTATTGTTGGGCAGGATAGCCAGATATCAGAAGTTGCAGGCTTCAAAGAGCCATGGATCTATTCTTCTACACAGAGTCCTTAACATGTGATGATCATTCCTTGGTCCATTATTGGTAGACTGGATTTTTTTTCACCCTCTCAGTGCTTCTTCTTAAGTATATACACACTATAAAAATTATTTTCAATGTTATTTTAGGTATTGTTGAAGTTACTTTGGCATTTGCATGCTGACATTCTCACTGGAATTTTGCCAGTGATCTGTGAAGCAATTGATTTAACCTGCCAGTTTACTGAATAGATTCAGCAAAAATGAACACTTCAGAAATGGAGCTCCAGCATTGCTGGCTTTTCTTTTCTTTATTTTTTACCCAGATGATTCATTTCTTCTTGCATCAACATCAGTTGGAAGGCAGTGGGGTACATATGGGGCTCAAGAGGAAACTCACTTTTTTTTCTGTTTATATCACTCAAACTTTACAGAAGCATGATAGATCCTTTTTATTTTAGTTTTGTCTGATGCACATTTTAAAAAGAAAAAGGTTGGTGTTTGATTTGGCTTCACCCTAGTGATAGAAAAGAGGATAACAACCAGTGAAAACCCTTTCCCTTAATAATTAGCATTGAACTAAATTTCAGTATTTCTTGTCAATTTTAATTGGAAGTCCTAAAGTATTGTTATGTGATATAACATGCATTTTATTCTTTTTTTAAGTAAAAAGAACCATGGTTTTTTCCCTCTGCCAATGCATTACTCAGTTACTACAATGTGGTTATTTAAACTAATGCTTTTCAGCTACAAGTAAAGGCATTACAGTTACTTATAAGTTCAATTTGAAAATTAAGCCATTATTGAAGAACTATATATAAGAAAGCATTCTTTACTCAAGATGCTCATCACCAAAAGGCAATACAAATTTGTACCCACCTCATTGGAATTTGCAAACACTATTGCTGCCATCGAACAAAATCAAAAAGAGCTTTTGCCCAGATTTGCCACATTGTGGCATTTAAGGTACAGCGATTATTTACGATTCTAAATATGGAGAGATTGTGTGTTTTCTCAGATGACACCCTGTGTTAATCATGGATAAATGTTTCCTTATTAATGGCAAATCACTGTTCAAACAGGTAATTGCACAAGCTAATGAGTCAATGATGTGCACAAAAAGGTAGTTTGGAATGCCAATACCTGATTTCTGTGTGCAAATTTTCCTTTGCATATGTGAAAAGAAGTTTTTGTGGGCACATTTGTTGCATCATCCTTTGAAAATGTGGCCATCTCAGAGTGGGGGACTAGGGCCTAATCATCAGTTAGAAACAACAGATGAGGAGAGAAACCAGGGTTTGTGGGTTGATCACAGAATGACTATGATCCACCAATGTGATACGGCTGTGAAAAAGGCAGATGTGATGCATTTCCAAGAGAGATAGACCATTGTATGAGGCAGTGATAAGACCTCATTTGGAACAGTGTGTACAGTGCTGGTCACCCATGTTCAAGAAAGACAAATTTAAACTGGAACAGGTGCAGAGGAGAGCTACTACGATGATCATGGGAATGGGGGCTATCTTATGAGAGGAGACTGGAAAATCTTATCTTGTTTAGTTTAGCTAAAAAAAGACTGTAAGGGGGTATGATTGTCCTGTATGAATTCACTACAGGAGTAAATAAGAGGGAGGATGACGAACTCTTTAAGTTAAAGGACACTGTTGGCACAAGAATAAATGAATACAACCGGGCCAGGAAGAAATACAGGCCTGAAATTAGAAGGCATCTAACCATCAGAGGGGTGAGGCTCTGGAACAGCTCCTAATGATTGTGGGAGACAACAACTTAATTTTGAGAGAGAGCTGATGGGGTTGCTTGTGATGGTGAAGGGCAGGCCTCACCAACGCTGGGGCTCACTTCCTGTTTACGTCTTATGTTCCTAAAACTCATGCTCAGGGTTTCAGCTAGCCATCTACAGGGAACAGCAAAGGATTCTCCACCCCCACCATATTTTATTGGATTTTTTAAAAAAAATCTACTTCCTATGAAGCATCAGGCAAGGCCATTACTGGAGATGAGATATTTGATGGGGGGAGCCAGAGCTCTGAGACGGCATTTGGCACGCTCTCTCTCAGGTGCTTGACTGGCTAATCCTTGCTCACATGCTCAAGGCCTAAATTGATTATCACATGTGGAGGTGAGAAGGAATTTCCCCCAGGTCAGGGGAGGGGAGGGTTGCCTTTCTCTGCACGGTGTAGGTGAGGGTAACTTGCCAGGATTATCTGGGTATATCTTACTAAATCATTTTCCTGTGATTGTGGGAACCTTGAGTCCCTCCTCTTCTCTTCCTATGGCAAACAGTTGAGTCTCCTGGGGGCTGTAATACTTTGGTCTGATTTTAGTTGCTAGATTTAGTGTGCAATTGTGGGGTGATGGTGGTGGTCTGTGATATACAGATTCCATGATCTGGTGGTCCCTTCTGGCCTTATACTCTATCAGAGATTTCTCAAACCCCTATGGCTGTTTGTATAAAGTTGTTGTTAATAGATTAGTATGGATAATTGTGATATTTATCCAAAAGTGACAGTCAAATCTATCCTAGTCTGTGGTTTAGTTCCCTGCTTCTACCCTTGAGCATGTTGCCGGGTTATTTTTCTGCTCCTTTATTTGGGAAAGGCTACGCTGAAGAGGTGAGTCTTGGAGCCTGACCTAAAAATGGTGAGTTTTTGCTTTTCCTTGTTTCCTTTTGGAGGGAGTTCCTGAGCCATCATAGCTCAGAGGATAATAAAATACCAAACAAATGAAGAACTCTACTTGTACCTATTAACTCCACTAAGCAGAACTACAAAAACAATTTAATCCACTGAGGCAAGTTCTGCCTTGAGTTACATAGATTCAACTCCACTGACATCAGCCAGATTACATGAGTGTGAAAGAGGGCACAATTTGGCCCATTCTGTTTAACACAATCTCTATGGTTTCTGGAACAGGCAAGTTTTTCACAGAAAAAGTTTGTGTGCCCCAAATTGAATTAAGTTAATACAGAGATTAGTGTAAACTGGTAGGAGATAAGTCCTTCAAAGCATTCATGTTTCTGAAAAGGAAAACACTTTAAGACCTTCAATAAAAAGTTTCTAGGAGTTTACAGCACATAAAAAGGATGTTTCCAGAAATAGAGAAACCATTATTTTCTTATACATTGACTACAGAAGCATTTGTTTTGAAGCATCAAGGAGAGAATATTGCAGACATGACAATTGTCTTAGGTCAAGGGAAATAGATTGTTAGAAGTGGAGGGAGTTTGGAAAAGTTGCAAAGCAAACAAATCCTAATTCTTTCTGAACTGTTTCTGTTTTTTAAGAAGTCTCTATAAGCTTTCAGGCACTTAGGCAGGTGCTATTAAAGACAACAGAGAAACTGAAGGAGACAAATTTGGTCAACAAAAACTAATTATTGGTGAAGTCTTGGCTCCCTTGCAGTCAATAACAAAACTTCCATTGATTTAAACAAGGTTTCAACCTAGATATCACAACCAAAAAGGTGACTGAATAATGAAAACAAGTGGTAAAAAATATTGTGAAATTAAATGAAACAATTATTCAAGACAGCTTTATTGATGATTCACATCACATCCTTCTGATACCCCCAGATAATATTAGTGGAGGTTGTTTTCTGGGTGTAATTTTCCACTAGCTTTCACATTTGGTTTTCATCCCTATTTTAATGAGTGAATAACACCGAGGTCATGAAGTTTACCATGCAAGTTTAAAAGGTCTTCATCAACCAAGGTTAAATCTCTGGCATTCAACTGCAGCTATAGTTCAAGTTAACATTAAGTACTCATTAAAGAGTATCATGTGTGGTACCTACAATTATTTGTTTGAAATATCACATTGGTATTCTGGGAACCATGTAGTGCTGGTTATTGTAATATATTTTAGGCTGCATACTGGAAAAATTCAGTTAACAAATAAACAGTAGTAAACAAGACCAGCATTTTCAACATTCCTATATTTCTTTAAACATGGTATGCTCGTATAGCCCTGTATCAGGATGTTTGATAGAATATGTAACTGAGTACACTATTAAAGGTTCCAGTAATAATGTCCTGGCAAGATGCCCTAACATTAAGAAACAATTTCTGCTCTAACTTTAATGCTGTGCAACCCCACTGAAACCAATTATGTTGCATAGCATATAACTCAGGGCAGAGTTTGGTCCCAAATGCTTTAGAGGTTTCCCACTCATAAACATTCAATTTAGTTAAGGAGACCACTTTAGTAAAACCATAATACAGCATGTAAACACACACAACTATGCAGGATCAAAAGAAAATTTAAATTTGACATTGATGTACGGTGAAGATCTAAAAGCAAGAAAACCCCTGTTTTCATTCACAGTGCTCAGAAAGGTCCTGACCCCTGTAGGTTCACTTGCAAATTCATGCTCTGTCAACTCCCTCTACCTTGTCCCCTGATAAGTTCCAGCTCCTTTGTGTGTGTGTGTGGGGGGGCGGGATGGGAGGCTTGGCAGAGGAGAGAGAGACAGGTTTTGCCTTACCCTACTGTAAGACTGAACCTCGGGCTATCATAAGCACCGGCTGACGTTTGTGACTACAGCATACACTGAAAAAGTACTTAAATCAGTCTAAGTCAAATATTTACATAGCTCTACACAAATTGTACTGAATGATATCCTTGTTTGCAGTCTGAGCAGAGGCAGCAAGGAATGAATGGAGACACGAGTACTCTCACACCTGGTCACAAATAAAGAATGTTGGAGGGAAAGTGTGGAGAAGTCTGAACTATTTCTGCTCATACAACACTTAGTATGTGGTTAAACACATGACTTCAGTCTCCAGCATCTTACATCAACAACGAATCCAGGCAAGAGTGGACAAACTAACAAAATACCAATTCTTGAAGCAATGAGTATCTCAAAGCAAATGTGTATCAAAGAAAAATATGACAGACTTTTCTGATCGGCTGTGTTCAGGCAGGTCAGTTAAATCATCATTGGCTCTCATTAGTATTCTGACAATCTCTAACAGAGTCTTTACGTGCAGCTGATTGACATTCAGCTAGGTGAAACATTCTTTCCTGAAAACATAAAAGAAAAATCAAAGAGATTCTTTTCAGCCACATAATTACAACTGAACAGCCACTGATCAGTATAAGTGAAAACAAATACAGGAGTTCCAATAAGGAACGGGATTTTGGAAAGGAAAGTGTCCACCATGTAGCTAAATTGTCACTTCAAACAGTAGTCTGTAAAATCAAATCCTACTGTAGTTTATTTGGGGCTCAATCTTGCCAGGCACTGATCGTCAGTGAAACCCACTGAAGCCAGCAGCTAGGAGGAGAGAGCCCTTGATGAGTGAAAGAATATATGAAAATAGAATGTGCATGTGTGTGGTTGGGGGATAACTATAATTCAGTGCTATTTAATTCTCAGATTATCTATCCAGGCTTATTAGCACCCATCACTGTATTTTTGACAGGTTTCAGAATAACAGCCGTGTTAGTCTGAATTCGCAAAAAGAAAGGGAGTACTTGTGGCACCTTAGAGACTAACCAATTTATTTGAGCATAAGCTTTCGTGAGCTACAGCTCACTTCATCGGATGCATACTGTGGAAAGTGTAGAAGATCTTTTTATACACACAAAGCATGAAAAAATACCTCCCCCCACCCCACTTTCCTGCTGGTAATAGCTTATCTAAAGTGATCACTCTCCTTACAATGTGTATGATAATCAAGTTGGGCCATTTCCAGCACAAATCCAGGTTTTCTCCCCCCCCCCCCGCCCCCCACACAAACCCACTCTCCTGTTGGTAATAGCTTATCTAAAGTGACCACTCTCCTTACAATGTGTATGATAATCAAGGTGGGCCATTTCCAGCACAAATCCAGGGTTTAACAAGAACATCTGAGGAGGGGGGGGGTAGGAAAAAACAAGGGGAAATAGGTTACCTTGCATAATGACTTAGCCACTCCCAGTCTCTATTCAAGCCTAAGTTAATTGTATCCAATTTGCAAATGAATTCTAATTCAGCAGTCTCTCACTGGAGTCTGGATTTGAAGTTTTTTTGTTGTAATATTGCAACTTTCATGTCTGTGATTGCGTGACCAGAGAGATTGAAGTGTTCTCCGACTGGTTTATGAATGTTGTAATTCTTGACATCTGATTTGTGTCCATTGAGTTATTGAAAGAAGCTGTGAACTCTTGGGTGCTGTGAAAAACCTAACCTAAACTTCGAAGGACCTTAAAAGACTGGTAAGCCTTAGAAAGAATCTAGGGAGTCTGGGATATTGTAAAATTACAAGTTTTTCTTTGTGAGGTGGTGAATTTGGCCATTATTATTTCCATTTTACAGATGGTCAAGAGTGAGGCACACTGAGATTGAGTGAGGACGCTCAATTTGCCAGAAAGCACTGTGGTTAATGGAGCTCTAATGGAGAGTCTAAGGAGATCCAAAACCTTGTTGTCATCCTGATGGTGAGTAGTTGTATGCTCTTAAGCAAATCATGGCCCATCTGGGAACAGCCACACAGTGGGTTGAAATGCTTGCCATTACTATCTTGCATGGGCTATACATACCATGGGGAGAGTGGCTTCCACACATGGAAAGGAAGAGGTGTGACTCCCACATCCAATGCTCCACATCCCCTGCCAATCACACAGTGCTCCAGCCAGCATAACTGTGCCAACACATCCATGGTTCTACACTGTACCACATAGAGGAGGAACCAGGAGTTATGCTCCTGGGGAAGCAAACCACATTAGGACACAGGTTAAAGCCATACTTTATTCCTCAGCTTCTCTGTGCCTCCATTTCCCTGTTACTTGGTGAAATTACTTTACTTATGGTTTCTATCTCACACAGTGTTGTGGGAAATTAGGTAATGTACCTACAGAATTTTGGGAATATAAAACAATGCTGATAGGTGCCCTCTGTTGATTGGAGGTCCAGAGAGCAGTACTTGACAGGAAGAACAAATATGCCTTCCTGTGCAGTTGCTCTCGAGCCTTACTCTGCCTTTCCTGGCCTTTAAATGCTTGATTTTAAAGACATGACATTAACACAAGCTTTTCCTTTTCATGTAGAATTATAATACAGTTTAGCCTAGTACTTTAATAGTTAGACCATGTAGGTCAGTGAGCATACATCTAAATCTAAACAGTGGGGAAACATGCAGAGAATACGACACCCCAGACTTCGTAAATGTAAGTGAATGCCACTCTAACATATAGCTAAGTGTATAGTTAATAATCAAGAGCCCTGAAGTCAATGGAAGTCTTCCCATTCAAATTAATAGGCTTTAGTTTAGACTCAGGGACCGTCTAATCAAGGTTTCACTTGTTAATAAGATGGGTGGAAAGTGACATGATTTAAGAAATTAAGTAGGTGAAAAGAGCTTAATTGAATCTGGGGAAAAATTATGAGTAATTGTTATAAAAATTAATGTTGCCTCCATGAAAGTGACTAAAATAAATTACCAATAATGCTAGAGATATGAGATGCAAGGAATGTAAATTTATTAAAACAGGTGCTATTTATAGTCATGCTAGTTTTTAATTGTGCAATTTTTTTTAAGATAGCTGCATAGTAGTGCCTGTCAGTATGTGAACAAAACACTATAAAATTAAGTATCTCAGCAATGACAGTACCTAGAATAGCAGGCCTCTACTGAAAGTCAGAATGTTACAAAAGAAAATAGTTCTTCGGTAAAATAAGATATTGACAGGAATGTCATTGGACTCAGTGCTCCCACAGACATTGAAACAGCAGCTGGCATTAATATCTGCAGCTTTATTAATAACAATATAGATTTAAACATTAATTTTTTAATTCAATTAAACACAACTAGACGCTATATGAAATATACACACACATTCTCAAAGCAGGCTTCTAGATGGCCTGTCCATGGCATTCCATATATGACCTTTTAAATTTCATATTCCAGTTCCTGGTATTAAGATCCTTATAAGACTGAGGGATAAGGTCATCTAATCCCAAACCCAATGTATCATTAATGTAACTTCATTGACAACTAAACTTTTAAAGATTCAAGGTTTTCTAATGAACTATGGCTCAGTGACATAGGCTTGAGAAGTTTTATACAAAATCTGTCTCATCAGTATTAAAACAAGGCACAAATAAACTCTTTTCCATGATGCTTCGCAGAGTAAAGGCTTATAATGAAATCCTGTATTGTTTACAAGTTCCAGCCATGAAGAAACCACTATTTTCACCTCTCTTCTCTCAAGTTTGAAGGCTCCCTCCATGACAAAGCATCCCTATTTTCTTCAGGGACTCTTGATCTTGATTTCTGCTTAACATAGGATCAGAAGAGCCATTTTTTCCTCACAGGATTAATTAAAAAAAAAAAAAGAGAGAGAGAGACCTCTCATGTGCTTTCTGATTTACTTATCAAAGAAAACAAAAACAAAAAACCTCCCATCAGAAAATTACTGATCTTGACTTGTGCTCGCCGTCCAAGTCTTACACTGATAGTGAGATACTGTATTTTATGTTGACCGTATGAATCAGATGTAAATCGATTCACATTGCAGCTGAATGTTTCATTAATACTCTCATCAGTGATTCAGCTACTGGGGACTAAATAAAAGTCCTCTGTGCATGAAGAGTTTTACCAACACCCTTTTAGACAGATACTAAGCGTCTTCCTATTCTAGTATATATAGATCTCTTTTGGCTACATCCTACTGGCATTAAGAAAGTTCCTCTCTCAACCATCTATAGATGGATATTAATACACTTGATAGACTTCCTTGCATATCATAATTAATACCCCCACATCTCTCAATCTTGCCTTATGGAACAGGAAGGAAATGGATGACCCAGGAGAATGGAAATGGATACAGGATTTCGTACCAGTAACTGGTTCAATTACTTCACGTGTCTGTAGTGACCAAAAGTGATAAATTATATACTTACTTCTAAAACTCCCATCACTGAAGTTTCTGAGCACTCGCCACCTGATCCCTGCTGGATGCCATATGTGAAATTATTTGTTGATTTCAGTTCAGTACCCAAGGGACAAGTGTACATATCACAAACCACACCACCACACATGGAACTAATTGGCAACCTTACTGGCAGTCCAAGTAGACAAGGAAAGGGATTACATTGATATTTAGAGAGATTGAGTGACCATGGCTTTCAGCCCTGTAGTATATCTCCAAGTCAAGTTTAAGGTGCATTTATGGGACACTGCTCTTTCTCTTGCTCTCTCTGTATTGCTAATTCTACCACTACCATAGTATTGATAGGGAAGTACCTTGTCAATAAAAAGAAAACTTTGTTCTCTAGTGACTTCAATCACTCCTGTTCATAAACAAATTTACTGCAAAAAAAATCTACTAAACTTGATTTACAAACCTATCAAACAAAGTTGAATCGTTAATTGTCAATATCCCATTAATTCTCTTCAGCATTTGAGCAGGAGACTATCAATACCTGCAATCTACATAATGCCTATACAGTAAATAGGCATCAGGCAAAAAGCAGACAATGTAGTAACTCAGCGTCTTGTTTTCGCTATAGGATTTTTTTTGAAATACTATAAATTGGAATCATTTCTCTTCAAAAGCCTTGATTTTAAAATGCTCTATTGTACATGACACTATAGAAAAGCTGAACTTATACTAAAGAATGCATACATGTGCGAGAGTTCTCTTAATTGGACACAAGTTAAAAACTCAGATGTGTTTCTGGTAGATGAAATGCTTCAGATTAAATGTCAAGTTATAGTGAGTAATTGACACTTAAAATGAATGGTAGAAAAAAAAAGGAGACTGAAGGCATTCAAGATACTGTTCATTAGCGGAGGATATTTCTGAATAAAGCAATTCTTCTCCACAGGTTTCTGTGAACTAGTTTCAGCTTGTTTGGGGTATGGTGGGTGTCAGAAAGTCAGGAACACACAGAGGAGGGATAACAATGAAAGCAGATGAAGGAAATTCCCAAGGAAACATTATGTAGAACTGTCAGTATGTAATAAGAAGGATCAGATGTTCAGCATGATTTGGACAAGTTGCCCAAGAGGTGAATCGTTATTTTTCTTCCTGGTTTGGTCAGACCAGAATACTAGAAATTGAAAGAAAACTAATGAAAGTGAGAGTAAATAGTGCTGAGAGGAAAGCAAAGCGGAGAAGGAGAACTGGACCCTTACTAGAGGGCAGTATGGGACTTCACACACACCTGAAGGCCAGAAGCAACCATTGTGATCATGTTGTCTGACCTCCTGTATAACACAGGCCATGTGACTAAAACCACAGAAAGACACGGAAGTGAGCCATTCTGTTCTTTCATTCCCACACTAGAATTCCAAATCCAAGAAACTAACCTTTGTATGCAAGCATTTATCTCCTGCTGCCCTCATCTTTTTCTAAAACCTGGCAATCTCTCTTCCCTCAACTTGAGTGGCTGGCTTTAGGACTGTACAAGTGGCATTGTGCTCCTTTTCTACCACTGTTAAGTTTTAGTGTCCCCTCACTACATTGCCTCCATTGATGTCTATTCCATCTGGCTCTCCTCCCTTAGAATGCCTCTTAATTTGCTATTCCAGTGATTTATCCTCATTTCCCCCAGATGTAGCTGCCTCGCTCTCTTTTTCCCTCTGATTTCAATCCCCTTCATTGTCCTAGCTGACTTCAATTTCCACAGTGATGGTCCAGCTGATCCCACAGCCTTTCACTTCTTTTGCTAACCTCTTCTTTCAAAAATGTCCACCTTTTGACCAGTTCTCCAGCTCTCTGCCTCTGGCATTGTCTTGACATGGGCTTCCCCCAAAATTAATCTCATTCTGATCTCTGTCCTTGAATCCCCTTTCTCAAATTGCCACTTGTTTTTCTTCAACATCACAGGCTCTCTGCCCTCATCCTATGAGGCTCCCTTTCTCACATCCATTCTCACTCTCTTTTCTCAGTTACATGGTTTCTAATTTTATTTGTAGTGTACCTTTCCTTCTGCTTTGACACCTTAGCTCCATCTCATTCCCAGGGCTGGCTCTTCTCTTGAATCCATCACTTCTGTTCCTGCTTTCATGATGCTGAGCACCTTTGAGGACTGTCCTCTGATTAGTGACTCCTTGAACTTTAAATTGATTTTCTCTTCTCTTGTATGTCTTTTTTCTTACTTTTCTTTCTTTTTGCCTTCCCAGATCCATCCTTACATTATCAACCCTTGCTGACTTTTCTATGCCTTTGACTACATCTTTAAAACCTCCTTGACCTCCCTCATGTTTCTCTGCTCAAGGTCTTGCCAATATTTAATCCTCATTTCCCTCTGCCTAAAAGCATGCTTTTATTTCCTGTTTTAATAGAATCTTCCCTGGATCACTGCTGATTGTCTATAACTGCAGTCTTATCTCTCTTCTCCCTTTTATCTGAAAAGGCTTCTGGTGTACTGTCCACTCACACTTCCCAGACTTCTCTGCCTCCAACTGTCTTTCATCCCCATTAAGTTTGCTTTTGCCCTCTCCAGCTCACAGCTAGTGGAAATCGTAGCTTAGACAGTCTGAGGACCCCTAAGGGTTTGCAGATCACAGGTTGAAAATCAGTGCCCTATATTACTCCTGTAATAGTTAAATACTTTGGTCACATTTTGCTTTCTGTATTATGATTGTCTCCTCACTGACCTCCATGACGCTCACCTCTGCCCCCTCCAGTCTCCAGAACACTGGTACTGTAGGCATGTTCTCCTCTCATCAACTTCGTGGCTTTTACTGTATCATACACAAGATTCTTCGCCCCCACACCTACAGTTCCTTTTTATCTTCCCTCCATGCTCAGCAGTGTAGGCATATGTTTATGGTGCCATACGCAGTACAATTGTTTAATAATGAGAAGAAAAGCTGCAGTGTTGATTTTCTTTAATAGAGTCCTATCTCAACCAACTGGAAGTAAAACAACTGGCACATGGTTTGTATCAACTACAGATCACTGCTACATCAGTAATTGCATAGCTATTTATAGCCAGTGCAGGTGCATTATTAATTATGTATTTGCTGGTAGCCAGCCAACAGTGACAATTTCACATAATTGTTGAGAGCACATGGATGTGCACAAAGAGTCCACCATTCTTCCCCATGTTCATGGGTAATCTCTAAGGTCCAAGTTGAAAATCTGAAAAGGCTCCTAGAATAATTTTAAATAAAATGAGGTGCTTGGCAGAGGGTTTACTAAGTAGTGTTCCTTCACCTGCCATAATACTACCACTGGTGATACAGAGAAGATGCAGTCCAATTGCAGTACCATCAAGCTAAGTTGAAATTCTCTTGCTTGCTTGGTAGGCGATACAAAACTGGTACAAGAAAAGCTATAGGAAGTTCTAATTAGGCAACAGAAGAGACATTTAAAATGTGTATGCTGCTGCAATAAAGAAAAAAGTCAGTTAATCCACTACCCTTGATCTTCAATTTGTTAAAACCACTTGATTAGACATCTGGCTGTTGCAGGTTCTTTTTATGTCTACCCACAGTCAAAATTACAAACACCTCTAGGCATTGGAATCTGTTGTCTAGTCGCCTAGCCCCTTCTGACTCCCTAGTACTTAAACACATCCCTCTCCCAAAACTCCACCCAGAAGATATGAAGCTTCTGGTTTGCAGGTTAGCTCTCTCAGGGGTAACATAGTAGTTGTAAATGCTTTTGACAGAGTTACACTTGAC
This sequence comes from Natator depressus, assembly GCF_965152275.1. Taxonomy (NCBI): domain Eukaryota; kingdom Metazoa; phylum Chordata; order Testudines; family Cheloniidae; genus Natator; species Natator depressus. The sequence goes on from NC_134244.1 coordinate 53,612,446, forward strand.
CTTCTCATGAGTGAATTAGGGAATTGTGATTTAGACAAAATTACTGTAAGGTGGGTGCACAACTAGTTGAAAGACTATACTCAAAAAGTAGTTACTGTCAGGCACTGCCTATCTGATAGTCAGGCATAGTGGTCAGAGCAGAGGTCAAAGCCAGACATAGGGTCAGGAGTGGGCTGAAGGTAGTGCTGGAACAGAGATCCTGAGAAAGGCCACGACCAAGTCCACAGACAAGCCAAACAGTACCATAGCTGGAGTCCAGGTGCAGGCCAGAGATCAAAGCCAGGTGCTCAGAAGGCAGAGGCAAGGCTGGAGCAAAGTCAGAGTAGGGCAAGTACAAGACTGGAACAGGGCTTGGGCAAGGCTGGGTCATGAACAGGAACTGGAGAGGCTAGGAGTAAAGAGAGTCTGATGCACTGTGAGGCAACAGACAGGTTTCTGGCTGGGTAGTGCTGTTGTATAGATTGATGTGCAATTCTGGCAGAGTTGGGAAAATAACTGAGCCTGGGGGTCAGCTGACCCGGGCTCCACTTAGGGATAGGCTGCTGCTGCATGCCTGAAGGGTGAGTCACTGCAGGCTCTGTGGAAGGGTAAGTTAGTACAGCTCGGTTGTTGCTGCATGCTGGAGTGGAAACCCAGTGCAGCTCCATTGGAGAGGCACCTATTGAGGCTCTGGATTATTGTTGAGGGGCACCTGGTTTGGCTGTGGGTTTGCCTCTCAGTTATCAATGTTAAAACTATCAAACCAGAAGGGTGTATCAAGTGGGGTCCCTCAGGGATGAGTCATGGGTCTAGTACTATTAAATGTTTCCATTAATTACATGTATATAGAGCGGAGAATATGCTTATAAAATTTGCAGATGACACCAAGCTGGGTGGGGTTGCAAGTACTCTGGAGGACAGGATTAGAATTCAAAACAACTTTGACAAATTAGAGAATTGGTCTGAAATCAACAGGATGAAATACAATTAAAAACAAGTGCAAAGTACTTTACTTAGGAAGGAAAAAAAATCAAATGCACACCTACAAAATGGAGAAAAACTGGCTAGATGGTAGAACTGCTAAAAGGATCTGGGAGTTAGAGCTGATCATAAATTGAATAGGAGTCAACAATCTAATGCAGTTGCAAAAAGGCTAATATAATTTTTGGGGTGTATTAACAGGAGTGTTGTATGTCAGACATAGGAGCTAATTGTCCTGCTCTACTCAGCACTGAGTAGCTGGAGTTCTGGGCACTACACTTTAGGAAAGATGTGGACAAATTGGAGAGTCCAGAGAAGAGAAACACAAATGATTAAAAGTTTAGAAAATCTACACCTATGAGGAAAGGTTAAAAAACTGGGCCTGTTTAGTCTTGAGGGAAAAAAATGGGGGGCGGGGGAAGAGATTTATAGCAATCTTCAAATATAAGGGCAGTTCTGCAAAGGGCGGTGATCAATTATTCTCTATAGCCACTTGAGGTGGGGCAAGAAGTAATGAGCTTAATCTGCAACAAGGTAGATTTAGGTTAGATATTAGAGAAAACTTTCTACTGGTAAAGAGATTAAAGCTCTGGACTAGGCTTCCAATGGAGGGTGTGGAATTCCAATCTCTGGAGGCTTTTAAGAAAATTTCCCTGCATTTATGTGATTCTATTAACAATTTCTAGCACCAATCATAAGTGCTAGAACTAAGGGTGCTGCCACACCCCCTGGTTTAAAGTGGTTTCCATCATATGCAGGGTTTACAGTTTGGTTCAATGGCTCTCAGCACCCCCACTATACAAATTGTTCCAGCATCCCTGGCACCAATTCATTTTCCACCCTTGTCTTCTAGGATTGTTTTTATTTTGGCAGGGATTTGAAAACAAAAGGAACAAACAAACATGAAATGTTCTTCAATGCACAGTAATCAATTAGTTTAAAAGTATTTACATTCTGTTTGTTTGTACATGTCATCTTTTTCCATAAAGGATTTTATTTTAAAATGTACTATGTTAAGACTGGAATTAACTATTGTCAATCAAAAATTATATTTTACTTAAGTGAAACACAACATTATTGTTATAGTTCATTCAATAAACAAATGTGATTTCATTTCAGACAATTGATGCCGAGCTATGAAATGAAATATTCATGAAAATATATTTTATGCTGAAGACTTAACAAGAAAAATAGCAATTTTTAGGGATTTTATCTTTTTTTTCTTAAACCACACAGATCAATGTATTTCTTTTGAGCATTTATTAAAATTGTCAGGTTTAATTTGTAGGTTCCTTCTCAAAAGAATTTCACTGGCAGATTCTATTATAATAATACAGACTTATCTTTTCCATATTTGGATCTCTACTGGGCCAAATTTAGCATTATTCATCAACTCCCTTGGTCTTAGTAGAATTACATCTGGGTTGAATGTAGTCCTTTGTGGTCTGTAGTTCTTGCCATTGGACTCATTTGATTTTTGTCTATTGCTTTTGTTGATACTGATACGTGTGGTTTTAATGTCTGTGTTTCATTTGTAACCCTTTCCCAGCACATTTGATGAGATTTATCCCACTGCACAGGGGATCAAACACAAAACTGGACTCTCACTATTATATAAGGACTTAATTAATGCATGTGTTTTATGATGATTCTCTGCACAAAGTTGAAATTCTCCCTAAGGTGGGATTTAAAAATAACCCACTCAGTGTTGGTCTAAGTCTGCTACTACAGATGTCAATGAGTTTTACCAGTGCCTTGGCTTCAATGAGAACAGAATTAAACCTGAGCACTTTTGATGTCACTACACAGAATAAATAAGATGTAATGTAAATGAATAAGTCATTTTATTTTACTGACCAATACTATCATATAGTTAGCAAGATCCTGCACACTTCCTGGCAATTTTTACGGCAAATGGTACCACATGACCACAAAGCATGCATATTGTGATGACACCCATGCAATTAATACAGGTAGGGGTGCATAGGAAATACAAAAATGGCCAATAGACATGGCCATTTGACACACTAAGTAGAATGACACACAAACAATTTTAAAATAATTTGGGCAAAATTTTCTAGTGCTACTCATTAACTTTAAGGCTAGAAGGGATCATCATGATCATCTAGTCTGACCTCTTTCACATTGCAGGCCACAGAGTCTTGCCCTACCACTCCTCTAATAGACCCATAGCCTCTGGCTAAGTTACTGAAGGCCTCAATTCATGATTTAAAGACATCAAGTTACAGAAAATCCACCATTTACTCTAGTTCAAACCAGCAAGTGACCCCTGCCCCATGCTGCAGAGGAAGGCAACCCCGCCCACACACACCCAGGGTTTCTGCCAATTTGACCCAGGGGAAAATTCCTTCCTGACCCCAAATATGGTGATCAGTTAGACCCCAAGCATGGGGGCAAGACTCACCAGCCAGAAAGAATTATCTGTAGTAACTCAGAGTCCTCTCCCGCTAGTGTCCCATCACTGGCCATTGAAGATATTTGCTTCTGGCAGTCTCAGATCGGTACATGCCATTGCGGGCAGCCTCATCATACCACCCCTTCCATAAATTTATCAAACTCAGTCTTGAAGCCAGTTAGTGGGGTTTGTTTGGTTTTTTTTGCCTTTTCCTCACCCCCACCCCCTCCTCAGAAGGCTGTTCCAGAATTTCACTCCTCTGATGGTTAGAAACCTTCATCTAATTTCAAGCCTAAACTTGTTGATGGCCAGTTTATATGCATTTGTTCTTGTGTCCACATTCGTGCTTACCTTAAATAACTGCTCTCCCTTCCTGGTATTTATCCCTCTGATGTATTTATAGAGAGCAATTGTATCTCCCCTCAGTCTTCTTTTGGTTAGGCTAAACAAACTAGACTCTTTGAGTCTCATCTCATAAGGTAGGTTTTCCGTTCCTCTGACCATCCTAGGAGCCCTTCTCTTCACCTGTTCCAGTTTGAATTCATCTTTCTTAAACACGGGATTGCACACAGTATTCTACACGAGGTCTCACCAGTGCCTTGTAGAAGGGTACTAACACTTCCCTCTCTCTCTAATGGAAATACTTTGCCTGATGCATCCCAGGACTGCATTAGCCTTTTTCATGGCCATACCACATTGGCAGCTCATAGTCATCCTGTAATCAACCAATAAACACAAATCTTTCTCCTCCTCTGTTGTTTCCAACTGATAAATCCCATCGGATAGCAAAAAAAATTCTTGTCATTAGTAACTAAATGCATGACTTTGGCACTTTGCACTATTAAATTTCATCCCATTTCTATTACTCCAGTGTGATGTTCCCCTCTGGTGTTGTCTGGACTGGTAATATGCTAGGTCACTCCAATCCTTGACTCGGGGAGCCAGCCTTACCCTGCTCTGCTGTGACAACCCACACTCCTGGGCTGTTCACGCACAGCCTCTGGCATGTAAGCTGCTCCCCGCTACTTGCAACCGAATGACACTAGCCAATATCTCCGGTCCTGGACACAACCCTAAGAACCTCCATCTTGCAATGTCCAGTTGTGCCTGCTGGATGCTGCAAGCTTATATGAATTTGTCAGTTTAACAAAGGAATTGATATGTATCAGGCTTGTTATCCCAAGGGGAGTCTCTGACACACTTCAAACCAAACGTACTCCTTCAGGTAGAACAAACAGATTTATTAACTACAAAGATAAATTTTAAGTGATTATAAGTCAAAGCATAACAAGTCAGATTTGGTCAAACGAAATAAAAGCAAAACACATTCTAAGCTGATCTTAACACTTTCAATCCCCTTACAAACTTAGACGTTTCTCACCACAGGCTGGCTGGTTGCTCTTCAGCCAGGCTCTCCCCTTTGATCAGCGCTTCAGTGGCTTGGTGTGGTGTCTGTAGATGGAGGTGGAAGAGAGAGGAAGAGAATGGCAAACGTATCTCCCTTTTATCATGTTCTTTCTTCCCTCTTGACTTTGCGCCCCCCCCCCCCCGCACTTCAGAGTCAGGTGAACATTACCTCATCACAGTTCCAAACTGACCAAAGGAAGGGGGATGACTCACTCGAGAGTCCAACTGATCCTTTGTTGTTGCCTAGACCAGCATCCTTTGTTCCTGTGAGGCTGGGTTGGGTTTGTCCAATACCTGCCCCGATGAAGTGTGAATTGCCTCTCTGCTCTTGGAGAGTTTTTGTCTGGGCTTATTTTAAGCCATGAGGATACATTTTCAGCCTCATAACTACATACATGAAATTATAACCTATAAAATTACTCTAACATTACTGTAACAACAATGCTCAGTGCATCATGAGCCTTCTGAAGACACCCAACATGACAAACTTTGCATTGGATACCACACAATCATTTTACAAGGATGAACATGGGGGTGCTGGGTGTTCCCCCGAGGTACAGAGCATCACATCCCATTTTCCAGGCTGTCCAGATCTTCTTGTATGATATTCTGGTCCTTATCTGTAATGACAGTACCTCCCAACATTGTGTCATCTGCAAATTTTATTACCATACTCCCATTTATTTGTGCCAAGATCATTAATAAAAATATTAAATAAGATTGGTCCCAAAACCGATCCCTGAAGAACTCCACTTGTAACCTCCTTCCTGTCTGACAGTTCTCCTTTCAGTATGACCTGTTGTTGTCTCTCTCCCCTTCAACCAGTTCTTTATCCAACTTTCAATTCTCATATTAATTCCCATCTTCTCCAGTTTAACTAATAATTTCCCATATCAAATGCCTAAGTGAAATCCAGGTAGATTAGATCAACTGCATTTCCTTTGTCTAAAAAAATCAGTTCTCTTCTCAAAGAAAGAGATCAGGTTGGTCTGGCATGACCTACCTTTTGTAAAACCATGTTATATTTTATCCCAATTACCATTTACCTCTATGTCCTTAACTACTTTCTCTTCCAAATTTGTTCTAAGACCTTGTATAAAAAGTCCACTGGCCCACTACAGTATGTCTACTTCCACCTTCCAAACCAAAATGCCGGTTACTTGGCAATTTCATGTATATCCTGGAAATAAATCTAAAGTAATTTATAACTAACATGTAATGAATACATTTTACTCAATAAATACAAATACAACAAAACAGTTTTTGCATGCAGCTAAAGGATACATACATGATATCTGTGGAATTGTGACTGATCATCAGAAAAACAAACAGTTACATTAACCTTTTCTATTCTAACATTCTGTCACTCAGGAGTTCGAGACACACTGAGTTCTAATCCTCACTCTTCCAGTGATACATGTATCTGTGATTTAGGGCCAGTCATTTCATGTTGCTGTCTCAGTTTCTCCTGTTTGGCTCATAGGGATGTTATGCAGCTTAATTAGATAATATATGCACAGTACGTTAAACGCATAAACACTATATAAATGTTAAGCAATAATTAACTATAAATCATACAGTGTATGCACAGCAGTAAATGTAATTGAAATACAAGGATATTCAGTATATTGCCATAGGCTATAAAAATAAACATGTTGTTCCATCAAGCATGTGCTTCTGGTTTTATTTTTCAGTCCTTATTTCGGTAAAACTTCTATTCTATCTGATGGGAATTATGCCTTAGTAGGAAAGACCGTATGGGATCCTAAATGTCTATATGGCACAAAAGGGTTAAATTACATCTCACATATCTAACACAGAATTCAGTACAGTAAGAATTTTTTCATTTTTTTAAAAAATTGCCTTCCACATATAGCATGAACTTTAAAAAATAGAAATAAAAATGACAAGTTTAGTTTTGTTTGTACTTAAGCTCAAAGAAAAGTTACATGTACATTTGAATAAATAACACTTCATGAGTTATGAAATTATACAGTGTCAGAATGATGAAAAACATTGATTCCTATATCTGCCTACGGGTAGACAGAAAGAACAAAAAAGAGATTTACCAAGTATTCAACAGGAATACTTCAAATGATGTCGATTTTATCTGCAGGATTATCTCAACATTAGATTGATTTCTTGTTTAACTGAATGACAGTCTAGCCTTCTACAGAGAGAGAGAGAAAGAGAGAGAGATTATCTATAAAAGAGCAAACAATATAATTTAAAATAAAGTAAAAAGTATATTTAGATTATACATTTTTGGTCAGAGACCATATTTTGCTCTGTGTTTGTACAGTGCCTAGCACAATGGGATCCTGGTCCAGGAGTGGGGCTCCTAGATACTACCACAAGAAACAATAATAATAGAAACACGCAGCTTTATTTTTTACACAAAACCAAAAAAATCCTTGTTTGACTAAATCAAATTCAATGAGAAGATACTAAATTAAAGTAGTGGTATTTCAACAAGGCACAGGGTTTGTCTACACAGCATTTGGGACTGAGCAGGAACAAGCATCCCAGGCTGGGTCAGCTGACTTGCAATAGTGGAACTCATGCTAGTGCTTTAAAATAGCTGTGTAGACAGTGCTTTGAAGTCACAGCTCGGGCTAGAGTTCAGTCTCCAAAGCCCACCCCCATTCCTAGGCTTCAGAGCCTGAGTTCCAGCCCAGGCCACAACTTCAAAGCGCTGTCTATCCAGCTATGTTAGAGCACTAGCTCAAGCTCTGGCCTATCAACCCAACCCTTTGCTCCAAAATGTGGTATAGACATACCCATAGATTTAACTATTGTTATCCAGAAATTTTACTGTAATTACTGTAGGCAAGATGTGACATTTTCATAGTTCTGTCAATAAAGCAAAAAGCTATTTTATTTCAAGCTTTAAACAACGTTATCACACATTCACTGAAACATTTTTACATCTCAAGGTTTATATGCAAGGTGTAACAATACAGCAAAGCATTTGTAAAAAGTCAGTGTTGTTTTGGAGAAAAGAATATCAAGCTTGGTTTATATGTTATTTCTCAATTTATACATGTTGGGGACACTGGGCACTAGGGGACACTAGGTAACTCGGGAGGGTGGAAGACCACGAGAGTCGATGAAGCCCTCTTGCTCTAGGCCCAGATAAACCAAGGCCCCTTTGCTTCTTGAACCCTCTGTGATCCTGCATAACACTGAGGAAGCTAGCACACAAACAGACAGGTTTGCACATGGCTCGCCAGCCAAGGCCAGCTTCGGCCTGGGAAACAGATAGATAAGGCAGAAATGTTTAGCAAAAACTGGTAACAAATAGGACCAAATAAGGCAAGGCTCGGGCAATGCTACTGAGGCAAAACACAACTGGCTGCTTTAGCTGATTGGCTACGGTATTGTACGGGGCAACAGGAAATTGGTTGCATAAGCTTGTGTAGTGAAGTAGGAAAAGGTATAAAATGTATAGTGGAATTTACAGCACTGGGGCAGGATTTGAGACAGCTCAGTCTCCCTGCGCCCTATTTGGAGCTCCAAATAAATCTCTCTGCTTCTCCACCCCATTGTGGTCATTGGTGCGATGCACACTGGGCAACGAACCCAGCTGTTGCTTGCCTCGGGCACTCTGTGCCGGCAACAGTACACTATATCACCTTGGCGGATATCATTTGGATCAGGTGCTAGAAGTATTTCCTTGACAGGTATTCCAGCTCCTTCCTGAATCATGTCCTGACATGAGGGGTATCTCCTGTTTGTTTCTAATATATAGTAATTCCATTATTGCATTTTAGGTTGGCAGGTTTTGAAGCTTTAGCTGTGGTCAGTGGCGGATTAGCCACTGGGCCAACAGGGCTGGTGCCCATGGGCCCTGGCCAACTGGGGGGCTCCGGAAAAACAGAGCCCCTGCACCCTGACCTGCTCTGCATGCCTGCCTGCCACTTCTGCCGCAGATCTACTATATTTCTGATTGTCCGTCTAACTGTACCAGTCCCAGGAAAACATCCTGATTCAGAGAGGATTCTTCCTTACATTGCCTTATCTGTCTATACATCTGGCATCACATTCTTTCCTCCTAAGAGATGCAAAACTGACATAAGTTATCAAGCTTGTTGACTCTCATGGGACGACTTATGTTATTAAGTGCCCCTCAATGTAAGGGCTGCAAGATCAGGACCTCAGGAAGCATACAGGAGAAATGCACTAACTCTCAGTTGAGAATAGTTTATCTGTACTCAGTTCCTTCTATTCTTCACTGGCCCGCCAGGAACAAAAGGGTATTATGCCAAATGACAGAATTTCTAATATTGCTGGGAAAAATAGGAATGATTTTCCTCAAGCAAAGGGAAGTATTCAGTAAGAAGTATTATTGACACAATATTGTTACCACCCATTAACTTTCAAGGAATCCTTTTTGAGTGCTGGAAACTGTTGATTTCTTCATAAATGGGTTGAGTTCCACAAACAAAATATTTGACAGAGTGTATAGAGATAGCATCTCAGGGACAGAAGTAAAAGGTTCCTTAGGCAGAGACTAAAGCTTTAATTTTGGACTATTTAAGTGTTAATGTTTAGGAAGAAAAGACAACATCAACAAATGAATTGTATGTTTCAGTTGCATCTTCAGCATTTCCAGGTATTTATCCAAAAAAAAAAGTTGGTTAAAACTTACCATTAAAAGGAATGGTTTTATCTGAGCAGTTTCAACCCTAATTATTCAATTTTGAAATGTCAATTTATTAGTGAATTACCTAAAAAAAAAAAGATGATAAACAAAATTCAGCTGCACAGAAGACAGTTGCAAAACACCCTCTGACTTCAGTGGGAGAAAGATAAGATGCAACTGTTTAAATATAAAAAGCAAACTATTCCATTTTCTGGAACTCTGGAGGTCTGCAGGGTGCTCCAAGTTACATATTTAAAATATATGTCAGCACTTTGGTTAGTTCCGCAAGATTGAAATTTTAACTTAGCAGAAGAACAAAGACTCAGTCTTCACATAAATTCTTACACTGATCATAGGAGATAAAGGAAAGAAAAGAATCTCTGCACTTTCATGTTTAGAGTTATAACAGACAATGCAGAAGTAGAAGAGAGTACTTTTGAAAAAAAATGAATACTGGGAATTTTGTCATTGACTTCAATGGGGGCAAAGATGGACTCTCTGTGTTCAAGAGGACTAATACAAATGCTGAAATTAAAACTATTCAGATTAGATTAGAACACAATGAAAGTATTTATGAGAGAGACTAGAACTGATGTATTGGAATATGGCACTTATATACTAAGGTTACCACAAAAACGTTAGCCAAAGACATAGACTGACCAGCAGGTTAGCTAAGACTAGTTAGTTTGTCACAGAGACTTTTGTGAAGTGTTGTTGGAAACCTATACACATAACATAGTAGGGCATATCTCAGCAACCTATATTATATCTTAGATGTATAACTAGTAAAGAAAAATTGGGAATTAATATTCCCATGGTATGAAACACAACTTTCAGATGTCTAAATAAGTATTTTTTTTTCTAAATGGAAACACTGATAAAGTTTGTCCCAGGCCTGATATAATTAGTGCTATATTTTATCACCTAGGAGTTAAATAACTGAAAGTGTACAGGGATAAGAAGACTACATTGGCCAGATATGTGTGATAAATTAGTGTATGTCTGTGCATGTCTATGCTGTGTTGTTGTAGCCATGTTGGTCCCAAAGCTTTTCACAGGTTGTTCTCTTAGTTCCCCTTATTCTCACTAGCATTTATGTAAACATGTTTCCACGGTAACCTGCAGTCCGAGCAGAGATTTCTGTGATGTTACAATCTGGTGTCTTGAGGTCCAGACGAGTACATTGTGACATATTTTTCAGGAACATCACCTATTGGCACACCCTTTACAGTAATCTTGTAACCTTACTGGCATAGGGTCATTCCTGGGTCACCCACACATATCAAGTCTCCTTAAGTATGAGGCCTAGTGTGGCTAAACTGAAATTTTATAGGCCTAAGCCTGTAGGCTTGGCATTACAGCCTTGCTTTACTTATAAACGTAATATACACATCACTCCTAAATACTTGTCAGTTTTATACTCCTACAACTTAAATCTATTCATCTTTAATCCTACAGTTTAAATCTATTCATCACACATTGATTACATATGAAATAACATACGAGTTAACCATGACAATACGTAATTAAATGATAACATGAACTAAATGGCTATAGTACCTGGATGTTTTCACTGTCCAGTTTAATAATATTACAAATGCTGACTACAAACCATTATATGGTATGGTGTACCAAGAGTAATAACAACAATCAGAATTCATTTACACCGTGCAGCCCTCATAAGTAGGCCTTGAGCTGCCCTTAGCACAACTGTGAATTTCACGCAGTGTGAGGAGTTTCGTTCTCGCTGAAGCTTGCTTGATGGCTATTTAATCTGAAGAAGAAAGTTATTTAAATGTGAGAGGAAGAAGTCTCAGTGTCTCTCTTACTGTGTGACTAATGAGCCATTTTGATTTTTGTTGTATGGAAATCCACTGGGAGGTTTAAAATAGGTTTCTGCAATAAAACTATCAGGTCTTATTGGCCTTCTAGGCTGATTAGTGATTGATTGTTTCTCATTGTTCTCTTTTGTTCTATATCACTGTGCCTCTCCTTGAGCTACTCCAGTGACGTTTATTATTCTAAACCTTATTTTGCAGGAAAGAGTAGGATGGCTTCTACAGCCTGATTTCTATGTCACAAACAATTGCATAAAATGCCCTTAGCAAAAAGTAACAGAAATGGTTATGGAGGGTCTTTCTTTTCAGTTCATAAATGTTATTGATGTTTATCAAATACAAAATATACCATAAAATTCAAAGAGCAGATGGATATTATAAATCTTCCAGAGAAACAAGGGCTCTGATTCTCTGCTGTGTTCCAGCCTCTTTGTTGAGAAGCTGTCCTAATGCTGGTGTAGCTGGCCATGAGAAATTCAGGAGAGTTTCTCTGGTGGCATACAGCAAGCATAGAGGCTATTACACAATTCAAAAGGAGGTGTGATTGGAGCTTCCTTATGTCCTAGCAATTTCTGGCTGCTGTAATGACCCACTGGGGCCTTTGGCAGCTAGCACCATTTAGAGTAGCCCTCAAGCTGTTCTAAATTAGGCAGGAGACTATCCCAACACACAGCAAGCCAGCAGTGATGGCTCCTTGGCTACAGTTGAGGATCATGACAAAAGTATTCTGGTTACAAAGTAAATAAATAAATAACTGGAGTTCGGGGTGGGAGGGCGGAATAGTCACAGAACAATATTTGTGAAGAATTTAGGTAAATTAAAACTGGAGATGGCTCAAACCAACCCACCCAGATCTGAACATCCCTAATCTTTGGAAAAGTTTGTATCTACAATCAAACTTTGCAATCAGTCTCTATAATCTATAACTAAATGAACCAATAACTTAACTCCTTACATCTCTGAACTTTGGGATGGCTTAAATCTTCATCTGTAGCCAAACTTTGGGGCTCAGACTCTCCTCCAGTTGAAAGCTCTAATGTTAATCTCAGATGTTGCCTTCTAATGACTTGTGTTGTTATTACCTTGTTCCTCCACATTCAGTGTGATCAAATATGTTCATTTATCATTAACCTTCTTAGGGCATTTTTTCTTTCAGCCAAACCTTTTTCAAATGCAGAGAGAACAAATAAAATTAATCCAGACATTAACATTCAGTAATGTCTAAAAAGTCCTTCCAATAGCTCAAGATTAATTCAAAAACAATAACTAGAATATCAATGCATTTTTGAAGATGGTATTGCTACTTCCTATGTGCATCAGTCTATGATTCAGTAACTACCACACAGAAAACATTTCACTGAAATACTAAGCAGGTTATAAAAGTCAATTCGCGATTCACTTACACAGTATTTTTCTTTTGTCCTTTCTTTGCCCATCTAATTAGGGCAACACATAGGATGGAAACAAGGCTACATGTATTCTTCCTCACAAGTTAACTGCTTTGTTTCAATGTGGCACCTAAAATTAAGATTTGCCTTATAAATTTTCAGATTTATACAGTGATCTTCCTCCCAAACGATTTCTTGTTTTTTTCTGCTTAAACATAAACTATGGTCCAATTTCTGGCCTGATTTATAAATACTTAAGCCACAGGGTTTTTAAGTTAGGACAGTACGTTGACCTATATATATGGTATGTGCAAGTCTTATACAGCCACGTATGGGATGTAAAGGGATCACGTAGGGTCTCATCCAAAGTCCATTAAAGTCAATTACTTTTGTCATTAACTTCAATGGGCATTGGACAAGGCCAATAATTAGTACACTGTGCTGCACAATAGGTTGGGGAATGGAAATTTTTTTGTCCCGACCATTGTGGCAAACCCCTCATTTTATGAAAAAGTGTTGTTTCGGATTTTAGTGTCAATGCAAAGCAGACAGAACTTTGATTTATGAAGTAGAGAGAGCCTCAAAGTGCCACATTTGGATCCTGGATACTCCGGTTGTTCGGATGACCATGGTGTTTACATTCCAATCTCTTTTCTGCCCATTACAAAGATAGTTTCTCATCCTTACCTCAGAAAGGTGTTGTGAAATGAAATGAATTAATTAATGGTTGTGAAGTACTCTGAGACCCTTGACAAAAGCTATTACAGAGCAGAAAAGTATTATCATTATTAATTATAATTATGAAATTTAAATCAAAGTTTGGGTCCAGATTTCAAAATTCTTTCTCCATCCCTCCTCTTCCTTTACCCAGCTTCACATTTGTGAGATAGTTGGATTTAGGGTTCCTGTTTGATCCATTATACAAATAGGCCCTAACTATGAAATTCAGATCCAGGATCAGGTCCAGATTTCAAAAGCACATCTGCCACTAAACTCTGGAAGCAGTTTGGATTAGGCATTCCAGTTCAAGACCATCTCTATAGTAAGTATCATTCAAGGGACACTAATCAGCAAGTTGCAGAGAAGTTAATTTATCTTACCCAGAAGGATGAAAGGTTCCTTCTGCTAACAGTACCCTGAACAAGCTCTGGAATGTGAGCTTTTCTGAGTTAGTCATTTCACTTTCTCAGATCATTTCACCTTCCTGAGCTCTGGTGATGGACTTGCAAAACAGAGTTCTTCTTGGCCAGTGACATGACAACGCAGTTTTGCAATGTCACAATGCACATATCTAAAATCCACAGCACGTCTACCAATTTAAACACACTGTAATGATCAAGTTCAGCATTCTCATAACCACACTCCCATGTCCACCCAACTCCTCTAATTAAGCAGTCACGCTGCATCAATGCAGTTTTTTCAGTCTGTTTTCTCTCTCATTATTTCCTTTCCCCTCCTACCTTTAATCCCTTACACTGTTATAGAGACATAAAATAGAGGAAAACCCAACCATAAGGGCTAAATCCTTCTCTCGGTATTGTGGATGTAGAGAACATAGGGAATATTGCCCCTTTCACACAGTGTGTAGGAGAACAGACTCCTTGCCTTTTTCTCAAGGGAGCAGTAGTAGAAGATGAGCCTGAGTGGCTTCCACATAAAATAATGAGTAATTGTTAAGGCCCTACCAAACTTTATAGAATCTCTCGCAAGTCTCTTTCTACTGTAAATGTTTGCCTAGGGTAGGATTTGTGTTTTGTTCATGGGTTGTTGATTGGTATAGGCTTGGGAGTAGAAGGGCAGGGGGATGGTTGTATAATGGGCATCACTCTTAGTGGAAAAGCTTTCTCAAGGAGGAAAGTTTGCATGTTTCCTAAAGACTCTGGATCAAAAGATATCTTGTTAGGCAATTATCTTATAGACCTATAGATCAGAACCTGTTCTCAACCCCCAAAATTCAGTATACCTTAACTTTTAGGTGATCTTCATTTCCTGATTGAGGAAGCTGAAAGTACTTGAAGAATCTGCAGTGTTGAAGTAGCTTTATGCTGATCTATAGTTTACCATCCCAGAACCCCAGTGAGAAGATTCAGAATAAAGTGCATATAAAAGGTTTGGAGCACTTCAGTAATTTCAAATCAATTTGCAGAGTCAAGAGCAATTTGCAATTGTTGGAGTGCTTTAATATTTTTGTTACAAGTGCTTCAATTTGGAAATAAGTCAAGCTGTATGCTCTTAGAATAGTTCACAAAATACTGAACTCATTTAAAAAATTAAACATCTAATATGGAAAATAAAAAATATAGGAAAGCACAGTTTTCAGGGGGAAAATAGTACCCCCAAAATGCAAGAAATCAATTTTGGCTGAAGAAGACACAGGCAATTGGAATAAAAGCTATTTGTGGTTAGCTGTGGTTATTGAGGTGAGATAAGGGAAAGTAAAGTGCGATTTTCCTGTTTTAGGAGAATAAGGTAGAAGAAATGAACCTTTTATGCCTAAGCAACAGGTGGAGGTCTTATTATGGGTGTTAACACTCTTTTTCCAGGCTAACTTTTCTAGGGTTATTTCTTTCACATACCCAGGAGCATATATGTATTTCCTTACTTAGTAGAACTACAAACATAGTCCATAAATCTCTACAGATGTATCACAACATCTGTAATGCTAGCAAACTAAGTATATTCATGAATTTGAACCTCAACATATAAAATCTGCTTTTCTTCTGATCTTGTTTTTTTCTTTTTTATTAAATCACAAACAAAAGCATCTGATCCTCTTTATGCAAACTGCCTTTTTCTATGTGGATCGTACTACTGTATTGTAATACAATGATACATACATATGGTATGATAAGTGAATATCCTTGCAGATGTTAAAAGTAGACTTTATCCTGATAAAAGCAAAACACTGCTTTGTTTTTATTCCCATGTCTAGCAGTGACCACATAACTTTAGAGGGCCACGCCTCCTTTCTCCCTCCTAACATCATAGGAGAGTTTTCAAACGTAGACTGGTAGGTAGACTTTAGATCAGACCATTAACAAAGCAAAAACCCCACATTTGAAATTCTACACCAACATAGTGGTGATTTTCTCATACTGTTTTTGTCCTGTTAGTGATCTCATGAGAAGAGCTAACATAACCAACAAGGAAAACTAAAACTTCAAGAGAGAAGTAGTCTGTTCCCTGTTCCCCCAGAGTGAAATACACTTCCGTCTAAAGCACCAGCACAAGACCTATGCATCACTTACATCCCAAACCATGTAAGCCCCATTCTCACTCAAGTGAGAATTAATGATGCATAGCCAGTGTTGGCTCTCCACACAGGGGTGAATTTCACCCCTACCAAGAAACGAGTACATTAGACACCTCACATTCTGCACACATGGGTCATACTCCAGTATTGCTTCATGCTGATACTGCACCTTTAGAAGATCTGAAGACATCAAATTATGGGAAAATCATGGAAGTGCTGTAATTTTCTCCTGTTAATTTGGGGTTTATTTCCATATTCTGCAATCCATTTCTGGAGCTGTGTTTTGGTTACCTAAGAAACAGTCACTGGGTAACATTTGACTGATTGTGTTGTCAGAATGACTGTCAGAATTGTGGGTAGAGTTTCGTGGGGTAGATACATGTGTGGGATCACAAAATTAAAATAAATACTTAGCAATGTTATTTCACTATAGTTATATCATGAAAGGAAGTATATGAACAGTGGAGGGAACTCTACTTTCAAAAATGTGATTAGCTAGTGAATTATATACTGAAGTTAATTTATATAAAAGAAGAAATATACTGTAAGTCTAAATCCTGAGAAGAGGGATATATTTAGAATGTGATCTGTGCGGAAGAATTGGTACTAATATAAATGTAGTTATACTGACAGTCTTGAAAATAACAGCATGTGTGTGCTGAACTTCTCATCAACAACTGTGGCAGAACTCTCTCTTTTTGTCATGGCATTGTACAAGGTGGATGAACAATGACTATATTTTGTAAATTTCTAACATCTGAATACATGCTGTCTTCTTGACTTTGGGTGCTGGGGCTGAATGCAATTGCTTTCAGACCAGGTAAATTCAGATTAGGAGAACTTTCTATACCAATTAAAGTTACTGGAAGCACTGATGAGAAGTGGATTTAATTTATTTATTTATTTTCAGTTAGGATGCCTGGTAGTAATGTTATCATATATCGTAGGAAAGAAAATGTTCAAGTTCAGCCGGATATTGTGAAGAAAGACAGTGGAGGTACATTATGATACAGGCTTTGCTTTATAGATTTAGCAATCCAGAACCTTAGGAGCTTTATATCAGTGTAGAGCCATGTCTGTGGCCCATTGTATTTATAATTGTGGGATAGAGAGGAATAAAACCACTTTACATGCTATGGATCAAATTCTACTCAATCACACAGGTCTAAACCAAGAATAAATCCACTGAGATAAATAGAGTTATGTTGTTTTTTCACTGGTGTAGCTGAGAGCATAATTTGACCCTGTATTTTTTAGAAAGACGGGGCCAACTATCTTAAGAACTGGTAAAGAGAGCTGGCTGGACATTTCCTGTTGGAATGCTCTTTTCACAAAACCTGATGTTTCCTATGGGAATGTTTTGGGTTTTTTCCCAAACTGAAAAGACAATTTTCTGTCATGAAAATCAAAATAATGGCTCCCAGTTTGCCCTCCCGGAAGGCTCTGAGGTATTGAGCACTTGGCTTTCTGGTCCCAGAGCTGGGGAGGAGGCAGGGAGGCTGAACACCCAGACTCTCTGTCTCTCTGGCCCCTGAGCTGGGGCTGGGGGTAGGGAGAAAGGAAGTGATGCTGAGTGGCTGGGCTCTCTGGCTGCAGCAACTGTGGGGAGGGTGAGTGGCCAGACTCTGCTTTTCTGGCAACCAGCTGGCCAGGAAGCCAAAAAAATCCCATTTTGTTTTCCAAAACTGGAATGGTTCTTGAAATCCCTTCCCACAATTAAAAGTTGTGGTTTTGCCATTCTGTCCCATTTTGTGGACTTTTGTTCTCCTCAGAAAATGCAGAAATTTTTCACAGGAAGGGATTTCTGTTTCCTGGCCATCTCTTCAAGTAAATACCCAAACTGGAGAAAAAGTAAAGTACATAAAATAGACTTTTTGTGCAAATTAAAGCCATTTCCTTTAAGTAGTATAACATTTCACAGTACTTCGCCAGCTATTTCTTTCCACCTGTTATTTCATTCACCCGATTATAGTTGTCCCTATAATAGTGGGTTGGTTAAGCAAATTTATGACATACTACCATTTTCAATTGTTTTCCCTAAGACTGCTGGCACTGTGTCAGAAAATGTCAGAAAGTATGCTGACAGCTAAAACACGGCTGGTTTTTGCCTCTCTCTCTCCCCCCGTAAGATGAATTGTGTTTGAGCACTGTAGCATCAGTGATCCTAAAGTAGATGCTGAATATTTCAAGTGAGAATGAAATTTTCTCTTTTGAAACAGAATTCTCTTTGGGCAAAAGCAGTTAGTGATGATTGTTTAGCAATAGCAAGGAAATGCTGAGTCTCTTCTTCTCTAATACTGAGCGTGACACATTTGCTTTTAAAATGTTCTTGTGTCTGGATAGAAGCCAGGGTTTCTGGGTTCAAGTCTCAACAAGGTCAGTTATTTTTCTCTGATTAAAAAAATAATATAAGAACTACTATAGCGAGGTGCCTAAACAATCTAACGTAGCCTCTTTAGTATATTGGCCTTCTGCTCTCAAGTACCAGTGGGGAATCTAAATGTACAATGAGACTACAATGAATTTCCGGATCTGGGGCACTGGAATAGAGGGGGATATGAGACAGGTCTTTAGTTTTTGATATTAAGAAGGTGTTTAGCCTTTGGGAAGGTAAACAGACCATATTTTTGAAGAGACGGCTGACTTGTGCAGGGATATGAAAGAACACAGATCTATTTTGCTGATTATTTGTAAAGCCAGGATAGAGTGGAGAAACACATTAGGAAAAAATATCCAGTGTTCTGGAAGACTGCCCTGAGCCAGTCTGTTGCAATATACTTTAGATTATTTTGCTGCTAGTTCCTGTGTATTAACAATAGGGATGACTAGAAAACAAGAATTCCATTTTGTGAAAAATTTCAAGATTTTAACCTTCATTTTTGTTCTGCTTGGAATGAAAATAAGACCTTTTAAATTTTTTTTGCAAAAAATGGAGATACCCACTCACCCCAGCATAGCCTTAAACTTCAGTCCCCCAGATGTTAGGTGAGCACCTTAACCACTAGGCTATAGAGTTAGCTTGCTGTTTTGGGCTCACTGAATATTTAATTTATACAAAGAGAAATAGCTCCAACAGGAGAAATTGAGAAAAAATGACTCTACAGCCCAGAAATAGGGCACTCATGTGATATGCAGTTTCAAGTCCCTGTTCCAAATCAGGAGGAGCAAGGATGTGACCTGGGTTTGGCAGAGTCCACGTGAGCGCCTAAACCACTGAGCTATTGATTATTCAGGGTTTGGGATTAGGGGGTCCTATCTCTCCTCCTCCTCTGAAAGTCCATCCCGGACCTGAGGAATTTTCACAGAAACAAATATGTTTTCAAGAAGCAGTATTTTCCAATGACAAATTGTTTTGTCGAAAAGTTCTGACCACTGCTATAATTTAGAGTTTATAACTGAGGTGTAAATGTGTGTTCTTGGATGAAATGTGCTATTATAAGTAACAGTTTAGAAGTCAAGCTGTGGTCTTGTATTGTCTCACAAACTAAGGGCTTGTCTAAATGAACAGCTAGGTGTGGCAAATTGGGGTATAAATCTACAGTGCTTCAGCCTCACACTAACTGTCTGTGTGGACCCTGCTGCTGCACACTAGAAGTTCCCCAGGGTGCTTTGACCTACTGCAATTTGAAATGAAATGTAAGGCAAAGTGCACTAACGAATGTTCAGTGCACAGCAGCAGGATCCACGTGGCGGCTTAGTGGGATGGCCCATGGAAGTGCTATAAATTTACATTCCAGCTTGTCATACACACACTATTTGTCTAACTAGACATGTGCTAAGAGGAAATAGTCAGATCAGTACTTTCATGGGCCACCTCTAGAGAAATCCAGGTGCTGCAGCAAGTTGGGTTATTAATTCAGGGAGCAGGCCTAATTTACACTAGAAGGGCTTGCTGGGCTATACTGGCCAACTGACTTTTTAGGTGGTATAACTATATCTAGACTAGGGCTTTTGAGAGAGAGAGGGAGAGAGAGAGATTTTTGATACTTCTAATGGACATAGCTATTCTGGTACACTTTTAAGTGTAGACCAGACCTTAGTAGGAGGCACTTTTCTCTCTGAGTCATTATGGAAGCAATGCCCCATAAGAAGCTTCTGTCTTTCCAATGAAATGTAAAATCAAGGTTCAGATCCATTCTAAAGAGTAAAGATCACGCAGACTTCTCTTCAAAAAGAGTTTTCCTAGGATAGCACAGGTGGTAGATCTTTGTCTTTTTTTTTAAAGGTTGCTACTTAGCATTAAGTCATTGGTATATTTTATCTCTGAAGTAAGTGTGAACTTAAAGATATTATAAATTGTACATATTGTGTACAGAACATTTCACCTAACACTTCAGCATGTGCACCTCTCACGTGAAACAATATAGATACGTGTGGGAGTTTCTCCATGTGTGATCCAAATGTTATGTGCTGGCTTACAACCTCAATGGGATTGATGGGTGTGAATACCCTTCAATTAAAATAACTAAGGATGGTTATCACATACCCCCACCTAAAACAAAAGGGTTATATTAATTTGCCCAGGAGTTTTGGACTGTGTGGGCAGAGGGGCTTTGGAATGTGTGTTGGAAGGGGAGGGAGGAGAATAGTAAATGAGAGAGTGACAGAGACACCCTGAAGAAATCCAGGCAGAAGCCTGTAAGCACAGTATGGCCCTGGAAGAAGCTAAAGCGACAGCTCTCGAGTCTTCTGATGGCTAAAGAGGCTTGGGGTTGTTAGCCAGGAGGCTAGCCCCTGTTTTTGGTTTCTCCTGCATTCAAAGAAGCAGGATTTTATACATTCCTTGTAAATAAACAAGACTGCATCAAAGAAAACACCAGAGTTCATTATCAATTTCTATTCCCAATTGGAACATGCCCTGGGCCCTGAACTTTGACTAGCACTCAGTTCAAAAAAGGGTAAACACTAACCAAGCAGAAACAAAGTGAAATCTATTCAAAGCCACAATCACTCATGTTGATGTAATGTGGTGTAATGGTGAAACATCCTTGGAGGCTGGAGGCATTGCAGTTCAGCACAAGCCAGACAAAGGTGTAAGTAAAAGCATGGCCGATCCATAAGGGAGATGCATTCCTTGTTAGAAGACACTGCTTTTTGGCTGAGGGAGAGATCATTGGTGAGTTTCTGGCCCACTCTCCAGAAACTATATGTTGCCACAACCATAAATGGGACAAAATATCTGGAGGGGAGAATTTCCCAAGTGCAGGAGCTATTTAGCTGCACCACTCACTTTTAACATGCAGTATATAGCCAGGCCAGGAGCAGGAGGGAGTGTGGCTTTAGTGTTTTGTAGCCAATTGACAGCCAGGGGGAAGCAGCTGTAAATTAGGGAGTACAGACAGAAACTCAGTCCTTTGTTTGGCTAGATGAGACTTTTGAAGTATTTTCCAACTATACTATGCAAAGTAGAGGCTTATACTACAAAGTATTGTGATTGGGATTTAACCTTATGTTTCAGGATTTTCTCATTATTTTGCTCATCTGTTAACAAAATCTGCTTTTCCTGATGACATTTAGAAAATGATCATCTTGGGCATTATTAAATGGGAACAGTTAGAGACAGGTGCCTCAGAGCAATATTTAATTCTGACCCTCTGGGGAGGCAGGGAGAGAAATCAATATGTGCTCAGGCCATTACCTAAGGCTGAAGGAGGCTACAGTATTCTACCCTCAACCATTGCAATGACCAGTGTATTGTTTACAAGCACAGAACATAAGACATATGCCCAATGTATCTGTATATTTCAGTTCAGGAACTAAATAGTGTATTTGTTACTAGCTAATGTTTTCTTACTGACCATAAATTACCTTTGGACCAAAGAGGATATATTGTTGCAACTAATGTCATAGCTCCCCTTTGTATTTAAGTTGAAGTGAGACATTTATGTACAAACTTCACTTGAAAGTTTCTAGTTAGAAGCTTGCACAGCATTGGTTAGACTGCTGTCTAGATGTCTCACTTTCTGGACTCTCTTTTCTCTGTTAAAAGAAAGTAAAACATCCTGGTAAGGATATCCAAGGAGGTGTCCAGTGACTATTCAGAACGACTACTTGGGATTATTTTACACCATCAGCCATACAACCATGGAGGTGGTGCACATGGGGGATGGTGAAGCTTTCACAGCAGCACTGAGCAAGGAATCATCTGCCAATATCCTGTGGATGTGTCACACGGTCAATTTCCTAGGACAGCACAGGTGGCAGGTCCATCATCTATTACAGTTCTGTTTTTATAATTAGTGATTACATAACCACACCATTAGATTACGGTAGTCAGTACACGATTTAAATACTTCCTACACAGAGTTAATTAAGCATTAATATTTCCTAGTTAATTTCCTACTCATTAGGTCTGTATGATGCTCAGGAAATATTATAAAATTATCACTAGATTCTATTCTCCAACCTACTCCAGAATTTACTGCATTTTCTTGTATCTAAAGCATTGTGAATGCAACTGCTGGATGAGATAACATGTATGGATTCAGTTTGTATGTTTTTCCCCATACAAATACTAAAGGCTGAATTCAGTTCTACTCCAATATTCTGTATTCAGTGAGGGGAAAAAATAAGCTATTAGACTACTAGTGAATCTCCCCATTAGATAGTACAAATTAACTTTTCTTGAGTTCTATCTAGGCTGCTTTTAAGGCAACAATGCAGAGTCACATATTAAATTACACCACTTACACTGTAGAAGGGGGAAACTTCAGGAAAAAAAAGAAACAATTACAAAGCCAACTTAAACTTAATTGACACGTAACATTGAAACAGACAGGAATATTCAAACAGGTGGTAATAATGTCCTTTTTCATCTTTGCCTATGCTTGGCAAAATACACTTGCATGAGAGTTCTGTCTCACAGGAGTAGTCCGAATGAAATCAAGGGAGTACTACCTGCATAAGTAACTATGTCTGATTATGCCCTAAAGCAAGCTGTTGATGAAAGACTTTGCATTTGTCTACACGGGCTGCATCAGAGGGATGTACATTTTATTCTACACTTGTATGTCATGCACCGACAGGCCTGTGTGGACCCTGCTGGCATGCACTAAAAGTTCCCTGATGCCCAATATTGTGGTCCCGTTTCAAACAGTACAACATTAATGTGCACTAAGGTTGTTTTTGTGCTTCTGGATGGCTACCGCACTTGAACAACAAGTTCTGAAATTGTAACCAAAACCACAAAAAAAAGGAGTATAACTGGAAATGGAATTCATCCACAGATGTATAGGAAATGTTAACCACAAAATGTGATATTAAGGTATTATTGGATAATGCAAATATATTCTAAACTGCAAAGGGCAAAATGAAATGATTGGTTGAGAAGTGTTTCACAACTAATCACCGAACCTAGTATTACCTTTTTTGATAAGTAGGCCAAAACGTCCATTGTAAGAACATCAAGTTGTAAAATTAGGGTTCATTAACCTATGACTCAGTCTTGAGTGTTAATCAAAAGTTTGACATTTGATGGTGATTGGATAGTGATAGGTGTCTAGCTAACCAGAACGGTAGAAAGGAGCAAGCAAGATATTAAAACCCATAACATTATGATCAGTTCAAACTAATCTGAGCTGCATGCCAAGACCCTGGATTGGCAAATGTCTCTTTTCTGTATTTGTTCTGATTTATCTTTAGTTACAAAAATTTGATTAAAAAAAAAACAGTTGAACTTGGCTGTTTGATGTCTCATGATTTATAACCTAAACCAAACACAAATTACTAACACTATTGACATACCTAAAAACCAGGACTGTCAAGCGATTAAAAACATTATCGCGATTAATCGCACTGTTAATAATAGAATGCCATTTATTTAAATATTTTTGGATGTTTCAAAAATTTTCAAATATATTGATTTCAATTACAACACAGAATACAAAGTGTACAGTGCTCACTTTTTATCTATTTTTATTACAAGTATTTACACTGTAAAAAACAAAAAAATCGTATTTTGCAATTCACCTAATACAAGGACTGTAGTTCAATCTCTTTATCATGAAATTTGAACTTACAAATGTAGAATTATGTACAAAAAAACCCTGCATTCAAAAAAAAATGTAAAATTTTAGAGACTGCAAGTCCACTCATTCTGACTTCTTGTTCAGCCAATCGCTCAGACAACCAAGTTTGTTTACATTTGCAGGAGATAATGCTGCCCTCTTCTTGTTGACAATGTCACCTGAAAGTGAGAACAGGTGTTCTCATGGCACTGTTGTAGCCGGCATCACAAGATATTTACGCGCCAGATGTGCTAAAGATTCATCTGTCCCTTCATGCTTCAACCACCATTCCAGGGAACATGCATCCATGCTGATGATGGATTCTGCTTGATAAGAATCCAGAGGAGTACCGACCAACGCATGTTCATTTTCATTATCTGAGTCAGATGCCACAAGAAGAAGGTTGATTTTCTTTTTTTGGTGGTTTGGGTTCTGCAGTTTCCTCATCGAAGTATTGCTCTTTTAAGACTTCTGAAAGCCTGTTCCACACCTCATCCCTCTTAGATTTTGGAAGGCACTTCAGATTCTTAAACTTTGGGTCGAGTGCTGTTGCTGTCTTTAAAAATCTCACATTGGTACCTTCTTTGCATTTTGTCAAATCTGCAGTGAAAATGTTCTTAAAACGAACACCACGTGCTGTGTCAACATCTGAGACTGCTATAACATGAAATAGATGGCAGAATGCAGGTAAAACCAAGCAGGGGACATACAATTCTCCCGCCAAGTTCAGTCACAAATTTAATTAATGAATGTCATCAGAATGGAAACATGTCCTCTGGAATGGTGGCTGAAGCATGAAGGAGCATACAAATGTTTAGCATATCTGGCACGTAAATACCTGGCAATGCTGGCTACAAATGTGCCATGCAAATGCCTGTTCTCACTTTCTGGTAACATTGTAAATAAGAAGAGGGCAGCAGCATCTTCTGTAAATGTAAACAAACTTATTTCTCTTAGCGATTGGCTGAACAAGAAGTAGGACTGAGTGGACTGGTAGGCTCTGAAGTTTTACATTGTTTTGTTTTTGAGTGCGGTTATGTAACAAAAAAAATCAACATTTGTAAGTTGCACTTTCGCAACAAAGATTGCACTACAGTACTTGTATGAAGTGAATTGAAAAATACTATTTGCATCCGATGAAGTGAGCTGTAGCTCACGAAAGCTTATGCTCAAATAAATTTGTGAGTCTCTAAGGTGCCACAAGTACTCCTTTTCTTTTTGCAAATACAGACTAACACGGCTGCTACTCTGAAACCTGTCACTATTTCTTTTGTTTATCATTTTTACAGTGTAAATATTTGCAATCAAAAATAATATAAACTTTGATTTCAATTACAACACAGAATACATTATACATAAAAATGTAGAAAAACATCCAAAAAATTCCAATTGGTATGCTGTTTAACAGTGCAATTAAAACTGTGATTAATCACAATTAATTTTTTAAATCACCATTAATTTTTTTGAGTTAATTGTGTGAGTTAACTGCAATTAATTGACAGCCCTACTTAAAACTCAAAGTGGTGATGACAGAGATAGAAGGTCAGAGCTAAAGCACTTGTGTCTCTGTGAATAATGTGTATTATACCACATATGCATATTACGTTTTATATCGGTTTGATATTTACTAGCTTCCTTGATTAAGTTTTCACAGTATTTCCACATATGTACATCTTGGAAAGAAACTACTGTCACCCACAGGTGGATGCCACCTGGATATTGGTTAGTCTCCTGTTGGATGCATTGTGGCAGGGAGGAGCCATCCCTGGCTGATGGAAAATGGGGTCTCCAGAAAGTGAAATAGGTTTACCCAGATTTCTACTGCTGCCAGGTGCCTCTATGGAAGGAAGCAGCTAAGTAAGGAATCTCATATACAACATGATACTGAAATTGTGGCAGAAACAAGAAGTCAGAATGTCTGGGTGACCAGCAGAGCCGCTGTTGAGTAGATGTAGATGGCAAAAAGTGAAGATCTCTTCCAATTCCTGAGCCAAAGCCCATAGAACTTACTTAATTGAAAGATTCCCACTGATTTCAATGAATTTTGTGTCTGGTGTGCACAAAAGGTAGGAAGGAAGGTAGAACAGAAGTGGGTAAAGGGATAGGGCTTGTAGGAGCATATGTGTTCAGTCTCAGTACCTAAGAGTAGAAGAAGGAGGATAAATATTTTCCATACTGTGGTCTTAATGGTTAACTAGCTCAAATAATTGAGGGATGCACCAAACAACTGTATCAGACTGCCATCCTCTCACCCTCTTCAGATAGACATGCAAAGGAGTGTATACTGCAGTGTCAGTGGTGTGCGTGCACTGAATTTGAATTTCACTAAGGCAAAATGTTGTGTAAATACAATCTGGGAATGCTCATGGCAATAAAATAGTCACCACTGAATTTGACGTGGTGGGGAAGACAGCATTCTACTAAAATGAACACAAGATCTTGAACGAGATTTAGTTGAGACTATTGCTTATCCTGCCTTTACCCAGACATTTAGGGAACGGGACAGCTTCACAAGGCATTTGTGTAGAAGAATAAGCCTGAATAAATAATACAAATTATTTTTGTCAATAAAGAAAAAAGCCCATGTATTTTGTGTTGCTAACATTTCCTGTCAGTTCTATCATTACTTGTTTCTTCTGAGATAAGGATCTACAGTATTGGATATGCTTCTAATCTTGTTTGTAAACCAAGCTAGCTAGCAGTTGAGGAATCACTTGTCTCTCCTCATCAGATAACTACTCAACCATTAATGATATATGCTAATCTCTTAATCAACACCCATTTTTCAAAACCACCCAGCATGTCTTCAAAAATATGGATACATTTGCTAAAGTCAAGTTCTCTTTCAGAGAATACTTAGTTATGGCACAAGCTAGGTCTTTAAAACTGATCACAGAAGTTATAACTCTTCACAAACAGATGGTTTGTTGGAAAAGTCAAACCTTTACTCTTTCACTGAACTACTGCTAATGCTGACTATCCTGAGCATTCATGTATTCAAATGCTGATTAATATCTGTATGAGAAATTAGCAGAATCGTGTAAAAATATGAGAGGAGTCAGAAACAGAGTTTCTCTTAAAAATGAAAATAATTGATGCTTCTAGTCTGCACAGTGTATTCTGGAAAATTGAAAAATAGAGTCAGTGATTAAGGGAACCCTTGGGACCTGACTTTTAGATTCATTTAGAAAATCCAATGGCTTGAATTTGATCTGACTTTGTCAATCCTCAGCATAAATAAAAGTAGCTTGGTTCATGCTAAGTAAAAACCAACCCGAATGCCTGCTGGAAAGTATTAGGAATATATGATATGCACCTTTACTTGGAAGCACAGTATCTTTGTGAAATGCTTAATCCCCACAATGCACTGCAGCATAAGAATGTAACTGCATAGTTTTTGAATTTTTGGAAACTAGTCTATTCATTTTAGCATCTATTTTCAGTATGGATCTTTCCAGGCCATTAAGTTTTTGGTTTTGTTTTCCAGATTGGTTTTATGTAACAATTCCATCCATAGCAGTAATGGTTGCATTACTAACATTAAGTTTAGAAAATTTTAGCTGAGTTGACCTTGTCCAAAACTAAAAGAAAGAAAAAGGTGAAAAAGTACTGCTAATTTGTTTTGTGTGGTATACTCCAGACTCTTCCTGATATGGGTGCAGAGTTTCTTCCCAAGCAAGCTTTGTCCATCTGGGACAAGTGAGCCCTCTTTTAATATAATATTTATATTTTCATTCTAAAAATCATATCTCTTGCACATACCTGACATAGAACATATACATTGTTTTGTTTACATAAACTGACTAACAATCTCCATTTGAACTTGGTGATGGCTCTGTTGCAGAATGGTCTTTTTGTAGTATCTCTCAAGTTCCTGCCTCCTCTATGCCTTTTATACTCTTTTGTGGGGAGAACAACAGAATATGCAAACATAAATTAGAAGAGTTTATTCTCATTATCTACCCTGACATAAGAAAACAGACTTATCAGTACCCGCAACCATTTTGTTAAATGTTGACTGATGCTGCAGTATGGTAGTTTACATACATACATACACACACACACACACACACACGACTCAGATTATTTGTTGCACAAAGTAATCATACAGCCAATCAGTTGGACTATGTGGATTCATTTTGGTATATTGAGTCCCAAGACATCCAGTGGTTTGTGCCCCTCTTATTATTGTGAGTTTTCCTTTTCCTATTTTTCACCCTCAAATTTATTTTCTTTTTTCCATTTAAGTGAATTTTGTGCTTGTGAGAAGTACAAGATTCACAGCCCTGGAGACTGCAGTGTTCTTTACAGCGATAGGATAGATAGATGGAGTTTTACCCCACAACTCCTATGCAGTCAGTACATATGTACTAGGAATGTTTGCACTTTTTGTCTAGCACCATTGTAGTTCCATTTTACCACCATGTCATTTAACCCTGCAGACTCAGGAGTACAAAACACCTTTAGAGTTTGACTGGTGTTAAGCACATGTTGTAAAAAGTCCTAGTGCAGAATAGGTCAGGATCTCTCAACCAGGCTCTTGAGAGCAAACTGCTATGGCTGAAAGCAGACTTGAGTTTTGATGCCAATACATTTTTTGGCCTTTCTGCAGTGAGTGCCAAGGTTAATACTTATAATGGTTGGTTTTTTGATATAGGAAGATATCCACTAGGGACTGGACTGAGTCCAAAGATTTATTTTACATAGTCCATAAAATCAGTGATCAGAAGACAATAACTTAATTATTGACATGGCCTGGACTTAAACTTGTGACCTGGAGATGAAAAGCTCTGTATTAAGTTCCTAGTACCCAGAGCCAACTAGTCCTACAAGTCATTGCAAAATTTGAAAGGTTCTGAGCTGATCAAAGCCTTTACATTTTTAAAGATTTGTTTGCAAATTTACTTATGCTTTGCCATAAACAATCATAGCTGGGCCTCTACAATCTGTTATCAGTGAAACGCTTAGCTAATCTGCATATATAAATGGCAAACAATTCAAAGTTAAGTGTCTATTTCCATAAACATTACAATATCCTGCTTGATAATATACGCATATATTTGAAATACTATGCCTAATTAGACCTCGAGAGTATATATAAATAACTTTTATTGTTATGCTGGTTTGAACCTAAGCTATCAGGCACTAGAACTCCAACATCAAGTGTGTGTGTGTGTGTGTTAAGTATAGTCAGATACAGTCTCTCTGATCTTTTAACATTAGGAGTTTCTCTGGTGTAATAACCCCCATCTCTTGTTCATAACTATGCTAATTGCAACTAATTCAGAAAATGAAATAATTTCTCGAGAGTTCCCTTCTCCACAGGTTATTTTGCCATTCAGGACTGAGTAGGAATAATTTCTCCTATCACATGCAGTTTCTGCTAGTGGAATCCAGGAATACTGGGTAGAATTTAATGATTGTGGTACATATTTAATTTGAATGAAATATGTGTGTTTTCTACTCAGCATTTGTTCAGATGTTGATCATGAGTATTTGTGGTGGAACCACAAATCAGCTGTTATAACAGGAAGATAAAATCAGGGAAAGGAAACAAAGGTATGGACAATGCTGGCTATATAAAATACAAAATGTTTATGCATACTTATTGATTATTCTTAAAGAAGTTATGATTTTTATGTCAAGACAGTTTAAATAAGGTGCAATTCTAATGAACCTCTCAGAGTTACAGTAGATTAAACTGAATCCCTCTCATACAACACATGGGGCAACCCCTGTTCTCCATTCATTTCATTCAAGATTGCAAAAGAGTACAGGATTTGGCCAACAGTTCCAGCAATTCCATGAGATGCATTTTTCCTTTAAATTAATAAAGGAAAATAAATGCAGACAGATGTAAAGTTTAGAGCTGTATGAATGATGAAATTTTGGGGGATGGATATTTCAAGTTGGTCACATGTATCCCTTTTATATTCACTTTTCTGAACATCCAAGTGATTGATTTTTATGAGTACAAATGCTTGAGAAAAGTGATTTTTAAGCTCAGAAGCATAAGTATTTGTGGAAAGTAAATCAAAATATGTCTATAGTGCAATTCAGAGGATGGAGGTGTGACTGCAGCATGCATTTTGTTGTACAACCTCACTAGGATATGTACTCAAGTGGCTAGTCCACGCTGCCATGACTTCACTCCTATTGTTATTCAAGCTAGGTAGAAAAAAACTAGCTTCGGTATGTCTACATGTGCTTCAATCACACCTCCAACTGCATGTAGACATACTCTTGGACTCACACACATGAACATTCACACAAGCAAACCAATTATAAGACTTACATAAATCCAAGCAGGGAACAGAAACTATATCATTAGATTTTACTATGATAGTAAATTGTTTGGGATAGGGACCAACTCTGTTATTTGTTTGTACAGCACCTAAGACAATGTGGTCGCAATAACTGACTGAAGCTTCTAAGTGCTACCACAATACTTATAAATAACCATAACATTAACAGAAGATGTTCAACTTTTGAATATTAACTACTGAATATACAAAGCAAACTTTACAATCAATGGATGGACTGAAATAAATTAACCAAAATGTGAATGACTAAAGCATTTGAGAAAATCATGATGTTCTCATGGACATTCTACAAAATCTTCCTACTAGATTTCAGGAAGAGAGAAAGAATTATGCTTCCACTGGCACCTCTTGAAGGTGAATGTACTCTTATGGTTGATTATGACCCTGGTAATGCATTCTGGGAAGATATGAACAATGGAGAAGGGAGATAAAAGTGATGAGACAGAGGCTTTGGATAGGTAGGTCACTGGAAAACAAAGGGTTTCACGGAAGAAATGTGGAATGTGAATTAGGGCTGTGAATGGGTAGAAAATTGGGTATGTAGGAAGGCAGAAGAAACTCACAGAAGTTGGAAGTGAGATTTATAGGATGTGGGAGAAATTGAAAGAACATAGGGAAAGAGGAAAGGAACATCTCCTCTGAAATGATAGTGGAGAAGTAGCTCCCACTTATGAAATGGATCATAGATAAATTTAGATACCTCGAGATTCTTTTCTAGAAATATTGCTGTTTTAGCTATGGGTGCAAAATAAAACTTGATATAAAACACATTTCTTCACAGCCTTTGACGACTAGCTTTGTCTCATCATGCTGCACAACAGTACAGGGGGACATCCCTAGAGCATATGTTTCACACTAAATCAGTGTTCAGTTCACCTTATAAAAATTGAAATATGACAGGTTTAAAAATAGCTGCAAATCTGACCTGCAATTTTCCCCTCTAACTGGCATGCCCTAATCTATCCAATTTGATCTAGGAAACTTGACATTACACATTACAGGCATGTTTACTTTGCCTTTCCTCCACTAACGATTTGAGGTACAACAGTTTTTTGGTACACATCAGAGTTGTCTGATTTTTAGAAAGTGCTGAGCACGCACTCCCTGAAAACCAAGCCCCCTTATTGGTTTCTCATGTTCGGCACCCAAAAGCTGAAGCACCCAAAATAACCAGTCACTATTAAAAAAATGAAGCTGAACTGTGTTTTATTTGCTGAAGAGACAATGTCAGAGATATATGGTATTTGAGGTACTGAAGTAGCAGAGGTGAGTGTGTTGGCATTGCTGAAGACCTTAGTTCAGCAGATTCTGTGCTCTTAAAGGTGTTAAGTAGGACAGAACAAGGGGGGGGGTTCCCCCTCCAACCAATGGATTGTCATTTAATGCCACAGAAACTGTGTTCACTATATATGCATGAAGCTACTCATGAATTTTAACACTTTTTTATTACTCATGTATCAAATATCAAAACACAAACTTTTAAAAAGTAATAAAAATGATAAAGTGGGTGCAAGGCCCTTAAATACTATGAATGTGAAACAAATCTGAGAATTGCAAATTAAGTGTCTGAAGCAAACAGAGTGAAGCAGAGATATAGAAGAGCTAAACTAACCTCAGGAAACAGCAAACATCTACAGAGCGCAGACTACTAAAAATTACCCTCATTAACACTGCTAAAGGTATAGCATGCCACACAGAACTTTCCGGTGTCAGTCAGAGAATGTTTTTTAAATGTTACCATCTCTTTTCCTGATTGTATACACCATACACTTTATTCATTTATATCTATATAAAATGAATAAAGTCTATAGTATATACAAACAGGACATGGTAGCAGAAGACCAAGTCTTTTTGCTGAAGTGTTAGGACCAAAGATGTTGCAGTCACTGGGAGCTGAAGGTGCTTAGTGCCACTCAGAAGGCAGTTCTACAGTATCAGAAACTTTTTTTTTTTACCTGTTGAAAACATGAAGAAAAATTAAATGTAGAGCCAGTATTTGAATTTAGCTACTACAGCTGAGGGAGCCAGTTTTCATTCTGACCTTACCTCATCCAAGGTGTTTCATCTCTTTTTGGAATTTCCACGCATAAACCTGACAACCCCTCATGATACTATTGTGCCTTGATAAATATCGGCAAAGGTTTGTTTAGAGAAAAAAAAGGGGGGGGGGCATTTTTGAACTCTGAAATTAATTCCCGTTTGAACTAGAACATATATTTTAGAAAAACATCCAATCTTGATTTAAAAGTTGCCAGTGATGGGAAACTTGTTTCTTAATATCAGTTCTACATTCTGTGCTGGTGCATGCACTTCATTCATGTGCCCTGACTACTTTCAAACAAACACATGCATTGTTTCTGCTGCCTTGTACTATGGTCTGCATGCTTACTATATGTACATATCTTAGTCTTGTTGATTTATTAGGAATGATTAATGTAAAATGTTTTGTGAGAACCAGAAGCTAGAGCTGCAAGTACCTTGAAGAGGTAAAATGGAGTTCTCTGGGGGTCACTGAGATTTTCACTTTGAAATTAAATTTGAAACAAATTTGCTGTTCAGATCTTCATATATTTAGATATAGCCATCAAATATTAAGTTCAATTATGCATAATTTGTGGTTGGATTATCTCCTTGTTATTACTTTGTCTTTTGTCTCCTTTTGTCTTTCATGACCTGTGATTACAAGGCAGAAAAAAGCAATCTTTCTGAGCAAGTAGTCAGACACATCTTCTGTTCTAATTCAAAGTCATAATTATGTTTCTTTAATAATTCAGAGCAAACAATAAAACAGATTAGTTATCACTATGCTGCTTTCTATGGAATAAAATTGAAATCTGCACAGTTTTAAATTCACTAATACAGATATTCTTAGCACATGAAGATAAGACTACAAGGTACTACAACACAATTTATGCTCACCAGCCTACATAGATTTATACAATTCTGACAGCTTGTTTGAAGAAAGAGCAAACACATAACAAACATTTCCTGCAGACTCTACAGCTATTATTTTTATTTATTTAAACAGTAACTTCATACCAGGGATAATTTCTTTGTCTTTTTGGATAAACAAAAAATTCAAGCCAATATTTTCAAAAGTGACTGATGAGTTTTTCAGTGCCTAGGTTGGAATTGCTCAAAGGAGCCCGATTTTCAGAGGGTAGGTGTTCAGCACTTTTTGGACCTGGAGACCTACACACATGAATCACTTTTTAAAATCTTGGCATTGGCCATGCAGAGAGTATATTAGCTTGTTTACAGGCACTGGAATGGGAGGTCGGGCTCTGGAAAGGTGGCTCTGGGATTAAAATGCTGAGGTTTTGTGAATGGCCGTAGCGCCTATATGTTGGATTTAAGCCCTACAGGGGCAGTTAGCCACCTAAGATGTCCTTAGGAATCCTTAGTGCCTGTCCTGGTTCTATTAGATATAGAAAGTCAAAGTTTTTTCTCTTCTCCAGTATGTTGTACCATTATTTCCCACTTTTTTTCTCCCCCCCCCCCCCCCCGCTTTCCCACATCAAAGACTGACTACTCTTTGAGTGATTGACTATTTCAGGTCAGAAGACTATTTAGTAGGGAGAAGAATTTACTGCATGTGGCACTTTCTGTTTTGTGGGTCAGCAGCAGAAAGCAAAGCAAGTAATGGCAGGCTTATAAAACCAAACAAACAAAAGAGAAAGAGAGAGAGAGAGAGAGAGACTTCAGCAAGGAAGGTAGCCCTGTTTAGGTCCTAGCAGTAGGCTTTGCCGCCACACCAGTGGTGAGCCCAGCAATGGAAAAGGGGATCACACACACGCATTAGAGAATGCCTTTGTGCCTTAGGCCTCTTATAAATTATAAAACAGCATCTCACCAGTCTTTTTACCTTGGCTCCCAAAACTCCTCCATTTACACAAACACACACACTTTTTTATAACTATCCTGTCCCTAACCAGTGCTCAAAACCCCCAATGTCTTTTAATTAGAACTTAGCTCCATACATGTATCCATATCTCTAAAAACACAAATTACCATTATTTTATAGCACCCACAAATGCTAAGCTCTTAACAAAAAGGACACGAGACAGTTCCTTGAGGCATTTACAATCTGTAATGAGAGAGAGAGATACCGGCATATTCATTCTCTTTGAAATAGTCTATCGAATCTTTAATGAGAGCTAGTACCTTAGACTGTTTTCATAAATTTAAAGTATGCTGTGAGCAATTGGCCTGTCCACACCTATCACTAACATTAGGATTAATCCTGTGAAATCTAGTTAATGTAATTATCTTCAATGATGGACTTTAAAAATAAGTTAACCTCATTATAGAAAAATATAGAACTTGAGAACATTCCAGACTGTCTATCTATTTCTGCTAGTACGACAAAGTCCTCTTCTGATGTGATTTTTATCTCTCTGAATAATATATTAATGCACCTAATGGCAATATTGAAGGTTGATTGTTTTTTGTAATGAAATAGAAAAGCACCTGTGACCACTTTTGTGCCAGATATAGCAGCACAAACTGATTGCAAAGCAGGGCATAACCCCCATGGAGAATAATTTTGGTGCAGAGGGCCTTTCCTGCCAGGTACACAGTCCCCCGGGGCCTAATTCTGCCTTTAGATATTCACTGCAATAGCAGTAGCAACATGTGCTTCATTGGGCATGACTTGCTCTTAAGAGCAAGATGTTCATCTAGAGTTCTGGATTCCAAGAAGCCAGAATGCATGTCAAGATTGCCATTTGCCATTTCACAGCAGCACTTGTGTCTGACCTCTAGGAGAACATGGGGTTAAATTAATAGTGACTCTGAGCACATTTGTGCCAGCTATAGCAGCACAAAGTGACTGCAAAGCAGATGTGCCACCAGCGCCGGCCCACAACATTTTGGCATCTGAGGCAGGGAGCTCAAATGATGCCCCCATGCCCCCTCGGTTGGGCCAAAACTTTGAAAGGTCTCAATTCTGCCTTCGTCCCCTTCCTACTCCTCTCATGGTACTGCTCTGCTACCTACCCCAATAAAGGAGAACAACTTAAAATGCCTTGTTCAAAAATTTTAAGTAATACTTAACTTTCAAACGCCTAAACAGCAAATGTAACTTTTCTTGTCTGCATAGTAAACACTGGCATTTTTATCTGAATAATCAAAGTGGTGCTTTCCGTGCCTTCTTGGTTGCAAAGATTTGAACTGCTTCCCGCTGAAGGTCCACAGTCTGGGCCAGCTCATGCTCTATTGAGATGGTTGCAAGGCCAACCAGCCTCTCCTGTGTCATTGTGGAGCATAGATGTGTTTTTATGAACTTCAGCTTGGAGAAGCTGTGTTCTCCACTGGCAACTGTTACAAGAAGTGTTAGAAGTATGCACAGAGCAACAAAAGCATTTGGAAAGAGGGTGGTCATCTTATTTGTGCACATACATTCCAGAACGGCATATGGAGTTGATCCTGCTGAAATGTATCTTGAAAGGGCTTTCAGTTCATCACCTAAATCACTTGCATCAATATCGCGCATGCCATCATGTGTCAACACTGTCTCTGGTGCCCTGCATTGCTGGTGTAGGTCTTCTTCAGGTATAGTGAGGAGTTTGGGAATATCATACAAATATACTGCTGTGTTCCTTGAGCTGCATGAAACATTCAACTGACTCTATTGCACAATCTAGCACCTGGTTAAAGAATTCAACTTTGAATTGTTGTTTTGGGTCTCTGATGGGATTCTCCTGTGCCTCGCAATCAAAATGTCTTCTTTTTCGGTGATTCTTGTATTCTTGAATGGGTGGGAAAATAGCTTCAGTGTGAAGTTCCTCTGCCAACTTCTGTGCACTCTTCAGAACATTCTGAAATCCCTCCTCTGACTGGTAAGACTGTAGGTATGACTTTGCTTTGTTCAGTTGTTCCATTGCTCCTGATATATCAAGGTCAACACGTTGGAGTCTCTTGCTTACAACATTTATTTCAAACAGTATGTCATGCCACAACACTAAGCCACACAGAAATTTGAAGTTATGTATGTTTCTGGTGATTTTGTTTCCCTCTGCCACTGTACTCCCATGAACAGTTCCTGTCATAGCATTATCATCCATAATGGCAACTGTGGCATCATCTATTTTCCCAGTTTGGTGTTTGATAGGCTTTATCGCCTCCACTCGACTTTCCCATTGTGTGGCACTCAGTGTTTTCAGTGTCAGAGAGGATATTCCTAGATGTTGCTTCAAAATTTGCCCATCGATGAGTTGATGCAGGGAAAAATACATAGATGCTTTGAATTACATTAAAAAATTCAGCAGCCTCACTAGAAGCTGATGCAGCATCACTGATCACCAAGTTCAATGAATGAGAACTGCATGGAACAAAAAAACCTCGAGGGTTTAACTCTCGGATCCGTGTCTGCACTCCTCTGTTCTTTCCTCTCATGTTGGCACCATTATCGTAGCCCTGACCTCTCATGTCAGCTATTGCAATTCCCCTATCTTCCAGCTTTTTAAGAAGCACATTTGTCATACCAGCTCCTGTAGTATCAAGGTCAATACATTCTAGAAAATGTTCTCTGACAGTCACCATTGCAAGGACATTTTTACTAGGTTCTGTTGTAGTTGTTACAAAACGCACCATTAAAGTCATTTGTTCCGTATGGCTGATGTCAGATGTGCAGTCCAGAATAACTGAGTAATATCTTGCTGACTTCAGATCTGCCACAATCTTCTGTTTGACTTTTGTTGCCAGTAACTGTATGATCTCATTTTGAATACTTTTTCCAAGGTAGTGGTGTGTGTACAATTCTTGGGTGGTGACTCTTCTTAGATGCTCCTGGAGTACGGCATCAAACTCAGCCATCAGCGCCACAATTTTAAGGAATTTTTCATTGTTTGGCACATACAGCTGTTCTGAAGCGCCACGCAGTGCTAGGTTATGGGTAGCAAGTATTCTTACAATGGAAATGAGCCTTTTCAGAACATTTTGCCAGTAAAGAGACTCTGATGCAATCTTCTCTTGATGCTGATCATCTATGGTGGCCTTTAACCTTAGTTTCATCTCAAGCTCTTTCCACCTATGGAATGCTCTTTGGTGATTTACTGCCTTCTCATGGCATGCCAGATTTCTAGTCAGATTTTTCCAGTCCTTTGGCCCTGTAGAACCCAGTGTGGCTGGAACATTAGACTGGAAGAGTTTACAACAAAAACAGTACGCGACATTCTGGGTTTTTGAATACATAAGCCATGGCCTCTCCACGTTGTCACCATTGGGGATTTCACGCCAGTAATGTGTTGGATGGAAACTTCTATTTTCATTGTCTTTGGGGAACATGAAGTTTTCACCTGCTGTGGCCCGTGCAGTACAAGGAAGTCACTCAGGCTACTGCTCAAGTGGGTCCACAGTCCTGGATCATCTAGACTTAAGGAACTAAATTCAGCAGCAGCTGTTTCTTGCACCTCCACCACAGTCTTCTCTGATCTACACTTTTCTTCAGGAATGTGCGTGGTTACATCCATTTGAGATGGAGATACCAATGCTGCAGTAGCTGCCAGGTCACCTGTACTCCAACTAACTGGAAGATCAGGCATCTCCTCACCACTCACATCCTCACTGGGGCCGGAAGGCTCACCGTGAACATTTGAGTCTATGTATCTCAAGAGAGCTCCTTCCTGCTTAGATAGAAAGCAAAGGAAGCTTTTCTTTCTTTTTCTGAATGCTGCCCCAGAGGGGTGTTTTCTTCTTTTACTCATGACTGCTGTTCTGTGCCAGCTATAGTGGCTCTCCACACTCAGTGGAAGGAGACAAATAAGCAGGCTGGTAGCAGGGCCTGAGTGAGGGAAAATATCAGCTTCTTAAGGGCCTAACTGGCTCCTACTACTTCAGTTGACTGCCTGTTCTCCTCAAGTCGGTTCAGGGAAGCAGCAGGAAACAGGAAGCTTCCTGAGAAGCTTCCTGTTACTCACTCCAGGCTCCTGGGGGTGCTAGAGAGGTACATAAGATGCTTCTCCTCCTCTCTCTTCCTGCAGTTCCTGCTGCTGCTTTCTGTTATTCCCTCTTACCTTTTCTCCTGCCTGCCTGTTATGTCTCATGCCCTCCTTCCTCCAGCACAGTACTCCACCATCTCTGTGCATCTAGAGCAGAGAGAATACATATGCACCAGCAGCAGACACAATTTTCTACACTCTGGGTCCTCGTGGCACCCACCTCCACAGTCTGGCATCTGAGGCGGCCGCCTCAGTTTGCCTCATGATAAGGACAGTCCTGTGTGCCACCTCACTGGGGAATAATTCTGGTGCAGAGGGCCAAGTACATAGTCACAACCCACTCCTCTGGGGAAGCGGGAGTTCTGGGTTCATCAGGAGCATACAAGGAACATTCTGGAGTTGGGGGACAGTGTGGACAGGACTATTTTCCATGTGCACAAATAGAATATTCCTCTTTGGGTATGCCTACGCTGCAAATAGATATCCATGACTAGGGTGACCAAATAGCAAGTGTGAAAAATCCTGATGGGGCCGGGAGGGTAACAGGTGCCTATATAGACAAATCTGTGAATATTGGGACTGTCCCATCAAGTCACCCTACCCATGGCTGGCCCATGCCAGCTGACTTGGGCTAAGAGGCTTGGGCTCAGGGACTGTTTAAATGTGATGTAGACGTTCAGACTTGGCCTGGATCCTGGATTCTCGAACCGGGTCCCAGAGCTCAAGTTGCAGCCCCAAGCCCAAACACCTACAATGCCCGAATCAGCTGGCATAGGCAAGCTGCAGGTGTCTAAGTGCAGTGTAGATACACCCAAAGAGACCCTGAACAGCTGAGCTAGGTGCAGGTTAGGACAAGCATCAGGGCTCCCCTCATGAGCCCTGACATCAGAAATGTGCAAGGTCCTCCCACGAATTCCGGTTCTGGACTTTGCACCAGCAGAGGCTGGAATTTCAGTCTGAATGCTCTCCATTCATAGAAGTTGTTTAGAGTACAGGTAAGAGCACAATTTGTCCCTGTGTGTGAAAAACCATCCTAAATCTTTTCCACAAAACACATTTGGGAAACCAGGATTATTGTATAAAGGAACAAATTCAGATCATTGAACATTCTATTTAGGCTATTTACAAACCATCACCTCCATATGCCAACTGTATATACCAGAACCTCTGAGACTCCCTTTGCTCTACAGTGCAGTAAACTTGTCAAGTCATTCCTTTCACAGAATTATCTTTGATATTAACCTAAGCAGTCAGATCCTGTTACACAAACAATGAATTAGCCCGATGTAAGATTCCCAGGGGAAAAGTTAGGAGGGAGGAACCCACCTTTGATATATCAATGAAGCACTATAAAACTAAACCGGAGAAATATGCTTTTTCACAAAAATGTAAATGCCATTGCATCTCTCTCTGTCTCGCTCTTTCTCAAAATAATTTTGTATCGGGGAACTGATAGCATTCAGAGCAAGTAGATGAACATTTTAATGATGTTAGTTCTGTCAATGAATGACAAAGGCAAATCAGTCCTTGAATCATGACCAACTGATTTCTAATGAACTTTAATGGTTCTTCTGGGGGGAAAAATGAATGTAGTAATAAAAGGTTGAGGGCTCCATTGGTATTATTATTTTAGTTTTAGCCTCTTTCTTATAATTTGTGCAAAAATGAAAGTAAACCATGAGGACATTTACACATACGCCATCAAAATACATTTCTTTTGACTTCCTTGTATGAGGACAATGCATCTAGCCAGCCTAAAAACACAGTGGTTTAAAAGAATGAGATCATTCCAAGATTTTGCTTGCAGCCTTTCATCCCTCCACCTAGAAGATTTTCACGATTAAAAAAAAAAAAAGATTTACACTGTTTTGATTGCTGACCAGCATGAATTTTACATTGAACAAACAGGAAGCTAATGCCACATTGGAATTTAAAGACATACGACTCCTACTAACTGGAGCTGCACAGGTTATTGAAACCTCAGCTAGAGAAGTGAAAGATTTACATATTCTTGCAGCTTTAACAGAATAGAGTGACTAACTATTTGAACAACAATGGAGGTTATTTTAGTGCTATAGGGAAGGATGAAAAATAATAGGAAAGGATAATTAGCATGTAGCTTAGTTCTAAAATTTGAGAATTAGAGGCATGTACAAGAGTGCTAGAAATATAGGCAAATATCCTACATGATTCTATTTCAGCCATTGTTGCTATGTCTGCATATTGTATATTACTTACAAAGAATAACAAAACATTAAGACATTCATTGAGCCATTAAGCAAACTGATGGTTGTGCCTTCCCTTGTGGTAGCTGCACAACCCCTTGCAGCATTAGGCTTTTAGGACCTGACTAACTTCCATTTAAATCAATAGAAAGACCCTCATTAGCGTTCCTGGAAACGATATCGGGCCCATGCCAAGCTGTGCGTCCCTAAAAGGGTGAGTTGAGTTATCTAGTTCCAGTACTTGAGGAGAGGCAACAGGACACAGACATACATACACTGCACCTTCCTTTAGGAAACATTTTTTGACTATTAAAATATCGCATGCGCTTCCATCTGCTATCAAAGAGACACTCCCACGGTAACTCTCATGTCAGAATATTCTAGAAATGTGCTTCCCTGCCTTAAGGAAAAGGAGTACTTGTGGCACCTTAGAGACTAACCAATTTATTTGAGCATAAGCTTTCGTGAGCTACAGCTCACTTCATCGGATGCATACTGGCTTTTGGGGATTCCAGTAAATATTTCCAAATCATCTTTTTTCAAGGAAATGATTCAATTGAAGTAGGCAGTTTTAACTCTTTGTGGCCGCTCTGGAAATCTTTTACATCAGGAGCTCTCAGCCATGGGGTGGGGGAGGCTATGATCCTCCCAGAGAGGTGCAAAATATTTCAGGGGATGGTAGCCATTCTCCTTTTCTTCATGGCTAGATTGGGGAAGGGGAGAGGTTAGATAGCAGAAGGGTCCAGCTTCTTTTTCATTGAGTCCTGTAACATGGGAGTCACAATACGGAAAAGGCAGAGAACCACCACTTCAGGGTACTGCAGTTCCATGCCATTACAGACTCTGGGAAGGAAGCTGAAATACAATATAGAAATAACCTTTTTTTATCCTTATATACTAAATGCTGGTACTGGCAAATATCCACACTGAGTATACAGCATACTGGCACCACCACTGCTTAATGCAAACACGGCCTATGCTAGCACAGTGACTGACTGAGTGGCAAAAGGGTTCAGCCTTTGCTGGCAAAGCGCTTAGTTATAGCTTTTTACGTCAGTGTTTGTTCACAGAAATTAATCATCTAAATTACTACAGTTGACAAATAAATTAGGATATTGCTTGTGTCATAAATATAAAGGGAAGGGTAAACATCTTTAAATCCCTCCTGGCCAGAGGAAAAACCCTTTCACCTGTAAAGGGTTAAGAAGCTAAGATAACCTCGCTGGCACCTGACCAAAATGACCAATGAGGAGACAAGATACTTTCAAAGCTGGAGGGGGGAGAGAAACAAAGGTCTTGTCTGTCTGTGTGATGCTTTTTCCGGGACCAGAGCAGGAATGCAGGTCAGAACTCCTGTAAAGAGTCAGTAAGCAATCTAGTTAGATATGCATTAGGTTCTGTTTTGTTTAAATGGCTGATTAAATTCTATTCAGCACAGCTTATTTTTATTCCTGTTATTAAGTAGCAGCCGTGTTAGTCTGTATTCGCAAAAAGAAAAGGAGTACTTGTGGCACCT
The DNA here is from genome assembly GCF_965152275.1 of Natator depressus. NCBI lineage: Eukaryota > Metazoa > Chordata > Testudines > Cheloniidae > Natator > Natator depressus. The sequence goes on from NC_134244.1 coordinate 53,654,363, forward strand.
TAGAGACTAACCAATTTATTTGAGCATAAGCTTTCGTGAGCTACAGCTCACTTCATTGGATGCATGTGTCTTTTTGTAACTTAAGGTTTTGCCTAGAAAGATTCTCTTTGTTTTGAATCTGATTACCCTGTAAGGTATTTACCATCCTGATTTTTCAGAGGTGATTCTTTTACTTTTTCTTTAATTAAAATTCTTCTTTTAAGAACCTGATTGCTTTTTCATTGTTCTTAAGCTCCAAGGGTTTGGGTCTGTGTTCACCTATGCAAATTGGTGAGGATTTTTATCAAGCCTTCCCCAGGAAAGGGGGTGTAGTGCTTGGGGGGATATTTGGGGGAGGAGACGTTTCCAAGTGGGCACTTCCCCTTTTCTTTGTGTAACACTTTGGTGGTGGCAGCTTTTAACCTAAGCTGGTAAGAATAAGCTTAGGGGGTCTTTCATGCAGGTCCCCAATCTGTACCCTAGAGTTCAGAGTGGGGAAGGAACCTTGACAGCTTGTAAATGGGTAAAAACATTTTTAGTCAAGAAATTATATCAATAATGTTTTGAACACTTTTTGGCAAAAATATCAGGAAGGGTTTGTTAAAGGATATGGGGATATTTTTTTTTAATACTATATAACGTGCAAGTGAGTTGGCCACACAGAAAAGTTCCATGCAGCTTTAGAGGGGATTGAATGATCTTCCCCCGGTCTGGAGCACTGGACTATATGCCATGTTAAGAAAATAAGAATGGTCGTATCTGGGGGTCTGACAAATGGTCTATCTAGCCTAGTATCCGGTTTTCCAGACAATGGCTGGTGCCAGATGTATCAGAGGGAATGAACAGAGCAGGGCAATTTATCAAGCGATCCATCCCTGGTTGTCCAGTCCCAGCTTCTGTCAGTCAGAGGTTTAGGGACACCCAGAGCATGGGGTTGTATCCTTGACCCTCTTGGCTAATGGCTATTGATGGACCTGTCCTCCATAAACTTCTTTTTTTTTGAGCCCACTTATACTTTTATGTTCTGCAGTGAAGGTATTTACTTTTTTTAGTCTATAGAGATAAGGAATGGGGTGAAGGGGAAGAGAATGGAGGTGAGGATGCATGAGCTGTGAGTGTGGGGAGAGATGGAGCTAACTTGAGAAAGTTAATAAGGTGTTTTATGTAGGAATAATATGTACAGGCACAACCTTACAGTATAGTTTGATTGAAAGCTTATATTTTAATTAAAAATAGCTGATTCTGAATTTCAGATGTAAAAAGCATGTAATAGTCCAGGAGATTTTTCAGGATGTTTTAGAATAAAACTATACGGAAGGTATTACATATGGTTTAGCAGCACTTGTAGACTGTAGCAGTGATTGGAACAATGTAACAAAATGCTGGTTCAAAATGGAGAACAACATTTCCATGATCCAGATCATAAAAACTTAGCTTGAGCTGTTCAAGAGACATACAAATTACCTAGCTAACACAAGAGTTAACAAAGAGTTCAACCTTACTCTAGGCAGAACTGCAGGAGAAGTGAATTCACAGTTAATTGTGACTATATCAGGTGAACCAAAATGAAACTTTTCCTTATGGAAGTAGGATGAATAGAGAAAAAGAGGGAAACAAAGGGTCTGGGAAAGGATAGATAAGGAGCCCTTAATTTATTGACTTTTGTGAGGTTTCATGATTGATTATGGAACATATAAAGTCTTTGAATTCAGGCTGTCTGGCTGCTGAACTTCTCATCACTTATTCTATAGAAACGATACATGAATTTTCCACATTATATGACGTTACACTTATTATCTGTATTTCCACCATTGTCATTTCCATGTTTGACATTCAACCATGGCAGAATCTTTCAAAATTCTCTTTAGCTTAATTGTAAATACTATGCTTTTAAACATAAATACCATATGCTTATAATAACTCATGTATCAATTGTCTAAGGCATTTTCCAACACTTATTAATTCTAGCTAGGATTTAGCCCTTCCTGCTTCTGAGATTTAAAAAAAATAATTAATTAATTAATTTAATAAAGCCCAATTTTTCGCTCACATTTAAATTCTCTAGTGATTTTAATTAGTCTTCTCTAAGATTCACAGGTCTGGAAGGTTTATATATATATATATATATATATATATATATATATATATGAAAAAATCCCCATGTGTGTTCCTCAGGCATTCTCCCTAAATCATAGCTTCATATAGAACTTCAATCCACTATGCTAGAGAAGAATCTACTCTTTGCTTATTGATAGCTTTGAATTAATAGGAACCTGAAGCCAGAGAGGATGGCTGGATAAGGAGTGGTAAAGAATAAAGAATTTTTAAAGATCACATTATAATTTCAAAGCCTGAACCTATTCAGGAGTTCTTTAAGATAATCCTCAATTTTACCACACATTTAAATAGGCACCTACAGTATAAAATGTGAGGTTTGTTAATAACTAATTTTTTTGGTCTGATGGCTGAACCGAATATTGGGGGGTGCGGGGGAATGGTTTCAGGTGGATCCGAAACATTTTTTTAAAAATTTGATGGCCAAATGAAAATTGAAAACATTACATTTCACAAAACATATTGTTTGACTAAATGTTTCGCTTCATTTTTATTTATTTTTAACATTAAAATAAAATAAATACAATTTTAAACAAAAAATAGGTGTGAGTTAAAAGGAAATATTTCATTCTGAAAATATCAAAACAAAACACTGATATTTTTCAGAATATCTTTTTCTGATTCTTTGACTAAACAAGTCAACAAATTTGACATGAATTTGAAAAACGTTTTGGTTGACATGAATCTGTATTCATGGGAAAGGTAGTTGGGTGTTAGTGGGGAAATAGAAGGTGTAAATAGCCAGGTGGAGGTGGTTCAGTATATGGAGATGTTGTAGAGGGAAGAGGGTTGTGGAAAAAGAGTAGGTGCAAGAGAACTACCCTAAAATATGAGGAAAACAAGGCAAACACACATTTTAAATGTCTTCTCTGGAAAAATTAGTAAACATTTCACTGAATTATTTACACACACACAAAAAAATCTGTTTTGTGAAGAATTATTGGGCCAAATTAAGTGAAAATCTCAACTCAACTTTCAACTATGGCATTGCTGCCAGTGTCTCCATAGTTCATAGATATACAAAAAGAAAGTAATTGACTAAAAGCCTGATTAAGAAGTGGGCAATATTTTGCACCTACCAATCTGGTTTTATACATACATGCATGTGCTCAAACACCCTCTTCAATATTTCCATCAGAATATAAGTTATACACACATTTAGTGAATCTATATTGTTTTCAGCCTTTTAAACTGACAATTACTAGAAATAAGAATCCCCAAAGTTTCTACCACTGTGGAAGGAGTGGCAAGATTTTCTCATGGGATATATTTAGTGGAATCAAGGAGAGCCTTTTCTCAAGATTTCCAGCATTCTTAGGAGGCTTCTGGAGTTCACCAGTGCTTTAGTAAAGTTTGCTCTGCAAATTCCAGGCTGCCAGTTATAAGTAAGGACTTCAGAACTCTTGGAAAGCAATGAAACGCGTGGGAGGAACCTACAAAATTGAAGGTTTCAGCTGGGCCGCTGTCTGATCTTTTGATTCTTACTGCAAATACCTTCACTTATTGTAGTCGAGTCAAACTGGTAGCTAGGAGAATACTAGCTTGAACACACACAAACATGTGACTAAGTTATGTGTGACTTATTTGACTGCATAATCTTTTAGAAATTTAGAGCAACTTTAAACTATACAATATTTATTTATTAGTATTTATACATTGTGTGAAACAGAAACTATAGACCAACGCAACATTTAAAAAACACAAATAGTTGTCAATTGCACAAGTACTGAAGACATGTCTAAAACACCTCCCTTGTTAGGCTCCAAATCTCTGGATTTGCACTGAAGTAACAAAACTGAAGTGTAAGCCAGTATCCTGGGCACTACTGTGGTGTTTCTGTATTTTAAAATTGAAGGGATATTTTACCTACTCACCTAGGGAAAGAGGCCCTTTCTAATAGTACCTAACACAGTAGTGTAGTCTAGGGCAAACACGGGTAAACTGAGTTTACCCACATCTCTTTTGAGGAATATAAAGTTTACTCACTTCCTTTAGTTTACAAAACTATTAAAATAATTAAATAATGATTAAAACACAGGGTGGTGACTTGTCAGTGAAAGTGAGTGCCAAAAATGCATTTTGATGGAACTTCTGGTTTTCCTATCTGATGTCATCCGAACCTAAACCCAATTCAAAATAAGGGCATCTCTACACACCCTGAGTGCTTATCCTGCCAAGACCCAGCCTGGAACACCAAAAAGGTCAGTTTACCCACTTCTATCTTTAACCATTACACCACTGGCCTAACAGTTTACAATTAAGAGAATGTCATAGTGAGAAGCCTTTATTGTTGTAGCCTTAATCGCTATAGCCTACTCTCATGGGGAAGCACCAAAACCAGTCTTAACAGGTTGGATCAGGCTGGGAGAACCATCTTGAAAGGCCTACCAACACACAGGAGGATCTGAGTTTGCTACAAGTTGATTAAGTTGCATTTCTGTAATTTAAGAGGAAGTTTATCTAACTTAGCTTCTACTTTAGCGGAAGAATAAATTAGATTAAATATACATACAGGCTCTCTTTATTCTTTTGAAATCCCCTTTTCCCTAAGGCTTTGGTCCAACTACATTCTCTCTTTAAAAAAAAAAAAAAAAAAAAGGACGATGACAAATGTTAGTCCATCTCACTGGTCACACCTTCCTAAAGACAGGAAGTACAGGTGCCCAAAACCCAGACAGAGCTGCAGGGTGGTGACACACAGGGTACTGTAACCAGGTCCTAGTCTAAGAGTAGAACAATTGCAAAATTCCACCCTGAGACAGGGAAGGACAAGAATGATATGATACACTCAGAGAGACCAGAAATGGGAAAGAGGTGCAGCTCCCTTCTCCCCCTCATAACCATGACAAAGCCAACAGAAGTTTAATTGAGTAAGGGCTGCAGGAGAAGTAGGAACCCACTGAGAATAACTTCTAATCCTGTGCTACTTTTCTTTACTAATTTACATAGTTGAGACCATGGATGATCACACAGATATCTTCTGTAACGCCTTACTTTATAATCTAGGCTTGCCTCTTATCTCTAACTTTTGGGAAAGAAACCAAAAAACAGATCACTCGTACACACTATAGTTAAACCTAGTATAGTCTCAAGGGAAAGGTTCACTTGGGATCAGTTGTTTATTTCCCCTGCATTATGTTGTAGTGATGGGACAGGAAGTCTTCCGTGGCCATCTCTCCCTGGAGCAGAGATGTCCATTTTCCTTCCCATGACTGCTAAGGGAATAAATCTTGTCTGGAAAAACTGTTTAATTTTCTCTCCATTCTGATGCCTTTAAAGTGATTACTATCCATGATGTCAGAATTTTGAAAGCTGTGTTATGCCCTATGTATTTTTCCATTAACAAAAAGTTCCTCCCCATCTCAGCAGGGGGATGACCCATCTCCTGGAGGGAGAGGGGCAAGCTCATGCCCAGTCATGCTGTAGCTGAGCCCCTCCCCTTCTGTGCAAAATGCAGGTAGTAATGCACCTGGAAGAAGGGCTTCTCCCCTTCCCTTTGATCAGCCCAAGGCAGGGGATGCAGGGAGCTGACTGGGTCTCACAGCACCTCTCCAAATGTAATGCCTTCCCAGGAGCCATCTTGCAACTATTGCTGCCCTGCACCCTCTCCCTGGAAGTAATTTTTCCCCATTGGGCCAAACTAGCAGGAGTCTGGAGGGTTTTTTTGCCTTCCTCACAGTATTGTGGAGGCCCAGCTCAGGTTAAAAGAAGAAAGAATAGGATTTTTAATATTAGGTGGTAACATCAGAATGGTTAGTGTTTTGCAATTTGCAGCCAGTGTCCATTGAAGATAGAGGCTAAAAGGGCCAGCTCCCAGAAATAAATGAGACCTGAAATTTTATTGTTGAAACTTTTGCTGTAAGGAGATGGGGAGACCCACAGACTTTGCAGTCTGAGGTTATACAGAGGGGTGGCAGAAGGATTTAGAAATGAGTTGAGTCCTGGCATTGGTTGAAGAGAGTCTAACCCCAAGTTATTGGTTATATGGCAGGAACTCTGTAACCCCACGCTGGACCCAATTAAATTCCTGGTTTGTGAAAGAAGGTGAGTGGATCACAGCCTTCCCTCCCCCACCCTTGTTAAGTTAATAAAGTTGCAACCTGACATTTAAATCCACCCCTATGTCTGTGTTTCATTCATGTGTGCCCTGGTTGGGTCATCTTTCAAACTTATCTTCACTACTCTAATGGTCACGTGACTCAGAATACATCCCTTATTTTCAAATTGTCTCATTTCCCTTGTGAACACTATCTGTCTGCAGAGTATTAGTTCACTAGTTATTTTTAGTGCCAAAGAAAGAACAAACAATTTAGCATACATACAATAAGTTGTTTAGAGTAGAAGCTTTACAGAGACAACATTTGGTCATTGTAATCTTTCCTTGCCAAGAATTCTTACCTCCTTTATGGGTTCCTATTACAGGAATTTTAATAACTATGGATTTTGCATCTTTATGAATTATTGTTTACATTATATTAAATTATTTCTATCACCACTCTTTAGCTAATTGTATTATAGTGTGTCAATGAAACAGTTTCATTTGGTATCAATCAGGGATTAATACTAAGACCTTTCCAGCTGGTATGGAGAATTAAACAAGATCAGGCATGAGCCAATCTGATTCTATACTAACTTATTTGGAAGAGCAGCTCTATTCCTTTTAATTTACAAACCTATTAGTTTTACATGCTGATTCAATCCTTTTATTGAATCAACAGTCTCACAGTAAAATCAGTTTTAAACACATGATCTACCTTTGTAAACCAGTGGGATTTTCAGACTAACGTACATCACAAAAGTACTATGTTTGTTCTTATGAAACTGAACTTCTCATCCCTACTCAAAAATCCAGAGCTAGAAATACTGGATTTCAATTATTTATTTCAGTGATTTTTTTTAAATCAATTATGTTGACATCACCAGAAAGTGAACAAACAACCCAGAGTGTTAACACCCACAATATGTCTTCTTCTAAAGAGAGAAAAAAGTGTTAAAACTATTTCTATTGACTTTTCCTATTAAATGAAACAGTGACAAACGCAAAGTATTTCAGTCCCGAAATACTAACACATAGTAAGTACATAAATGTTCCAACAGTGTTACTGAATAAAAAATAAAATGTCCAATTGCATCTCTCTTTCTCTGCTCCCTCTCTTCCACAGGTACAAACCCAAAGCTGTTGGGATAATATCCAAACTGTTAGTAGGTATAGCATTGTAAACTCATGTCAAATGAATGTTGTGCGTCAGATACATGTCAGATTGACAGAACTGGCTGAAGGAAGCTTCCCCCTGCTTCTCCACAATTCTACCAACATTCCTCTATCTTAATTTGGAAACCCTAGGGAAAAAAGGAATAATTGAGTCTCCTTGCATGTATAACCCAAGGCTTCTTGACTGGGCCTGCTAATAAGGGTGGCAATGTGATGGTGATTTATCATGTGGACATTAGTCAAAAACTGAATTGAGAACATCAACTTATTTCACACTGAAGTATATTGTTGTTCGTTTTGTGAATGTCTCAGATTCTTGAGCATAGCCCCACATTTAGAAATTTTCAGAAGAGGAAGTATTCCAGAGCATTATCTGTTAGAGTGATTATTTTATGAGGAATTAAAAGGATTTCACATATTCCTATTTTAAGATAATTAGCAATTTAGTCCCATCACCAACAGTAAAAATAGGCTTTCCTTTGTTACTTTGGTTTCTGATTACAAAGGACATCGACTGCCTAAATGAATATAGATAATTAGTATACACAGAACTGCATGTACATGGTGTCAGTAAGCACAAATAGGAGGATACATGGTTGTGAAATTGCTTAGGCCAGTTCTACAGTGGAAATTTTTGCCAATATCACCATGTAGACTGCAGTGTGATTTTTTTGCCCCATGTCTAAAGATCCCTACTGTAGATGTAGTTATATTGTCATAAAAGTGTTATTGCTAACATATTTTGCTAGCCAAACTTAAACTATACCCCAAAAAAGCTGCTGTTGTTGTTATAAACAGACTACACTTGGAGGAGTTCCTGGTTAAGGGTTTCCTGCTATAGCAATATCAGCAAACCTTTTCTAGTGTAGACCTAGCCGGAGATACCATGGTGCTAGACATGGTATAAGAAACCAAAGAGTCACTGAGCAAGAGGACATTGATTAATTAGGAACTATGTGCACAAAAACATTCGGACTTTTTTTTTTCCTTTTTGAAAGTCTGGTATGTTGCACGCACACTGGGCAGAATCTGTTCTCAGTTATGAATCTGAATCTTTCCTGTACTATCAGAAGTTGGTTAGGGGTAGCACCTTGATGCAGTGGGAAAGCTCCTGTGTTCCAGTGACCCTGTGAACTATGCTAGCTGGAGTTTTAATTCTTGGACAGATCAAAAGGTATGGGCCAGATGAAAAGTCCCTTGAAAGGTTGGAGCCATGAGCCAACAACTTATCCTCCTAAAAAGAGTCAAGTTATGGAAACACAATAGGTAGGCATTCCAGGTAACAGCAGGGCAAAGTAACAGTTCTCAGTTACATGACCTTAAATCAGGGTGCATCTCCATGGACTTCAGGGAATGACTTCAAATTTACCTTGGTGTAACTAAAACCAGCATCTGGCCTAATCTCTCATTTCTTTTTGGACAAGCTATGTCTTTGCTCCATTTCTTCCCTTGCTCTCAAGTGCACTCTGAAGTCCTGATTCTTCTGCCACAGATTATAATTAATGCTCAGTGGCTGGAGAAAATGGCCAAATGACCTCTTGGGGTTCTCCATACCAGATCGGGTAAAAAGGAATGTCTGGTTAGTGTTTAATCATACTGCATTATGCTGTTTGGCCTCAATCAGAATTACTCGTAGGGCTTGTTTAAATAGGGAAACTTACCTGTGTTAGCACACTGCTACAGTTACACTAGCATAACTGCTTGCGTGGATACTTACTCCAAAATAGCAGTGCCTTTTTCTGGTTTAGCTTTCAAAGGACTATAAACTCAACTAGAAAAAGGTACCCTCATTCCACAATAAGAGTGTCCACATAGGGAGTTATACCAGTTAACTATAGCTAGTGGCGGGTTAGCCACTGAGCCAACAGGGCCTGTGGGCAAGAGCCCTGGCCAATTGGGGGACCCCTGGTAAAATGGGCATCTCCATGTCCCAACCTGCTCCGCCTGCCCGGCCTTCCTGCCGGGAAGCAGTGTCAGGGTGTGGGGGCTTGTCCTGCTCCGCCTGCCCAGTGCTCCTGCCAGGGAGTAGGGATTTGCCCTACTCCACCCACCTGCCCAGAGCTCCTGCCAGGGAGCGGGGCAAGCCCCGACATCTCCCCACCCTGCTCCATGGCAGGAGCACCCGGGAGGGGAATGGTGAGGGGGAGACTGCAGGCAGAAGGGGTGGGGAGCATAGGCGCCAACTGTGTGGGTGCTCCGGGGCTGGAGCACCCATAGGGAAAAGTTAGTGGGTGCTCTGCATCCCCCAGCAGCCAAGCTCTACCCCTCCATGTCCCACCTCCTCCTCCACCTCCTCCCTTGAGCGCGTGCATCCCCACTCCTCTGCCTACCTCCCAGTGCTTCCTGCCTTGTCGCTGCCAAACAGCTGGGGGTGGGGGGAGGAGTGGGAAAATGGCACGCTCAGGGGAGGAGGAGGGGAACATGGCACACTCAGGGGAGGAGGAGGGGAAGAGGTGGAGCCAGGGATTTGGGGAAGGGGTCAGAATAGGGACAGGGAGACGGTGGAGTTGGGGACTTTGGGGAAGGGGTTGGAATGGGGGTGGGGCAGAAGCGGAGTTGGGTCGGGGCCGGGGGTAGAGGGGAGTGAAGCACCCACCGGCAGCAGCAGAAGTCGGCGCCTATGGTGGGGAGGGGCCCCCACTTGCTCTGGCCCAGGGCCCCATAAACCCCTAATCTGCCTCTGAGTATAGGAGAATAATATTATCAGTAAAGGAATGCCAGTGATTTTCCTCATGTAGAAAAATCTCCTCTCTTCCTTTTTTCAGGCCTAATGAATGCTGTTTTAGGGGGTCTCTTGTCACATGAAAACTCTACTGCATTTCTCTGGCCATTTCAGTTGTTCTTCTCTCCACCTTTTTAATCAGTTCTAGTTTCATGCGAGCAGACATCAGGTATCTGAATCAGTGGATTTTAGTCTAACTGGGTATGATTTTCCTGATTTCCCTAGTAAAGTTAATAATAGCTTTTATACTGTAGTGTATCTGTGTGCTAAATGCAGGATGATTATAATTGGATTTGAAAATGTGACAGCCAAGATAAAATAGCTTTCTTTCAGTAGTAGTGGTATAAGAAATGCATTTGCAATTAAGGGTTTACTGCTCATGTATGATATTAAATTTTCTTAAATTGCTCGCTCTTTTTTTTGCACTTTATTCATACAAAGATGTTATGCCCCAGGGAGTATTGTAAATGAGGTGGTTTTTTCTGTTTGTTTTCACCTCAGTAACTACTCAGATTAGCTGTATTTAATAATCAGCACATACAGTTTAGAAGAAAGGCAACATTTTTCCAGGTATGTACTTTTTTGACTGAAACGTAAGTCTGCTTTTCCTAACTTCTTAATGCTTTTTGCTGTTCTTTAGAGTAAGTTTTGGTCTTCTAATCAAATCAGAAGAATGAAGGCAAGTTCTTAACAGAGACAATCTTCTCAACAGCGATATTCCATCCACATTAAGCTGAAGAAGGACTTTTCCCAAATGCAAGTTTATATTTGTACCGAAAACTTTTCACTAGCCTGATTGCACAAATCAGCATTCACACACATGAATGGAATCATTTTGGTTTGCAAGCTAAGATCACAATTTGAATCCAGACTCCTGCATAAAGAAACAATATATCAGAGAGAGAGAGAGAGAGAGAGTGTGAGTGTGTGTCCATGTCCATAGTTTACTCATAGATGGTAAGGCCAATAGTGACAATTGTGATCATCTAGTCTGACTTCTGTATAACAGAGGCCATAGGAATTTCCTGAATTAATTCCAGGTAGAACTAGAGCATATTTTAAAAAAACAAAAACACTTCGATTTAAAAATTGCCAGGGGTTGAGAATCCACTACCATCCTTGGTAAATTCTTTCAATGGTTACACTCACCTTATCTTCACTATGATTTTGTCTAGCTTCCACTTCCAGCCACTGGATCTTGCTATACCCTTAGACTGAAGAGCCCACTATGAAAATGTTGTTCCCCATGCAGGTTTAAAATGTTATAAGTCACTCTTTAACCTTCTCTTTGTGAAGCTAAATTAGTTGAGTTCTTGGAGGCTCCCTACTTGACATTCCCATTTATATATCCTTGGATGACATTAATCCTTTTGGGCATGTCATCAACCTGAAAGCACATGTTCATGACCCTCAAGTCTTTTTCAGAGTCACTTCTTTTCCAGAATAGAGTCCTCTATCCTGTAAGTGTGGCCTAAATTCTTTGTTCAATCTTCTGGTATGAGACACATGAGAACAAAGAGTGAATTTGCTTCTGTCCCCAAGACATCCATTTTGCAGCCCTAGTTCCCTTGGAGAAGGTTTACTATCCTCACACAAATGGATGAGGTTCTACTTCCCTGGGAACCACAGATTGGGGTGCTGAACACTGGCTGGTCAGAGCAGAGCCCATCAAACAGGCCCAGACAGCATCCACCACTTCTTAGACACTACGGTGCAAATAAGCGATGGTCACATAAACACCACCCTATACTGGAAACCTACTGACCGCTATACTTACCTACATGCCTCAAGCTTTCATCCAGACCACATCACATGATCCATTGTCTACAGACAAGCCCTAAGATACAACCGCATTTGCTCCAATTCCTCAGACAGAGACAAACACCTACAGGATCTCTATCAAGCATTCTTAAAACTACAATACCCACCTGGGGAAGTGAAGAAACAGATTGAGAAAGCCAGAAGGGTACCCAGAAGTCACCGACTGCAGGACAGGCCCATCAAAGAAACAGAACGCCACTAGCCATCACCTACTACGCCCAACTAAAACCTCTTCAGTGCATCATCAAGGATCTACAATCTATCCTGAAGGATGATCCCTCACCCTCACAGACCTTGGGAGACAGGCCAGTCCTCACTTACAGACAGCCCCCCAACCTGAAGCAAATACTCACCAGCAACTACACACCACACAATAGAAACACTAACCCAAGAACCAATCCCTGAAATAAACCCTGTTGCCAACTCTGTCCGCATATCTATTCAAGGGACACCATCATAGGACCTAACCACATCAGCCACACCATCAGAGGCTCGTTCACCTGCACATCTACCAATGTGACATATGCCATCATGTGCCAGCAATGCCCCTCTGCCATGTACATTGGTCAAACCGGACAGTCTCTAAGTAAAAGAATAAATGGACACAAATCAGACGTCAGGAATGGTAAAATACAAAAGCCAGTAGGAGAACACTTCAGTCTCCCTGGACATTCTATAACAGATTTAAAAGTAGTCATACTTCAACAACAACAAAAAAAAACCCTTCAAAAACAGACTTCAAAGAGAAACTACAGAACTAAAATTGATTTGCAAATTTAACACCATTATTTTGGTCTTGAATAGTGATTGGAGTGGCTGGCTCACTACAAAAGCAACTTTCCCTCTCTTGGTATTGACACCTCCTCCTCAATTATTGGGAGTAGACTGCATCCACCCTGATTGAATTGGCCTGGTTAGCACTGACCCCCGCACTGGGTAAGGCAACTCCCATCTTTTCATGTGCTGTATATTCTTCTTACTGTATTTTTCACTCCATGCATCTGATGTAGTGGGTTATAGCCCATGAAAGCTTATGCCCAAATAAATTTGTTAGTCTCTAATGTGCCACAAGGACTCCTCGTTATTTTCACTTGTCAGTAGCTATTCCAGTACAGAGCATACATAACCTGACCATTGTTTTGTGCCAGTTCTGTAAATCACAAGTAGGCTTTGACAATCATTCATTCCTCTCTTTTTCAAGAAAGAGGATGTCTGCAGCTGTTTGTGTGGAGCGGGTTTAATTGTAAATCTGATCTAGTGCCTATTTGCAGGCACCAAGGTAGGCTTACTGGGATACCGAGTGATGAATGAGTCGGTCTTGACTCAGATATGGCAGTGCTTGAGCACAATGGAATATTATCCCCAATTCATGGCAAGACAGCAAGTTTCTCCAGCCTGGCATAGCTACTGATTTGGCTGCCAGAAGGATTTGGTACTCTTGTGTCCAAGTCCAACAGAACCATCCATTCAAGTTTCTAAAAGGACTTTTAAAACATTAATACATTAAGTTTCATCTAAATACACAAACACTTTTAGTCTGATATACCACCTGCCTGCCTTCACTATTTTACAGCTCAGATTCTGATAAGAAGCAGTTGCATACATGTTGAAGAGTGATTGTTCAGGCCACATAATGCTATGCAGTATGTGGGTAGCCACTGGTACAATGAGCATGTTATTCCCAGCCCAATACTGTGAGGTCTTGATAGTGCTCAGGGACCTCACAGATTTAAATCCCTCCTGTATTATTTTTATTGGTATTTTGCTATTTTCTTAGAGAAGAGCTTAAAATATTTGAGTTGTGACTTACTCTAAATTATGTAATGTTGACTAAACCAACTTTTATTTTAATTAAAAACAATGGTTTGTTTAATGTTAAAGGCATTACATATTGTGATATTTAACTGTTATCTCTTTTGGGACATGCCCTACTTCAACTACATTTCAACCTAACTAATGCACATCCCTTTAGTAAATATCGCCTCTGGCATTAAAGTGTTAGTATTGTCTCATTAATTTTGCACATATTTAAACATTTCCACCATTTTAGATACGAAATATACTTTGCAGCTTTTTTTCTTATAACAAAAATTATAACTTACACGCTATTTAAATACTGTAATCAGAAATACTATTATTCTGAAAGATCAAATTTAGAAAATTTCAGCTCAGACCTCTGCTATGCATTCAGGCAGTTAGCAATCTAGAGAGTTGTCAGCCTCAGGTGAAGTTTCAAACCTGATGAGCAAAATGCACTGGAATAAAACACCTTTTATTGTCTAAGGTGTCTAATCTTTAGTACATCATAAATTACAGTCACAGTTTATTATTTCTATTTGTTAAAGTCTTTGAAATGCTCCAAAAGTGGTTACTAGCATATATGTGACCAACTTCCCTCCGCCCAATGAAACCTGATTACATTATTTTTTCATAAATGTATATGGTATTTCCTTTTATTTAGAAGTTTCCTTCTCATACTTTTGTAAGATTTTTGCAGTTAAACTGTCCAGTCCTAGAACGAACTTAATTTGGAAAAGAGAATATTTATTTACACCTAAAAAAACTTTAAGAGCTTTATATGCAGTAAACAAACTTTGTAATTGTTCAAAATTTGCAAATCTTCACAATATGTTCTAATTTCTTAACTCACTGGAATATTTGGTACAATGACTACCACTCCCAATCAAAATTGAATCCATAACTAATGGATGATATACTTTAAAATTGTATATTTAAAAAATAGGTCTACTTGAAAACTATTATTTTCCTTATTAAACTATAAGCACACATTTTTTTGTAATGATTGGAGGCTCAGATCTTGCAGTCACAAAATTACAAGCTATATTGTTACTATATATTTTTTCATAAAGGAAGTGAGAGAGCTCATATTTTATTATAGATTTGTACAGCACCAGTTTTAGTAAACGAAGGCCAAATCTTGTCCTCCTTCACGGAAACCTCTACACACAGCAGTACCACAGTGATTCCGCTGCAAAACATTTGACGCTATTGAGTTGACATGCACGGTGACGACTTACTGCCTGCATCCCACCAAGATTTATTCTATAATGAATCTCTGTATGAGCTCTTATCCTGCAAGGTGCTGAGAACTCTGCCCCCAAAGCAGCAAAGCATCTAACACATACATTATCCCATTGGTTTGGATGAGTTCCATTGGACAGAATATTAGACAGAGTCAGGAAACCTGGTTTGTATTCCTGACTCCAATTGTCTGTGACACTCTGGAGAAATCACTTCACTTGTGTCTTTTCCCCCGTCCCATCCTTGAATTTCCTGTTAAAAGTGAAAGCTCTCCCAGGGCAGGGACCATCTCTTACTATGTGCTTGTACAGTGCCTACCACAAGCGGGCCCTGATCTCAGCATCTCATGACCTGAAGAAGAGCTCTTTGTAAGCTTGAAAGCTCGTCTCTCTCACAGGGGCGGATTTACAGTGAAACGACAGGGGCCCCAGGGCCAGGCACTCAGGCAGCTGGTTCCATGGTAGGGGGGACTGAAGGGGAAGAAGCTGTGGGGAGTGGGAGAGCAGGGAGGGAGACTCACCTGCTGCCTCAGGGGAGCAGGCAGAAGGTATGGGTGGCGGCAAGCGCCGTGAACATGGGCTGGAGGATGCAGGAGGAGCACAGTTCGGCCGCATATCCGTCCGGAGAGAAGCGGTGCTTTGAAGGGGAAACCGCCGCTTCTCTTCGGCCGCTGGCTGCATGGCTGCCCCCTGCTCCTCCTGAGTTCTTCGGCCCATGTTCACACCTCTTGCCGCTGCCTGGTGAGCAGCGGCCTGGCACAGTCCACGGGGGGTGCGGGACGGGCAGGGCAGCCGGAGGATGGGGCTGGGTGCTGGAACCGGCACAGAGCCCGCAGGTGGGGAGTCGGCCGGGGGAGGTGAGCAGAAATGAGCGTGCAGAGGCAGCAGGGTGCTCAGGTGGCCGCCGATGTAACTGTCCCCTCCCCAACCTTCAGGTGGGTGTTCTGCCCTCTTCTCTGGGCCAGCCAGCACGGGGCCACTGGGGAGCCCAAAGCTGTCCGCAGTGGCCAAGGAGATCTTGGTGTCTCCTCTCCTGTCTCCTTCTCCAGCTCCATGGTGACTCTGCTCATGTGCTGGACCCCCAGCCCCGCCCCTTTCATCTCAGGCCCCACCCCTTCTGGGGGCCCAGAGCTCCCCCCGCCACCTGGCCCAGGGGCCTGGCAATTCTGTCAGCAGCCCTGCCCGCATCCCTAGTTCCTGTGCCTATGATCCTGGATACCATCCTGCGACCCACACCCAGGTCTGGACCCACACCTGGGAGGGACAGGGGCTGGCTTTCAGCACCCCACTATTAAAAATGTTCCAGCGCCACTAGTTTAAACCTAACTGGGTGGTCCCTGGCCCACCCAGGCCCACCCGTGGCTACACCCCTGCTCTTTCAGACATTTTTAATCTTCCTAGAATCAAGGTCAGGTTTTTTTTTTGTTTTTTTTTTTTAGCAATAATGAAGCAACACTATGAGTCTGGCAGTCAAAAATGCCAAAAAAAATGAAGGCAAGGCAAGAGGATGAAGCTAACCAAAAAGACAGTTTGTCATCTTATTTTAGAAAGCTTGAAGTATTGAATAGTGGACATTCATCGAAAAGTATGGGCGAGGAAACATTTGAATTATCTCATCGATTGCCGAGCTGTGGGGATACCACGACGACTGCAAAAGATCAACAAGTGGACTCTGAAGTGTTAATGGAACTACGAAATATTGATAATTTTGTCGAAGTAGGGGAAGAAACCGCTCCTGAAGATATTGCTTTATGGTCAAAATCTGTTTCATTGGATATGATAGATTTTTTCTTACAAAAAACGTAAGTAATATGGAAAATTTGAGTAAAGAGTATGAGGTTGGAGGATAAAAGCAATTTAGAGGTCTTCATGAGTCCCATTTTCTGAGGATGAAGAAATATGGGAAGATAGAAATGAGAAATTGGTTGATTTTTTCTGAAACCACTAAGGCAGTCTACTGTTATGCTTGCAAATTATTCCCTGACCATAGTAACGGAAAAAAAAAAAAAAACACGTGTTGAGGGGAACTCTAATTGGAGAAACATTGCAAGACATATTGCTGATCATGAAACTTCCAAAGCTCATATTAATGCTATGTGCAAGTTGATTCAAAGGTGTAAAGTATCTGGAAGAATTGATTCTGTGTTATCAGCACAGTTTGAAAAGGAGTGTTCTTATTGGAGCAAAGTGCTGAGACGTGTTGTTGCCATGGTCAAACTGCTGTCTTCTTTGGGACTATTTCTAAGCGGACATGATGAGTCATCATTGTCAAATTGAAAAGGTAATTTTTAACATGCCTTGAATATCTTAGTGAATTTGACAATTTTCTCAATGAACATTTGAAAAAATATCAATATTGTGGCACAGGGAAGACACAACTTTTTAACGCACCACACCTACAATGAATTCATCACGATAATGGCAGAGCAGCTCAGAAATCAATTCACTGATGAAATAATGGATGCCAAGTACTATTCCATAACAATTGATTCAACACCAGATTTGTCATATAGACCAATTAACATTAATTTTAAGATACATCACCAGCAAATTGGTGAAGTTGTAGAGTGATTTCTTTGTTTTGTCCCACTAAAATCCCACACTTCTGAATTTCTAGAGACAACTGTTTGGAAATCATTGCAAATTTAGGTTTGGACATCAAACATGGTTGTGGGCAGAGCTTTGATAATGCCACAAATATGGCAGGAAAATATTCAGGTCTACAGGCAAGACTGAACAATGCAAATCCCTCTGCTTTATTCATACCATGTTCTAGCCATTCCTTACATTTAATCTGCAATGCTGCAGCTGAATCTTGTGAGGGGGCTACACATTTTTTTGACTTCATTCAACACATGTATGCCTTTTTTTCCCCAGTTTCCACACATCGGTGGAGTATGCTACAATCACGCTTGGAGCAGGCAAATGGAAAACATTTGACAGTCCAAAGATGTTGTGACACCAGGCGGTCTGCTCATGCAGATGCTGTTTCAGCTTTGAAAATGAGCTATGATGTTATAAAGAAAACCTTATTAGACATAGCCACGTCAAATTCTGAAAAACCACATGCGAAAACTGAAGCAAAATCCCTAGCAGAAAAATTTGAAAAGTACAAAATTGCTGTTTTTACTCTTTCGTGGAACCGTTTACTTCAAAGAATTAATGCTGTCAGCAAATCACTGCAAAAGGTTGATACACATTTATTGAATGCTGCACAATTGTTAGCTTCAGTTACAAGTTTTGTCATGGAAGTTCAAAATGACTATAGCCCAGTGCAAGCAGAGGCACTAACATTAACAGAAAATATAGGTTATTTTTCGATGAAACTAGAGACAATGAAATCAATTTAAAAGGGAAAGAGAAGGTCATCATTGAGGCAGTCAGTGTTATTTCTGACACAATAATAGTGCAATTGCAAAGTAGAGGTGACTCTCTAAAGAAAACTGCTGATTTATTTTGCATGTTTTTTGACAGAAGTATGGATGAATATGCTAAAAGCCACTACAGTAAGAAATTAAATGAATTCTACCAAGAGGACATAGATATAAATCTTTTTGAAGATGAAGTGAAACATTTCATTCATTTTATCGAAAATGATGAGGTCTGTGTTTTGAGATCACCAGTTGATTTGTATAGATTTGTATATGACGGTTTGCAGGCAACCTTTCCAATTGTAGAAACCATTCTGAAAATATTTTTAATACAACCTGTCACAAATGCTTGTGGTGAATGTTTTTCTGTATTGAAACGAGTTAAAAATTGTTTGCGAAATATGATGAGTCAGGAACATTTGACAAGTTCATCAATATTGACAATTGAAAGTGCCTCTTTACAAAAGATTACTTATGATGACTTAATTGATGATTTTCTAAAGAAAATGCGTAGAAAAAAAGCTATCTGAATAAACATTCTTTTTTCAAATTGAATAAGTTTCTTCAGAGGAAGTTAACTTTTATTTTTCCATTCATACATCTATACTTTTTATTTTTACACATTTTTCACATTCACATAATGCAAATACAAGCTTTCATCTAGACCAGAAGTTCTCAAACTGTGGTCCAAGAACTCCATTCAGGTGGACTGAGGAAAGGTTATGATGTTGGGTTTTTTTTATAAAGTGCTTTAGATAAGAGCGCTTTACAATTGTTCGCTAACGGTACAACCAAATTTGGAAAGATCATGAAGTGGTCTGACGAGACCCTCAGCAATTTTCAAGTGGTCTGGAAAAAAAAGTTAGACTACAAAAACAATCAAGGTACCTCACTTTATTTTCATTTACTTCCTATTACTTATAATGTAGGAGGAGAATGAAGAAAAAAGAATGAAAAATGGGGGGCGGGGGAGATAAGAGAGAGAATGTTATTTTTCTTGGCTGTGTCCCATGGGGGAGGAGGGGGGCAAAAATGAAGCTGAGCACAGGGCCCCACTAACTCTAAATTTTCCACTGCTCTCTCACCAACAGAAGTTGCTCCAATAGAAGATATTACCTCACCACCTTGGCTCTCTAATATCCTGGGACCAATATGGCTACAACACTGCATAGTAGGTACTACCATAATACAAATGAATAGCAGAACTACTCAGACTAACCACGTACATAAGGGCTTTGCTGGACTAAGTTCAGCACTTTGCAGGATTGAGCTTTATGGCAATGTGGAGGAAGTCTGAGGAAAAGGCTGACTAGAGTGTAAGTGAATCCACTATGCTCATGTCCTGATTTCACCCCTACATCTATAAAAAGGTCACATACTACTATATCTAACAAGCTTTAGAGATGGAAGAGAAACTGCCCCACATCCAGTACCAAGCCAATGTCCACTGAAGTCAGTGGAAAGACTCCTAGTAATTTCAGTCAGGCCCAAAAAAATAGTTATGAAGTATTCTTTACCCCAACCCTTTGGAACAAAACCAATTTATTGGAGCTTTGCAGTAATGCCAAGCCCAAGCCTTCAAAAATTATTAGTCTGCACCCCCAAATTATGAGATTTGAGATTTATGAATTATGGATTGACTTAAAATAGTTATTTTTATTTGTCTTCTTGTTTCTGAACCTTCAGAGTGCAGCAGGGCCATATTTGCAGGCTTTTCTCTACAACCATAATGTTGATAAACTTACTATTTTGTAAATGAAAGCTAAGATCATTATGTAATCACTTGCATTCTGAAATTCAGGCTTTAAAAAAAGCAGCAATGTATCTCAAGACTCTTCAAAAAAGTGCAAGAGTTGGTAAAGCTAGCTTTGCACTAGGTGTTGTATCAGCATTTGGCCCTAAAAATACAAATGCAAGTTCCCATGGGATCTGTTATCCAGAAATATTTCTGTGGATAGTGGAACCAATCCTCTAGACCAGTGCTAATCAAAGTGGTGGTCCGCGGACTGGTGCCGGTCCGCGAGCCACCGGCTGCCGATCTGCACGCACATTGGAAAAAAAATTGCCGGTCCCCCACATCAGATAGCTTGAGAAGCACTGGTCTAGAATAATGTTTCTCAAACCATGTGTTGCAATACTCAGGGAGGTCACAAAAGACAATCAGAGGGGAGGCATTGCAAATTCTATTACAACCTAAAGGAAAGAAAGAATCTCTCCCTGGCCCTTCAAGTTTAAGTATTATCTATCAACTTTCAAAACTCCTATAGAAATAAATTATATAAGCGTACAACTATAATTGATACATATTTTACTCTTATTTTTACAGTAAATGTAAGGGATCGTGAACATTTTTGACTTTGAAAAGGTTGAGAAACATTCTTTATTAGATGAGATGACAAAACACAACCACTAGAAAGACAAGGTGGCTGAGGTAATATTTTTATTAGACCAACTTCTGTTAGTGAGAGAGACAAGCTTTGATCTTACACAGAGCATGGGTTTTAGGTTGCTTGTTGTTCATTGCCTTGGTGCCAATGCCAAAATCTCTTTAATCATCCAAAATATTAGTATTGTTCTTAATCCTTTTTTGGAAGTATTTTACAGAAGGAACTCCTTTTGGAAATTTTAAAGAAACTTGTCACACACAATTACATAGACTAACAGGAATTTTTAAACATGTTTTTTTCAGATACAGTGCGTATCTCCTATGGTACTTGAAAACACTCAACATGCTGAATTATACCAGCCAGAAGACTTCTTTTAACTATGCCAACATTTCCAAGATACAACATAGGGAAAAAAATGAAACTGTGTTCATGTTGATGATCTGAACTTGCAGTAACTCAGATCCCTGGTACTCAAATACAATTTTTCCTTTTTAGTCTTAATTACTATATGGCTCATTAATGGAAACAAAACCCAGCATGACACAAAAAATCACTTTAGTCTCTGGTAAAAATGAAGTAAATCTGTGTTCAGTAGCATAAGTAGCTTAGTTTGCTTATAAGTGAGAGCTGAGCAGTAATTACATTTATTTATTACAAAACCTGTTTCTATGATTTTAGTGTAGTTACAAAAATTATAGCTCTGAATAAGAAAGATGCATTACTTCTGAGAGTGAAGAGATTTTTTTAAAAACTTTCCTTTCATACATACATTGCGTAAGATTTTAGTGCAACTAAAGTTTCAGTTTGCTTACTGTTCCCTCTCCACCTCAAATTAGGATAACTTGCTATCAACACATTAACAACACTGAACTGGCTAATGAAAAAGCCAGACTTTTTTTTTTTCCCTCGGCTAGTTCCTGACATATATTTCTTGAACTAAAATTTAACAGACCAGTTTTTTTGGTCAGATATTTTATTGGGAGATCACCAACACACTCAGTGCCAAAAACAGGCAGGTTGATTATAACATTTCATGAAGCTGTTAGACTAATAAAGTCATCTGACACTGTTTGTTCAAACTTCTAAAGGGACATTATCTTTAATCAGAAATGTTGTAATGTATAAACAACTAGCAGTTTTGGGACTTGATTCTCCAGTCTGTTACTCCAGTTTTATGGCAGCGTAACTGCATTGACTTCAGTGGACTTGGACACAAATCATTTCTTAGTCTACTCCTTTGTAGTGTTAATTTGAAAATATATGAAAATGAAAAGAGCTGTAGGCATTATCATGTTATAAATTTAGTCTAAATCGTAGGTTCTTTGATTCTCTGTACCCACAACAAGAACCACAAACCCTTTTGTGAAATTGCTCCAGAAGGAGAATTCAACCTTCTCTGTGACTTTGGTTTGGTAAACTGAGTCATCTGCACCTGCCTAGGCAGAGGTCAAAGTTCTCTTTCCTTGGAGAGTATCAGCTAGTAACTTCCTCTGCTATAACAGAGCATAGTGACCCAGTTTGGATTAGTTTAAGTAATACTTATTTCCAATTTGCAGCATAAAGAGAAAAACAAATGAAAGAGGACTATAAGCCGATACTTTCCTAAAGAGATAGCATGAAAGCACTTTTAAACAGACTCTAATCTTTAAATTATAGATTAATGATATCAGATTACTTCATGTCACAACACTATAGAAATCTGTCTGCCTCTAACACCTTCCACTTACTCAGCAGAGAATGTGTTATTAATCTAAGCAACCGGCCAAGTTATACTGCATCTTAGCACTTATGGAAAAGTGGCAGAGACTGATAATATACATTTAGCACTTGATTACGCCACCCTTTGGTCATTAAGGAAACCACAGTTGCCTCTTCCTGTTACAGCCGATCCGATTAAGTTATATGATATATCCTCTAGCATTATTCACTTCCATATACAAAAGATAATTTCCTTTGTTGCATGTTACCCAACTTCTACTAATGCTTCCTTTTGAAGTGTACCTTGGGGGATATATTTTTTTATTTCCTCTGATATATCACTGGTCTTTTTTCTTTATTAATTTTTACACTTTATTATAAATAAGCACATCATACCTTGTACTAGCCACTTCTTTGTTAATTATAAAGTCATTGTAAGGGCTCAGGGAGATCATAATTTTGGGTTACAGATTAAAATTATTTTAAAAACGCTATGCAAATAGTCATTTAAAATTAAAATTGAACAGGTGGGCTATAAATTTAGAGTAGGAAACGGCAGCATGCATTCATTCTTTCAATAGGGTACCTAAAGTCTGTGTAAATGTTTACATAGTAAGGGGTGCAACTTATTAACCAACATCTATCTCAGAAGAAATGTACTTATCCTATTGTTAGAAACACAAAAATATAACTATAGGAAGAGTGCTATTCCATTCTCATTAAAATTAATCATTCAAATTTTTTTTCAATTTACATATTAAACCTTGAACATAATTTGAGATTACCACCCTTGAACACAGTGTCATACTCTGAAATAGATCACGCTAAGTAAAAAGAAAAAGAAAAGAAAATGATTGTGACCAAAATTACCTCAAATTCCCACTAGAGATTGACCTGAACCAGAACCCCAGACCAGATGACCCCCAACTTTGGGCAGATTCAGGTCTAGATTCAAACTTTGCAGCGTGGACCATCTTTAATTCTCACTTTGAACAGCAAGCTTTGACTCAAGGGCATTTAGATTGCCCTGTATTAGGGGACAAAATATTCTGACTCTGCACCAACTGCTATGTTCACAGTAGACACACAGAGTGAGAAACAAAACAAATACTCTTCCTGAAAGGCTGCAGTATAATACTACTTTGTTTCTTAGAATCCAGAAACCTAAAACATACCAACCAAATACCAAAAGACATAGCAGCTGCTACCTAAAGTAGAGAAGCACAACTCTACCATCTCAATCCAGATTGGCTTTTTTGTAGGTTGCCTAAAAATACTGACATACAGCTTCCTGTCCAGCCCCCAAGTCCCCTTTATAATTTAAAGTGATAGCTTGTAATTTTAACACCGTTTTCAGTACACCATACCAACCAAAATATGTATTGACAAAAAAAAAAGTTTAAACACACTCAAGGACGAAAGTCTAACTTTTCACATTTATTCTAGTTAAAGCATGACTACTAAACTAAATACCAGCAGTTATAATATGTGTAGGGTGTGCATTCATGCACGCATTCATGCCATCTTTCATTTGGCTTTTAAATTGTCTCTATTTTCTCTCTTCTGAACTCATCTTTGATTTGTACTTTACAGCTGACTCTCTCCAAGCTCAAAACCAGAAGCAAGCTTTTCACAGACCAGGATTCACCAACTCAAAGCAGTACCCGACCCTGCTAGAACAACAGATGCAAAACCTGTAGACATATCTCCACTGCTACAATGATCTCAACATCCTCTCCATAACACACCTTTCAAGATCCATGGGCCCTACACATGCCTATCACAACACGTGGTGTACCTCATGCACTAAATATCCCAACAACTACTACTATGTGGTTGAAACCAGTCACTGTGCTCTCAAGTGAACTCACACGCATACCAAAAAAAAAATGTTAAAAGACACCCTATCACATATGGGCAAACACTTTTCACAAGTGATCACTCTACAGCTGACCTCTCAGTCCTCATCCTCAAAGTAAACTTGCACAACACTTTCAAATGACAATCCTGGGATCTTAAATTCATAACTTTGCTGGATTCAAAAAATCATGTGAAAGCTGAATGCGAAGGCTCTTGCCCTACTTGAATATCTGCACATATCTGGAGGCTGCTAGTCACTTTAAATTTGAACAATGTTTACTTCCGATCCTGACCAGAAAACACATCAATCTCTCAAATGACACTGACCCCTAAAAGAGAGGAAAAATAAATGAGATGCAAGATCCAAGGCTTTGGGGATTTCTGGAAGCTACATGAAACTTTTCAGGAAAACAAAGTCAGTAAAAGTTAAAAATGTGTGGTGCACACAACCCCTCTTCTTACTATTTTCACTGGGGTGGTGACTTCACACAGAAGAAAGATCCACTCCAACACTAAATAATCTAAGCAAATATATTTAGCACTTGAGAGAACTGGAAACTTGTGCAGACTATCGCAAGGGTGACCCTCACCACATACAATGAATAGCAGCATCATAAAAAGGACTAGAAAAGTGCTATGCAATTTGTACCTGTTTCAGTGTCAGGAGGGCCCACTCCAAGCATTCAAAAATCAAAGCTCCAAAATCATAATATTTTTCAAAAATAATAAATTTGGGGTTGTTTCTATTTGCCTTCAGTTTTATTAAGTCTTCAGGACTCATGTTTTTAAGCATTTCTTCAACGCCATTAAGGTTAGAAACATTTTTTTTTTTAAATAAGAGCTGAACTCTCACATAATCACTTGGCTCCAGTATCTGAGGCTTAAACAGCAAATACCATGAGCTGCAGGATAAAATCATGAGCTGAAGAAGTGTATACTGAATCTTTTAAACCTTCTTCCTATAGGGAAGGCAGACATTTTATTTAGTTGAGTACAAATAGTTAAACAAGAAACTGCAGAGTGTACATGTGCATCTCACACACTTTTATTTCCTGTCTTATTGGTTTCACTCTAAACTCAGAAGTTATTGAGGATGAAAGTTTGCTCTGATTAATGAAGAAGCAGAACAAAAAGCAGCTGGGGCCTGATTCTAAATCCATAGAAGTCAATAGAAACCTTTGATGGGGACAAAGGTAAAAGAGTTAAAAATGACACACACATACCATCACTCCCACTTCTCTGCTGCCTTCTAAATTCCCTTCATATCCCAGGTACACCCTATTTGACTGAGGGCTTATAGTAGAAAGTGGCCTACTTAGAATGCGGCAATATCCGGACATTTATCTAATCTCTCTTCAGCCAACAGAAAATTAGGACAGCCAAACAAAGCCATGTTCATTTGAAACAGGAGGAAAAACAAACAGCAAAACACACAGAACAAATATCGGGGGGCGGGGAGGAAGGAAAGGTTCTTGGTAAGATATGCTTGACATTGTCACTAATAAAATGAAAAGAAGTTAGGAGGAAGGTGACCATAGCCTGAATTTAAACCAACCAGTGAGAAGACCAAAGATACTCTGAACACATTGCACTATGAGGGAAGCATTTAAATGTTTCCCATTGTTATTTTGGAATGAGCTGTACTGTAAGTGGGAGAGGGGAAAGTTTCTATAACCATATTTTATTACATTTCACTGCTGTATTGGGGGGGGGGGCAACACTGCCTTCCCAGCAGTGCTAAAGTTCTCTAAAAACTGAACCACGCATTTGAGATACATGGCACTCTGGGAGGGTGATGCAAGGTATGAAGAAGGAATTCTGCATATTGCAAACCTCTGCTCAGTGGTGCCATCTTCCCACAACACCACAGGGGAGACGAGGCACGGGGTGGGGAGACTGTATCCTGTAACTTCCTGTAGTCTCGACCCTGTCTTGCAAAATGGAAAATGAGCTTTGGTCTTGTTCAGCTTCTGGCTGTATCATGTCACCTTTAAATGTACGTATCGGCTCAGTTGATTTGTTTATGCAACATCTTGTAGTAAATAACCTAACAAAATTTTTGAGATCCCATATGGCCGTTTGATTTCAGTTAAGTAAAATACAGAAGCTGGCAGTGCAACTTCAGCCAACACTTCCATAACTTTCTCTGCAGAGGCAGATGAAACACCACAAACAGCCTTTTTAAGCCAGATATGTGCAGATATTTATATTTATATATATTTAACAAGTCGCCCTTCACAGTGTTGTAGAAGTAGGTTATTTTAGGGAGCTTTTGCTTTTTTATGAATAATTTGGTATAATTTTACAGGGTTTACCCAGCCACAGTAGAATGATACTACAAAACAATAACCTTCCTAGCAGCCCAGACTCTCAGATATGGCAGGAGTGCAGCACAGGACTGGAGATGGAAAGCATCCTATGTACTGCTCCAATCCTCAGCTATCAGTGCATTGTGCCAGTCCTTTGCCTGATCTCAGGTGTGGTGTGCCTGGAGGCTGTTCGAACATACCAACACTCGAAGGGGCTGATATGGCAGTTGAAATAAGTGGAATGTACGATATACCACTTTTTCCCTAGCCACCTCCTCTGTATCAGCAGTATGGAAAGATGTGAGTGTGCATGAATCCTCTCAAACAGAGAGGATCCATCTTCGGCCATCTTCAAGGCTATGTTGTGGCCGTGCTGTGTAAAGTGACCACAGCACAGGAGAGAATCTGAGACACCAGAGGCCTTTTTTTTTTGGTACTGTGCAAATAATATGGATAAAAATGTATGCTGTCTGTTTGTTCCTATGCAGTTTTTCCTCCTTCCTTTCCTTTGGGTACTTTTATCACTTTCCCCTAGCACAGGCTGTATCTTTCTCTTGGGATGTCCCTCTGGGCCAATTTTTAAATTTCTGAAGGTTTGCTGCTTTAGAACATCCGATGGTAGCGTTACAGCTGGGAAAGTCTAAGACATTCTGTGCTGCCTTCAGACTTATAAGTCTAAAATGAAAGACTCATTTCCATTCGTCTCAAATCACAGGTCAGCTTTTCTCTGGGGCAGGTTTTCCAGGATCAACATCTTCCTGTCACTGGCCAGCCAAAGCCTTTTCAAAGATTCTCTTTTGATGTGTAACCAATTGACAGTACAGATTCTAAGTTCAGAAAAGCTCATGGTAAACATTAGTGGTTTTATCTACAGAAAGAAAACAAGAGTGACAGCACATAAATCAAGATCTCATTTTGAAGAGTTACTGGAAGAAAGAGAGAGTTGAGGAAATAGCAGGTATTTTGAGGATTTGTAAAGTGAATGTTGGTACTTGCGAAAAGCACTTGAGTTGGAGTCCTGTTTATCTACGGTGACCAGACAGCAAATATGAAAAATCGGGACAGAGTGTGGGGGGTAATAGGTGCCCATATAAGAAAAAGCCCCGAATATCGGGATTGTCCCTTTAAAAGCGGGACATCTGGTCACCCTATATTTAGCATAGAACAGATACTAGCAGCATATGCTTCCCAGCATTGCCCTACCAATGTGCCTCCACCTGGAATGCACAGGCAAGAAGTTCAGTTTCTATGGCCTTTTAGTTGCTAAAACTAAATCCATCATAGAGTTGCATCTACTATTCCCCATGAAATCCAAGGCTTAGTCACCTTTGGTACAGTGTGTCCATCCCTCTGGTTTACTGCATTCCATGTTCTAGAATCTACAGACAAGCTTTAGAAGCACACATTGTTATAATGTTGGCCAGCCTTAATTTTGTAGGTCCAGGAAAACAGCACTGAATCTAAAGCACTATCCTGTTCCACAACTGTTTATGGATAGGTTTTGCGAATGCATACCTAGTGAAGGCGTTGCTGTTGATCTGATGAGAGTCAGGAGGCACAACTTAACCCTACAAAACTGCCTACATCAGCTCATCATGCAAGTAAACCAAGTTGCAGGTTATCTATATGATCCTTTGTCAGCTTCCTCCTGCCCCATTTCAAATACACTTCTCTTGAAAAACAGCAAGTCAATCAGCCTCTTTGAGATTCCTGGCTCCTCCCTGGAAGTTTTCAGAACGAGTTTGAGCCAAATCCAGCAAGATATATAAAAGGGCCTGGAGCAGTAGCATTGGCAGTGGCCACTAGTCCCAGGCCCTTTTAAATCGCCCAGGCGGGCTGCAGGGCCCCTAGGCATGCACGGGGTGGTACCAGCGGCGGCGGCCGTGCTGGAAGAGCGTGCCCAGCCATGGAACCACCAGCCAGCACAGGCATAGCACCACACACACATTCAGTGAATGCCATTGTCACTTCACATATTTGTATCTTAAAAAAATATCTATCAATACTCAGGAAGGCATCTTTGGCTATGATGTTTTCAGGCAGTTCAATATATCACTATCAATAAGATTGGTCTCTGTCCAAAGATACAAAGCCCCACATTCAGCTCATGCATACAAATGACTTTGCCTCTCAAGATCATATAAAGTCCAATATTTTTCCTAGCAATGTAAATTTGTGTTGTATGTTTTATTTCAACTTCCTGTTGCATAGCATATATACTGTATTTGTTCCTTCATATCCTATAAAGAATTAATTTCATACCAGGTAGTTGAAGGCTGCTATCGAATACCCCCTCATTCTTCTCTTCTGTAGACTAAATAAGCCCAGTTCCCTCAGCCTCTGCTCATAAGTCATGTGCCCCAGCCCCCTGATAATTTTTGTTGCCCTCCGCTGGACTCTCTCCAATTTCATTCCATAATGTATTATTTAATTTAAATACATAATTCAAAATAACAAATTCTACATCTTCTATTTAGGCTCACAATTTGTTTAATGAGGGTGCTGTAACTGGAAAAAAAAATTAACTACATCAAGCAACGCCACAAGTTAGGTATAGTGGGTTCTCAAGTGTTATCAATAGGATAAAAAGTAGTGTCCTAAACCTCAGCCATCCCTTTCTAGGGGGCCCATTGACCGTTCTGCCTTGCAGCCCGGAATTGCTGCTGGCGGGCCTGTTGGCTTCCACAGCAGTAGCAGCAACTGAGCTCCCACCTCTGAGATATGTGACCCCATGAATTTACAAGTCCTGTTTTATCCTTCCATACTAAGTAAATAAAACTGGACCTAACTGCTTCCTCAGACCACGTGGTATAGTCACACCTCTCTTCCCCCATTCAGTTCATTGCCTTGTATTAATATCCTCTGTGTTTCCATTTGGGCAGTCAGTTCTCAGACAATATGAGCATGCGTAGAACCATCCTCATGTGAATTAGTTTGTCTAGGAGTACTTTTGAAGCACTAATTCAGATGCTTTAATTAAATACATCTACTACATTAATTATATAATTATATTATTGGAATGGGGCAGCGCCCGGGTTGGGGGGGAGAAAACTGTTAGGTTTGTTACGCATGATTTGTTCTCTGTGAACCTACATTGTACATTTACAATGTAGATAAGCACCTGAAACCCTTTTACAGTCAACGTACTGATCTTTATATTCAGGCACTTTCATTGCACAATTTTTTTTGGTTTTGTTGGGCTTTTTTGGCCAGAAACCATGACAGAGGAAAAGTCCAACAGGAAAGCATGTTTTAACAGTGCTTAAATTGGGGAGTTCATCTGTGTACTGCCTCATCCCCAGCTCTCAAAGCTTCCAGTATTAAAAAGGAAAAAAAAAACACATTTTGGAAGAATAAAGGCAGATACATGGGAGAAAAATAATGTAATTCCTCTTTTTCCTCCCCTACTCCTTTTCTGGGCTTTCCATCACTCCCCTCCTCCTCAACAATCTAAGCACTGAAATTAATGCTCAAAGAGCTCCTTTGAACTGTTGCTTACTTAGGGCCTTTATAGGTATTTTATTTTGGTCGTTCTGATTTTCTCATAACGAGCATGTTCACAAAGTATGCTTTCCCATTTTATCACAGATCTAGCCTGAATGAAGCAATTTAATTTCCAAAACACAGTTTATATAATCACACTTATCTTTCCCCCTCTCAGCCCCTATTCACAATGTTTGGCACCAATCCCAGCTCCATTACAAACGTGGGCTGACAGAGAAATACAGAATTAAGCCTTCTGTCAATAGAAGGACTCAACAAAACCTTTAAAAGGATACATTTGAAGTACAATTACATCTTTATAACTTGCTGTTTGGTTTTTGTAATGATGGGGAAGTGTCCTGCTACAGTAGAACAATGCATTGTATTGCTGTAGAGACAGGTTTGCACTTACAATGTCCCCCCCCCATTTTAATTATTAATATTTTTAAAATAGTGGTATAAAATTATAGTCCTTCAGTGAGTCAACTATTAATCAAACTTATTATTCTCACAGATTATGAAAACACTGCATAATGGATGTATGCCAGAGATATTTGACCTTTGCTTTTTTTGCCTTAAACCACTTTTTTCAAGCGTGACATAGAATCCCCAAATTAAGGCTCTGATCCTGTAGACACTTTACATGGGTAGTTTTACACATGAGCATTCTCTTGGAAATCACCAAGATATTACTCATATGCATGAAGTTATTCACATGCATAAGTAATTGAACGATCAATGCCTAAAGAGGTCACAATTCTACACTTCTTACTCAGACAAAACTCCCATTGAATTGGGAGTTTTAGCTTAAGTTAGGAACGCAGGATTGGCCCCCAAAGACTGCATTGGATTGCAAGGCTCTGGAGTGACTGAATGTCTATGGTTCTTAAAGAGTATTTGGCATCAATACATGCCAGCTAGGTACCTTTAAATAGTTAACAGAATAACCCCCCCGAAAGATAATTAACTATAAAAAAAAAGAATATGCAATGAAAATCTTTTCCACAGCAGTTGAGGTAATGATGATCATATTGCAGTGGTCTTATTAAATTTGAATGGCATAATTTTGATATAAAATAATAATATGCATCCCATGAAAACACATTCGTGCTGAACGTCAATGGGACTACCCACATGTCTAAAGTTAAACACATGCCTAAGTGTGCATGATCAGAGTATATATATCTCCACATAACCTGCCTTCATTTGGGAGGGATTGAACACAGATGGGAATGGTTCTGGGAGGCATCCCTGGTTAAGCGACTATTAAAAATGTGGTCCAGGGATGTAAGCTGCCAATAATTAGCATTATTAATAGTTGTTACAGTAGCACCCAGAGGTCCAATGGAGATCAGGGTCCAATTTTGCTAGGGATTGGATAGACATAGTGAGAGACAGTGTAAATCTAAACAAAGTCTAGAAGGGGAAACATGCACAGAGTGGAAGTGACCTGTCCAATATCACATACAAAGTCAATGGCAAAGACTGGAGGAGAATCTAGGGATGAAATCCTGGTTTCAGAGTAGCAGCCGTGTTAGTCTGTATTCGCAAAAAGAAAAGGAGTACTTGTGAGCTACAGCTCACTTTATGCATCCGATGAAGTGAGCTGTAGCTCACGAAAGCTCATGCTCAAATACACTGGTTAGTCTCTAAGGTGCCGCAAGTACTCCTTTTCTTTTTGGATGAAATCCTGTTTCTACTGAAGTGAATGGAAGTTTTTGTCATTGATTTCAGTGGAAGTGGGATTTCCCCGCATACCTCCTGAGCCCCAGTCAAGTGCTCTATCCCCCGGAACATGCTGCCTCAAGTGTCAGTAATTTTACAGATTGTCATTAAAAAGAGCAATAAAAATTGCTTCTTGGGAAATAAATGTACAAAAAATAAGTCTATAAAGTGGCAAGATATTCTAGGAACGCCTCCTTCTTATAGCTTCCTCTGTGTTTTCAGTAGTGAACTCAATCAAGATTGGTACTACAAACAAACTGTGGGCTCCCATGGTGGAAGCTGACTCAGTATGTGAAATGGACCAGGGAAAGGATGGGTTGTATACATATTGATAGCTTTGATCATAGACATAAATTGGCAAAGTCAAAAATAGCTTTTAAAAGCATATGGTCAGATTATCAGCAAATTTAGGTTCCAATCCTGTAAGATGACTCAGAATCCTGTGCCCTCAAAGTAGCCCCACTGAAGCAGGGGAATGCTTTCAATGATTGACTTGCGGGACTGGAACCGTAACAACACTCTGGGGAGATGAATGGAGAGAATTTACATTTTGCAGTAATAAAGCTGGATTCCACATCAAATTTGGACAGGTGAAGTGGGCAGGTGCCATATTCTGCTGGCACCATCCAGCCTGTAGCTAACACCGTGCTAGAAGAATTGGTGATATTCACTAATATGAGTACTGAGAGTACCAGAAGGTAGCTGGTGTGGCAGGAAAGGGGACTGGACTGGAAACTACCCTAACATTGTGCTTCATGGATGGCTAATGTGGACCATTTTCACTCAGGATGCCAAACACAAAACAAAATAAGCCACACACGCCCCTCACTGAAGGTATCATCACATCTAAAGCCTGCTTTGAATGGACTGTCACTGAAAAAGAAAGTGGGTGTATATTACCAAGACAGTCTTTTTCTACATCATGGTATCCTGGTTCAGAAATCAATCGTAATGGTGATTGAGATGGGCTAACAGGAAGCACACTTTTGTAAATAAAGACAAGAAATTATGAACATAAAAAAAAACTCATTTCCTTTTTCCCCCAAAGAAGATCCCATGGAAACTTTCTTGCGGCACACAATTTTTATGTAATACAGGTTTTCATAAGCAGTGACAAAAAACAAAAAGGTGCCTTCGAGGCAGGGTCAGTTGTCAGAGGGAATTATATGATTTATTGGAGCTTTCATAGCTGGGGCAGGTGGCAGAGAGCTATTTATAGCCCTCTACACAGCAGAACAGGTGGGCCTAGTGAATTAAGTTAATTTCACACAAATAATTAAGTAGATTTTCAGGGACATGAGAAGTAGAAGGGAATTGCCCATACAAATAAGGGTTGACAAACTGTCTCAATATAGTTGTGTCTAGTTAGGAGGTGAACTGTCCCTATAAGACCCTGATTTATCGAAGCACTTAGACATGTACTTAAGTACTTTCTTGAAACCTAAATGAGCCAATATAAAGAGGTTATGTGACATTTCAATCATTTTTTTAATTGTAAAATAATTTATTTGTAATGCTTCAGGTGCCCACATTAGTTAAGAAAGGGGTGTTGGTAGCTCTATAAATGAACAAACCCTTAGCATAGAATGAGATAACCAGTATTTTAGAAATTAGACCTCTTTATGTAACCACTTTATATTTTATTTAAAGCCACAGCTCCTTTACTCCCACTCACTTCATTATCTTCTCTCTCTCAAATAAGGAAATCTTTTTTAAAGGAACAGTTGAATATGGCAATAAAAGCTACTCAAATCAAAGATAATGAAGAGTTCTGCCTGAGAGATGAACTACCCATGCAATGTTTACTTTCAAAAAATTTTCATGGATATTATTTTATACATTACCATTAAAGTTCCAGGAGCAAACACCTAAGCTTCAGTGCACGTGTTTTGTAATTAAGCAAGGGCCAAGTAAAAGAACAAGAGAGCATATTTTTAAGTTTTTAAGCCATAGAGCATATTGAAGTTCCCCTGAAGTTTCTTTTAGTTAAAATGCTGAATTGTGGCATATCACACTAGACAGCATCAGCAGCCCTACGTTACAGTATGTTATATACATCTGGAAGAAAACTGGAAATATAACTTGATTCTTCAGCAGCAAAATCTATTTTATTTATTGGAAAAAAAGTTAAGAGGTGATTTGATTGAGGTCTAAGCACCGTCATGGGGAAAAGATTTCTGATAGTAGATGGGTCTTTCATCTAGTAGACAAAGGCATAACAAAATACAATGGTTTGAAGCTGAAGCTAGACAAATTCAGACTCGAAATAGGCACTTTAAAAAGAACAGTGAGGGTAATTAATCATTGGAACATTGGCTGTGGAACCTGGGTGCGGGTAAGGGCATCTGGTCTGTGGCCTGACCACTTTTGGCCAGGCCAAACCTGAGTGGCCCTGCGACCCCCATGCAGCAGGCTACACCACCACTCAAATCTGGCCCAGCGACCCGTTTGTCATGCACTGTAATCTGGTGCACAGGCTTGCAACATCCCTCAAGTTTGGCCCAGCTGTCTCCTATCATGACGGAGAAGCAGCCAGGCCAAATTTGAGGAGTGGCATTGCAGCACCACTCAGTTTCACCAAACATGAGTGGTGCTGTGACCTGGGATAGGTTGTCAATGCCACTCATTTAAATTTGGATGCACTGGGGAGGATCAGGTTGCTGCTGGGAGGGAGCACCTGAGAGATGAGGAGGATTGAGGTGGGAAATCTATGCCCCACCCCCCCTTTTAAATAGTTCTCTGCATCCCCTGTATTGGAGCACCTTCATGATGGATGCCTCGGATTCTCTGTCATTTGAAGTCTTTAATCAGAAGTGGATGTCTTCCTAGAAAGATACGTTCTGGGTAAACCAGAAACGATAAAAGGAATCACTGGGTGAAATTATATGGCCTATGTTATACAAGGGATAAGACTAGATCATCCTATGTTATCTTTTGATCTTAATCAATGAAAAACTCTGGCAGTGAAAGAGGACCTGAAAGTGGCTTAGAATACTCCCCAGACACAGGGCTCCACAAATAGTGTAGTGGGCAGAATGGTTCTCCCAAGTCCTGGAATGGGGACAGGTTGAAGGCATAGGGGACCCTGTGAAGCGGAGTTAGAGAAGCCTTACATCAGGGGGCAGGCAGGCCTCTCTACCATCCAAGAATATAGGGATTGCCAAAAAAACCTTTGTCTCCACTGCCACGAGTGCAGAAATAGAGTGACTGACAATCAGGCCTTCTCTTCTTGCTACTGAAATGTTGTGTGTCAATAATGGAACTACACTGCATAAAGGCATTTTGGCTCCAGGGATATAAAACTGCCCAGTGGTGTACTATAGTCCACTCACTTTCATTGGCATTGCATTCCTAGGGCCTGACCAGGAGCGGTGCCAAGAAGGTGCAATCCTGGCTAGAGTTGGCATTGTTGATATAGGGCCTACCCAAACAACCTTTCAAAACAAAAGCATAAAAATAAATATACATTTTAAAGGAGTTTAAAACAAATTCAGGATATACTCTACAAAGGAGCTTTTTTTTAAAAAAAAAGACAATTTCTAAATTAGCTGAGCTGACAGTATGCTTCTTTCTTCTGTCTTTCAGGTAATTTAAAAGGACAAGAGAAAATATGTTCTCCTTCCCTCCCTCCCCCCAGTACTTTCCCCCTACAGAATAAACATATAGCAATCATGACCATTTGCTAATTTATACTCATTTCAGCATGTGGACGGCTGGTATTATAAAGGATCTCTAATTAAAAGTCCCCCCTGAAGTTATTCTGAATGCTTTGTCCAGCTTCTCAGAACAGGGAATCTAACATTTAGAAGCCTCTACTAGAGTTTATACCAGGGCAAGCTAGATCTGAGTTATAACCACCACAAAACTATGTATCATTTCGTTCAGGTACATTTTTAGACAAATGCTAAGTTTGGTCTTATACCCTTACACTAGCCAGTAGTATTGTATGAACACACTCCAGCCACTACCAGACTGGCTTGAGAAATGCTACAGTTAAAAAAATTATAATAGCAAATACTAGCAGTGAATCTCTACAGATGTGCAATATTATAATTTGTTTTGTGTAAAAAATTCTTGATTCTGTAGTAAATTCATTTTGAGCCACGTTCTGTTGCCCCTAGTCATACTGACTAGTACCCTACTTCATCAGTAATAATTCTTAGTTTTGCTATAATGCTTTTTTATCCATAGATCTCAAAAACACTTTGCAAAAGAGGTAACTATTTTCCTCAACTGTAAAATGGGGATACTGAGGCACAGAGAGGTGAACTGACTGGCACAAGAGCCACAAATGTCTGAGTCCCAATGCGGTGTCCTCTATGTTGAGCCACACTGCCTCCCAATTTCAGTGATGCATTAAATTTATTTGGGATGACACAACGAAAGGCTCTCCTCAAACTAATTAAGGCTGGAAGAATGGACCCTCAGAGATTATTGTAAGTGTTCTAATCATGTCTGTGGATCAGATCCAAATAAACATTTGAAATCCAGACAAACTTTTGAAAACTTTCCATATGATTGAAATCTGCTTATAAAAAAATGTTAGGGCTGTCCATGGATATGTTCAGGCTTTTATACGGTCTTGTGAGAATACTTATGTGCCATGGTCTAAGGCTAGCTCTTCACAAGGGCAAGCCACTTGGCCCTTGGCTCTGAGGCTAGGCCATCAGGCTCCAGCACCCTGTTTCTTGCAGTGCACTCTACTGCAAGTCCAAATGAGTTCAGATAGGGAATAACTACCTAGTGAGTATTTGTAGTGACACAGTAAAGTCTTTTCAAAACACGGCAATATTTACTGGTCAACTGGAATATAGCATCTGGGGATCTTTAGGTTATCATGGAAAAGCCAAGCTTAAGACAGAGTCTATATAGGTGGAAACAACTGCCCCAATATTCCGTGTTCTCCTGGAATCCATCCTGACTCTGGTTCTGGGTCTGTGACCCTGTATGTCTGCAGCTGCACACATTCAGTCTCCTCATACCTGGTCCCTTTGTTATCTTACTCAGGACTTTGCACTCTGCTTCCCTGCAGAGCCTTGGAGGAAGCTAGCTTGCTCTTGGCTGCCAGGCAGTAAGAGTTAATATTCAGTTGTTGGGTTTCCATTCATGTGTATTGACTCAGTTCAGTTCTTGATTGTGCATTTGGGTCCAACCCATACAGACCTATTATGTATGTGATCTCTAGCTATGCCTCATTCCCCATTTCTGCAGAATAGGAATCAAGCCCTTCACAGTCAGTGTGTAGGCAAATTAAGTCATGCATATTGTTCATAAAAAATATTATCTACAATTCACACATTCTATAAAAGGGCAAAATTGGCAGCATGATAGATTAAATTCACTGTTCATAAAAGAAAGTTACTGTGCATTGGGTGAAATAATTTGAATTACATATACATTTTGTTGGGTTCCAAAGTAATTGCAACCTCTCATGAAAGACCTGGGGACAGTTCAGATTGTAGCCATCCCAAAAGCAAAGTAAATGTTAGGATGCACACAAATGGAAGAGAAAATATAATGCCATTACTTTTATACAGATCAGTGATCTGATCTTCCTTAGAATACCATATTCACTTCTGTTAATCCAAGGTCATCTCCAAAACAACTGAAACAGAAATGAAAATATCGATTTGAGAGTCATTTTGGAGGGTCCAGTATTGAGTCACAAGCATCCACTATGCAATAAGGCTTCCAGTTCCTCTTACTGAGTTTATTATTAGTTTCTATTAACAATAGAATCTGTGCTTATCCTGAAACATAGTGCCAAAAGGAAAAGAACTTGAAGTGGAAAAAGTTCTTAAATCTATTTTAAAATTTGTGTTCATTATTCCATTTCCATTATATATCACATATCTGAGCCAGATGCTAGAGGTTGGAACAGAGGGGATTACCAAGCCTTTATGATCTACTTTCCAAACACAGTCCTGACTGGTTTGTGAACTTTTAAATCCCTCAGACGTGGCTTACTCATGTCCACTACAATTTCT
This sequence comes from Natator depressus, assembly GCF_965152275.1. Taxonomy (NCBI): domain Eukaryota; kingdom Metazoa; phylum Chordata; order Testudines; family Cheloniidae; genus Natator; species Natator depressus. Next base: position 53,692,073 of record NC_134244.1, read on the forward strand.
TGGCTGTGATAATCTCTAACATATAAAGTTCAACCATCCAGGCTAATGATGTTGAATCCATCGGTCCATATCATAGTTCAGAACATAAAAAAAGGCACTGCTGGCTCACTAGCGAGTACTGGCAAGAGTAGGCAGAGATGCGCTGAGATGCCTTGTCTTTCCTCCGGTTGAGCCTAAAGAATGGTAATGAGCAATCACTCTTCTTTTCCACTGAGAACTCCTCAGAACTAATTTCTATCGTTGCCCTGTTTAACAGCTATGTGCCATTTTATCATTTCCCATAGCAGTGTCATAGTCACAATGTCATCAACATGCTAGTGGCTCACAGCTCTACACCTCCATTTAGTCAAGCCTCTTCAGAGTTATTCCTGGCACTTAATTTATCCAATTGTATGTTAGAACTGGTGGCTTTAGCAATACATCTAGCAATAATAATAATAAACAGCAAAAGAATGATTGAGAACAAGCATGGTAGATCTCCTAAGTTTATCCTTTTTCCCCTCTCCATCCACTATTTTTCCTCTCTTCATCCTCCATCCCTCTCTCCTCTTTCTCTCCCCCCAAGTAAAATCAACACTGGCCAAGCAGCATGGACCCAGTGATTGTTTTCCTTTCCTATCACCTCAGATAGGCCAACCCTACCACGACTGACATTTGTCAGCTGTGTTGAAGTCCTTCTAGTTCCCTCACTCTGCAATACCAACTGATTTATTTCACATTTCATGGATTCTAGAACTTCCATTGTTCAAAAGCATCCCAGAATGCACTGCATATTTCTAACCCTGGAGAATCCCTTAAGATATAAGGTCACTTGCTGGAGGAGTCTCTGCACCTTGAAGTCTTTAAACCATGATTTGAGGACTTCAATAGCTCAGATATAGGTGAGAGGTTTATTGCAGGACTGGGTAGGTGAGATTCTGTGGCCTGCGTTGTGCAGGAGGTCAGACTAGATGATCATAATGGTCCCTTCTGACCTTAATATCTACGCATCTATAAAGATTATTCTCAGGACAGGCCTGCAGTTTGTCAGATTTGTCAATAACCGATTCTGCAGAGCATGAAAACTAGAGGCAGTGCAGACCTTGTACATGGTATACTAATGGGATTTGAAACAATTCAAACCTTCACACAGGAACACCTTTGGGACCAGCACTTTTATCACTAGCAAAAAATTATAAAATTAGCAGAAAAACTAGGCAGTGAATTAAGAAACAATGCTCCAATAGCTTTAATTGAGTGTCATGTCTTCTTTGTACAGGTAGAGCTATAAAATAATGTTTGTTTTCATTTAACCACAGTAGCAAAGCTGCTAAAATGATGTATTTCTAGAACTGGACTGAATGTTAGCCACATCACATGTGAAGGGGGAAGACTCACCACTAGAGTATATCCTTGTAGCCAGGCATAGCATAACAGCTCTCTTCCTTCCTGGTCCTCTGCCTCTTTCTGAAACTCAGCCCTCTAGTCAGGTCATGATTTAAGTCCACCCCTTCTGGGGTAAACAGAAAGTCCAACAAAGCAACATCTAAGACCTTATATCAGTCCTTTGGCCCAACTCCTGTCCACAGTGCCCCACCTCCCTTTCCTCAGGGCTCTCCATTCTCCTTGTCACTTTCTCCAGCCTCACACCTCCATATCCACAGCTGATAGGGGAACCTGGCACTCCCACGACATCGGATTCAAGCCCAGGGACTCTATGACCAGCAGCTACAGACTGCTCAATCCAACTCCCTGCTGCTGTTTCCCTGAGCAATCCCTCTTCACCATAAACTGCTCTAGTTTAACACTTCTTCCAGGGCCAGGACACTCGGGGCTCTCTCCTGGATTTCCCCTAGCAAACTTCCAGACAAAACATATAAACATAAACCCAACTTCTTCCTTTCCTGGGACTTGCATTCTCATCCCCCTTCTAGTGTCCCTTACTTTGTATCTTAACTGAGCACCCCCAGGGTTCTCTCCCTGGAAGTCCAGATCCTGCCTTTCTTTCAAGGGGCGCAACCAAAGCCTGTTTCATGCCAGTGGCTGCTCTATCTTGAGAATGTTTCCTACTCTTCTGGTGGCTTTCCAGCCTTCTCTACTCAGACTATGTTCTCACGGCTTATGGTGCCTTGGGTTTTCTGCTCTTGTCCCAGAAAGCAATTGCAGAGCTCCTCACTCTCTACTTGTAACCCCCGAGAAGGGGTTACAACTTGCTCAAAAGCACAACAGGACAGTGACAGAGCCATTCACTCTTGTGCTATATCCATGGAGCACTTTGACTCCCCAGTGAAGTCTGTGACATTGCTCACCTGACTAAGCATTTGCAGAATCCAGCTCTTGGGACTGTGCTATGTATCTCTAACTCCTGCCAAATGACAGGACTCTCTGCAAAAACACAGATCCCTTTGCAGGACCTGAGCCTTAGTTTGTATATTTCTTTCCTATCCAGGGTACAACCATAGACTGTGGGCATCTCCTTATCACATTAATTTGGAATGGAAGGTGGAATGGCAGGTGAAGGGCTTGGGTTTTATTAATAGCCTTGGGCCAGACTGTGAGTTGTCCTTGTGTGGGTGCACAGAAGGCAGTATGCCAGAAGTCCCCTATTGTGTACCCTGGGCAAAGATCAATCACAGGCATGGGCCAGTCCTTAGGGAGGTACAAGGACAGTTTCCTAGGAACATCTTGAAGAGAGTGGGGAGAAGGTTGGGCCATGACCTTGATGCTGCCACTTCCACCCACCCAATCAGAGAGTTGACCCTCTGGGAGTAGCTGCATCATCTTCAATACGGCGCAACCTACACATTCCTCCTGGGTATGAGTCTATTTGGGGAGGGCTTCAGGGAGCTTGGTTCTGAACTGCCCTGTGTCAGCACTAGTGGATATATATTTTTTCTCTCCTGGTAACAGAGGATGCCAGGCAGTGGGAGAAGTCTTTACTTTTAGTGATCGTTCAGTCTGGATGTTCCAGCAAAGAGACTTCGTCAGGGTTGTCTGCATCAAACATTCATGAAAGACATATGATGTTTCAGGTAAAAGAGGTTTATTAAACTTGATTCCATGCTCCTCATTTGCAGTAAACATGTTTCCTTGTCTGAATAATTAAACCAGCCTTTTAAAAACAACTCATTTTCTTCTACAGGTTGTTTTATTGCCTTCTCTTGAAACTGAAAGAGCAATTTTTGTTTTATAAAATCTCATAGGTAGGACTAAACAACTCTTTCAGGCTCTTGTTCCTGTGTTACACAGAATGGATTATGCAGGGTCACAGAGGTTGCCAGTGGTCCACTCCTTGCTTGTTCACCTAAAAGTTTCGACATCTGAATCCATGTATCAGGTTTGTGCCTCAGATTCTACACATGCTATTGGTGCCCCTTAGCATCAGAAGTCCCAAAGGAACTGACATGATTAGTCTCAGAAGTGCTGAGGGGAATTTTTCTTTAGTCTTTATTTTAAGCAGAGAATAATGAAGCAGGAATCTTGCATCATAGAGACCATCAATTCATCCCATCCTTTTATCTCACTGTGAAGAGACGCATCTGTCTTAGAAGCAACAGGGGACCTCTACCCACCATATTTGTAGATAAGGTCCATGTGTCAGCCACGGTAAAAAAAAAAAGTTTCCTTTCAACAAAGCCATTCAAGGGAAAAGGAAGCTGCCTTCTCATCAGAGAGCATGGATGTAGAAAGAGCATCCCTGCTGTTTGCTAAACCTTCTAAGTAGCATAGAATAATGCCAAATCTTCCCTAGGCTTAGACTCGTTTTCCTCTTTATTTTTATGTCCCATTATCAGTCAGGGCAAATGTAATTATAGGAAGGATAAAAACAGGAAAGGGCAAGTTAAGAGATAAAAATAGGAAAGGTTTTTTTTTCCCCCAGGCTCCTTCTCTGGGAATTAACTTCTGGAGGAGGAAATCTCAGGCCAGAGGATTCCAGTGATAAGTTTTTCCATCCAGAATATTTTGACCAGATAGATTGCTTGTTTATGCAGCTATGCTTATTAAGGTATTCCCATACAATGAATACAACAACCTTGACAGAATAATTTAATGGATCTAAAAATCTCCTCCTTAGATCAAGTTAGATTATATTTCCTTCTGGGTTTGGATTTACCAAATTATTGCAAATATGGATTTAAGATACACTTACACAATATGATGATTCTTTTGTTAGAGCAATTTCCCGTCCAATAAAGGATATTGATTCCTTCAAAAGGGGGATTTCTTTCCCAAAGACCCAGGTGACAACTTTTGTGAAAAAAATCTCCTGGATTCACCTTCTTTATTGTTGACACATTTCTGGATTCTGTGAAGGTCTGGCGTAGAGTCAGCACATCTTTAAAAAAAATTACCATTACCAATTAGATTAAGTTGTATGAAATGCAAGATATAAAACAAAGGACATTTCTATTCTGGATTATACTGTGCTTCATTCTACCAGGTGCATACTAAATTCCTCAGGGGAAGGAGTAAGCACATCTGCTGAAGGAATTTGCGAGGCAGCATATGTTGATGAGGTGGTTGTGGGTTTTTTTGTTTTGTTTTGACATTCACAACCTGACTTCCTCTGGCATACATTGGTAGACAAATTTCTTCTTTAATCAAGGCAATTGTAAATGTAGAGGCACATAAAACATCAGATGAATGAAGTGTGTTTCCCACCTTCTCTTTATTGATTTCTGCACTGGCACTCCCAACCCACTGCTTTAGGTTGCTGTCCATACTCTTGTCAGAGAGAAAGAACATTTCCTTTTTCCTTCCCTAACAAAATCCATAGGCATAGGCAGCAATCCAACCCCATCCTTTTCTTTGGATTCACTTAAGGAATACGTACTTTTCTCTTTTTAAAAAGGAGTATGCACCATAACACTCTGTGAATGAGGGAATTCCTGGATTAAATTCTATGGCCTGTGTTATGCAGGAAGTCAAACTAGATGATCATAGCCTTTATGGCCGAAACATCTATGAATCATTAGGCTTGACTGGAATGGTCTTCAGGAGATTATTCTCCAAATTTTCATGGCTATAATGTAGCACATCTTTCTGACTGCAGTAAAAGCCTCCTTATGCTCAAACTGGATTGACCACATATATATTGTTGTGATTTATTCAAATATTTATAATAGTTCACTCATGTTAATGATACACCTATATGAGGTAATTACAGCTGCCCATGTTGTAAGAGACGAAGTTACTGGCATTCTGGATTCTTTCGTTTTTCAGCTTGGATATCACCTCTTTATCTCTGATGCATGCATGCATGAAATCCCATCAGTTAGGATTTCTAGCTGTGCTATCAGAGACAGAACATGATCAGGAAAGGAATACACATTCTTTAGCGTCTTTTGTTGCTCTTCTCTAAATTAATATGGTTATTGTTTTGTTTTGTTTTTAATTAATGATCCAGATTGGACCACTCTACTTCAGAAGAGACCTAACTGGTACTGGTCAGAACAAAGTAGCAATTCCTAATGCTTTTCTAAATTACACTGGTGTAAATCCAGAAAAGAAAAAAGAAAAGAAAAGAAAAAAAACTCCATTGCAAGTTACTCTGTATTTACACAAGTGTATCTGATGTAAAATTAATGGGTAAAATTCTTCTGTGTGATATGCTTGTAATTACAGCTTCTTTGACATTTATTATTCCAGTTGCCTTTTTGTAACACTGCATTTTTTCTTATATTCAGTTCAGCACTCACTATAACTCTCAGACAATCTCATTTTATGATAAAATTACCAGTTGAGAATATATATAAGAAACAACATTTAATGAATACTATTATCATTTATTTTCAAGTATACCATACCAAAAAATCAGAGAGAACAATTCATTTTTACCTTTTCCATTTTTAGGAGGTTTTTTACATTACACTTCTTGTGTAACTATTACAACTTTAACTTAAAACATCTTCAGGCTTACCAACACTGCTATCACTTAAGTTATTTCCCCATCTCTTCCTGGATCTTGTATTTCAATCATCATTATATAGGCTTTGTTGATTCAATATGGTCTTTTATGCCATCAGTTTATAAAGCCTTATTAAAGTTTAACGAAGATGTGAAATTGGATAATATTTGCATGTAAAATAAATCTGTAGTCTAAGCAATATAAAGTATCTATAATCATCATAAGAAGCAGTAAAAAGAGAATAAAGACAAGGGGAAGCAAATTTATATACAAACTCTTCCAGGAAATCAACTAGCAAGGGTTCACTAGCCATAATTACTTAACTTATAAACTTTTATTGAGTACAATTTCCATTTATATAATCAATTTCTTTCTGCTTTAACAACCGAAGTATTCTTTGAATATGAAGTACTCTAAGTCTTGGAAATAATTAAAAATTAGGACACAGAGTATAGCTCTAAAATAAGATGACTGTGGATCAACTACAATGAATGGGTAAAGTGTATGTGTGGGGAGGAGGCAGGGAGGAGGAAAATTGTACTAAAATGTTCGTGTTTTGAGATGGCAAGAAGGAAAATGTCAGATGAAGGCATATTTTTTTTTTTGCTTCTGTACTGTCTATAGGAGATCTAAGCAATTTAAGGGATAATTTATTCTGGATCAAAGCCATCCGACTTGAAGTCTCTCTGCTGGCAGATCTGTTTTTACACTAACAAATTATTTCTCTTTTCTGAGAGATTCTGGGGAGATGTGTATCATTATACATACTCTAGCTGGATTTTATGTTCCATAGAGGCGCTTCAAAATGCAGTAGGTGATTACTTAAAGACCATGGAAACATTTTGACAGTCAGAGCCAGTTCAGAAAAGTCTTTGATTCTGTGAACATAGATAAAGCTGAAATCATTATTTGCATAGATTTTAAACATAAATTGCACCTTCTCTAGGTAAGAAAGGGGAGGATGGCATGTCCTCAATGAACTGACACTAGAACTGAACAAATGCTGAAGAATATTTTGTGAATATTCATTTGAATTTTTAAACAAATTTGCTTTGAATTCATTTCCACACCTTTTTGTGTTTGCTTCTGGCACTTATTCTAGTAAATTAATTACTAGCAGGAATGATTGCTGAAGCAGTGGATTTTAAGCAAATACTACTGTATATTAACCAAAAGTGGATTTTGAATTCATATTTGTGAGTATAGCCATCAGCAACCTAATTCTTGGGGTTGCTCCCACACAATCCATTAACAGAAACATGCCACAAGACTCACACCTTAAATTCCCAATATAAAAATCTCCCAAGAAATTGTTCATGAACAAGTCATTGACAATGACTTAGTTGCAGAAATTATTTGCTCAGTTACTTTGGACAAGAAATATATGTGGAAACAAGGCAGTCTCTTCTTGGACTATTTGCAAATAGAAAAAGGAGATGAAATTTGTTATTCATTTTTGAAGTATATGCACAGCTTTAGATTCCAGGCACAGGGGTTGGGGCAGGAATGGTAGTATCAGATATGTCAAAGTGCTCAAGCTGGCATTTCCTGAAGGGATTCCTCAGTGTCCCAGTAAAACAGGAGCAGTTTTCCATTATTCTTACATTTTAAATGGGAATTTATAAAATTAATAACTACCAATGTTGCACCAACGTGCCTTAACACCGATTTCAACGTTCTCATTCCACCACCTTTAAAGATGAATGAGTCATTAAATCTCCATATTTTTTATTTATATTTACACACACACACACACACACACACACACACACTCACTCAGTCCTTTGGTCCTCCACAGAGGTTTCAAACCAGGGTAGGTTCTATTGAGTTGAAAGCACAATATCTTGCAGGATTGGACCCAGATGAAGCAAATACACACACACAGTATAATTTTGATTCTCTTCATGCTTTTTTGTATATTGTGTTGCTTTGTATACAACTGCACAGTAAAAGTTCTCTCTGCCTCATATCTGTATTTAAGGGTTTACCATTTGAATGCACTTCTTGGATGCATGCTACTGAACCGTCAGAAGTATTAAATGCTATATGCAGACTGCTACTGCTCCACACTCTCTGCAGACATAGGGCAGATCCCTCTGCAGATTTGGCTACATTCTAAATAGAGCATCCAGTGAGTGATACCTTTGGCAGGTCTTTCCTAATGGGAGGCCTGATTTATAGAAGTTGGAAGATGGGGGCTCTCAGTACTTAGTGAAACCATTGGCTTAGAACTAGAAAATACAAGTCTGCAAGGAGAGTTTAGTCTGGAGCATCCCTGAAATATCCACATGTTTATATTGACAAACACTGATTAGACACAATGTTCAGAAGCCTGCGAGAAGTTTGTTTGAAAATATTCCACACTCATCAACCAATCAGTGCGAGTTTCTAAATTATAGTCCAGTGATTAACTGGAAAACATTTGGTGCCAGATCATGCCTTGACCCTGCATGGCTGCACAAGGTGGGAAAAGTCACAAGGAGACTCCTTCCCTTGTATCCTCTGCAGAAGCCAGGAACAAGGGATTGAGTTGGAGGGGCTAAGACCCCATATTTTTCTCTGCATTGGTTAACAGAGCCAACTTCAAGTGTGTGGGGGCTGGGAAGAGGTTGGTGGTAATGGGTATACTGCCTAAAAGGTGCAGAGTCTGAACTCTCTAGAAGATTTGAGGAGTTATGCATCTGCCAGAACTTCCCCAAGATGGTAGGGTTCTACCCTGCATTGCAGGACTACTCTTGAAGGCTCAGTGGAGTCTTTGAACAACATGCAGCAATTTAAGCCCCTTATCTCTCTTCAGTCGTCCACTGAATTGCATAAGAAAGGAAAAGGGAGTTACCACAAGGCAGCAGAAAGAGCAACCCTAATAATATAAACATTAAAGTAATGAGGACACGTGTGAAAAAAAATTGGCGGCACCCTCACAGAAATAGCACATTCATATGTCCCCTTTTCACTTTAATTTTCCTTCACGTAGTGAAGGTCAATAATTTAAAGAATGTCAGAGGCCAGTTGTTTTAAAACTCAGGTTAAGAGAGAGAGATAGAAAGTTAATGTAATTGTTCTGCTATCATCACATGGGAGAATTTAACACTGAAGAGAAATCAAGAAGCAAATAATGAATTCTAACTACAATTGCAGGAAGGTTACTTCCACTTTGAAAGTTACAGTACTTTAGGTTTTGGTTTCCCTTGTCTAAAACTATTTTATGATATTGAATGATAATGTACATTTTCTGATATATCCGATCAAGATGTAGCAAGAAATTAAACATGAGATGTCTTTTGTGAAGTGACCTCAAAGGAGTTCTGCTTAAAATTTTAAGTACCACATACCAGCAGATTGTAACAAAAAGTGCTGTGAGCAGGGTAGTTAAAAAGAAGTCATAAATGTAGTTAGAAACAAGAGTACTGCAAGGAGATGCCTTCAGTACCAGTTGAATTTTAATTTAGGAGAATGAACAATTAAGGTAAGCTTATACTAGGTTTAAGAGGATTGGACCACATTGTACTGATGCTACAATTTAAAGAACATGTTTCTATTATAAAGAGGAGTCTGGTGGCACCTTAAAAACTAACAGATTTATTTGGGCATAAGCTTTCATGGTAAAAAAACCCACTTCAGATGCATGGAGTGAAAATTACAGATTCAGGCATAAATATATATTGGCACATGATAGAGAAGACAACAGGGTTTGTTACAGGGATTTGTTACAGAAGTCACCTACTACAGGACAGGCCAAACAAGGAAAACAACAGAACACCACTGGCCATCACGTACAGCCCCCAGCTAAAACCTCTCCAGAGCATCATCAGTGATCTACGACCTATCCTGGAAAACAATCTCTCACTCTCACAGGCCTTGGGAGGCAGGCCAATCCTCACTTACAGACAGCCAGTCAACCTGAAAAAAATGCTCACCAACAACTACACACCACAGAAACACTAACCCAGGAACCAGTCTCTATAAAAAACCATGTTGTCTTCTCTGTCCCCATATCAACTCTAGAGACACCATGATAGGACCCAACCACAGCAGCCACACCATCAGAGGCTCATTCACCTGTACATCTACTAATGTGATATATGCCATCATGTGTCAGCAACGCCCCTCTGCCATGTACATTGGCCCAACCGGACAGTCTCTACGTAAAAGGATAAATGGACACAAATCAGACATCAGGAATGGTAACATACAAAAGCCAGTAAGAGAACACTCCGACCTCCCTGAACACTCAACAACAGATTTAAAAGTATCCATTCTTCAACAAAAAACTTCAAAAACAGACTTCAAAGAGAAACTGCTAAGCTACAATTCATTTGCAAACTTAACACCATCAATTTGGGCTTCAACAGGGGACTGGGAGTGGCTGGCTCACTACAAAAGCAATTTTCCCCAATTATTGGGAGTGGACAACATCTACCCTGACTAAACTGGCCTTCAGCATTGTTTCTCCACTTGTAAGGTAACTCCCTTCTTTTTATGTGACAATAAATATTTGTCTGTATCTGTAATTTTCATTCCATGCATCTGAAGAAGTGGTTTTTTAACCCATGAAAGCGTATGCCCACATAAATTTGTTAGTCTTTAAGGTGCCACCGGACTCCCCATTGTTTCTGTGAACACAGACTAACACGGCTATCCCTTGGATACTTTGTTTCTATTATATTAGCTTAATGAATCTTATTTCAGTTTTAAAGGCACAACGCATACCCCTTTTAATAAACCATGCAGTGTATGATAGATTGAAAGAGTTAAAGCTATTTTCTTTGATGACTTGGTTTTTAGAGGATCCACACAAGGCTTCAAATTTCATGTAAATTCTAGAAATGGCTCATAGGCCTTCATAGACTGCTGTATGGAGGTGAATTTTATCCTAAATTCATAGCCAGACAATTGCATGCAACACTGGATGTGTGGACTCACGATCTGCATTGGCCACACAACTAGACCGACAACTATTTACTCTTGTACATTAAAAAAGCAGAGATTTGCACAGGGCTGTCAATTAGCACATGTGCAAAGTAGGTTTCTCCCTCTGTGACCATGAACCTCCTGGTAGCTATGTTCCACTGCAGCCATGAACAGGTCAATGAATAGAGGCATCATCATGAGCACATGCAACAGGACTTTCACAAGAGCTGAATGTAGACTATGAAACTCACTCCCTTAAGGGGGAAAAAAAATAAAGCATCACTACATTGAGAACTAAATACAAAACTTATCTCTGATGTGGCTTTTTCCTCAATATAAGTCTCCCCATAAAAACCACTATATTGGCCAAAATGCAAACAAACAAACCAATCCAAAGCTAGATCAAGCTATGGTCCCCTACAAGCTGTCAACGAAGAAAAAAGGAGATTTTTATTTTCCTTTTTAAATAATGGTGAGCTCAGATATTATTGGTGTTCATGAGCCTACAAATACCTACACAGAGGCTATCATCATTGGTGAAGCAGGCAGGCAGTGGAGGGAGAGTGGGAGAGAGTCAAAAGGAGACCAGCTTGGACATGTAGGCAGGGGCATATATGATGTAGCCCTTGAAAGCAAGGACAAGAAAGATCAGTTTGAGGCATTTCACAAACCAAGGGATCTTTTATTCTTATGATGGCTATTTAGATCCCAAATTCTTTGGGAAAGGGACTGTTGTCATTCCGCACTAGCATGGTGTTGATTATATATAAATAATAACAGTACTGCTAATGAACAGCAATTAGTGTGAAGTGCTTGCATTTTTTCTGTTGGATTACCAGCAGAAGATTTCAAACTGAATTTATCAATTGCTGCACATCCTATTATATTGTAGTATAAATAGCAAACAGAGCCAATTCTTACTGTTAAAACTGTGCGCACTTTGATAGGGTTGCATAGGGCTTTGGTCAGTGCAGAATTTGATCCAATAAGTTGTGAATAAAGTAAAGTAAACATGGAATATGTTTTGGTTTTTGTTATTTTTATATTGTTCATTTATATCAGTCCAAAATATTTAACACATTAAATATTTAAAATGATGCATTTGGGAAAAAAAGGGTTTTCAAGATATATAAGGTTCAAAAAGTTTTGCACATAAAGCAAAACTTTGTTTTCTTGATGATTTCAGACAAGGGTATAAAACAGTTGTTTGACATGGTCTTTGTCTGGACCAGCTGGGGAAAATATGCTCCCCTCCCATTCTTGTGTGCATTCTTCCCCTCATGGTCTTGAGGACAGGACGTGTGGGCTAATAGGTTGTGTACAAGAGTGTAGCAAAGCCTCTTGGTTCCCACACAATTAATGGGTAAGTTTATAAGCCCTTCACCCTGTCTTAGGGGCCATTCCGAGAGGGAAGAAAAACTCCTCCCTATCCGTCTTTTGGAATGATGATGATGACAGGGTTTGTGGCCTAGCTGTGGGCATCTCACTAGTTATCTTGTGGGTCTGGGAAGGAATGTTTCACTCATCGCCAGACTGGAGAGGATAGGGTGGGTTTTTTCCCCTTCTTCTCAGCATCCCAGAGATCTGGTGTGTAGATTAGGTTATAAAATTTATTCTGTTGGCCAGTGCATGTATTCATTCACTAGGGGGTCTGGTTCTCTAATAAACTGGAATGGGATGTCGGCTCCTAATTTGTACAGCAAAGGAGACAACCCCTTTTTCCCCAATCCCTTAACCCTCATGCGAGGGAGTTGTCAGATGTGTCGCATAATAAAATTGTGGCCTGCTTAAACTACATTCCTGTTGTCTTTCTTCTTGTCCAGAACAGTAGGGGAATGTTTGAAAGAATTTTTAGAAAATACTCAAAATACCAATTGCAGTTAAAAGCCTGAATTAGCTAAATTGCCTAGAATCTTATTTAGTTTCTGATCTGTGCTGTGTTTTGGGGTAGATGAGTTTTTAAAGCTTCTTTAGTCGATTTTAAAAATAGAGAGATGGTGGGTTGAGGGATGTCCTACCTCATTTGCTTCTGGTTTCTTCTCATTTTGGAGTTAGTTTATTACACAAAAAGATGGAAGAGGAATAAGTAGAAGAAACAAAGTAGGGATTGGTTCAGTTGAAATAGGATTTAGATTGCAAGAGAACCATACATCTACTTGCCTTTTGTAGTCTGTTCCTACAGAATTACTAAATAAAAGCAGGTAAGGTAAACTTCTGGGGGAAGGGAGAGGGGGAGAAAAAATACTTTTCCTGTTATTGTATGAGGACCAAAATTCTTTTCAAGAGCAGATCTTGACACCAAACACAGCTTGAATAGCCAGGCTGAACCAGACATTTAAGAAGTATGGCTAGAAACGTAACAAAAACCTTTTGACCACCAACAACCACCTTTGTTGAAGAAGTTCAGCCCCTGTGATCATGCTGAATTACATGGCTGCCAACATATGAATTTTCTTTTTCAACTTGCCTGAGGTTTCTGTAAAAATTTCACTCCTTTAAAATCCTGACTCTAAATCAATAAAAACCAAAAGGAAAAAAAAAAGATAGAGGAAGGAACAAACTTGCAGTTATAGAAAATAGAAAGACATAGGGGCTACTTGTGGGCTTCTAAACACGTGGCATATCACTGCAAAAATGCCATGAAAATTTACCAGGCAGAAGGTAAATGCAATTACTTTTTACCACAATGATTGATAATGAAAAAAATAAAAAGGATATTCTACTCATTTGGTATGAAATGGTGAATGGGGAGGTAGAATTTTGGAAGGCGGATCTAACGCTATTCAAAATATCAAGAAATAGTTTCTTTAGTTGGTCATGGGTCTATGAAATACCCACCGCTTATTGCTACCAAGAAAAAGCTCTAGAAAACTGATTACCAATTACAATATCTGCCAGGCTGACAGAACATCATGTAACAATCAGGTGGCACAGTGGGTCATCTCAAAATAATACATTTCAAAGGCTGGCACTGGGAAAGGACAAGTCAATCTGGATAAAATAAGGACATTCAACCAACAAAAACAGAAAATGAAATCAGATCGCGCAATTCAATTTTGTGACAAAAACTGCCACCAGAATGGGAAAGTATCTCATAGCAAATTCTCTGCAATACAAGGCCATATAATACAAAATAAAGGCAAAAATCTTGTGCATCTCCCCAGACACTTTGTACTTTAAATGAACATTTTTAATTAGTGACCTACATGTTACATAAAGCTAGATCCTTTTAGCCCTTGTTTGGTCACACAGAACAGTAGCCCTTCTTTACTCACCTGTTCAGATTGTGACTCCAGCCACAGCAAGAGCAGAGACTGCTTGTCCAAGGCTCCCTCTTAAGTACCTGGACATGGGTTAGAGTTACTCTGCCTCTCACCCCCTATCTCAGTAGCTGGCTGAGTGCACTGGGAGGATTAAGCTGCTCCATGAAAAGACTGAAATAACTTACTTTCTCCCCAGAGTAAGGTAGGAGCAAGGTCTGCCACTGAGGAAGGGTATCTATTTACATGTAGGACAGATTGTATAACTACTATTTAGCCTATACACGTTTCCTGTTTCTTTCAATCAGAAAAAAATACTGTAGAGTTTGTACCTCGGCTTTTTAGTAGGACTTATTTACACAATGACAATGAACACTTTTAGTAAATTATTAATAGAGAAATGTCTAGAAAGGATATAAACTAGTGCTGCCTGGAGGCATTTAAGCAAAGGAAAATTTAACTTCAGTATGCAGAAGAAAACATCACTTGGGAAAATTAACTCTTGACTGGGCTAGAGTGCTAGAATAATATTGCAGGTAACAGTAATTCGTTGAAAGGCAGGGAGGTGGGCTGTATGTCCTTGCAGGGGGTTTCTATTAATATTTTTTGAATCTATAATGCCAGGTTTTGTTTCCTCCCCAGAATTGGTGTCTAATCCAAATCCCATTGAGGCAATAAGCCCATCAACTTTTTGATTTGATCCTCCTTTCCCTAGGAGTTTATAGATAAACCTTGTCTCTCCTTAGTAAGCAATATGATTTTTTTCATCGTACTTAATTGAGGCAGTATTATCAAGAAAGGAGTCAATACTGCATGAGTGAAAGTTTGCTGGATTTTGGTGTTACAGAAAATTATACTCATATAAACTATGGCTCAAGTTCTAAACGGATTTGAGTGCATGGAAGTCGATGGTGAGTAAGTGAACACAATCCGGCTTCAGGGGGTGAAGGACTGACATAATGGGCTAAGCAAGCAGTCAACATGATCATCCCACAACTTTTCTGCAGATCATAAAAATCAAAGCTTCTCGCATGTTTTTCAAGGTTCACTTTTGTTATTCTACTTGTCAAATTAAAAGAATAAAAGCTGTTTTGAGAGTAGATCAATGAAGGTTTAGTCCTATTTCAATAGCTTTTAAGGAAGAATTCTTCGTAAAAGGAGGATGGTGAATACTCAGAAAACGCAGTACGACTTCATTTGTAATGGAAATGGACTACAAAATGGATTTTGTATATTGAATTTTTATGTGGCTCTGCTCAATTGATAATTGGAACTTTCTGTACATATGCATTTATAGATATACTTGCTCTGAGAGAAAACTCAGGTAATGTTCCTCCAGGGTCATTGTGCCAATTTAGACATCAGGATACTTGTAGACTTTACAGTTTCAGAAAGAGTAAATAACATCAGTTCATATGTTGTACATTCCCCAAGAAAATACTTATGATTTGCAAATATAATTTTATGAACTGCTTCAGAGATCTAAGATTCTGTCAGAAGTCAAGACTAGGAAAAAATACTGCTTTTTTCTTTAAAATGATTTAAAAATTTTACCTTGGAGGAAAACAGTGAGTGATGGAACCACATTGAGTCATATTGGAAAAAATATCAAATATAAATAGCAGTGAAATATTTTTTTTAAAAATGGCAGAGCTAATATGTTTGAAATCTATTACCGGGATATTGCTTAATCTCTAGAAGCACTAAACACTGAGGAAAAAGGGGAAATAAATAATACTGCATCTTGCCTGAAATCATCAATGTCTAAAATGGAAAGATATCTAAAACATAGGAAGAAATAAATCAATTCCAACATAGAAAGGGAAATAAGTACAAATTACTGAAAAAGCATCTCTGGCAATGATGACGTTATCAGACTCTGAATAAACTCCAGTTTTACTGCCACTTCTCCCTCCTTTTTGCCCACTGACTCTTTGAAATTACAGGAATTTTATTTGATGAAAAGTACATTTATAGATTTGGATGCAGGGAGAGATATTCAAAAGTTCTTAAGTGATTTAGGATTACAAGTCCCAGGGGTAATTAATGGAACTTGTGCTCCCAAACACCTTTGGTGCTTTTGAAAAATCCTTCCATGTAGTAATATGTGCTACAAACATTGTACAAGGTGAACTAACTTGTTCCTTCATCCCTCCCCGACCCCAATCGATTCCCAGGATGTGGGTATTGTGAAGTCACCTTGTGCCCTTGTCACATGCTTAGTTTAGCTCAACCAGATTGAAAGATCTCTTCCTATACAGCTGAATAGGATAACTGCATACACAGTTCAGATACTAAAACTATTGGGCTTTATTAGCTGCTATAAACATCAGATGGTCTGAATATCTCAAATGCCACAGGGATGTGATCAGTGATGAGCTGCCAAAATCTTAACAACCGGTTCCCTATAAAAAGTTCTGATTTAAGGGATGTGCCTCAGTATGTATTTTTTGTACCAACAGGGTTACCATATGTCCGTATTTTCCCATTTAAATTGTAAAAATTCCTCCCGGACGGCGATTTAAGAACCAAAAAGTCTGACCTGTCTGGGAAAATACGGGTGTGTGTTGACCCTGCCAAAAGTTCTTTTTTAAAAAGATGGGCCTAAATTAGAAATGAGCTCCGTTTTACATGTGTGGGTCCCTGCCACTCCCTGGGGGTGTGCTAGGGTGACCAGATGTCCCCATTTTATAGGGACAGTCCCGATGTTGGGGTCTTTTTCTTATATAGGCTCCTATTACCCCCCACCCCCATCCTGATTTTTCACACTTGCTGTCTGGTCACCCTAGGGTGTGCACATGTTTGGGTCCCAGCTGCTCCCTGCCCCCTCTCATTGAAGCAGGTATGCAGGGTTACTGCCTTGGGAACTGCAGGGCACCAATGGACGTGGGGCCAGCTGCAGACAGGGGCATGGGGCAGGGCTAGCTGGAGGCAGGGGGTGCAGGGCTGGCTGTGGGCAGGGCAGGGGGTGCAGAGCTGGCTGGAGACAGGAGGGTGCAGGGTTGGCTGGAGGTAAGAGGGTGTGGGGCTGGCTGGAGACAGGGCAGGGGCTGACTGGAGGTAGGGGCTGGCTGCAGGCAGGGCGGGGGGTGCAGAGCTGGTTGGAGACGGGCTGGCTGCGGGCAGGGCAGGAGCTGGCTGTGGGCAGGGCAGGGGCTGGCTGCGGGCAGGGCAGGGGGTACGGGGTGGCTGGAGGCAAGGCAGATGGTGTGGCAGGGGCTGGCTGTGGTCAGAGGCTGGCTGGAGGCAGGGCAGGGGGGGTTGGGGTGGCTGGAGACGGGCTGGCTGCGGGCAGGGCAGGAGCTGGCTGTGGGCAGGGCAGGGGCTGGCTGCGGGCAGGGCAGGGGGTACGGGGTGGCTGGAGGCAAGGCAGATGGTGTGGCAGGGGCTGGCTGTGGTCAGAGGCTGGCTGGAGGCAGGGCAGGGGGGGTTGGGGTGGCTGGAGACAGGGGCTAGAGGCGGGCAGCGGGTGCGGCAGGGGCTGGAGGCAGGGCAGGGGGTGCAGGGGTGGCTGGAGGCAGGGGCTGGCTGCGGGCAGGGTGGTGGGTACTCACGGGGAGAGCAGCAGGACACAGCCCAGGCCCAGCAGAGCAGCCGGGGACCCACCAGGCAGCAGCGGGAGCCCCCGGGCCAGGGGTCGGGGGAGCAGCAGCAGCAACCCGGCTCGTGCTCAGGGCCAGGCAGCAGCCCAAATGGCTTCCGCAGCGCAGCGCTCTCCGCGGCCGGAGGAGGAATTACATCACTTCCCGGCCGGAGCCCATCGAAGCCTCAGCACCCTGCAGGGAAGTGGGTTAACAACCGGTTCTAAAAACTGCTTCAAAATTTAACAACCGGTTCGCGCGAACCAGTGCGAACCGGCTCCAGCTCACCACTGGATGTGATGCATGAAGCTTTCTGGTTTCCCATTCTAGTCTTCGGATGGATGGATGCATAGGAAAGCTACAGATCCCTCATCCAGTTGGCTGATATGTTAATGAACTACTGACATTATTAGTGCTATGTTACTAATATTAGTTGTCTTTCCTGTTTACCCTCATGCCTTTTTATGCTACTGTATCAGACATCACTGTATTTGGATCATTTGTTGATGCAGCAGATGTGTTTTGCAACTGCTGACCATTTTCCTGCAACTATTGTTCTGCTGCTTCCTTTACCCTCTCTTCTTGTGCCATTTATCCTGCTTGCTTGATACAAGTTGGCAGTTTAGGTCATTTAGAAGTCTGAGTGCCTGATTTGTGAGCACACTCATACTCTTTTAGACATCTAAGGGAGTAAAATTGTGCCCATAAATAACTGTTGACACAAAATAGGTTTAGGGCCAATAGGGTTTTTTTTTTAAAAAAACTGTCCCTTCATTTCTTTTCTTAAAGAAAACAAACAAACTTGGATTATTCTATTTCTGCCCATTTCTCTTTTGCTAAGTGGCAGCTCTTGAACCACTGAGTCCAGATTTGACTTAATTGTTTTGATTCTGCATGGGGTCCCAAAAGCAATGGGCATTTAGAAATGAATGATATAAATAAAATTATCTTTTATGCAGAATGACTCTACAAAAGAGCAGAAAAGTTAACATGAACACTGATGATATACTGATAAATATAACCAATGAAAAAATAGAAGGATTTTTATTATTTATTAAGCTTTTTCAATCTTTGTACTTGTTACAAACTAAAAAAAATTCTAGATGCTCACATATAGAACAAATGCAAAACTATTATCCATCAGAAAAGACCAAGATATTTATACAATACCTCAATTCCCATGTATTAACCACAATATTCCCAACACACAGATTTTATGGCCCTTAAAATAATAAAGAAATCAAAGTCAAGAGGGAAAAAGTTGTGGGGAGGGAGAAAGAAAGATCAGAGCGGATGGGGAGAAAGTGTGTGGATTTATCTCCTACAAGGATCTTTAGTCAACCATTTCTGCTGAACCATTCCAAATGGACTCAAAATATCTAAATAGATTAGACAAACTTTTGAAAATATTAAGTTTTAAGGCACCTATCTGGGGCCTCAAAGCCATCGTGAAATTGTTAGGTGTAAGGTATTCCAATGTTATGACAGTCACACTAGAGCTTGTTGGAATTTTTTTGACAAAACTATATTCTGTTGAAATGCAGATTCACCAAAATCAAAACTTTTCACAGAAACATATCAGTTTTACTAAACCTTTGTTGGAAATATTTATCATTTGGGATGGGATTTCTGGTCAAAATTAATATGGTGGTGCAGATGATGGGGGAAGACACCCATCTCAGAATAGCCAATAGTCCAGTGGTTAGGGCACTCATAATCTGTAGGAAATCCAGTTTCAAGTTCTGCCCATCTGTCTCCCTCATTTTTTTGATTTTTTTTTTGAAGGGTCATGATTCATCCTAAATCAGAACAAAACCTTCACTTTTATTTATTTATTTTGTATAAAATGGAATTCATGTTCTCTGGCCATCCTTAATTCTATCCTGAAAAGTCATTGAATCACAGAAAGGAACAAAGGGAAGTTAATGACCAGTATAAGTAAGAGAATCTAAACCAGCTTTGCTGAATATTATACAGTTGAAATAAACAACATATTGATAATAATACTGAGAAAATATGGTTATGTTTCAGCAGTCGCATCTTGGCTGGTAGTACTAGCTCTGACCCTAATCCAAATTACAGCAACGTAAACCAGGAGTGAGTACTCTGATGTCAGTGGAGTTACACTGGTGTAAAAATAATCTGACAAGAGAATCAGGCCCAAGTGGTTTTCTAAGGCAGTGGTTCTCAACCTGGGTACGTGTACCCCTGGGGGTATGCAGAGGTCTTCCGGGGGTACATCAACTCATCTAGATATTTGCCTACTTTTACAACAGGCTACATAAAAAGCACTAGCAAGTCAGCACAAACTAAAATTTCATATGGATGACTTGTTTATACTATACACTGAAATGTAAGTACAATATTTATATTCCAATTGATTTATTTTATAATTATATGGTCTCAGTAAGCAATTTTTCAGTCATAGTGTGCTGTGACACCTTTGTATTTTTATGTCTGATTTTGTGAGTAATTTTTAAGTGAGGTGAAACTTGGGGTATGCAAGACAAAAAGCAGACTCCTGAAAGGGGTACAGTAGTCTGGAAAGATTGAGAGCCACTGTTCTAAGGTACTTGAAGGAGCTTTGGAAGGCTGAATAAACCAACTGACCAATGGGTTGGCCTGGTGATGAGTGGAGAAGAATAGTGATTCAGCTGTAATAGTGAGGGATTCATGGAAGAAAGGGAGGAAATTTGTATGTATGCTTTTGGATACTGATAATATGTGAGATGATTTGATATCTATTAGAAATGGAACAACATTATTTCAAGCTGGATAGCCACCAGGACTCTGTGTACAATTAGGGGGAAAATATTTGTCATTAGGAGGTGAGGGTCTCTCACCCCATTCCTGCAGCTCTTGCCCCTCAAACACGCATCTGGAGAAGAAATGTATAGGTCCTCTCTTGACTG
This sequence comes from Natator depressus, assembly GCF_965152275.1. Lineage (NCBI taxonomy): Eukaryota > Metazoa > Chordata > Testudines > Cheloniidae > Natator > Natator depressus. The sequence continues at coordinate 53,712,624 of NC_134244.1, forward strand.
AAATATTTGGCTGGGTGGATGGATGATTAGTCATTGGGAAATACAGACATTTTTAGTCCCTGAAGAGACACTTTACTTCAGGTCACATTAGCCTTTTGAAAATCTTTCCCAGCTGATTCAGTCAACAAGGGAAGACATTTCCCCACTACTTCCATTTGCCTGATTTCATTCATATATCCTACAAATATTTTATGCTAGTAAGACCCCTCTCTGCTTGAGAACTGCCTGGCATTAGCAGACTTTGTAAATCTTGCAGGTTCAGCCACTCTTCCCTAGAAGTTTCCTGGTAGCTAAAGACTTCTATGTCTGGGAACAATAATAAAAATAAATCATTAAAAACAAACACAAGCCTATATACATCTTCCTTTGGGAGGTGTGTACCCCTAATTTCTCCAGTACCTTTTTGCTGATCTATAGAATCCTGAAAAAGCAAACTATATGCTGAATGAAATTTGCATGTATGCTTTTGGATAATAATGTGATCTAATTTGAGATCACCTATTAGAAATGGAACAAAATTCTTTCAAACTGGATAGCAATCTATTCATTTTGATCCAAAAGAATACATGATGGAGAACAACAAAGGCTAATAAAATAGTTATTATATTTTCTCAGAACAATACATAACATGTTGAAAATACAAAAGGAAATGGGTAAGAAACAACAGAAAAGACATCTAGCACTATGTAATCAGGGCTGGCTCTAGGTTTTTTGCCGCCCCAAGCAAAAAATTTGCCACCCCAAGCTCCGAGAGTGCAACTGCCCAAGCAAAAAAACAAAACAAAACAAAACAAAACAAAACAAAACAAACAAAAAACACCCCCCCCCCAAATACCCCAGAATGCCGCTCCTGGAATTGTGCCACCCCAAGCATGTGCTTGCTTTGCTGGTGCCTAGAGCTAGTTTTGTATGTAATATACAGCATTGTGACTACTAATCTAACATTTTTGTTTTTCAATATGGCATAGTTAAATATTATACAAGTAAATGCCTAATATATAACTATGGAAGTAAACCAAAAAGTGAGACATATTGGAAAGATTTAATATTCCATGATGGAAATGGTGCCATGGTCAAGGGTTTGTGAATTTTCCAAAACAGAGCCAGAAACAAAGCCAAATTCTCATGAAACAGAGAATGGAGGATGGGTTAGAAGGGAAAGGGGCAGTACTGTATGAATGCCTGTGAACAGAAACCACTAAATCTTGCACACAGCAGCACGTACATAAAAAAACAAAAAATAAAACCACCTGCCAAAAACAAATCACACTGCACATAGATAAGTGAAAGGATGATACCACAGATGTTAGTAACTTCACTTAGCACACAACTGGAAGGCACTCATACGCTATGGTGATGAAGTCAGTATACAAAACAGAACAGGAAACAGAATAGCTGTGATATGACTGGCAAAGAAATGGTGATCTGTTGTGAAATGGCCTTCTTAGGTGGTAAACTAACCTAAAAAGCCCTCAAATATGAATACAGAATGGATGGAAAAGGAATGAGGAGGATATTGATTGTTCAGCATTACCCTAAAACTGCTGAAATATTGTCACACTCACTACATAATTAGCATTTTAGCTAGATTTGCACATGTGCAACTATAAACATTAAAGAAAAAAATCCAGAATAGACAGAGAAAAAAATAAGTTAGTTTAGAGAACCACATCAGTTAAATGATGACTACCTGGGAATCTTAACTTGCTGTAATGCTCCTGTGGATCAGTGAAACCAATGATCCCAAAATGATTGTGGTGACAAAAATGAGAACTAAATTTTTTTGGCTGAAAATTTTGGTTTGGAAATGCATTGGTGGTGCGTCATGGAAGTTGTAGTTTTGATGCCTCGTGCTCTCACTCTCCTACCAGGGCTGGGCTCTCTGGCTGGACTACATTTCCCATGATGAACCATGTTCTCCCTTCTTGCTGATACTCCACAGTGCAGCATGGGAGATAAAGTCCAACCCCGGAAGGAGAATAGGCGCTTTTTTGGAGGGGAAAAAAATGGAATTTGCTGTAGAAAGCAGATACTTTTCTAGAATACATTTTGTTCAGTTGACAACGCAATTTTCTGTCAAACAAACCCAGTAAGGACTTGTGGACCTCAAAAAAGCATGAGTTGGCTCTCCACTTCTAACACAGGGCTGAAGCTATAAAGCTACATTTAAACTTTCTTTATTTAATAAACTAATTTCTTCATCTGAATATTTTAGTGGAGGAAATTCCCTGTGATGTCAAACCCAAGAAATGATTTACAGAGTTCATGCATAAGTTAAAATATGTGTTTATATATGATTTAGTAGTATTATGCTACCATATGCCTAAAAACTAAAATACTACAGATCTGAGACTGATTAGTTCTGAAAACACTGAGCATTGTGATGTTCATTTACTTCAATAAAATTATTTTGGTTAGTTCACTCTCACAGCGTGAATCTTCATAGGATTTATCCTGTGAATATCCAAAAAGCTTATTGATCCCCACTACAGGCAAGTAGTATTGATTGCCAATACAATACCAAAAAACAAAACAAAACAAAAAAAAAACCCAATATCACTTAGCCCAACTCCAAAACATTCTTAAGCTGCTAAATGCATAGTTGTGAACCAAAAGGTTACCCCCATGAGGTAGCGCCTGTTGACCCACAAGTTGGATAGGCAGACAGACATCCGTTTTAATAAGTACCTGCTGAAGCAGGTAAAGCCCTAAGATCAATTTTTGCCTACCCTGTTTTTAATCAGATGCAGTAGGATTGTGATCAGCTACCGAAGATTTTCTCTGAGTTTATTTTTTTTAAAGTGAGATTTGCCTACATAGCTTCAAACATTACTGGCAAGTTCTTGGCCAGTAACATGGGTATTTTACTTGGTAACATATTGAAGTGCTTGAGAACAAATTTCAAAAGAACCTAAGTGATTTAGGAACCTAAGCCCCACTGTCGTTCACTTAGGCATTTTTCAAAATTTTACCTTACAACCTTAGTAACAGAATTTTGGAATTATAGAAGAGGACTAAATTTCAGGTATTTTTGACACCCTCTGCTGCATAGTAGGTGTTGCACAGTAATATGTCATGAATTATTTAAAAAGTTGTCATTTACTGTAACATGATTAACAACAAGTAACTTTCTGCTTCAAGTTAAAGCCCTTGTAACTCTATTGATAAAGAAGAGTTACTCAATTTTAAATGAGGGACAACTCCTGACCCCATTATAATCTATTGCTAAACTTCATTTGACTTCATGCATTCTGTTCTCAAAGTGAAATCCTATTACCATTGAAGAGAAAACCCTGGTTAAAAAAAAGGGGGATTAAAGGGGGATTCAGAGGTGTTTTGAACGATAGCTTTTACTTCTGCTGAAACTCTATACCCTTTTCATTCAGAATCAAAGTTCTGTCATAGCATTCTAACTTGCAAAGCTTTTATATGCCACTCAGACAAACACTCATCCAAGTTCATTGTACAGTAAAAATAAATTTGCATGTACTGTACATCATTTTTATTTTAAGGTACTGATTTACATCACAGAGTATTCATTTCATGTTGAATTTCTCCTTGTCACAGTTCTCTTTATAGAATATTACATGGTCCCCCACATTTAATGTGCCATTCCTCATCTTCCACATCATGATAAGATACAGTATGGATTTACTCCAGTGTTATACCACAGCATAAAACAGGGGTTCTCAATGTTTTCTATACCAGGACATACTTCTCCGTTCTGGGCTCTGGTGTGTATATATACACACATATAGATTTGTACAGCTTTTGAATTACTCAGGAAGCTATTTATTCTTCTAAATATTCTGCTGATCATGTCACAGTTCTTTTATAGCCCATCAATTTATATAATGGCATTATATTTTCAGTATAATTTTCTATTATTTTTAGTAAAACCTAAAATCCTCTTTGCACTTTCTTCTTACACCTGACAAGATTTTCAAAATGTGCATAAAACATCTGTTATGTGAATTCAGTAAAAACACTCAATGCTGATTATTTTGATGTCCATCACATGGAAAATAAGTGGGATCAGAATACAGCCCAGACTGATCAAGGTTTTGCCATATGTTATTCTATAAATAAAAATGTTAGGTACTGGAGGAAATATGTGTCCATGCCAACACTCCACAAGTTTCTCCATACAAGCTGTGGAGTAAGGCTTAAATCATTAGCTTGAGCCTTTCCCAAGATACAAGAATCCAGAACTCAATATTCTGGTTGGTACTTGGGACCAAGCAAAATGACATATTCAGTGTTAAATAATGTAACAAACTGTAACAGAACTTATTCCAAAATTAATGAATACTGCATGGGAATAGAACATACAATTGCTCTAACAGAATAGGAAAATCAATGCCATTATGTATGTGAGTAATGTGAAGTGTATTTCAGGTGTTCCATAGGGGTGGAGGGGGGGACAGGGAGGGAAGCCTTTGGGGAAAAACCCACTGAATTTGAGACATGCTATAGAATACACAAAATAGAATGTTCTACACAAAGAAAGCAAATATATACGGGTCAGCTTATGCAACCCTTACTCACATTGAATCACATTATGCATAAATTCTACTTTGCATGAGCAAGAGTTGTTAAAAAACTGGCCCTTTATGCTGCTCACCAGTAATGAAGAGTCAGGTTTCTTACAGATCTCAAAATTAAGCTGTGGTTGTTACTAGACTGAAGGCAGAATGGGATCTCTTTAGAACAGGGAACCCTCCTCTCAGTGATTGAAGATATGAAAGCTATCTGGAAATCTATAATCATAGTTTAAATTCCACATTTTCATTCAAAAATACTGTAGCATTAGGATAGCCAAAGGAATGAGGAAAAATATTATCTAAAAATATCTAACTAATGGATACATACAGAGCTCTTCATAGCAGTGCCTGCTTCTCTTTGAGTTGATCGCATATGACCCTTCACCCACCAGCAGAACACTATTTCAAATTGCTGTCCTCCAGGCACACACTCTAACCACACTCACCTGCTCTTGGGGACAGGAAGCCCAATGTACTTTTTCTTTTCAATGGGTAGGGAAGATTTGGGGGGAGAAGTAAGTATTTAGTAAAAAACAAAAAACAAAACAAAATCCCTCCATTTGTTTCCCTAATCAAAAACTGAACGAAAAAGGTCATTGGTAAAGAGAATTGACTGACATTACATATTATGCATTTAACTCAATGAACTGTATACAAATAGTTCCTTATTTGTCTATTAAGAAACAGCTAAATCCTTTGTTAGTTCTGAAATGTACAACACATTTCATAAATCTAGCGCGGCTTCGTTAATCTCCTCTCAAATACTTAAATACATGCTTCACTTTAAGCACATGAGGAATACAGTTGACTTCACGAATGCATTGCTGAATATGGGCCTAAGCTGGGAACATGAAATGTTATTCCAAAACATGAACAATATAAAACTAATTTTATTTTCTGACAATATATTCTTCCCCTTCCCCTTAAACTGTTATTTGATAATAAAGATATTGGGTGAAATCCTGGCCCCACTGAAATCAATGTGAATTATGCTATTGACTTCAATGGAGCCAGGATTTCACTTTACTATTTACTAAGTACCAGACTGTAACTTGGATTTAGTGAGGGACTAAGAGGTATTAAGAACATCCCTCACACGTTGGGTCTACTGGGGCATCTGTGAGCAGAATGAACGGGGCCTTGGCTCCATTCCCCCCTTGTCACTGGACAGTGCAGTTGAGTCAGAGCACGTCAACACTTAAAAGATTGCAGTGGCACAGCTGTGCTGCTGTAGTGTTTCAGTGAACATGCTCCTACGCCAATGGGAGAACTTTTCCCGTCTGCATAGTTAATCCACCTCTGCAATTATCTCTCCTGTTGACATAGCATTGTCTAAAGCAGGGGTTAGGTGGGTATGACTGTTGCTCAGGGGTGTGGATTTTTCACCTCTGTATACTAGTGTACCACTCCACCTGAAGAACAAGTGAGCGGAGAAGGGAGAATTATGACTCAAAGCGGTGCCTGCATCGCAATACCTCTAGGGGCTTCTCCTGGATTGCTCTAGTTTGTGCACCAGCTCTTGATTTATGGCTGTAACTACAGCCTGTGTGTGACATTATTGCAGCTCTGTCTGCCCTTGTCTGAAAGATGCTCTCCAGTTCTGGCATTCCACCTCAAAAGCATATGGAACAAAGAAAGGCAAATCAAAATTAAAAAAAAAATTCCATAGTCTTAAAGAGTGTTTAGTTTAGAGTAGGAGACATACATGAGAGAGGTACATGAAATGACTATACAGAGAAAGTAATTTGAGAGCTTTTATTTCCCCATTTATTTTCATAAAACAGATAAATGCAGATATTCAATGAAATTAAGAAGTTAATCTTAAAAATGATTGACACATAAAAAATCCCTGCTACTAGATATTGTTGAGATGAAGAGTATAGTAGGATTTTTTTTTAAGAAAATACTAGGGTTCATTTAAGACTAAAATACCTCTGTTACACTAGCTACAATAAAAATGAATCAGAGATCTCAATCCCCATGCTTCAGGATATGAAGCACTCAATAGTTGGCTAATGGGAGGAATATATATTGCCTCTATAAGCATATTACTACATAACTGCCCATTGCATTTTCTGTGAAGACTCGAGTAATGGCCACTGTGTAAAACAGATGGACCATTGTTCTGATCCAGTAAAGCAATTTCCATGGTCCTATGAATAGAGCTGGTTGGGAATTTTTCAGTGAAACAATTTTCTGATGGCAAATGCCAGTTTGTTAACGTCTCATGGGAAAGTGTCCATTTTGATGGAACTTTCAATCAGGAGATTTCTCAGGTCCAAGATGGAATTTCTGGTCAAAACTAACGGGAACAGCCAATCACTCAATGATTAGGACAGCCACCTTGGATTTAAGATACCAAAATTTCAGGTACATCAGAGACTTGAACTTCGGGAGTCTCCAACATCCGAGGTGAATGCCCTACCCACCAGCCTATTGGGTCTCTCTCCTCTTATGCAGAAAGTTTCAAAAGGTCTCAATTTTGTCCTGATGTGGAACAGAAAAAAAGAATTGAAATCTTGAAAATTTTCATGGGACAGGAAGCCATTTCCTGCCCAGCTCTCCCTATGAATAGGAGATTGAACTGCATCCTCTTCATGGAAAGAGGATTAGCTCCTTCCTTCTGTTTCACTTCCTCACCCACAAGGATCCTTCTATACCTTCCTTTTCTTTCATCTATACGAATTATGCACACAAAACTATGGATTCTGAAATGAAGTCACCTCTCCTGGGCATGCTTTTGGAATCTTGGGAGAGCCTACTTATGTGTTTACCACACAAGATAATTCCCATCCTGATACCTCAAAATGGATGTAACATGGAAGATGAACCTTTTAAAAAAAAAATAAACTGTAGCTATCCATTCCCTGGAACCTTGTAAATGGAAACAATAAATTAACCTGGACAATTAAGTGTGAGAACCATGGAGCGAAGATGTGCAGCTTTTCATTTCTAGCATGGAGTGATGGCCACAGACCTTTTGGATAGATTGCACTTATTTTTCCATACATCCTTTAGAAAATATAAACGGTCTCAAGAAACAGAGCAGGAATACTACTACCTTGCCTTTATAAAGCAATTTTCATTTTGAAGGATCCTGAAATGCTTTATAGACTTTCACATGTAAAATGAATAATCATCTGAAAGAGGAGAACCAATGGACTCATCAAAATGCAAATGACAAATGAGAGGAAGGTACAAAGCGAGGCAGCTCTGTTTCCACATTTCTTGAAACTGTGCCAGATGGCCTAGCACTTTCCATTCATTAACTAGTGTGCTGGGATAAAGCTGTGTTAATTAAATCACTAAACTACTACTAATTTGCTGTTATTTACTAATTCAACTAATTTAATTTTTTTGTTTCTTTCAATACAGTACATTTTAATTAAGTCTTACAAAGCTGAGAAGATCAGTTACTAAATGAAATAGATGAACCATGATATTCAATTGTGTAAGTTAGAATGTTAGCGAAGAAAAAAAAAATGAACAAAGTTCAAGGCACCAAGATGCTACAACTTATGTATTTAATAACAAAAACCAGAACGGCAAATAACTTGTGCACTTGCTACTGCACTACAAACATTGGCAACCCAAAATATTTCAAAACTGTCACATGCCAAAAATAAATGTGCATGTTGCATGTGTAGATCTTGGCCCTGATTCACTACCGCTTTCTAGCAGTTTTATACTGATGTAACTACATAGGCTCCAATCCTGTAAACTACGCAATGTGGGCAAGGCGCAGTGCAGAACCCCTCTGTGCAGGCACAGAGTAGACTCACGTGGGTCCACTGCTTGGACCTAGAGAGAGTCACAGAGGGTACATACCCTAATGTTCTGGAGTGTTTTGACTCTACTCACCTAAGCAGCACCTCACTGTCTATGCTGCTATCATAGAATCATAGAATCATAGAATATCAGGGTTGGAAGGGACCCCAGAAGGTCATCTAGTCCAACCCCCTGCTCGAAGCAGGACCAATATCTATGCAAGGGGGACTTGCAGTGTATGTACTCTACACACTGCTGTAAGTGTACACCTAGAGTTAGGGCTTGTCTACACTTAAAATGCTACAGTGGCACAGCTGCACTGCTGCAGTGTAGATACTACGTATGTAAATGGAGGGGGAGGGTGTTCTACTGTCAGTGTAGGCCATCCACCTTCCCAAGAGGTGGTAGCTAGGTCAACGGAAGAATTCTTCCATGGACATACTGCCATCTACGCAGAGATTTAGGTCGGCTTTAGTATGTCAGTCAGAGGGTATGGATTTTTCATATTTAAATCGACCTAATTTTCTAGTGTAGACCAGGCCTCAGTTATCGGGAAGGATAATACTTCTACACAACATAAGCCCTTCCAATGGAAGTGAGAAAGTCGGAAATAGTCCAGGACCCAAGTGAGTTTAACAAATAGTAAAACAAGAAGGCCTCATATCAAAAAATGTCAAATGCTGTCACTAATTTAAGAACTCCATTTAGTAACCCATTGATCTACAGGACTCTGGAGCTGTTGGACACTAGATAGTAAAATTCTGCAAGATATTGTAATAGCTCTGGCTCAATTGCTGAGCCTGTTATAGAGGAGACAGATTATTAGCAACGGAAGAGTGGGTAACTCATATTCCCCTTTTCTCTATTTATGTAACAGCTGTGGTGCTAATATCCTCAAAAATCTGGCTAACAAGCCTCCATCAAACACTTGTGTGCCAAATGTTCAGCTCTATGTATGACAGGTGTGACCAACCTGTCCAATTTTTAATCCTTTCCATATCTGTATTTATGATTAATTGTGTAGCCTCTAATACACTCACCCCTGAGCTATGCCTGTGCCAAAGAGCTAGAAGCAGGTCTTGTTCATTTGCATATTAATGTCCTGCCAATATTGATTTATTCATTTACAGGCAAAGAGAGTTCTATAACATGTATTGCTCCAAGGTTTTTCTTTACACATATCAAACGTGTTAGCATCTTTTTACTTCTGAAGCATCACATAGAGGACACTGCCACAGTCCAACGTCTGGGCTAGATGGACCAACAGTCCGTTTTCCTTCTGGATGGATAAAGGTCATATGACATGAGGAAAGCTTCAGAATGTTGAGACCACTCACTAGGTTTGATAGGCAACTTGCACCCCACTCATCTGCAGGGTAACTGGCACCACACTTGATTCATCCCCAGGAAGTGCAGTCAGTGGTACTGCTGCCCCGCCCCCATGGAATTCCATCTGGGGAAGGCAACTAATTCCAGCTTTGCATCCCAATTTCAAAAGCTGATTAGGGAGTTTATTAAATCACTGTCCTAAGCTCACGCCGACCAGCTCTGTCCACTTCGTGAGAACACTGTCTAGATCCCTGACCCCACATCCCAAATAAAGAGTTGTGGGCAGTTTGCATCAGGGTGCCCAACCCCTCTCCAGTCTGATTGACTACACCAGCAGAGCCTAAGCTGCAGACAATCAAGCTCCCTGTGAACAAGCCCAACTCAAACATTTAAAAGATTTTTTTTATTGCTGCACACTGTGCAAATATAAAGGTTGAAGAGCATCTGTTCTTGGTGTTGACACATAACACTGTTCTAACACAGATTCCCTGGGAAAGATTAAGCGGCAAAAGCATCACAAAATGTGAAGCCTGACAAAGATCATATTGGCTTTAACTGAGAAAACTAAGAATTGTAGCCAATTTTAGACATAAAAGACAGACATCGTCAGGGATTTTGCCTCTATTCAGTTTTAACCTAACAATTAAGCTTCAAATCTGCATCAGAGTTTCACCGAATCCCACCCATCCCGGGATTTGTAATTAAATGTTTATATTAGAAAGAAGTTTCTTTCTTTTATATATTTTTCCTACTTAATCTATAAACGTCAAACTTAATTATTTTTTCAAGAACTTCTTGCCTGCTTTCTTCTTACTATCTCATTCTAAAATATCTTCCTAAAGTAATATGAAGAGATGAAATGATGGGTTCATTGGCCAAATATCATTTCATTTGACAGAAGACAGTTACAAGAATTTCTGATGAACCCTGACTAAAAAAGTTTAGGTTTGCAGCTGAAAGTATCCAAAGTTAGGGGCACTTTATATCTAGGGACAGATCTTCAGAAGGTGCAGAGGCAGTGACTTCAATGGAGCAGCAAAGGATCTGGCCTCTGGTGTTTTTTTCAGATCGACCCACAAGCATCAGGGTGTGGCCGTGTTAGTCTGTATCCACGAAAACAACGAGGAGTCCGGTGGCACCTTAAAGACTAACAGATTTATATGGGCATAGCTTTTGTGGGTAAAAAACCCACTTCTTCAGACACATGGAGTGAAAATTACAGATGCAGGCATTATTATACATGAAGAGAAGGGAGTTACCTTACAAGTGGAGAATCACTTTTGACAGGGCCAATTCAATCAGGGTGGATGTTGTCCACTCCCAGCGACTGATGAGGAGCTGTCAATACCAAGAGAGGGAAAGTTGTTTTTGTAGTGAGACAGCCACTCCCAGTCCCTATTCAAGCCCAAATTAATGGTGTTAAATTTGAAAATGAATTTTAGTTCTGCAGTTTCTCTTTGAAGTCTGTTTTTGAAGTCCCTCACTCTCTCAAACCTTGGGAGGCAACTATAAACCACACCACAGAAATACTAACCCAGGAACCAATCCCTGTAACAAACCCTGTTGCCGACCCTGTCCTCATGTCTACTCTAGTGACACCATCAGAGGACCCAACCACATGAGCCACACCATCAGGGACTCATTCACCTGCACATCTACTAATGTGATATATGCCATCATGTGCCAGCAACGCCCCTGTGCCATGTACATTGGCCAAACCAGACAGTTTCTACATAAAAGAATAAATGGACACAAATCAGAAATGGTAACATACAAAAGCCAGTAGGAAAACACTTCAATCTCCCTGGACATTCTATAACAGATTTAAAAGTAGCCATACTTCAACAAAAAACTTTCAAAAATAGTCTTCAAAGAGAAACTGCAGAACTAAAATTCATTTTCAAATTTAACACCATTAATTTGGGCTTGAATAGGGACTGGGAGTGGCTGTCTCACTACAAAAAACAACTTTCCCTCTCTTGGTATTGACAGCTCCTCATCAGTCATTGGGAGTGGACAACATCCACCCTGATTGAATTGGCCCTGTCAACAAAGATTCTCAACTTGTAAGGTAACTCTTCATGTGTAATAATGCCTGCATCTGTAATTTTCACTCCATTCATCTGAAGTGGGGGTTTTATCCACGAAAGCTTATGCTCAAATAAATCTGCTAGTCTTTAAGGTGCCACTGGACTCCTTGTTGAGATTACTCATGGTCCTTGCCTGGATGCATGGGGGGAAGAAACTATGACAAGAGTTGAAGTGGGCAAGGAGGATGGGTCTAGAGCCCTTTCTAATGAAGTGGTGTATGTCAGGTGCTCATGTAGAGTGAACTTCACTATTCTAAATTCTGACAGGTTTCGGAGTGGTAGCCATGTTAGTCTGTATCAGGAAAAACAACGAGGTGTCCTTGTGGCACCTTAGAGACTAACAAATGTATTTGGGCATAAGCTTATACCTGCCTCTGTATTTTCCACTCCATGCATCTGATGAAGTGGGTTTTAGCCCACAAAAGCTTATGCCCAAATACATTTGTTAGTCTCTAAGGTGCCACAAGGACTCCTTGTCATTTTATCCTAAATTCTGTATTTCTGTACACCAGGGACTCAGGAAGAGAACATGTCTATGTAGTGGTGCAATTCTGCCCCAATGCCTGGGAAAATGATCGAGCACAAACACACATTGTTTTGTGTGGAAGGAGAATTTGGCCCCCCAAAATAGCTGTTTACTTGTTCTTATATACTTGAAACAGTTCAAAAGTTAACCCAAATGACAGAATGCCTACAGCTTTTCAACTTTATCTAAAATGTGCAAACTACCAAGACAGTACCTGTCACCAAAAAAAACCCAAACAAACCCACCAACACCAAACCACAAATACTTCTGAAGTTTGATAATCACATTAGCTTGACCTTAGATTTACTTTATAAGAGGATAGGAAGTGGATATAGAAACAAATGAAAGGCAAGGGGACAACAGAAATCCGGAAGAAGAAGAAAAGAGTCTGCCTTGTAATGAAACAAGGAGATTGGAGATGGGGAGGGGGAATCAAATGCACCTTTAAAACACACACACACACACACACACACACAGAGAGAATCTAATCTGGGACCATGATCACTTAAAATGTCTTAATGTGATAATATGGTAATTACATAGGAATTGCATGGTGTCACTGCAGGGCAGAGTTAAGAGTGTTTGAGTGTCTTACCTACACATTTTCATCCCTTATTACATTTGGATTTCTTTTAATTGAACCTAAACCTTGATTTTCCTGTATTTATAATGCTTGCTTTGGGGAATAGTTTCAAAATAGTATTGTACTCTACATTACTGACATTCTTTCAACCTTAAATTCACTTCAGTGTAGCTTTTTGTTTGGGAGTATATATATACACACATACATGCAACGAGACAGGCATTTTACAAGTCATGAGAAAAGAATTGGGCACAAAACTGTTTATGTATTTTTGCTTGTTAAGCAGTGACCAGATTTGATGTGTGCACAATTGTGATTGGAGAATAGTTCACATGTATTGCACAGGTAGAAGAAGCAAGTATTTTTCTATGTCCCTTGCCACCATCAGTGAACTTTGGCCTATGCTCTTCTGGTAAAGAAATCCCATTTTATCCCAGAAAAGTTTACTCTTCTCTCCCATATTCTGAGTACTTAAACTTTGTCAGCCCATCAGTAGTAAAGAAATTAGAGAACTAAATTATTTAAATCATATAATTTAAATGTCTGAAACCTTAGGGATTGAAGATCTTTAACAGTAATAATGAATAAATCTGTCTTATTCAGAAAGAAGTCCACTTTGTCTCCATTTGACATTTTTTGCTTTCATTCTACCATATAAGTAAAAAGTAAGAAAGTAATTATGTTTTTGTGCTTTTATCATATTTAAAGCCCTACTACTTAGCACTGTGGTTAGTTGCCTGTTTCATGGAGAATCATATGTAGTGTCCATAGGTGCTGGAATTAAGAGTGTGGGGGATGCTGCAGCACCCCCTGGCTTCAAATGGTTTCCATTATATACAGGGTTTACAGTTTGGTTCAATGGCTCTCAGCACCCCCACTATAAAAACTGTTCCAGCACCCCTTGTAGTGCCTTAGGCAATCCACCAATGAAGTCTGCTCCAACTTCAAATCCATCCAGTATTCTCTAATAGAACTACAAATTATAATTAAAACAACTCTCATCTCTGCTGTTTTTGATTGTACTGTAGCCAGTTAATCTCTGACCCCATGCCCCAAAATGTCACTTACTAAATTAGCTGTCTGCAATATCCTGCTGATCAGAATTTATTTGTACAGTTGCTTTTATTTTTATTGTGATGCTTCATGATCACGCTGAAGATTAAAAAAAAAAAGAAGTGAAATGAAAATCTGAACTATTAATTGCATTCACAGAGTGCATGTCAAAATCATGAGTGATTCAACTATTCTCTCATGTCACAAGCAATCAAGTGTCTTTTGTATTTCTTAATAGGTTTTTGGAAATATCCTCCTCAGATAATCTGAAAATGGTGTAAACTATGATAAAAACATACATCACATATCTTGCTATTTTATATGCAACATGAAGATTGGTATGTGTGGCTCGCAAGCTGCTAAAAACAGAGCTTAATTACTAAACTCTATAACCTATAGTCACTACACAAGGTCCCAGTTCCAGCCATCTATCATGTCCTTCCTTAAAATATCAAAACACCTAGATTTCTTTCATATTATATTTCTATCTCAGTTTACCTACACACTTATTCTGTGTACAATATGATCAAGAGCTGTGTACAAACTAAAGTCTGCTTTGCACCTCCCCAGCAGCACCGAAGAGATTTAAAGCTGCCTGAAGAAACCAGATGAATCCTCAGCTGCCAAGAGGACTCTGGCTGGTATAGCAGAGAGTAGGCTTCTCTATACCAGTCCTGGAATATATCAGGGAAGGAAACAGCATAGTTTTGGAGAACTGCTTCTCCTTAGTCCTTGCAGGATTGCAATCAATCAATCAAATAAATATCCCTCCTGGGTGATAGGAGCAGCAGAGTGAGCACAACTGCCAAAAGTGTCCCCTGTGGGATACCCACAGTGCACAGCTAATCACTAGGCGCACTAAGGCCAGGTCTACACTACACAATTATGTTGATCTAACTTACTACAGCATACAGCCAAAGCAGCAATTACATCACTTGTGTATGTGCACACTTGGCTCCTTGTGTTGGCAGTCCACGTCCTCATTAGGAACACTTGCATCGATTGTATTGTCAGTGTGGGGCATTGTGGGATGAAAGCCAGTAACAGTCGAGTTAAGCAATGCAGTGTCTACACTGACACTGGCGAACTAACAACATAGATTGGGACTATGCCATTTGGGGAGGTGGTGTTAGTAATTGGCATAGAGATGCACTTATATTGGCAGGAGCCAAATTTAAGTGAAAACGCTTCCACAGCTAGGTCGACGCAAGGCATCTTACATCCACCTAACCCTGTAGTATAGACCAGGTCTATGTGGCAGGCCTGCACAGCCCTATTTTAGCACAGACTGAGAAACTGCAGAAAAGCTGTAGCAGCTGCTTCCAAGCAAAACAATGTTGGGGGATGTGCTGGGACCCAGGGCCAATCGGGGGGGGGGGAGGGAAGGGCAGGAGGGCCATTTTGGCCTGGGCCTCAAGCTCAAAGGGTCCTCAAATTTAGACACTTGTAAATATTTTGGCATTTGATAAGTTTTGCAACTTGTTTTTATGCACATTCCTATCAGATTAAAATGTGACACACTCTCAGCTTAGAGCTGCAAATTTAAGCAAATAAGACATGTGATTTGGTAAAAAAGACATTTTTTTTGTTAACTGATATAGATTTTTGTCATATTAAAGGGTTAAAAATGTTCATAAATATTAATAAAAACATATTGGTTCTGATGGCACAAGATTAGACCATGATGAATGTGTTCTCTCAGATCAGCTGATTATATAAACAAACCACTACTAATGGCTGGTGCTGGATCAAGTGCGTGTTGAAAGGTGGAGAATTGTTACATTTTAGTGTCTTTATAATTTTATGTTTAGTTGACTAGGGAATTATTTATGTGAGAAAATTCCTCACTATTATCTTCATATGGTAGCTAAAAGAAGTGACTGGTTGGTTGGTTGAGCCATAGCTTCAATAGCTAGCCAGATAGCCCCAGATTCAAGGTGAACATTTGTGAGGACAATCTTGTACAGTGAGTTTCGTGAGGACACACGTTTGAAATTTTTGAACATTATCCCTCTGTCTGTATCTGTGTCTGTGTTTACTATATATAGGTCATCTGACCTGTCTGACTGTTTAATTTTGTATTCTTAATTAGAATTCCTTCGTTTTAAGTCTTTTCAGCATTTTTGTACCATTCAGCATTTGTATACATGTTTACAGTAGAAGATTTCAAATGATTTCACTTATTTATAGCAGAATATTTCAAGTGTGGATAGGCTACATATTGCCCAGATAGATCACCATGAAGAGGAGATTTGAAAGTGATGTGAGCAAGAGAGGGCGAAAACAACTGAGTGAAGCAGCAGCTAAGAGCTCTAAGCAAATAAACCTCATTTCTCAAACCACTGGAAGACGCACCTTACCCAACAAACAATGCTACAGATAATGAAAACTCCGCAGCTGCAACAGGTGATATTTCAATGCTAATACCTGAACATGAGGACACTAGTCAAGGAGATGTGCCAACAGTAACAGATGCAGCAGAAGATCCTGTGTATGATCAACGCAGCAAGAACAATTCATGAGTACTACAGGTTTGACTGTGACTGACACTGGAATTATTGACAAGAGCAATGCTGCCCAAATGCAATCTTTTCATCAAATTAGTTGTTTTGAAATTCCAAGTAACATTCCACAAGGTGCTGACAGTCACGGCTGGTGCAACCGCTTCCTGAACTAGGTGGTCGCCCAGGGCACCAAGTGGTTGGGGGGTGGCGGTGGAGTGGAGGTGAGCTGGGGCAGGGGGGCGTGGGGAGGGCCACCTGCAGCAAGTAACGGGGGGGGGGGCCGCTACGCACAGGGGAACCGCTCCCCACCCCAGCTCACCTCTGCTCCGCCTCCTCCCCTGAGCACCGCCCCGCTCTGCTTCTCTCCCTCCCAGGCTTGCACGCCAAACAGCTGATTGGCACCGCAAGCCTGGGAGGCGGGAGAAGCGGCGGCATGCTCGGGGAGGAGGCAGAGCAGAGATGAACTGGGGCACTCCCAAGGCCGAGGGGAGGGAGGGGGCAGCAGCGGCCAGCTGCCGTAGAGCAGGGCGGGGGCGGCGCAAAGTGGAAGTTTCTCCTAGGGCGCAAAATCTCCCTGCACTGGCCTTGCTGATAGTCATGCTTTCCCTACGCATCTGCTGACAAAAAAAAAAAAACAACAACAACAAAACAACCTTTTCCAAATGGTGAGACCTGCACAAGAGACTGATTATGCTGGAGTACAGAAAAAAACAAACAAACAAACAAACAAACAGTCTCTGTACTGCACCCTGCACCCTGCTTCATTTTGAACAAAAGTGCTGCAAATGCATCAGTTCTCTCTGATTAATCAGGATGGCCCATCAACAGAGGCTGGAGGAAGTTGAAAGACCGAGTACCATCACATGAGAGTTTAATGTCACACAAAGAAAACTATGTTGCTTGGAAATCAGCCAGTAGGGTAGTATCAGCTGAAAGTTCAGTTGAGAATGTACTCTTGACTGAACTCTCTACAGAAACTAATAACTGGAAAAAACTTCTTGAGCGCATCCTGAATGTCATCCTTTTTCTTTCTGAGCGGGGATTTGCTTTCTTTGGTTCCAGTCAACATATTGATGATCGTGCAAATGGAAACTTTCTAAGTATAGTTGAGCTCCTCAGCAAATATGACCCACTTTTATCAGAGCATGTTAAATGTGTTCGAGAAGCGCAAGAGAGTCAAATGCTCATTCAAATCCATTAGCTCTCCACATACATACAAAACGAGTTTATTGAGCCATGTGGGTCATTCATATAAACAACAATTCTTGATGAGATTCAAAATGCCAAGTATTTTTCCAATCATTGTTGATGCCACTCCAGATTGTTCTCACAAGGAACAGACTACTATGGTTATTCGATATGTTAAGATTGTAGACAGCTCAAAATTTTCAATTGAAAAAAGGTTTATTTTGTTTGATAATTTCATGAGAA
Organism: Natator depressus; assembly: GCF_965152275.1. Classification (NCBI taxonomy): domain Eukaryota; kingdom Metazoa; phylum Chordata; order Testudines; family Cheloniidae; genus Natator; species Natator depressus. The sequence continues at coordinate 53,730,452 of NC_134244.1, forward strand.
ACTGGAAAAGAAATTGCTGCTCGAGTACCAGCAATTCCGGAAGGTTTTAAGTTAGATTTCCAAGTCTGCATTGGTCAAGCGTATGACAATGGATCTAATATGGCTGGGAAGCACAAAGGTGTACAAGCAGTTCTGCTTGAGCATAATTCATAGTGTATTTTCTCCAGCTGTGGAAACCACACACTAAACCTTTATCTTTATTTAAATTTGCAAAGCCTACTATAAATTGTGAACACACTGGATGTTACGATGTTTTACTGCCATTTAATTTACTTGCATACTGCCTTGAATGCATTACAGTAGAAAAGCAGTGACCGCAGGATAAATTGTACACTGGCACAATTTAAAACTGTCTATAACTTACCCAATTAGTTGTTCCAATAGATGGTTGAGCTTTGAGGATACTAGTGATGGAAAGGACCCAGTCACATGGCTTGTATCTTATTTTTCTAGACAAACAAATGGAATATGTGGATGCATGCATCTATTGATGCTTCACACACACACACCTTTGTTAGAACATTGAAGATGTAAGAGACTTAAGAGGTACTACATGCAATAGCCAATCATAGATACCTTTAAAAAAGCAGGCACCTCTAACTCTACACCACACTGCTCACCTACTGCTCTCCCTGCCACTTTGCTACTTGTGATGCAGGTGGCAAAACACAGAGACTTTGACGCCTAGTTTCCAGCAGCAAGAGTCACGGTCTGGTTCTAACAGTAAGATCTTCAGAAGAGTGCAGGGCATTGCATGATTTTTGCTATCTTTCTCCTTCTTATTATACAGCTCTCATTGCCATTATATCTGAATGCCCCGCACTATTTTAAAAATACATATCCTCATATGATACCCCTGTGAGGTAGGGAAGTGCTATAATCCCCAATTTACAGATCAGAAATTTAGGCATAGAGAGAATAAGTGATTTACCTGATGTCACATACAAAGCCTGTAGCAGAGCAGGGAATTGAACGTAGGTATCTCAAGTTCCAGGCTAGCACCCGAGCCACTGGACCATCTCCTTTCTCTATTCGAGTCTAACTACTTTTGAAAATCTGAAAATGCTTTAAATAATTGAGGATTTGAACTCCTGGGACATGCTTGCAAGCACCAACTCCCCTTTACTTCACTGGGTGCTCAGTATTTTGCAGGATCAGGCCAAAAGTGAACATGTCCACTGGGATGTGCTGAAGGGGTGACTGTGTGGTGAAACAGGCATTTTATTCCTTTGCCTACATAACCCAGCGTATGTACAGGAGATACCTTTTAGTTAACCAAACAGGTGGTGTTGGCGGGGGGGGGGGGTCGGGGACGGGACAATGCATTCCTCTGTATATATCTTTTGTATGTATATGTATTTCTACTTCCATAGCTAGTCCACGAAAAATTACTCAAATGCACTGCTCCCTGCCCAGGCCAACATCAGAAAGCAGATACAGAGTTTGTAGGTACCACAATTTTGGAGATATGGAGGAACAAAAAACAAACAAACAAACAAAGCAGCAGAAGAAATTTCAAAGTTGAAAGCCTCCTCATTTGTGAGCAAATCTCCAAAAAGGTCCATCCAATATGAACTAAACATCTTTCCATCAGAATTCTGCCCTCTAATAATATATAAAATCTAGTGTGAATTGGGTTAACATGGATGAAAGTAAAGCACAATAATTCAAAATTGATCACATAATAAAATGTGTTGCCTAATTTAGTTGTGATGTATGTTATTCCAGAGGTAAAAATAGGTTTGTGAATCTCAAAGTGTGAGGACACTTCCTTAAAAATAATAGGAATGCTCCAAAAGGGAAAGTATGTAGTTATCACCATAACCTTAGTTCAGTCAGAAGAAACAAAACACACACACAAGGTCAAATGCACTGATGAGAGTGTCCTTTTGACGAGGGAGGCTTCAATGCCTCTTTGTACATTGGTTCCTTAACTATGGTCTGCAGTCCTCACCAGTGTTCAGTGGATCACTTGCTAGTCGTTTGTAAGAAGTTGGCTGGTCAGATGGTTCTGACTCTTCCTGTAGCATTCAGGAAAGTCCTTAAACACTTTCCTAACATTCACTGTCCATACAGCTATAGCTTCCACTGGGCTGTTACTCAATTGTTAATGAGAGAGGAGATGCTCCACAACTTTAGGAATGGGAAGCCTATGAGAATCACTCAGTGAAAATAAGGGGAGGTTTCTAATAGCAGACAATCTTCTGAAGGAAACTCATCAGATTGCATGTCTACTATCATAGTGTTAATCTCTGCTACAAGCCTTCAAAGAACTAATTTGTATTAATTAAATATGTATAAAAATACAGTGATAACACATGACAGGATCTATGGTGATTGTATCTATAGTCTACAGGTATCTGCATGAGGAAAAAATATTTCATAATGGACTCAAATCTAGCAGGCAAACATGCAACAAGATCCAACAGTTGGAAACTGAAGCTGTTCAAATGTAGATTGCAAATAAGAAACATTTTTAACAGTGAGAATAATTGTTCCAAAGGCTAAGTTCCCAAATATCGCGGTGGACTCTCCATCATGGGGACTTTTTAAAAAAATCTAGATTGGATTTTATATACACATACACACACACTTTAAAAAAAAAGATATGCTGTAGTTCAGACATGAAGTATTTTAGGGAAGTTCTATGACTTGTGCTGTGCAGAAGACTGGATTAGACAATCACAGTTGCTCATTCTTCTGTGAATCACTTGAAGTCTCACTGACTCGTGAGAGTTCAACCTTCTAGCATGACACATTTGAGGACAGGTTAAATGTACCTTGACACCGTTAAAATGCAAGATGGCATGCCGGTGGAGCAAAGTAATAGGTAACATTAACTGCTCTGATGTGCTTCCCAAGTGCCCACATACGTCTTGGAGTAATTGTATAGACTGGAAATGATCCATATTCCATGTGTGTAGTTCCACTTTACAACTGTTCTGAAATTGGCAAGCACTCTTTAATTAAAATTGTAAGCCCCAAATGCACATATTTAAATGGGATTCATGTTTTGTTATATTTAATATAAGATTGAGAATGGAAATAGTCCTTTAAAAAGACTCAAAAGTTAGCCTGTCTGCTTGGTACACATGGGGTTTCAGCTTTATTTTTTTTTTTGTTCAAAATTTCTGAAAATTGGTTAAAAGACAACTCCAGTTTTTATTAGATAAAAGAATGAGGACTTAGGACCAAATTCATGATTCCAGAACGACCTCTGAAGTCCGTAATGGTTTTGGAAATACAGCTAATGCAGAGTCAGATCAAGTATTTTCACTGAATCCTGTATTACTTTATTTTGAGAGAGATAATGAGGAAGAGTCACCATCTCCTGAAGAAAATATTTCAAAAGATTGAAACTAAGAAAAGAATAGCTTTTTTTGTTCAATAAGACTTTTACAATCAAATAAGAATGGCACCATTTGATCATGCTAATGGGAAACTCATTTGTGATGGTTGATTTTTCTTCGGCAGAAATACAGACGATGGAGCAGCTGCTTTTCTATGGCTCTGCATTATGATAAATGTTCATTTCTCTCATTGATTTATTTTTTAAAGACAGATTTTAAACACTTGTCCTTGACTTTGAAAAAGCCATTCTATGCAAACCTGCTTTTATAGAGGCAGAGTTTAATGTTAGTAATTGATTGCAGTCACTGCTCTGAGAGGTGGCCATTCAGACTAGATGGAAACAAACAAAATAATGGGGGACATTGACAATAGCTTTTCCCTAATTTTAAACTAACTACAATGGTTTGGGCTTGCAGTTATTACATTTTGAACCGTACTACCTTCATCTGCACTCAGCCTTTAAACTATCCAGTGAATAAGGCAAATTTGTCAAAAGTTTTACCAGTTTGTTGGCAAATAAATACAAATATCAACCTTGACCCAATCTGATGGGATTTTTTTGAAACATTAAACCTAGGAAAGCACTTCTGCTAACTACCTGCCCTTTTCAACATGAGAATAAATACAGTGCCAATATCTTCCTGTAAATCTCCTACTATAACAAGCAAATAATCCTCTATGGTTCCCTTCAGATCGGAGTAATGTATAAATGTTACTATGCATCTGCTTGCTGTAAAGAATGAACTCTGGATCTGTCCCAGTGGTATTGTAATGATCTTATAAAGAAGTCACAAAGGAGTCCAAGGGAGCAGAGAAATGGACAGGAGAGGACCATATGATCAATTGAGTTCTGTTCTCATTGACTCTGCATTTGCCCACCACACGCACACACCACTTTGCAATTAGATTAAGTTATTACACAAATATGCATTGTAATCTCCAAAACCCACCTAATAGTTATGAGTTCTGATTCTGAAACAGTTTGGACAAAATCTTTGTGAATAGTTTAACTTGTACTTTTCTCTATTGTGGCTTTTGGCTAAAACCATTATGTAGGGAATTGTGTGTGCACAAACTGTTTATTTGCTAGTCCTCTCTTTAATCAGAGTTCATTTAATCTTGTTTGTAAAATGATTACTATTTCCAATAGCTTGCTGGCATCAGTTCTTTCTTCGTCCCTGTCAAGGTTCCTTCCCCACTCTGAACTCTAGGGTACAGATGTGGGGACCTGCATGAAAGACCCCCTAAGCTTATTCTTACGAGCTTAGGTTAAAACTTCCCTAAGGTACAAACTTTTACCTATTGTCCTTGAACCTTTATGCTGCCACCACCAAAGTGTCGAACAAAAATAACAGGGGAAGTGCCCACTTGGAAACGTCTCCCACCCCCAAAATATCCCCCCAATCCCTACACCCCCTTTCCTGGGGAAGGCTTGATAATAATCCTCAACAATTTGCATAGGTGAACACAGACCCAAACCCTTGGATCTTAAGGGCAATGAAAAAGCAATCAGGTTCTTAAAAGAAGAATTTTAATTAAAGAAAAAGTAAAAGAATCACCTCTGTAAAATCAGGATGGTAAATACCTTACAGGGTAATCAGATTCAAAACATAGAGAATCCCTCTAGGCAAAACCTTAAGTTACAAAAAGACACAAAAAAAGGAATATACATGCCATTCAGCACAGCTTATTTTATCAGCCATTTAAACAAAACAGAATCTAACACATATCTAACTAATGACAGGTTTCAGAGTAACAGCCGTGTTAGTCTGTATTCGTAAAAAGAAAAAAGAAAAGGAGTACTTGTGGCACCTTAGAGACTAACCAGTTTATTTGAGCATGAGCTTTCGTGAGCTACAGCTCACTTCATCGGATGCATCCGATGAAGTGAGCTGTAGCTCACGAAAGCTCATGCTCAAATAAACTGGTTAGTCTCTAAGGTGCCACAAGTACTCCTTTTCTTTTTTCTTTTTACATATCTAACTAGATTGCTTACTGACTCTTTTCAGGAGTTCTGATCTGCATTCCTGCTCTGGTCCCAGCAAAAGCATCACATACACAGAGAGGACCCTTTGTTCCCCCGCCCTCCAGCTTTGAAAGTATCTTGTCTCCTCATTGGTCATTTTGGTCAGGTGCCAGGGAGGTTATCTTAGCTTCTTAACCCTTTACAGGTGAAAGGGTGTTTCCTCTGGCCAGGAGGGATTTAAAGGTGTTTACCCTTCCCTTTATATTTATGACAGTCCCATACAAGCACTTCCAGCCTTCAGTTAAGTGGTTGCTGGTGTGTGGATCAGCAGCAGACGATCATGAAACTCTGGTTATAATTTTTCGTTGTCCTTTCAACTTCCTTGATCATTGGACCTTTGGAGAAGCACAGAGTCTCTGCTCCTGTCTGAACTAGTTTGCACTGAAACACTTTGATAGCCATAGACACATATTTACTGACTTCAGCTAAACTGGAGAGTATTAAAACACAAAACATTAATCCTATTGATTCAACAATGGCTATAGAATGCAACATAAATAGATACCTGGTACAAAAGATATACAGTGTATGGATTCCTCACACACAAAGTACCCTGAGAAATCATTAAAACATCACCTTAAACCCAGGAAAGAGCCAAAGTGAACCCTCCTTCACTGTATGTTCATAGGTAAAGCTACTACCAAAAGACACAAGATGAACTACCTTGCCAAAATTAATCTGTAAAAGGAAAATATCCTACACACTAAATAGACGCAATGTGCACACACATTTAAAATGCTAGTTTTATCATTTTTCTTTAACATAAACTACTACTTAATGTTTGAAGAAAAAAAATGTGTCAGAATGCACATTTTCCCAAAGATTCCTAGCAAACAGTCCAATTCTTTTCAGAGCAAAGCAGCATATGGTTCTGGGTCATGCACCAATGTAACACCTACACAATAATTCCATTATTGTTCACGGAGGACTCAATAGTTGCCATCAAGTAACAGTTCATACTTCACATATACACAAACGATTAAGACAATTATTTTACTAATACATAAGAATCAGAACATATTTATTGGTTGCCAGGTCAAGTGTAAGAGTGGTCAAATTACAAAGAGTTTCAGAAATAAGAGAGAGAAAGAGAGAAATCAAAGGGGTGAGGAGAGGGGAATGAAAGAGAGATCCTAGTAATGGGAACTATTTACACAAACACTAGCAGGGCCAGACCCTCAGCTGATGCAAAATTAGCTAACTCCAATGAAGTCAGTGAACTTGTGCTGATATGTACCAGCTGAGGTACTGGACCAGGGCTCTTGTACAAAAGAACATTTTAAATATAGTCTTTCCAACCTCCCTCTCTATTTTGTTATTAGTTAACATATTTTGAGCTATTAAGTCCAAATTCTCATAGTCTAACTCCTCCTAACACCTCTTTCCTTTTTTCAGTCTGAAAAGTAGCATGTTGTAAGAGACCCCACGATCTCTGGTATTTATTAATGACACTGTACAAACCTCATTTTCTCTGGATCAATAGAAATTTGAGGCAATTACAGTTCACCCAACCATAACCCCATGAATGTCTTAGTTACAAAATGGGTGTTACAACATTATTGTTTGGTAATAACTACAGTCTTAAGATTATGCCTAACACATTTAAGACATTGTGCTTAGCCAAAAGCTTCCTTAAGTTTTTAAGAAACTGGAGTTACATATTACAAAACATATACAATGTCATAGCTCTGATTTAGCAAGATATTTAAGTATCTCTCTCATTTTAATTATGTGCATAGTTTAATTGATTTCAGTTGGACTGAGGATGTGCTTAAAGAAATGCATGCATTTAAATATTTAGATGAAGCAGGTCCCAAACCAATACTTAGTATTTTAAGATACATAATATGGCATAAGCTATTATTTCCAGTCACTGTACCTATAGATGATATACTTCCATGGTTAAATGTTTACCTAAAACATCTCTATTTACTTGTAGATACAAGGAGGATAGAAATTTTTTTGATGCAGAATAGTTTTGCTGCTGCTGTATTTGAAATTGAAGTATTTTGTTGGCTCTGAAAAAAGTACCGGCTGCAAAATGTCAGTTCAGTTTTTCAAAATGGAAAAAAATGTTATTTGCTTGGCAGTATTTTATCTTGGTATATTAAATTCAGAAAGCAAAAGCTGCCAAATGTTTTGTTCCCTAATACAATTTATCATTCTTTACATATTAACTGTGTCTGTACTTGTATAGTGGGAGTTGCATAACGGTACAATGTATTACTGACCTACATACTATCCTCCCCAAAATATTTGGTAGGCCCTTTAATTTTAATCACAAGGCTTTAAAAAGAGTGAACATCTTTTTCACTGTTAGAAGAACATTCTACTAAGCAACAACCCTGTTGGTTATTGGAATGTCTTGCAGATTCCATTTTTGGAACCATCATTTGAATAACACACTCTAAATCTGGGGAGGGGGGGGAAGAGTCCCAGAAGATCATGATATTTTAACTACTGTCAACTGAGCGTAGGTACTGAATAGTATAATATTTTGATGTTGTAAATACAGATGAGAATGGGCTGGGCAGATCCACAGGTACAGGAGACTAGAATCTTTGGATGGTTCACTTGCTGCCCAATCCTGCAGAAACTTACAAATATAAATGACTTCATTAATGTGAATAGTCCCAGTGACTTCCCTTTGACTCAGCTTATTGTTGAATTAAGTCTTTGCAGGTTTGACCATTAGTCCTTTTATATTCTTAGTGGGCTTTTATCAGCAGTATGTCAATGGAAAGACTCCCATTGGCTTCAGTGGTGCTGTACTGGGTAATATAGTCCTACTCTGTGGAAGAATTAGCCACTAAAGAAATACAAAGCCACCATCACTACAGCATACAAGATAAAAGGTTTAGAAAACCTGACCTGTGAGGAAAGGTTAACAAAATGGGCATGTCCAGTCTTGAGAAAAGAAGCCTGAGGATGGGGGAAACTTTTACTCAAATATGTTAAGGGCTGTTCTAAAGAGGACGGTGATCAGCTGTTTTTGATGTCCACTGGATGGTTGGCAGCCTGGCTCCGGGGGACACAAAGGGAAAGGGAAGGGGTGCACAAAAGGGAAGGCTTAATTCTCCTTTTCCTCTGGCACCAGTGGAACAGGGTAGCAATAGGAGAACAGATTCACAAAGGGAGGTACAGTTGATGAAAGGGGGTATAGGTACAAGAAGGAAAAGTGGGGGTGGGGTGAGGTTGAGTGGAACTCTCCCATAGCAGTTGTAGTGTACATGGATGTTTAGGGAATCATGGTGCAGTTTTTCCCTGCTGTAGCCAGAATACAACGGAATGGGGGGGAATTTGCATCATACCTGCCCCAGTTAGTTTCGTTACCACAGGAACCCACAAAGCAATCAAATCCCACACAGGGTGGACCTAGTGCAGTTGGTTGGCCACAGGGCAAGCCAGGGTCAAAGTCCATACAGCAAGGGCAAGTGTCTGAGGGACTCTGGGTAGTGCACTGGAGTATCAAAGTCAGCTGATCAGGCTTGGGGAAATGGGGGCACCAGGTGCAGCATTTGCTCACCCTAGTGCATTGGATTGTCACAGATGGCATATCGGGCTTGGGGAAGTGGGGACTCCAGGTGCAGCTCTCACTCACCCAACTGAGCTAGCGGCGTCTGATGTGGGGCCAGTTAGCATGGAGCTGATACGATTAATTAAATGTATTACACATCAGGTTGTTTCCACAGTACTACAGGCTGTACAAAGTGGAACAGGTCATGCAGATCCAGGTGATTTCAGGAGCAACAGTAGAGGCACGGGGCAGGGATTGCCATCCTTGAACCCAGACAAATGCTGTTCACAGAGCAGAAAGGCCAATCAGCAATGTGGCCCATTACAGAGGAACACCTTAACCCCTCCTATGAACAAGGGTGGTCGGTAAGGTCTCGGCAAGGGAATTGCTGGAGGGACCTGGTGGAACCCTTCTCATTGCCCCTCCCCAAGAATTGACTGGAATTGGAGGTTCCCAGCAGTGGGACATGAACGGAAAGGTGGGGGGGGGGGGTCGGGCTGAAAAAAAGCACTCACCCCCCCCCCCGCGGTGAATTGTGGGAGTTTTCACCTGCACTGCACATTTTATAAGCCAGGTTAGTCCCAGACATCTAATAATAAAGTTGTGGCCTGATTAAACCCATATCTAATGTCTCCTTTTGTTCTTTCGGCATAGCCAGACAATCCAGAGTATACCAGCTGAGTTCAGGAACATTTCTTTAGATTTCCATTGAGGTAACTGATTGCAGAATTTAGTTTAGTGTTTCGGATATGGTGCACTTGAGACTAATCCAGAAGTTCCCATTGACTAGTTGCATAAACAGGATTAGCAGCCTGTAAATCACTCCTGGTTAGAGACACTGCACTTGACCATACCTATTTTGCCCACTTTTTATAATAACGCATGGGTTTAAATAGTGTATAATTGGTTTCTATATTCTCCTTAGCCTCTCCCTTTTATTTTTTACTTTCCCATGCTTTTTAATATAAAAATGTTGTAGTACAGAAATGTAATTCCTTGCCTCTGAGGGCATAAAGATAATCCACATTTATTCCAGTTACAAGTGTAATGATCACTCTAATAAGGCAAGAAGTCTGAGATGCAAATTGCTTGGAAGAAGGGATTATCTTTTAGTCTTTTCTCCAGTTAGAAAGGAAACAGGTTTTTAAAAGCAATCCTGTGACATTCAGAGTCAAGTTAACCTGAACTCGGTTTCATTTGTTGTGTGCTCTTGGAAAAGAAATCCAAACAAAGGTTAACACTTTACATATAATATATGCAACCAGCAGAGAATGAGTCAGAGAAAGATGAGAAAAGAAGTGATTGCAACTAACCATAGATTATGTAAAAGGAAAATCTGGACATTGAGCATGGGTCAATGCTACCTTGGAACAAGTGCAAGTGGTTCCTGTTGTCTGCATATCATTTTATTTGTTTAGGATTATTATACTCACAAATTTGGGAAGGATCTAAGGAAAATGTAGGGGGGGGCAGCTCAAATAGCAGAACCTCCAAGGAACCAAGCACTAGTTTGAGCACCAATGCCAGCTTTTCAGTCATTACTACTGGATTCATATTAGGGGGAAAATTCACTTAACCTGTAGCATGCTGTCAGTGTCATATTTGGCTGAGGCTAAGCCTGCCAAAGGAATATACAAGAAAAGTGATTATCCCAACTAAGCATACAGTGCCTCATTTACAGACACCAAAAACAACAAAAACAGCTCTTTATAGAGCTGTTGAAGGGGAGAGAGGTGCAAGGATTTGTGTACATGTCTTTAAAACTCTAACCATTAGAGAAGTAGGAGGGATCATAGAGAAAAAGATCTAGACAAATTCAACTGGGTGGGTGGGGGGAGGAAAGAGGTAGAGTCAGTTTATGGAGAATATTTGTTTTCTTTATTCTAAGAAGTTTCCTTTTCTGAATGAGAAGAAAGGGACACTCACTATTCTAAGACAACAAGGAGGAGGGAGAACGAGCCTCTAAAATCAATGGGTCCTATGGTAATTAGGAGTGAAAGTCATACACGATGAAAAAGGTTTGTCCAAAAATCTGTCACGGACAGAGTCACTGTCTCCTATTTTAGTCTATGTCTGTTCAAAACCTCACAATCTTCTTCCTTCTAAAGGTGCAAACTGGATGCAGACAGTGGTTCAGTTGTGCTGTACAATGCAGGGACATAGGAATTGCCAGACTGGATCAGACCTACTGTCCATCTAATCCGGTCCTGTATCCACAGTGTCCTGCATCTACGGTGGCGAGCACCAGATGCTTTAGAGGAAGGTGCAATCCCTATTAGTTAGAGTGCTTCAGGGTTTAAGTCAGACATTTTAATATCTTATCCATCCAAGATAAGAAGAATATCCAAAGTTGTTATAACCAATGCTGTCCATGTAAGCATCCAATCACTTCCCCCCCCCGCCACAAGTTCTGTGTGAAAGAAGTGGTACTGATATGTTGTTATTCTGCAGAAATTACTATATATTAACGTTGCAATGTAATAACGATATGATCAGTATATGTGATCCAGTCATTGAGGAGATATTATTCTATATTGGGCTGTAAGACTTCCCTGTTTAAATGCATTGATCTAATGTCAGGGCTGTGGTAAGAACAAACAGGGAACCAACACACTGGCTACCCAGCTAAGAACCTGATACACACGGAAGAGAAAGACAAAAGGTAAACTGTTGCCTTGAATAATCCTCTCTGATTGAAAACCTTGTTTTGCCAGGCTGGGAACTCAAGATCAGCATCTAAAAAATTAAAAAGCCTTTCTGAGGTGGAGAGGGAGAAGGTCAGTACAGCTAAAAACAATAAAGCATGTTTTCTCCTAAATGCTTTTGTTCTAAAAAAATACTACTTTAACATGTAAAGTTGCACAGAATTTTTTTTAGATTAATAGTTTATTTGCTGAAAAATGCAGTTTCTGTTGACCCAAAACTATTCATGGATTTGATCCAATTAGTTTCAGCTGGGAAAAAACTACCATGGAGAATTTCAGAACTCACAGTTAAGTATGGCACAGTCATAAGCAGTGCTATCAACTCCACCTATAATACAGGGCCTATCTCACAATGAACCTATTATTGTAAGGTGGCAGGGGAGGGGGAGCAGTGGAATTGCTACCCTTACTTCTGTGCTGCCTTCAGAGATGGGTAGCTGGAGAACAGTGGCTGCTGGCTGGGAGCCCAGTTCTGAAGGCAGAACCGCCGCCAGCAGGAGCGCAGAAGTAAGGATAGCATGGTATGGTATTCTCAAAAAGAAAAGGAGTACTTGTGGCACCGTAGAGACTAACCAATTTATTTGAGCATAAATAAATTGGTTAGTCTCTAAGGTGCCACAAGTACTCCTTTTCTTTTTGCGAATACAGACTAACATGGCTGCTACTCTGAAACATGGTATGGTATTACCACCCTTACTTCTTCGCTGCTGCCTGCAGAGCTGGGTGCTCAATCAGCAGCTGCCACTTTCTGGCTGCCCAGCTCTAAAGCAGCAGTGCAGAAGTAAGGGTAGCATGGAATGGCATTGCCACCCTTACTTCTGCACTCCTGCTGATGGTGGGCCACCTTCAGAACTGGGCACTTGGCCACCCAGCTCTGAAGGTAGCACAGGAGTAAGGGTGACAATACCACGATTCTCCCTAAAATAACCTTGTAACTGCCTGCAGCCTCCTTTTGGGTCAGGACCCCCAATTTGAGAAACACTGGTTTCCCCCGTGAAAGGGGAGTAAAAGCACACAAGACCAGATTTCATAGTGCGCAACGTGTTTTTTCATGGCTGTGAATTTGGTAGGGCCCTCTCCCTATCTTACTAGCGATCTCACATCCTACTAAGGAACCTGAGAATGTTTACACTTCATCTCAAGTTTGTTAGCATGGGAATCTCTTGACATATTATTGTAATTCTGTCACATAGTTGTATAGCATATCAGAGACTTAGGGTTGTGTCTACACTGCACTCTAAGCCCATGTTCTGACTCAGATTTCAGCCCACACCTCCCTTCTGGCCACACACAAATCAGGTTTCTGTCCACACACAGGACAGCAAGTATTCAGGACCCAGGTCCTAGGACTCTGCTGGAGGTGGGTGGACCAGAGCCAGAGTCCTGCTAAGACACTGATGTTGCAGCATGGACACAGATCAAGCCACAGACTTGAGCCAGAAGGTCTGCATAGTACCGTGTGGACACGTTAGTATGGCTGTGAGACCCGTATCCAGCAATCGAAAACCCAGGTTTACAATGCAGTGTGGATACTCAAGCACAAGCTTGGAATCACCAAGTCCACAAGCCTGGGTCCCATGGACTGGCATTTAATATGCTGGATCAGTAGGTGACATACTTTTAGGCCCCACGACCATAAGCATGTGGATAAGTGTTTGACTTTCAGCATGAATAATCCCATTAACTGGCCACATATTCAAAATAGGACTCCTATTGTTCTGAAAGCTAGACACGGGCTCAAGTGCTTTGCTTGACCAGTGCCTTAGCAGATGTACAGATACGGAGTCTAAAATAGAGACTAGCTTCATCTTGATTGGATAAGATGTTGAGTATTCAACCCTCCCATTGATGGACACAATCAAATCAGGTCCTTGACCGAGTACTGCAGATCAGGCTCAATCCTGCAAAGTGCAGCTAACTATCTGAGAAGTACTAAATCCTGTCCTGTTTGTTCATGTAGAAGTCGAGGGTGTTCAGCATCTCACAGGGAGGTGCTTCGAGCTTTGCAGAATCAGGCCTTTGGTCTATGACCGATTTACATAATGATCAACCCTTCCCATTCCTCCAGTACAAAGAGTCACATAGTTGAGGTGTATGCTTGTTTGCCTGCTTACAGCTCCTTTCAGGAAGTCATGGACGTTGTGTTTTTCCCATTCTGCAGCACTGGTGCAACATCATAAAAATCAAATATGTCTGTCAAGGTTCCTTCCCCACTCTGAACTCTAGGGTACAGATGTGGGGACCTGCATAAAAAAACCCCTAAGCTTATTTTTTACCAGCTTACATTAAAACTTCCCCAAGGTATAAACTATTTTACCTTTTGTCCCTGGATTTTATTGCTGCCACCACCAAGCGTCTAACAAATATAACAGGGAAAGAGCCCACTTGGAAACGTCTTTCCCCCCCTAGATCCCCCCAACACCCCCTTTCCTGGGGAAGGCTTGATAATAATCCTCACCAATTTGCATAGGTGAACACAGACCCAAACCCTTGGATCTTAAGGGCAATGAAAAAGCAATCAGGTTCTTAAAAGAAGAATTTTAATTAAAGAAAAAGTAAAAGAATCACTTCTGTAAAATCAGGATGATAAATACCTTACAGGGTAATCAGATTCAAAACATAGAGAATCCCTCTAGGCTAAACCTTAAGTTACAAAAACACACAAAACCAGGAATATACATTCCATTAAGCACAACTTATTTTATCAGCCATTTAAACAAAACAGAATCTAACGCATATCTAACTAGATTGCTTACTGACTTTTTACAGGAGTTCTGACCTGCATTCCTGCTCTGGTCCCAGCAAAAACACCACACAGACAGAGAGAATCCTTTGTTCCCCCCTCTCCAGCTTTGAAAGTATCTTGTCTCCTCATTGGTCATTTTGGTCAGGTGCCAGCGAGGTTATCTAAGCTTCTTAACCCTTTACAGATGAAAGGATTTTTCCTCTGGCCAGGAGGGATTTAAAGGTGTTTACCCTTCCCTTTATATTTATGACAATGTCCAATTTACATCAACCACATCCAGTTATATTAACTAATCTTCACTGACATTACTGGACATGTGAAATCATTATAATGATGCCCTGGACTGAGGCACTCAAGTTCACTTTGCAAAGATGTGCTTTGGAAAATGGATTGAAATAATGATCTCTTCCCTAAAGGAAACAGATTATTTTTCAAACAGGTTAATGTTTATGCAAAATGCTACTTAAGTGTTTATAAAATATTTTCAGTGCTAGTAACCAAAAAGTATGTAGAAATATAGATAAAGCAGCTCAAATAAGAGTGATGGGTACCGTCTTTTGAACTAGAATCCTACGACTGTATTTCCACCTATAACACCAATCACATTTACTGTGTTTTGATAATAGAGTTATTTGCTCTGGGCAGTGATTTTGTATTCCAAAGTAGTTCTTTGCAGAAATGAAAATGGCACAAATAAAAAGATTCCATAGTCTACATAAGACGTCACTGAGAACACACTAAAATGAACTAAAAAAAAAAGTTACCATCAAGTATTAAATAAACCACAATGTTAAAAATCCATAGAAGTAACTTTAAAATAACACCGAAAGTGCTTTGTTTTCAATGGCTACTATTGGGATTCCCTGAGTTGAGTCTAGACCCGTAACCAAGATACAATATGTTAGAGTCTCATGTCTGCATTTCTAAGCTAGTTATTTATATTTGTATTTTTGCGCCAGTAGAGACCACAGTGGGCTAGGAAAACACTCTCCCTGCATTCAAGAGCTTACAATTTAAAGACCTGAACCTGTACTTTGATGTGTAAGGTGGACCCTTGCACCCATATGGCACTCAGTGGAATTAAATCTTGATCCCTGACATAGTGTTTTCTCTTCAGCCCATAGAGATGCAATCAACATGCAAATTGCAGGAGACAGAAAAATAAAAATGTGTGCAATTTTTATATACAGTTTTTAAAACTAGCAACATTCATTAAATGTGCTTAAGTGCCCTTTAATATAACCATTATTAGCTGGGCAGTTTTCATAGGCATTATGGAAGAAGAGGGTTTTAAGGAGGTATTTAATGGAAGAAAAGTTTTTACAGAACAGTTTGGAGAGGATATTCAGTATATGGAAGAAGGTTTATCACGTGTACGTGTTCCTATGGGATCCACAGATGTTATGGGAATTTGGGGTGTGACAGATATTACTAGGTATTTGTGTGCATAGAGTAAGTTTCCAGAGAGCAATTATGCAAGTAAGACTCAATTGTTCTAATGTTTGTGGATTGCAAATACTTAAAGGACAGAAATATAGCCAAAGAAAATTCATTTTGTAAAACTGAATGAATACACTGCAGTGTTTGTGGCATTCCACACAGCTCTGATGGATACTAATTGTTAGTCAGTTAATCTGACTTAGTTTTAAGAACCAGATCTTCAACTAGTTTAAATTGACTTTTACGGAGTTATTCCAATAGATTTTAAACAGCTGAGGATCTGACTTTGAATGCTGACTCAGTTTAGCTCAGTTGTACTTGTTTTTAAAATTGGTGCTACAGGTATACAAACTAAATAAGTATTGTGGGGGAGCAGGGAAAGTTGGTAAATACAATTATACTTGTGACATTCATTTAAAATCAAATTAGCACCTTACCCTTGTATTATAAACATTCAAAAATATAGATATTCAAGTTTAGTCTTTATTTAACTTTTATAATAGATATTATAAGGGCAAGTTTAGAAAAGGAATTACACAATAGGAGGGATCTCTCTCCCCTAGGTACAGCAGCTCTTCAGAAGTATACAGTTATTTCTTTTGATTTCTAATGTATTTGTTGGGGAAAGTGGAATGTAAAATTATTCCCTTAGTGTCCAAGGCCCAATTCAGGAAAGCATCCCTGTTCTCTATCTGGCCAAAAATGGATTAATTGATTTCCTGAATTGTTAGCTTATTGGCCAATACTGGATTATTCTAATGCGTGTGCAAGAGAAGGAAATGTCATCCATTACAGAAGAAAAGAAAGAAAGAAAAGTTAATTTAAAAGAAAAGGGTTCCAGTTGCATTGGCATACAGTGCTTTAATATAGAATGATCTCTCACACAGTGCTTACAGTGAGTAATTAGTTTACACCATAAAAGTTGAGGCTGTTAAATTACATCTGACTTCACAGCATTGAGAAGTAAATTCAAAACCCACTCCTTTGTTCTAGCTTTCCAGCTATCCTGCCCTTGCACACACCAATACTCCCACTCTCTATGAAATAACTATTAAAAAGACTAAACCCACTTGTTGCTTACAAGGAAAGGAGAGAGATCATTGTTTTGTTCACACTTGGTAGACACTCCGATACAAAAATGATGGGGATGTAGATTTAAAAAAAAAGACAGACTTTTTTAAAGCTTCATTTTATACTATGGAACTTTGAATGTATGAGAAGTGTTTGAGAATTTCAGATCTCTCCATTATAAGTTTCAATTTTAATGTGCAGTGTTTTTGTTTCTAGGGGGATTGATATCCCTGAAAGGTTGGTTTGTGATTAGAATTCAGTCGGATTATATAATATGAAGCAAATCAAATGAAGAAATTGGAGGCAAGTATCAGTAGCATTGCAATATTTGTTGGGTCATGTGTGATTAATTGCACTGGAGGAAAAAGACCCCAAACATACTAGGAAAACATGTTAGAAAGTTTACAGAGATGGGATGAGAGAGATGGGGTGGGATGAGCAGGGAAAAGCAGGAAATACAGGCAGGGATTTGCAGCTGAGTAAGGAAGAAGGGGCCCAGCACCATTCCCTGCGAATATTTTAAATTAAACTGCAGGATTATATACATGTTTTAAGGATATGAGACCATTTGACAGTACTGCTTTTTCTTATGATCCATGCATAATAAATGCTTAAAGGTAATTTGACTGTGACATATAGCCTTCTTACATGCTATCATTCTGGCTAAGAGAAGCCAGTGAGTACTTGACCTAATCATTCTAAGAATATGAATTCATAATGTATCTTCAGTGCTGGATGTTTTAATGACCTCCTGAATGTATCTGAATACATAGAACAGAAGCCTTAAAGGAAATGAAATACTTGGGAAAAATATGACCTAATTAAAAAGACTGCAAACATGTTTCAGAAATATGAGAGTTTAATTTATTGAAGCACTTCAAGGATGTTACAGACAAAGACACATGTAACTCAGTAGACTTACAGATTTCCAGTGTGCACTTGAGAACATTTTACAGTGGAGACTAGTTGCTGTGGCTCAGTGTTACACCGCAGTGTAAAATTTGAACGGTTAGACTGAAAAACTAAGATCAATTTGAAAAGGAAAATGTTTTGGTTTAAAAAACATGACTAATTTGTGCAGCAGGACTGGGGTCCTATCTTTCCATTATTAAAGGATTTTTGATTTTCAATTGAAAACAAGATTTCAAGGGCTAAAGTGTGATTTGGACTATATGCCCATGCAAGGTGATGGGGACACCTTTTGCAACCCTGGGTCGGTTACTGGGCCTTGAGTACAAGAGTTCTTCCTCCGCACAAACTGGCAAGGATGAGTGAGAAATGGACAAAGTCTCGGCTACATCCTTCCACCATTGTGCTGTCCAGCTCGCTTGAGCTGGTGCAAAGGGTGTTGTACTGTGTTTCTGGTATAAGTCATCAAAGAAGGAATTGTGCCTCAGAGGTCTATCTAACCTAAAGCAAAGTTTACTGAAAAGAAAGAGGTTTCAACTGAGTTGGGGTTGGGTGTTGGATGAACTGGGTCCCAGTTCCAAATGACCCTTGGTGGTTCTGCCCATTTTCCATCCGCCATTCTGGCCAAATTCACCTTTGAAATTTAGTTCAAACACACACAAAGGAACATTCAAGGGGTGCAGACATTTGAATCTGAGTGGGAATACAAGATCACATGAATCCCTGTGCCCTAAAGCTACCACATTTCATAAAGCCCTGCCTATTGTGTAGCCTCTCTCCAAGGAGTTGTTTCTGCACCATGAAGGGGAAAAAAACAAACAAACAAACCCAAACAAACCCCCCAAAAAACTATTGCAAGATAGTATTACCTTAAAAAATAAATAAATACCACTACATTCCTGGATTTATCTAAATGCTCTGGGTTAACCTTATCTTTATTTCAATAATATCTTGTTTCTGTAACCCTAAGGATGCACTCTATATACCAAACAATACCTTATTAAGATTGTAAGGGATGAATGAACTAGTAATTTGAGTTAGTAGTGGTTTATTTTGTTTCCTATACATAGGATAAGAGAGACTCTTTTCTTGTTCTTCTTCTCTCTGCTATCATTTCTAGGATATGGAATAATCTGCTTTTCCCTGGGTTCAGCCTAACTACTCAGCTGTATCCAACCCCAATTAACCTGGGCACCTAAACATCCTTTGTCTCTAAAAAGAACCTCCTCTTTGATTGATGTAGAGTACAATATGCTATAAAATACAACAGGAGGGGATGTGACTTCATAACCCTGCACATGCAGCCTCAAAGGTGCAGCCATTTGTAAAATCCCTAATGTGAAACCATGTAAAGCTTTCCCTAAAACACACACACACACAGGCTCCATTAGTTGTTTGCAAAACTTTGACCAATATGAACATCCCATTAAATGCCATATTTAATCAGTGCTCAACTACATTTTGTTTTCCCTATTTGCACACATGTAGCAACCAACACTTCAGGACACCACGCATTTGCTGCACTGGTCCAAGCACACTTTCTTGGTGCAGATATAAATTTATCATAATAGCAGACGTATCTACCTCTATGCTTCTGTAGGCTGCTAGCATGCTCTTGGGAATTGGACTAGTGCACAGCCAGGCCAGTACTAGGGGACCACAAAGATCAGGGTAACCACCTGCAGTTCACTCTTGACATGTTATGGGGGTTCGTTGGCCACAGGTGAAAACTGGAGATAAAATCCACAGGTGCACACCTCGTCAGGCTCAATTTTCAGTCCACCTTACAGAACCAGAACAAACACTGTGCTAGCATTGCAGAAAAGTGTATGCCTGCATTAACTGCTACATTAATGGCATTGATTCTTTGAAAATGTGACCTTTAATGCCTACTAAATTCAACCTGATCTACTTTAAAGTGTTGATTGTCTTTTTAGCTTTAGGGGCAAATTATGATGAGAGGGTCCTTAATACCAGCTTAAGTTTACTATAAATCCTTGTCAAAAATTTGTTTTCATACTCTTAGGTGAACAAAACGGTTTAAAAATGCTTGCCCCGTTGCTTATGCTCTGAGGGAAAGTGTTGGTTCCGTAGTCTTTCTTGATCAAGTTGGAGGCCAGGAGCCATTTCTCCCTCTCAAAAATAAAAGATAATTCCTTTAAACCTCACTGAAACAGCACTTCTCCCCTCGCAAGCACTGTGTTTGTATTCATGAATAGCATTCATGAATGTTCACCTAGAACAAGACTGGTTGAGTGGCAACAGAATACAGAGCTTCTAAAGTTGCTGGTTCAAACTCAGTGCAGTTGAGTAGTAAGTAACCAAAATGTATGTGGCAGCCTCCGACTATGAGCTTTTGGTGGCAGTCCAATTCCTATACTAGTGAACAAATACATATCATAGAGCACAACCACAGTAAATATCTTTCTTGGTAATCATGTCCAAGAGGCCCAGAACAGGCCATGGAAAGCAACCTATCTTTCCACCCACAGAAGTATTCCTCCTGGTCAAGGCTGAAGAACATTGAGGATGCTGTGTGAGGAAGTTTTTATTAACACTATGGGTAAAATCGAAGGTCTTGGAGCGGTCAATCTGGCATCTTTTATGAGCATTAAACCAATTTATTGTTCAAACAAAGTTCACCTGGAATTAACAAAACAAATATAAATTTGCCCTACATCCCACTTATTACAAATTCTACTGAGACTCCATACAAGCCTGGAAATAAACTTCAGCTGTGCATAGCACAGAGAGCTGAACGTATGGACATCTGTTCCAACTGTTATTCCATTTGAAACATACTGTAGATTCCAACTGTATACAGATTTTAACTGAGTCTTTTCAAATCCACTCCCAGCCTTATGTAGCAGCTTACAATATAAAAAATATTCTCTTGTTCTTGGTGCTTTTAATTGCATCTCAAAGAATTACATTTAATAATAAAATATTGATTTGTAGGATTTTTTACAGCTTAAAGAGAAATGTAATGGGTAACATATTATTGTATTTTATCTGAGGCTGTACAGCAATTTTACAAGCTTAAATATGTTAGTTCGTGGCATGTGGCATGTTAATGCTCATGTTGTGCGAGTAATGTTTACAATTTATCTACCAATAGTTGGCAGTGTTCAGTCAATTGCTTACAGGCATGGCAGAGATTCATAAAACTATAGCCAGGAATGTCACACTCCTCTCAATGTGCAACACTGTTCTAGCCAGTTCCATTCAGGCATTCTATGAAAAATATTAGATTAAAAAAACCTGTCAAGTGTGCAATAAATCCATGCTTTCCCCCCTTATTATACTCTCTCTTGACCACCCAGGATTTCTGTTTTATTTCACATTTAGCCATGCTGAACTTCAATCCTCTGGGTTTTCACTCTACAGTTTCACTTCATTTACCATCCTTCCTAACTGGAGTCCTTCAAAATTTTGATTTGTGCTACTTACTTGCCCTTCTTTTGCATTAAATAATGTGTGCCCCATGCAAATCACTGAAGTACTTCACAGTACTTTGATCATCACAAATCCATTAAAGATTCATTAACTGATGGGGCCTTTGTTTCTTTACTTTCATACAGACCCGATTTAAAAAATGAGATTTTTTCAGAAGTGCTTGACATTGGTCTAACTCAGTTTCCATTTAAGTCACTGGGAGGCTTACCAAAGAATGTCAATGAGAGCAAAGAATAGGCTAATCCACCTTAAATATGTTAATCTCCACAGACTTCCCTTTAATCAGAGATTCTTTATGGACCAGTTGTAAACCCTGAACTTGTGTTCTCCTTGCCCCTATGCATGTATCTATTTTTGTTCCTCATGCTTCTCCTGGCTGAGTAAATCTCATTTAATCTTTTTCCCCTTCCTTATTTACTTCTACAAGTTTTGACAGACGACAAGTTGTTTCCCCATATTTTTATAACTGTAAATCTCAGAATCCTTCAGGCCTGAGTCTGTATCTGCTGTGCACACAGAGCTATCATTATAATCACCTGCCTGCTGATAAAAGTGTTCCACTCTAGTAAATGCAAGAATCAAGCCAGCTCAGGTTACATCTAAGGACCTCCTCGCAACACAAGACACTGAATCCATACTCACCTCAGATCACAGTAGTGTTAGTTTTGTGGCCAAAGTTGCAAGCTCCCCAAGTTGAAATATTGTATTTTTAGCAACATACACTCGGGGCAGAAAAAAGAAAGAGTGGCTGTCTTTATTCTGTTCACTCCCTCAGCTTCTATCCATGTCACAAAGCAGAATGCTTTGGGTTATTGTCCGTTTGGAGAGATATGGCACTGAAAAAGTGAAAATACAAATGTCCCCAGTGTTTCTTTAGTAATGCCAGGAGCTGAGCATGGGAAGTAAACAGGGTGCGCCTGAGGTAATGCCACATGAAAGAGACTGACTTCACTGTAGAAGTATGGTGGGGTGTGTTGCATAGCGTGAAAGTTAACACTGAAGGATATAATCTTTTTAGAATGGACAGAGCAGATTGAAAAACTGCTGGTGGCACTTTATCTCTTGTAAAGGTTTGTAGTGGCCATTTCTCTGTAACATTGGTGTTTATTAACTAAAAGTTATTAAGGACATTTTATAGCACTATATCATTGTATGGCCCTTGCCTTGAAGAATTTAATTAGGCAAATAAAGTATAAGAAGATGGACAAAGGAAGGAGGCAAAATTGTTAAAATAATAACATGAGCAATAACCATCCAGTCCTATAACTTTGTCCCCACCATGCTGACTATGTTATAGTTCTGCTTCCTATAGCACTACCTGTATCTTTTCCCTTCATTTGCTTACTCATCTCATAGCATGAGGATAGACAGAGATTTGTGTGTGTGGCGTGGGGGGGGGGGGGGAGAGGAGTGTTCATTTGACAATAACCCAGAGCATTTTGCTTCCTTGACATATATTGACCCTCAAGAAGGAGTGATTAGAATGAGGACAGTCATACTCTTTTCCCTGTTAGCAGTACAAATACTAGCATTTCAATTAGGATTTAGCTTTAGTAAACACTGGACACTCGGGACAGTTGAACACTTGCTTGGCCAGAACCTGGGGGTGGGGTGGAGGGAGTAAATAGTTCATTATGTATCAACCTTATGCTTTTGGAAAAGGGACAATTTGGCAGCTGGAGATTGCTGGAGTACAGTACTTTCTACCCAAGTCTCTGACATTCCCCCTGTGCTAGCCAGATAGGAAGGGAAGGGGCACAGATAGCTGACTTAAGTGGACAGTTAAGGATCACCCTGACATGGAGATTAGTTAAGTGGCCCTTTTGTATTGCTGGAGTGATGCAAAGAGACTGACGCATAGGCCAGGGTCTGACCCAGATGCCCTACGGATGGAAAATATCTTTTAGACAATATAACATATCTTCCTGTCAGCATAGGATTGTTCACATACGAATGTTTTGCCTATTCTAGCTTTACATGTGAAAGCTGTCAGGATAACGTATTAAGATCACACTTGTCGCTACTGTAGTATGTCAATGTTGTTTGCCTCGAATGATGCACATAGTTACAAACAAGTTAAAAGATGTAACCAAAGCCACCTTGTTTCCTTTCACATTACATTATCAGGATCTGACAATTACTAAATATGTGTGTCTTCAAAACTGATGTACATCGGTAAGTCATTTTAAAGCTCATGGTGTATCACAAAGAAAAAATCTTGAAGTGGTTGATTCTCATTATCAAGAGTATTGTAAATTATTTATTTTAAATGTACCTGCAGATCTATCATAAGCCATCATGGGAACAACAAACAAGGCATACTGTATCTGTAAAAGAAATACCCGAAGGGGCATGATGCCATAAATAACCAGCGGTGACAATGAGCCTTCACCAATGACAACTTGCATTAAAATGTAAGTGAAGCTGTAATGAGGCTAAATAAATAAATAAAATAAACAAATAAATAAACGTGACAGACACACAGAGCACATTTTGTATGCATTAAAGTGTGTAGGGATTTTTCCCAGTAGTTTACTTTAATGTCATTTCATTAAGGACGTTTTAACCACATAATATTTCAAAAATGATGATCCTAGAAAAGAAATGCAGTTTGTGCAAGGATGTAAATTAGTTGCCTGATCCCTCCAGCACTGACACATGCAAGTAAGTTAACACAGGAGCAGTTGCAATTAATTCAGTGGACAAGTGTTTGCAGGATCAAGGCTCAGATTCACAAGTGTAGGAGTGAATGACTGGGATTTGTGGTAGGCCTGTATAAATGGAAATGAGGACTTAGAAATGCCAGGCAAAACTAGTTCAAACAATCATTATACATAAAAGACAAGGAATTAAGTGTTTGGAAATTTCTGTTGTGAAAGGCTAATTAAATAATTTTATTCATATTCCTTTTCAGTGGACTTTGATGTGCTTTCAACTGAAAAATGATGGCCCATTATGCGCGCACACACACAGTGTCCATGTAAATACCCACAAAGCTTTGAAAAAGTGTCTGCAAGTATCAAGGGACACACGAGCCCAAATCAGACATTTAAGTTTCAGAATCTGCATTTGCAGAATCATATGAAAAGCACCACACTACTGTATAGTTTGTTAAATTACATACACTTCACTGAAACACACTCATTTGGAAGGTTGAGCCCAACAACTATTTAACTGCGGGCAGTTATATTGAAATGCACAACACTTTCCAGCATTATGTGAACGTTATCCTGTTGTAGAAACACTTAAATTAAATGTAATACCACCCGGGTACAGGGGTCTACCACAGCAAAGTTATTTTAGGGGTGAAGGGGAGAGAGCAGGAGGGCAGGATTCAAGCCCTAAAAAAACCTTTTCTAACAACGAGCTCTTCAAATTCAACCTAGGTGTAAAGGGTCAAGCTGAGATCTTTACCTTTTTGTGCATCTTCACCAGTAACCATGATTTTACAGGTCAAATATTGTCCTCATTTACCTGTTACCAAGTTATGCCATGACATGTGCAATCTGATTGCCTTTGTGTGTTTCTTTACATGTATCTTTCATTAAGAGCTGACAAAGAGCTGCACAAGTTAACATTTATGTTGATGACACAGATGAACAGAAACCAGCTCATTCTCTCATACCGTTGCTGTATTGGGTCAACAGTAGTAAACACTTATTTTTGTCATTAGAGAGAACGTGATTCTGAATACAGAGAGGCTGAAGACCAGTTGAGCAAGAGAGACTTTTCAGACTAGAACTACATTAGATAGGACACTTTTCCCTCAGAAATGAGTCATTAAATAACTGTCCCAGCATGGTGTCAGGCAAGGTGGTAGGAATGGGGGTGCTGTGCACTTTGTGTGAAACAAAGATATGAACTGCATATATTCAGATAAGATACTGGAGCATGAGAGTCATTTTACCTCTTTCAGTAGGTGGAGTTATGCCTCAGTTTCTTCTCACTACTTTACTCTCTCTGTTGGTCAAGTAGCTTGGCCTTCCAACTATAGTGAAGAATCTTCACCTTCCAAGATACACAAGATTCCAAATAGAAAGCAATAGCCAAACCTTCCCCCTTTGATGCCAGAACTTTGCAAATACTCTGTCACTCCTTATTAGAAGGAGTAGTCACTTACCGCCCTCCTAAATTTACCCCTGAAATTTTAAATGGATTCTTCACTTCCTGTCCTAAACTATTGCGTAGATTTGCAGAGGGATGGATGAAATTCATTGGAAGGGAAAGGTAGGACAGTATGATCTTCACCCACTGTTGTAATTTGGGAGTCAATTCTTTACCTTACATATCACTGTAATGGGGTCGGCACCCACCTATTGCAAGCACCCCCTCTGGTTGGGTGTATCTGGAGTCTTTAAACCAGTCCCAGCACTACCATGGAGCTGTACCCCCAGGGCTTCCTCCCTTAGCTCAGTCCCCTTCAGAGGGGGTGGGGGTTACTGATGTCCAATTATAGGCCCTTCCCCAGTAGCCTGAGGGTGGGGGAAAACCTTGGCCCACCTACTACTCTGGGCTCTGGACTTCACCAATATCACCCTTAGCTCAGGGCTCTTCTAAGCTCAGGCCCAGTAGCCAGCCAGGCTTGCTCCCCTGGTCCCTACTAGCACTGGGCTGTCCATTGTGCTGCAGTTCCCTCAGCCAGGCATACCATCCACACTCCTCCAGCTCCAGGGAGGAACTACCCAGTATCTGGCTCTGTAGCTCCTTTTTATAGGGCCCTCATGGGCCCTGATTGGGTGCTTCTCCTGCAACCACTCTAGCCACCTTTGAGGACCTATACACAGCTCCTTCCTTGGGACAAGTGTAGCAGAACCCTGTGGCCTCTAGCAGCGGGTCTCTGGGCCTAATTCACCCATCACAGTTACTTTCAGCTAACCACTTTCCAATGCCATCAACCATCATTAGTGAAGCTTGTAGAGTTTGAAATACTGCAAATCTCACAAGCTCTTTATGTGGTGTGCAGTGTTTGCAAAACTACTTTGAGATGGTAAATCTATTTTTCAGGTAATGATTATGACTATTTATTTATAATACAGAGTCATGTAAGGCCCCAGCTGATCAGGTTTCCACTGTGTTAGTCACTACACATAAAATACAGTTATAGACAGTTCTTCCCTTGAGTAAGAAGATAATTCTCTGAAGACTTCTGTGGTATCTATGACAGACTGACACTTTCCTGAAATATCCTGAATTAACTTTATTGGATTAGGTTAATCCTTTTGGGGTCCATTGTATTCAAAACACAATTGTGTATGTGTTATTGTGGAATTACATGCATTTCCGTGGGAAGAGTAAACAGCAGGGAGTGCTTAGGCAAATTCATTCACGTTGTTTCATTTCCAGAGAAATGACCCCTGGAAAGTATGCATATACTAGGTCAAACTGGATTATCCAGGGCCCAACAGACAAAGAAAGAGTTTTTGGTCAATAACCGGATATTAAATTGTCTCATGGTCTTCTTCCTAATCCAACAAACAGACAGGACCTCTCTCGTCCATGGACAGCCCTAATCCTTAGGACAGGGTTGGAAGGACTGGGCCCATCAGAATCCATGTTAGTAGTGGGGTGAATTCTGGCTTATTAGCATGCATATAGGTTCTTTTATTGTTTTTAATATGTTTTCTCTGTAGTGCTTTGTACCTTAAGAATTAAATATGCTTGCATAGAAAGAACTTCTGGTACTTATAACTGTTGGCAATCACTCTATCATCAGTCTCTGAAGAGAAAGCAAGCAGGTGTCATTAGGCAACCGGTCTGTGCTGAGAAATATACAATGAAGGCAGGGAACTATGCAGCCGGGGAACACCCTGATCAGAAGGGAGAGAGATGCCGTCCTCCACCCAAAAAGGAAATGGCTGGGGAGCTGGAAGTTGATAGTAAATACCCTGGCTGACCCACTGAGGGGAAATACAGGTGCAGTTGCCCTGAACTGTGATAGCATCAAATGACTGTCATGGTTCATCCAAACAAAAAACCCTATGATATATACAAGAGAAGAATAACAAAAGATACTGAAGAGATGAAAAGAGTCTATGAGACAACAAGCTGAACTGCATAACTACAGGGCCAGAGGTATCTACCTAGTTGCTACACACCAATTTATCCACGGAGGTAGATGATTAAGTACCCTAAGAAGTTCCTTCACTGACTGTGGTCAGAAATGAAGAGGCACCAAGTGAACAAGGGCCTGCTGCTGGAACCTGATTAAAAAAAAAAAAAAACGATCATGGGAAGTCCCCACCTTGGTTGTGTACAGAAGTATGGCCATAATTGTGGGATTTTTTTGATGAAAGATCTCTTTAGAAAAGTCCCACTCAAAATGATTGGAAAAAGGTTTAGTCCACTTTCTATATATTGAGAAAAACAAAGAAACTGGATCTCATTCTTAAAGGTTACAGAAAACAATTTTGTGTAGTCATCCCAATATAAGCAAATGCTGGAAAAGAACAAACTTCAGTGTCATAGTAGCACAGTCATAAAAAAAAAAGCAAAGGCTCTGAGTGAATACTCTTATCTTATATTTTAAATACAATCTAGGTTATGAGTTTTTAAAATGGCTAATCATTTTTGTGTATAGTGTCACAATATTTTTCTTCCAGGAAATATATAAAACTTTCCTTGACTATTTAAATGCTTTGTGAGGGGTTCATAAAAATGATATTTTTCCTCAGCATGCATTATACTGTAGTTTATTGTTTTAGTAAATGAGTGATGCACTTACTCCTTTTACTGTTTGTGTACAACATCAGTCTTTCATGTAAGTGTTGTTGAAATTCAGGGAACAGAATCAAACTTATTGAACTCTGCAGTACCTCTGACAGCAGTCATTCAGAATCTGTTATTAAAGCCCCAGAAAAAACCTCACCAAAAAGTAATTTGCAGTTCAGTTCAAAATTCATGAGGGAGATGAGAGAAATAAACAATACCTACACAGTTTGCTCACTCAGTGTTGCAATGGCATTATAAAAATGGTGTTTAATGGTGGATCCCAAAAGGAAACTGCCTACTATATCAGAGGTTAAAAGCAAAGTAAAGTAAAGTATACTAATATTTTCCCAGCTTGATATTTTGAAGAATTTGGAGCTTCTAGTGCAAAAGCACTATTATTGATTCCAAAGGTTGTCTCATATTTTAAAGTGCATCAGAAAAACAAGTGAATTATTATGAGCAGAACTCTGAATTGCTCCATGAAGATTTTTCATATTACATATAACTTTGCACAACCCCAGGCTATACCATTCTTTACCTCCAAACTCCCAGATCCCCACTCTCATAAGTGAAGCTTATGCCTCTGTCTTCAGTACTATCTTCAGTGCCTGGGGTGCATTGGCAATATTTGGGGCATTTGTTACATCCCTGGATGAGCACCAATGACCAGAATTTGCAATCAATTCTTCTCCCCAGTTCAAATCTTATCTGGAAGAAAGACCCACAAAAACTGCAAACCAAAAAACAGAATACATTATACACTTAGCTGGTTACACCCTGGAGCTGATGTATTGGATGGATGTGTACATAAGGAACATGAGATGTCCTCACCTATCTTGGATTAACCATCTCTTCCAGGTGGTGATCAAACATCCCCCAGCTTCAAGTAAGAAGCAGCTATCATAATGATTTACTCCTGGAAACTCATGGGCCTAGTCCAATTCCAATAGATCCTTGCATGAAACCTCATCTCAACAAAAGACCATGAAGTAGCAGGTCTAGAGAGATGCTATGGCCACTAATTAACCAAAGATTCCACCCCCTTCCCATCATTCCTTCACATTCCTTCCTCACAATGTTTTCTGGCAGCACTGCTCGCCTCACTTAGGTGTTATGCATGATCACTCCTATGGTATGAGTATTCCCATGTTTACCAGTTGTAACTGTTAGGTGGGGTGGGGGAGATGGGGTTGTAAATGTACCACTCTGAAGATATGTTCAATGTTTTTTTATTTTTCTTTCCTTTCTCTGTACTGTCACTTAAATTATTAACAAAGACAAAGAGGTTTCAGTTGAACTCTCCTCTGCTTCTCATTGTAGTGCTTTGGACAGCAATGGTTATTTCACAGCTTTTTTTCATTGTTAATTTAAAATAGCAAATTTATGGGCAGGGGGTGGAAGGGTTTGTGGGAGGGATGTAATTCTTTGCACTTCCATGGCACCAGACTTTTCATAAATCAGTGAATCCTGCTATCCCATCCCAAATCTCTGGGAAGTATCACATTGATTATACTCAGAAAATAAGGTGTGCACATGCGAAGTGAACAGTGAAATATGTAAATAAGTTAAACAGATTTTTGACAAAAATAAAACAGGAACAAATGAGCAACAGATTCCGGGGAAGTGGATAAACAATGTCTGTGGAAACATCGCCTTGCTCTTCCCTTCCCTGACAGTGAGTGTGTGTGCGTGGGAAAACAACTAAGAATTATTGTGCGAGGGGGACAAATGGTGGATATCTTCTTTGTGGATTTTGAGGCTTGAGCATAGTCTGAGCTACAGGGATAGGATGGGACTCATCATCTCCTTCCTGCATCATCTGGGGAGTTCCCCTGCAAGGAGTTTTGGGTGCTGGCGGAGTATGTTGTGCTAATCATTTAGCATGCTCCCATTCACTTCCTTAGCAGCAGCGTGGGCTGCAGCTGGAGGAGGAGCAGAAGCAGGAGGGAGAGGAGGTGCTGCCTGATCTAGGAAAGGAGCAGCTAAAATGGTGGTGGGAAGTCCCCGAAAGCATGCAGCCACCTGTTGGACTAGTGACTGTACGAGCTCCCATTGCTTGTGATGTCTCTGCATTTGTAAGAATCCCTCATCCTACCTAAGAGACCGTCCTCCCTTGCCCTAAGAAAGTCCAGCTGCTCTTGATTCCTTCAGTCTGTGCCAATCAATCAGTCCTCCAGAGTCCTTTGGAATTTTCCTCTGCTGTCTCTGAGGTGGCACTCCTGCCCTCCCAGCAAAATGGGTTCCTTGTCAGCATATTTACAGTGCATCAAGGGGCTGGTTCATTTCCTTTGGGGGTAACATCACCAGTCACCTTTCTCTTCTTTAGATGCTGGCCAGAACACAACAGTTTTAAAAGTACCAGAATGGAAAAGAGAAGTGGCTTTCCAGAACTGCAGAGGACACACACGGCTATCTATGCCAGAGAGATGTTTTTGCTAATGGTGACTCCTCTACATATTGCTGAGTGGAGGGGTTTGGTGAGCTATGAAGATGGGTCAATCACATTTTCCCTGCCCTTAAACCCAAAGAACTAGCTTGAATACCACTACACCAAAAATTTCTGAATCCTACTCACAGGACTGGATGGTAATTCAAGAGGAACTTAATTGTATTCTCAGCTAGCAGATGGAGTTCCCATGGAAGAGGAACAGAGCCCATAAAGAACACCCTCTGCATCACCAGAAACTGCAGTCCCTGTGTGCAGTGAACAGCATTGAAAGGGACAGGAACAACTCCAGAAGTGTATTTTCTTTCCTGAATTTTTGGATTAACACCACAAGCCACCAGAGTGCCACAAGGTCTCTCCACTGTTCAGGGACAAGGCTCTGTGTTTGTGCAAACATCAGAGTGGATGCTTCACCTACACCCACTTCTCCAGGCTTCTGTAGAGTGGCTCAGAGCAGGGTTTGGGAACAGTACAAAACACTGAAATGGCAGCAGGGAGAATGGACATTTTTGACTTTCCTCAGACAAAGAGTTCCCTTTTCCTTCCTGGATGAAGTGGGGCACACACAGAAGCCACCAATCACTCCCTCTCCCCTGCTGTGTGGCTCTTGTTTGTAAGGGGAAGGAAAGATAAGGGGAGGGGGGAAGAGGGGTAAGTGTCATTAAACTGTTATTTCCCCATCCAGGCCCTTTTAAACTTTGCACCCTCCCTCTCTCTCCTGCCCTTTTCCTCCCTCCTCTCCCCCTAGTTCATGCAGCCCAGGGACTATTGCTTTTAGTGCTGCCCAAGAAATGCACAGAGACAGGGGCACAGTGACTGCTTGTTAATAGTCTGTTATAGCTGATGATAAATACTTTACAGTGGTTCATGGGATTTCAATAAAGTCATTGATTTACAGCAATGTTTTGCTTGGGGACCATGTTGGGACAGAGTGTAATTGGGGTTTCATGAGGGGTCCAGCAGTAGGGGGATTATGGCACAATGACATATGTAATGTGTGCACTCACCCTGGAACGCTTTTGAAAATCTGCCCTTTCATGTCAAACTGTATTTAAACAAGAACTTAAATAAGTTCTGAATGATCCATTGCTAAGAGGATCTTCAGCCTCTCCTATATCACCCACCTTATTGCCTCTTTCCACACCAGGTTTGACTGCTCATCCTCAACCCTGCCTTTCTAATATCTCTGTCCACATTGTGCTTACATAACTGCCAACTTCGCTAACACAACCTCCCTCCAAATTACACCCCTTCAATCCTTTTCCCACTCTTGACTTCATCCCTTCTTTCATGGCCCAAATCCTTGCTCATGGAAGCAGTCCAACTGAAGTCAACTGGCTTCTTCTCACAAGTAAAGCAGCAGGATTTGCAGCTTGGTCAAAGCCCACAGAAATCAATGGAAAGACTCCCATTGACTTCAGTTGGCTTTGGATCAGGTCCTTGGCCCTGGATGATTACAAGTTGAATACTTACAGGAACATAACTAAAATCATACACATTCAGCCATATTGTGAATCCTAAATGTAAATGAATGAAATATATCAGCAATATTTTATTTATGTTTGCTCTACCATAATATTATGTCTCTTATATGTGCTGAAATTCCAGAGAATTTCAGCTAAATATTCCATCTCACCGAATCAGTCTTGTACCTGCATGAGAGAGAGAGAGAGAGAGAGAGAGAGAGAGAGAGAAAGCAAACAAATTCTGTGTGGTGTTTAGGCAAAACTCATTAGGCACATATATCCTGCCTCTACTTATTTCATTTCCATTTTTGACTCCTCGCTCATTTCTATTACTTCTCTGCTGACTCCTTTAAGACTCACATTTCTATAACTTGCTCCATAACATTTTTATATTTCCATAACGTGCCTTTTCGGAAGACTCATTGTTCATCACTTTCATTCCTCCATCCTATAAACTAAATTATATGCTCCCCTAGATTCTCTTTCCCTGCAATTTGTTCTCTTGCCCTCTAGTCTGTTTAATGCCATTTAAGTTCAGAAACTGCAGAAGTGTAAAGATGTGCTCCCACACAGCTGTTTTTTGCTGTTAATGAAACTTTCTCCCTGTCTCTTTCACAGCCTTTTCATCAGTTGCTTTTGAACTTCACTTATAACAGTGAAACTATAGAAGTTTTGTGCACTCATTTTCCCTATTACTATAGGCCCTTCTGAAGTTAAATTGGTACTGTGCTTGAATCAGCCACAGACATAGCAGGTAAATTACACCCATTACTTCATTTACATTAATCACTATCATTGTTACATAAAAAAACCCCTAAGATGAGGTAATATTCAGGCTGAAGGATAATTGACGGCATGAAAGTATAGCGTAATAGGGAATGTGTGAAAGTGACACATTATTAAAGGGAATTTATTTAATAAAATGTTCCATTCCACAAGCTCTTAATATAGTATTGAGAGTTGACAGAATCACAGAAATCGTAGTTGGAAAGGACTTGTTAGGTTATCTTGTTCCCTCTTTCAGTGCAGAATGGTTCTGTATAATATATTTGCAAGTGTTTTGTCCAGTCCAGTTCTAAATGACTAAAATGATGAGGCTATCCCATAGAGGTGAAGGGCTCTAGGAGGTGCTGATCACCTTTAGCTCCCATTATCTGTTTATCTGGGTATGTACTTACATGGCCTTCATCACCAGGATATCTGCATTTCTACCTTCTAAGTGGATTTCCAACAGAGAATGATAACTGGATGATGTGTAAAAAGAAAAGGAGTACTTGTGGCACCTTAGAGACTATCAAATTTATTTGAGCAAAAGCTTTCGTGAGCTACAGCTCACTTCATCAGATGCATGTAGTGGAAAATACAGTGGGGAGATTTTATATACACAGAGAACATGAAACAATGGGTGTTACCATACACATTGTAACAAGAGTGATCAGGTAAGGTGAGCTATTACCAGCGGGGGGGGGGAACATTTTGTAGTGATAATCAAGGTGGGCCCACTCTTGTTACAGTGTGTATGGTAACACACACTGTATTTTCCACTGAATGCATCTGATGAAGTGAGCTGTAGCTCACGAAAGCTTATGCTCAAATAAATTTGTTAGTCTCTAAGGTGCCACAAGTCCTCCTTTTCTTTTTGTGGATACAGACTAACATGGCTGCTACTCTGAAACCTGTCATTAGGATTATGTGTGAACTCAACCCCTCCCAGCAACAAATTTCCCCCTGGGCAAGGAGTAATTGTTCTGCAGAAGCTGCTGGGTGCTCCACTCTACCAGGATTGTGTGAGATCCATATACAGGGGACTCTCTGAGCCTTTCTGATGCCCACCTCCCCAATCAGTCCCATTGTAAACCAGTGTGGACACACATTTATAGCACAATGGAAAGAGGGAAAGGGTGCCTATGGTTTAAAAGATACTCAAGTCTTTCTGGAAACGGCTTGTTTCAAAGTCTTTAAGAATCTGTACAGGATAATAAAAACAAAAATTTAATCTACATTGTGTTTGGTTTTCTGTTTCCAAAACCCATGTAGCTGTTATTATTCTATACAATAATGTGTTCCTGCCCTGAAGAGTTCAGTCTAAGTCCTTGATCCTGCAAACACATATTTGTATATAACTCTAAATCATACGTGTAAGTGTTTGCCAGAAAGGAGCTAAAGATCTTAATGTGAGATTTCTTTTATCAAAATAAATGTTCCCGTGATATTTCTTCTTTATATCATGTATCATATGATATCCAATATCATATCATAAGTCAAGTACTCCTGAGCAGCCTGTAGCCTTATTGATGGATTGGCATATTGATAAATCTCTTGGACTGCAGTGGTCAACAAAAGGTTAAATTTCCTGAAGGCTATAGCATCAAGAATATCATCATAATTATCACTAGAATGAGAGACTGGAGAAACACGTGAGAAACAACTGCAGTTCATCACAAGTCCCTTTATGAACGAATCAATGAAGCAAATAAATAACTCTACATACACTGAAATACAACAGCAGAGACCGAGAGCGCGTGCACATCGCTCACATCTCACGCTGAGACACTCTGAAGTGTCAGTCATTCTTCCTTCCTTGTTATCATCACCACCACCACCAGTCGTCATTCTAGTGTCTCCCAATGTGCTCCCTCCACAACACACAGGCTGAACAGCATCTTTTATCCTGAGCTACACTCATGCTAAGTGTATCATATTAAGGCTCATATATAGGAATACTATTGCAACTCCTTTTTCCTTATCCATATTTCCACACCCCACTAATTTAGGGGTGCCCCATTTTCATACCCGAGCTCATTAGCTCCTTTTTTACTCATTATCATCAAATAGTTTCCATAACTTGTGGTCAAGTAAAACTGTTACTAGTAGTCATCTTGCAATGTTAACTGCTACATTGGGACATATTTTCCAATTTATTGCTACACAGTTTCTAGTTCACAAGTTAACTCATCTTTTACTATAAAGTTACATTTTTCTGGGTACAGAGTTCTCTCTTGGTCAGCCTCATGCCAACCTGTTTCAGGCCTGAGACCTTCTATGGCCAAGCTACATCTTACAGACCTAAAGCTTGTAGGCCTTGCAGTACACCTTTATCTAACTTATATACCTAATACACACTCAGAGATACAAACTTATACTTTACCACTTACATCTACTGCTCAAATCTAATTTAATTAGAAATACCTTATTGGTTTCCCTATGTCTGATTTATGACTAAAACACAAAAAAGCAGAACTCTCAAGCGGTGACAATTCAAATGAGTAGAAGTCATACACACACAATTTTTGAATGTTTCATTGAAACACACTGCAGATTCTTTGAGAGATCTGACAGGATTGAAAAAAAGAAAAAAGGCTAAGAGCAAGGGAAATGAAAACACTCAGGTATAGACCTAGGCATTAAAAAAAAAAAAAAGTGGGTAGTGGACAGCAGTCTCTGTGAAGTGCCTTTCATCACATTTCTACTATATTGCTCAGTTGTAGGGGAGAGAGTTTGCACTACTACAAAATGAGCAAGGAGTTCAAGCCCTTTGGATCTTACGGAGGATAGTATGGTACTCTCTGAGCCTCCTCTTAATCACATATGGTTATCACCCCCACAGCTTTCACCATCGTTCAAAGGGAAACAGGCTGACAGAACTTCTCCCTCTAGCACAGGGGAAGTTCCCCAGTTCAGAAATAATAAGCATTCCTAAAGCTACAGGCTACATACACTTTTCAGTTTCCAGAGTGGGAGATCAATGCACATAGCCCCGCTTTTCCCTTGAGCCACAGGACACACTTTCTTCAGGACTAGAAGTCTCCTCACGGTCTGGAGACAAGGGATATGATACTGCAGAGGTGGCCTCAGAAATCTGCCAAGTCATCACCACCCTGCACGACCACAGTCAGATTTTGGAGGCGAGTAAGCTGGCCTTGGCTGGAGGCCACAACATGGTTGAGATATGCCACTTCATAAAATTTATGAGAAGATCAGACTAGCTGGAGTGGATTGGGGATGTGATTAAAGCTTCAACATAAAAAAAAGAAAAGAAAAATAAATTAAAAGCCACAAGATTAAAGGCAAAGATTTTCTTAAAGAATGGAGTGTCAGACTCAGAGTGTTTTCATCATGACCTGACACTTTGTTTAATATGGGATTGAGCAAAATGATGTGTTGAGCGGATAAGAAAGAAGAAAATAGAGAATGGAAACAAAGAAATCAGGCTTTTAGGCCTCCAGTCAGGATCCTATCCTATTCCAGTGGGAGAAAAAGGGCCCAAACTGACCAAAGAACTATTTGAATGGTTTCCTAGAGGATTTATATAATGTGTAATGCAAACCTTCCTGCAGAAGCTTGCAGTACGATGACTGAGGTGTCACACACATTGATTTTACCTTTTGTGTAAAGATTTTGTGCATGACTGTAAAAGAAGCCTGCTATATACATGCTTTCTTTTTGAGATAAAGAATTGTTGTAAAGGTGATGTAGTAAATAAAGCACTGTTTTTAGGAGTTGCCATTGAATAGAGAGGAATTAGTTAGATGTAAACATTACAAAAATAGTGTTAATGTTTTCTTAATATTTAGGGGCAGATTTTCAACAGGTGTAAATTATCATAACTCCATTGCCTTCCACTGACTGCTGTAGTAGTCATAATTTTACAGTTTATTTTATTTTTTTTCAATCTAACTTCTTGGTGGTAATGGGAGTTGAGAGTGTTCTGCACCTTTCAGGATCAAGTCCATAGAAAGCAGATTCTCCCCTCCCCGCCCCAAAATAAATTACCCATTACCACCTTTAATCCTTATGTGTCATATCAACATCACCACTTTAGGCTGTGATTAATTTTCCTACTAACACAGAAATAAGTATGTATCCAATACCACAATGACAGATATGGTTAATGTCTCTGCCATTTCCCTAGAAGACAAAACTCTTCATTTATAGCCATAGTATAGGCTCTGATGATTGCAGTTCACAAACTGGACAATAAACGGAAAAGCAGTGGTTTTTATATTCATTTTACTTTATAGAAGGTCAAATGTTTCTACATATAGAAAGAACTTGACTTTTGCATAGACTTGCAAAGGAAAAGATAAAGCAGTGACCTCATAATGCTGACCTCGTTTATGGCTTGAGAGTCTCCTGCTGCCATCTCTTCCATGGCTGAATAAAAATATTGACTACACTTCTTCCAACAACTGAATCCATATATATTCCATTGGCTACCACTCTAGCTTTAAAAGTGCTGACACATCTTACATGAAAATTGTTTGGATAATTTTGATTATGCTTCTTATTCTAAGTTTAACTGTTCTTTGGATGTCTGGTCTGAAGAGTCTAGTTTATAAAGTTTATTTCATTCCAATGGATCTCGACATACACACAATTTATAAAAGTCTGACTGTCGGTGTAACTCTGAATGCCTTACTAGACCTTGGATAATAAAGCTTGCTGCTTTGCTTAATGATCATCCTACTATGATTTCTACCTTGCCGTTCCAAGTGAAGATCCTTCAAAAGGCTGAAAATGAGCAGATCCATGTTAATTTATAAGATAATATATGCAGTGATATGAAAATAATATAATGCACACACATTCTAGCAAGCACTTAGTTCAGGAATTGACTCGAGATTGCACTTGGTAAAGTTTTCAATTGCAATTCTTTTGACTGATTTGAAAGCTGTCTCTTCATTATTAGTTCTGGATGAGTTTCTAATGTTTAATATCAGAAAATAAGAGGCGATACTGGCATAATCTGACCACTGTTTGAATGCATACTGAGAACTGACCAGGCTTTTGATCTTATCTTCTACTTAGTTATATTTGATTCCTCCTCTGCTTAGTTTATTAAGGTGTGTCTTGAGTGTCCCATTAAACTGCAGACTAGGGGCATTCTTTTTCTTGCTACATATGCAAATTTGATTTCTGCCTCAATTTTTCATTGACCTGTTGTGATGCTCCATTACTCTGCTGATACCTGGGCCTTGCCTTTTCCTTTGTTTTGATGCTTTAGTTTCTTTATGTCTGTCAGGATTTCAGAATTGCATAGCACCACATTTATCTTAAGATCTTGATCTTGGTATCATTTTGGAAACAGGTTTCCAGACTCTAAAGAAAATCATTCCATTTAAACATGCTATTTCATAAAGTTATGTGTAGATGTTGGTCTGTGCATCAGTCACCACAAAATTGAACTATTGGAACTCTTTTGATCATGGGATATATTGTTTTCTGGGCTTCAGCTTGTTCAAAATACTAAACAGCTATTTAATCATTCCATATGAACACTGCAAGTCATTCTTGTTTCCCAGCCATTGCATTAGATCAGGGGTGGCCAACCTGAGCCTGAGAAGGAGCCAAAATTTACCAATGTACATTGCCAAAGAGCCACAGTAATATGTCAGCACCCCTCCCCCCCATCAGCTCCCCACTCTCAGCAACTCCCACCCACCGGCAGTCCCACTGATCAGCGCCTCCCCCTCCCTCCCCGCACCTCCTGATCAGCTGTTGTACAGCAGGCTTCGGGGGGGGGGGAGGGAGAGAAGGGGAGGAACGAAGGCACGGCTGGCTCAGGGGAGGGGATGGGAAGGGAAGGGGTGGAGTGAGGGCAGGGAGCCAGGGGTTGAGCATTGAGCACCCCCTGGCACATTGGAAAGTTGGCACCTGTAGCTCCAGCCCTGGAGTCGATGCCTATACAAGGAGCTGCATATTAAACTTCTGAAAAGCCACATGTGGCTCCGGAGCCACAGGTTGGCCACCCTTGGAGTAGATAGTGCATTGATTTTAAAAGCAAACTGCTCACTTTCCAAACACTCAAGAGCTTGCCACTTTTGCCTGTTAATGATTTACTCATTCCCAAATCCTAAAAACCAACTCACACAACAAAAAAACCCAATACCAAAAACGCAGGTGAGTTCTGAGATAATCAGCTGTCATGCCTTGTCAACCCTTTGTTTCCACTATGTGACTTTTGGACAAATTCTGCTCTCCCACTTAATTTCACCTGCCACAATCTACATTTAAGTTCATGTGATTGGACAGCTGTAATTAAAGCTAGAATATGGCCTATACCATAGACTAGGGCCCAGATTTTTAAAGGTATTTAGGTACCTCTTTGCACCTAATGGGATTTTTCAAAATCATCAGGATTGGCCTACCTCTTTTCCCATTGCAGTCAGTGGTAAAACTCTCATTGACTTCAGCGAGATCAGAGTCAGGCTAACATACAGTGCTTTTGAACACACTCACAAAGCAAATCTATTGCACAGTGCATATAAAGTTTTTGTTTTAGGATATATTCTTATCAGTATTTTAATTACGTTTTTATTTCTAAACAAAACATGAAGACTTGCATTACAAATTCTTAACAGGTGCCTACGGGCATGAGCCAAAGACTACTGAAGGCAATGGGGAATCTTTTAATTGACTTCAATAGGCTTAAAATAAGGCCATAGATGCCCCAGTTGAAGGAATAATGGGAGGTCAATTGGACAATTTACCAGGGAGCACACTGAACTTTCCTTAAGGTATGTTTGTAAGACAATCAATATATTTTATGAGGAATATTTGATCCTGTAAAATACTTTAAACAGATCAGGTGTGGCAGGTTTGATTCTATCCTCAGGATGTCTTATCCATTTTTTTTTCGAGAAATGCCAAATACCACCCATGAATTATACAATAGTGGATACAACTTTCCATTATAGTTGTGCTTTTTGTTGTCTTGAACAGATTCTAGAGCAGTTGTAGCAATAGCTCTTGACTTCTGCTAGGTCCATTCTTGTGTACTTGTAATCTTCTAATAAGTGATCATCTTGGTCCTCTTGGATGGTATTCACTATTGAGTCTGAGAAAATCTTCCTATGGTGTATGCCTGGAGGTCTGTAGAGATGTCTACTAATTTCTCCTTTGTATTAGTTTCTTGTATTCTTCCCCAATTACCTCACCATTAGTCCTCCCTCACTCTTACCAAATTGGAACTATTTTAAAGATACTGAGCCACATTTAGCTGTGGTGTAGCATCAGTGAAGTCAAAAGATGGATACACCAAGACTTCCACTTTCATGAGAAGTGTCATAATTAACCTACAAACTGAGAATCACCCCACATATTTTGGCTCTGGCCTACTGGTCACTTTTGTCAATCATTCAGTATTGGTTCTAGCTCAGCTTACTTATTTCCCTTCCATTATGCTTTTGTGCATAGAGTCTTCAGTACACTAAAAGATAATTTTATTAATAAGCTTTTGTTCCATAAGCTCTCAAATTCATCTCATAAGAATAGCCATACTGGGTCAGACCAAAGGTCCATTCATCCCAGTATCCTGTCTGCCAACAGTGACCAGTGCCAGGTGCCCCAGAGGGAGTGAACCTAACAGGTAATGACCAAGTGATCTCTCTCCTGCCATCCATCT
The DNA here is from genome assembly GCF_965152275.1 of Natator depressus. Lineage (NCBI taxonomy): Eukaryota > Metazoa > Chordata > Testudines > Cheloniidae > Natator > Natator depressus. Next base: position 53,770,697 of record NC_134244.1, read on the forward strand.
CCACCTTCTGACAAACAGAAGCAAGGGACACCCTTCCTTACCCATCTGGCTAATAGCCATTAAGGGATTTAACCTCCATAAATTTATCCAGTTCTCTTTTAAACCCAGTTATAGTCCTAGCCTTCACAACCTCCTCAGGCAAGGAGTTCCACAGGTTGACTGTGTGCTGAGTGAAGAACTTCCTTTTATTTGTTTTCAACCTGCTGCCCATTAATTTCATTTGGTGGCCCCTAGTTCTTATATTATGGGAACAAGTAAATGACTTTTCCTTATTCACTTTCTCCACAACACTCATGACTTTATATACCTCTATCATATCCCCCCTTAGTCTCCTCTTTTCCAAGCTGAAAAATCCTAGCCTCTTTAATCTCTCCTTATATGGGACACTTTCCAAACCCCTAATCATTTTAGTTGCCCTTCTCTGAACCTTTTCCAATTCCAGTAGATTTTTTTGAGATGAGGAGACCACATCTGTATGCAGTATTCAAGATGTGGGCGTACCATGGATTTATATAAGGGCAATAAGATATTCTCTGTTTCATTCTCTATCCCTTTTTTAATGATTCCTAAGATCCTGTTCTCTTTTTTGACTGCCGCTGCACACTGCGTGGACATCTTCCGAGACCTATCCATGATGACTCCAAGATCTCTTTCTTGATTAGTTGTAGCTAAATTAGCACCCTCCCCCCCATCATATTGTATGTATTGTTGGGGTTATTCCCCTCCCCCAAATGTGCATTACTTTACATTTATCCACATAAAATTTGCCATTTTGTTGCCCAATCACTTAGTTTTGTGAGATCTTTTTGAAGTTCTTCAGTCTGCTTTGGTCTTAATGATCTTGAGCAGTTTAGTATTGTCTGCAAACTTTGCCACCTCACTGTTTACCCTTTTCTCCAGATCATTTATGAATAAGTTGAATAGGATTGGTCCTAGGACTGACCCTTGGGAACACCACTAGTTACCCCTCCCCATTCTGAAAATTTACCATTTATTCCTACCCTTTGTTGACAGTCTTTTAACCAGTTCTCAGTCCATGAAAGGATCTTCCCTCTTATCCCATGACAACTGAATTTACAGAAGAGCCTTTGGTGAGGGACCTTGTCAAAGGCTTTCTGGAAATCTAAGTACACTCTGTCCACTGGATCCCCCTTGTCAACATCTTTGTAGGCCCTCTCAAAGAACTCTAATAGATTAGTAAGACAAGATCTCCCTTTACAGAAACCATGTTGAGTTTTGCACAACAATTTATGTTCTTCTATGTGCCTGACAACTACTGTTTCAACTAATTTGCCCGGTACTGACGTTAGACTTACTGGTCTGTAATTGCCGGGATCACCTCTAGAGCCCTTTTTAAATATTGGCATTACATTAGCTGTCTTCCAGGCATTGGGTACAGAAGCTGATTTAAAGGACAGGTTACAAACCATAGTTAATAGTTCTGCAATTTCATATTTGAGTTCTTTCAGAACTCTGGGTGAATGCCATCTGGTCCCGGTGACTTGTTACTGTTAAGTTTCTCAATTAATTCCAAAACCTCCTCTAGTGACACTTCAACCTGTGACAATTCCTCAGATTTGTCACCTACAAAGGATGGCTCAGGTTTGGGAATCTCCCTAACATCCTCAGCCGTGAAGACTGAAGCAAAGAATTCATTTAGTTCTCCACAATGACTTTATTGTCTTTATGTGCTCCTTTTGTATCTCAATCATCCAGGGCCCCAATGGTTGTTTAGCAGGCTTCCTGCTTCTGATGTACTTTAAAACTCAAAAGTAATAAAATCTTTATCTCAGAAATACAAGACACTGTTTCAGAATACACAACATGATTATTACAGTAGAAGGGCCTTCAATATCAGTTTCCTCCCTTGGTAAGCTTATTGCTCTGGGGGCAATTCCGCACCACTACATGTGCATAGTTAATGAGCTGCACAATTTGTGTAGAAAAAGCTTCTGCTGAAAAGTTGCTGCAGTTCTGCCTTTTGCCCACTAGAGGGTCCTGTGTGATAAAACAGAGCAGCAGCTCCTGGCCAGCTAGGGAAGAAGAGCCTGCCTTCTTCACAGCGCCTGTTGGGCCAGGTCAGGAGACAGAGGCTATGGGGAGACAAACAGCGTGGGCCTGCTGGGGGAATCAGACTAGGGCTCGTAAGTGGGAGGACCGACTGGGGCAGGGCCTGAATGGAAGTGGAGGGGCAGGGCCACGTGTGGACAGGAGATGCAAGGACAGATTGGGATGGGGCAGATGTGCTTGACTGAATGGGAGAAGCTAGGGAGTCAGCCAGGGTCTGCATGGGATAAAGCTCTCTAACAATCCCCCTCACCCCCCCACCCCACCCCCCAAAAAAACCACCCACCACAACCACCACCTGTTCCATACCCAACAACCCTCCAAGTTCACACCCATGCTCCTTCCTAGCAATTACTTCCGTTAGCTCCTCCATTACCCCTGACTCCAAGACTTTGCACTGCTTTGGAGAGGTGCAAGAAATATGGTTCTGTATTCTAGTTTAAATGTATTATTACTCAGAGTTCTGTATTAATATGGCTAGTAAGAAATCTATTTGTCAAAAAAAAAATCTGAATTTTTTGTTGTCTGTATTGTTACAGACATACTTGCTGAAAGGTATTTTGAAATAAATGACCAAAAACAACATAGTGTTATTTTGGCAAATAAAATATGCTGAATTTTGCAGGTTTGAAAATATTGTGTTCAGAACTTTTTTTGTTGCACAATTCCCCTAGGAGTAGCTTATGTAGGAGCTCCTACCCAATTAAAACTGAAAACACATACTATAGATTACATAAGGCCTGCATGGAACAGCATTCATTTTCCGCCCTTTTTTTTTTTTTAATAGAATGGAGTTAGGAATTCTCAGTTCCATCTTTGGGAAAGCAGAAAAAAAGCTAAAATAAACTTGCAGGGCTGTTAATAGATAAGAGGAATCTCAAATAAGGCTGTGTGTCTGTCACAGATGTCATGACTTCCCATGAACTCTGACTTCTGCAGCTTGCGGCTGGCTCTGTGGCTGCCAGAGCAGCCCCAGGGCCAAATTTACCTGTCACTGCTGGGGCAGTCTCGGGCCACCGTGCACTTTTCCCCCCACCCCCAGGAGCAGCAGGGTATGGGAGGGGGGCTCAGGGCTGGGACAGGGGTTTGGGGTGCAAGATGGCACTGACCTTGGGAGGGGCACTCCAGAAGCGGCTGGCATGTCCCTGTAGCTTCTAGGCTGAGGGGCAAGGGAGCTCTGCATCCTTGCAGCTCCCATTGTCTGTGATTCCCAGCCAGCGGGAGCTGCAGAGCTGGCGCTTGTGGTGGGGGCTTTGTATAGAGACCCCTAGCCTTCCCTCCCCCTAGAGCTGTGGGGATAGAATAGCTGCTTCTGGGGAGCTGTGTGGTTCCCCCCAGGGGCTGTCCACCCTCCAGCACCCATATCCCTGCAGCCAAGTTTTAGTTAGGGGTATAGAGTACATGTCACGGACAGGTCACAGGCTGTAACTTTGTGTTTCCTGACCATGACTTTTACTAAAAATACCTGGGACTAAAATATAGCCTTAATAATAAAGAAGTCCATTTGTTTTTATTCTTTGCCAGTAGTCTGCACTTGCCTGGGTGGTGTTTTTACTATATGGGCTGAACAGGAATCAGATTGTATACAGAGATATGTAGTGATCTTTTCCTGGATTTGGACCCAATTTTTTATTCCTTATGAAATACTCTGTACACCAGATCATTGGAAATATAGCAGATGGGGGAAGTTGGAAAATATTATATATTAAGCAAAAGCTATTTTTCGGTGGCAGTGTTCTAAAAGCAGCACATATCATGGTGTGGCTTGGAGTTATAAATCCCTTATGACTATCTCAGAAACTGCCTCTCTCCTAAAAGGAAAAGTCAGGTGATCTGTTCTCATCACCAATCCCTCAATTTCCGTTTTGGTGTCCAGTGACAAAGCTCTTGTAGTGGAGCACCACTGACTGAGCCTCACACCCACCATTAGTCAGACAAATTCTAAGTGTATGGATCCTCAGGGCATGGTGAAAAGCTCGTTGATTTACTCAAGCTTCTTCCTACGGGAGTGGCTGAAGCAGCAAATGAAAAGATTGGCGAGTTCTCTTAAGACAAGTAGTGTCAATTTTATATACATACACCAAGAGAATATGACAAGCACATTTTATACAATGAAAAATATTGAACACATGTCCTATTTATCTTTGACTAAAGAACAAAAGTGGATCCCACTGTGGAAAAATGTCATGAAAGATGGTGGTATAAAACAAAGGACATTGGGTAGGTAAAAAAGGTAGCATTTCAAAGAATGAATGTCTTTTATATAGACCACTCCAAGTGGCCATAGGACTCTAGGCCAACGTACAATTTTTATTTCAAAATAGGATTAAAAAAATCACTGACACTATTACTCCCTATATTGGCGAATGCTTTGGGTAAACCCATTATTGGATTTTGCCCTCTTGAAATAGATTCCAACTATCGCCATGTGTGTGGAAGATTTTGTAGGAAAAAATACACTAAATAGGAACAAACAAAAAAATGATACAATCATGGTTTTATACAGCTATAATGCACTCAATAGAAGAAATCAACTGGAGAGTGAAAGCTGACTATTTTATTTAACAAGACTTTCCTGCATGTGTTAACTTGACCTGTTCCTTGAAGAAACATGAGGAGCACGTTAGTTGACCAAGTGGAGGTTGTGACTTAGAGGTGGCATATTTCTTTTAAGGAAGAAATAAGAGGTGTTCTTAAGTTAACCAGTATATCTACAAACAGATTTGGTACCCATTTCCTACTACTGTGAAAGGACTTAGGCTCCAATCTTTGAACATGGCTGTGAAGTGCACAGTGCAACTCAAGTAGATACCAAGATGGCTTCAAGCTATTTTTGTTTTTACCTGAACCCTGGACACTTAACTGGCCTAAATTAGAGCAGCCAGTTAATACAGTCCAATTACCACCATCTACCAATGGTCCCAGGGGTTGCTAAAGGAATCAGGGTAACCCAAGCCATAATTCCTTCCTCCTCCCTGTCATTATCCCTATGCTGTCAGCAGGAGGGGTAACAATCGGTTCATCTTTCCATGGCTAGCTGCACTAGCTTTAGAATTGCTTTACACTAATAGTGAGATAAAGTGGCCAGACTGAAGCTGAGAATTTGGCCAAACACTCCAGATATGTACAAATATTAAGGACTTTCAGGAACAGAAAATGTGGGGTTGGTAAATGCAGAGAGCATAAGAGGCTTATGACCATATCCTATACATACCCAAATTAATGTGGTAGCGGATCTACTATTGATATTACTACAAAAGGGAATTCTGTGTGTGGAAACTGGCAGGATATAGTCCTAATGAAGGAACAGAGAGGAGAATCAGTTTGATTTTCATGATTTTGCCAGATGACCATCATTCACATATTGCAGTCATGGAATGTCACAAATACGGTACCTATGCGATATGTGCAATAAGCAGATAGAGAAATGTGTGTATTCACAATATACACACTATGTTTGATGTCTTAATGTGTTTCACAAATAGGTAAAATAACTCAGTCATTACAGAAGTGAACTTAAAATGGAAGTGGCTGTACTTGTTCACACAAAAAACTCTCAATAATTTTACATAAGGATTGTGAAGCATTGCCTATACTGAATACAGAGATTACCTTAAACAACGTTACTACAAGTGCTGAGGTAAGTATCTAAGGCAAGTTTGTAAGCACTACAACTGTGAGCACAAAGAGCTCAGCTATTTAATCCAGATTTAAAGGCTTTTATAAAGGGTAAAGTCAAACAAAAAGTTGTATAGATACTTTGAGGAGGAGGGAGCATGACCCAGTGGCTAGGCATTGAACTGGGAGCCAGGAGTGCTGGGGTGAAATACTGGCTCCTGTGAAGTAAACGGGAGTTCTGCTTTTCACCAAATGTTACCAATGTGCAAAATGGGGATAACAATCCTTACCTTCCTTTGGAAGTCTTTGAAATCTGCAGATGACAATCAAGATTCTTAGGTGCATGTGAAAAACCTACAGGGAAACTCAGTGAGGCTGCAAATGTGACTTTCAACCTCAAATCCACACATGCATTCCCCCAGTCTTGGGCTGACTGTCAGATGGGCCAGTCCTGTAGCGTTATCCAAAAATAATGAAGCTTTCTTTAATTTGTGCCAGCATCCAACAGTCCCACATGGCCAATATGGCCATCAGGGATCAGTGGGGTACAGAGAAGCCCAAGAAATACCAGTTAAGGTAGCTGCAGGAGAGGTGTGGTGGTATAGATACCACTACCCATTTCTCAAATATCATGGGATCCCCCTTTAATGTATGATCTTCCTTTGAGTTTTAGGGCCAGCAGTGCTATATGAAAACCAAGTCCTAACTTGCAAAACTTAAAGCTCAGACTGGCTGCACTGGACATGACATTAGAAACCAGTTATAGAAAGTATGATTCAGGCAAGGATTTCATTATTTCCTTGAACATCAACATCACTTTGTAGTTGTGGTTTTTTGTTTGTTTGTTTTTGTTTTTAAAACCACAACTGTTTACAGTTGATCCAAAACCCTAAGTACTGTGTATTTAGCATATTTGAATCATTGTAATTACCTGGAGTATCCTTCATCCCAATTACTATCAGCAAACTGACACCTGCACTTTTTATTAATACTGTGGAACACATTTCCAAAAGGGGGGGGGGGGAGAAATGTACTCACTATGGAAGCTGCATTCAGTGTTTCACTTATCCAAATTGTGAATGTAACGTTCACCTTACCAAGGAAAACCTTGAAGCCATTATGAAAGTTCTGCTACTGACTATTAATAACAGAGCTGAGACCTTTTTCTGTCCTTGCCTATTTTATTTACTCTAGTTAGTTTGACAGAATTATCACCAAGACTGAAATGCTGGAAGTGATTATATCGTATCAGCCAGCTTGGTTGGGGGAGGGGGGAAGAAGAGAGAAGGAAAGCTGTTTTCTTCATAGGTTTAAGCACTTTATGTTCCTAAACTGCCTACTTGTTTATCACAAGACCATTTTTCTGTCTGAGTTGGGGATGTGATACCACACATGACAGATGGTTCTCCAAAACCTATCACGTTTACTTCAATTATTTGTGAAAGACAGGAGGGGGCAAAAAAAAAAAAACCTATGACAACAAAAACTGTGCAAATTAGTTAGCTCAGTATTAAATCTCAACAAGGGTGATATTCTCATCCCAGTTATGGAAGGTTAATGATTTCTTTTAAAGGGGAAAGATGTTTAAAAACAAACCAGTATTATAACAAGCCATTACTTCCTTATACTCACTACTCCCCTGTTTATACATTCAATGACCACATTAACTTTTTGAAGGGGCTGTGTGGGGGGGTGGGGGAGCACAGAGTTGCAGGGAAGCTCATACTGAGTTGCTTGCTCACTGTGACCCCTAGATCTTTTTCTGAGTGCCTGCTTTCCAGGCTACAGGTCTCTATTCTTTAGGTTTGGCCTGCATTGATTACTACAAGATGTAGAACTTCATATTTAATTGTATTAAAGACACACTAGGTTTGAATGGGCCCAGGTAACCAAGCATTCTAGATCATTCTTGTGACTGCCCTGATCTATCTTACCACTCTGCCAATCTTTTTGTCATCTGCAAATGTCAGTGATATTATATTTACTTACAATATTGATAAAAACATTGATTAGCATCAATCATAGTACTGATCCCTGCAGAATCCACTTAGAAACACCCCCATTCCATTGGGATTCCCCATTGGCAGATCTCAAAGTAGTTGTCAGTTAGGAAGTTCTTAACCTATTTAAGACGTGCTCTCTATTGATATTTAGAGGTTTTGTTGTTTTTCAAATCAGAATATCATATGGTACTAGGTCAAAACAATGGTTTTCAGCCTGTGGTCCGCAGACCCCAGGGGTCTGCAGCCTATGTCTAAGGCATCCAAAGGGGTCTGCACTGACAGTTGACTTTTTTAGGGGTCCACAAATGACAAAAAAAAGGTTGAAAACTACTAATCTAGGAGAAATAGCACATGAAATGGAATTCTGGGTGTTTTTTTTAAATGGGGGGGTGTATTAATTTCATTTTGAAAGTTTATTTGTAGCAAATAGAATTTTTAGAAGTTGAAAATCAGGGGTTTTTGTACATACTACATATTACTCCTTATGAGAGTATATTGTAATAAGTCATCTTTTTGTAATGTTTCCTAGTATGTTCTAGTGTGGTATTACTAAAATTAAGCATGCTGAGGAATCTTTAGTGCACGCTAGCAAGGTCTACGTGGACTAATTAATGCACAACCCATTAATGCACTTTAGAAATCACACCCAGATAGTCCACACTACTGCTATGCGGACAAGCCCTTAAATTTCTGGTGTTCATGCAACAAACACTTTTTTATTGGGCGTGTTTTATCAATTAAAACCTAAAAGCAGAAGCCTGATGTACAATACCAGCATTCATAGCAACCAAAGTTTCCAAAAGCCTGAAGTGAGGCTCTTAAATCCAGAAGAGCTTTATTAAGTAGCCCGATTTTCAGAAGTGCTAAGGACCCAGCAGCTCCCACTGACTTGCATACGAGTTTTGAGTGAAAACTGATGACCGTATCAAATTGCTGCCTACTGCCCACATACTCTAAGGTTTTATATTTTTTGGTGACACGTACTGGAAATCTGAACCTTCATGCTACTGAAGTGCGTTACCATGTGGCACAGAAAGGATTGCCTCAGTTCCCACTTTATCTTATTTCATCCTCTACTGGCAGTCTTTTGAGCAAATGACTACAAGGCTTGATTGTTCCATGATGCTGTTCCCCACCTCATGCAAAGAGGGAGGAGGCAGATGCCTCCCTGGTCCATGTATGGCTCTTAAGGCAGAACTTAAGTCATTATTATTTAACCATTACTTAATGCAGCAATAGCAGCTTGTTATAAGCTTCTCCCAGCTACAGTCTGTTCTGTCCCCAGCAGTCAAGAACCCCACCTTCCAAAATGGAGGTGGATTTTTTTTTGTCTGTGCAAACGCCACAGCCTTATATAACAGTTGCAGCTGCTTCAGTCACCATTTTCCTCACATCTACACTGCCTTGGATGACATGGAGCCTGGTAGCACTGAGGATTGAATATTTGAGGAAGAGGAGGAACAGATATGGGGTCAAGGGGTAATGGTCACTATCTCTTCAAACCTCATGGGGAGTATAGTGGAACGTATTTAATAGAGACTAAACTCTCTCATGATTCCCCCTTCATGCTGGAGAACAAAAATCTCCTTTGGGGGAGTTTTGGGGCAGCTTGGGACACCTGCCTCCATTGCTGTTAAGGTCCAAGACAATTCTAGATTGGTCAGAAAGTTACAGGGTCTCCCTGCAAAGGGCTCTGGGCTGCAGCAGATCCAGGGGGATTGTGAGGATGGAACCATTGCATTTGTGGGGAAGCAATTCAGGGCTAGCATTATGCCAAGATCCTGGTGGAGCATGATTCCTCAGTGACTGGTCTGTGTCTATTTTTGAAGGCATGGGTGTGACCTTAAGAGCACGCCAAAGCCAGAGAGCGAAGTGGCTCCATGGTATGTAGCAGTGAGTCTCAGCTGACCTGACCAGCTCAGTGGACCTCATACCCTGTAGTCAATATTTATTTAGGTGTCTTGTATTAGGTCACTGGAAAACTAGTAACTCCCTTGTCATTAATATTCATGCAGTATGCATGTACAGTTACTATACAATGAACTATACAGTTGTGCTGGAAATGTGCCTGTTCTAAACACCTTAGTCGTGACAATAAAAGTTAGAGGTTTTGATAGACAAAGGGTTGTGAATTCCCTCATCTGTCATGGACAGTGGGGATACATCAGCAGTAAACACAGCAATCAGCTCACAGGCAGGGGGTGGGAAGACTTCATTTGCATTGCAAAATTGCAGCAGGAAGCCTCACATGGTGACTCATCAGGAGGGGACATTGGTCAAGATGGCTCACCCTGCTAGAAGAGACAGGAAACTGAATCCCTTCCTGGATCTTGACACCAGGACAGTAAACTTTGGAGGGATATATGGAATGGGAAAAGGACTTTGTGTTAGCCTTCACTGAAGGCAACAAAGAAGGCAAGCACTTTGGACTCTGTTGGCCAGCCATCCTGGAAGAATGACTGCAGTGAGAAAACTGCAAAAGACTCTCATTAAGTTAAACTTTAGTCTTAGAAGCATAGTTTTGCTGTTTGTTTGTAACCATTTCTATTCCTATTCCTTCTACTTGGAAGGAATTTATGATCTTTTTTGTTAACTTTTTACTTTTACTATAAACCAGCTCAGTGCAGGTTGTGGAAAGATTGTTGAGGTCCCCCTGCAAAGAGTAACTGGATAGTGGAAACCACAGTGTGACCTTCATGCTTGCTATGGATATCAGGGCTGTGAGCCACCATTGCATAGCACCTAAGTCTCCCAGAATTGCATGGCAGGTGTTGACTGAACCTCTTACTGGCCTGGGTGACCCATAGGGTCACAGTGGGAGCGAAGGGGCATTTTGTTAATTGCATGTTGTATATGAAACAGCTACTGCAGAATGCTGCTTCCCACCTACTCGCTGGACTGAGACACAGGGAGAAAATTGTCAGACAATAGCTAAGTTTGCTTTGGAGCCACACATTTATTCAGTAACAATAGGGAGGAAAAATTTTGCAACTGCAGAATAATAAAAGAGGGGACTTTTTATTTATTCACAGGCTTTTATATGGTCCTTACCATGGCAGCATTTCATAATGAGTAGCAGCATTATCTTCACAACACTTGTGTGACATAGAGGAATATTTCTTCATTTTACAGAGGAGTAACTAAGGCATTGATTTCAGTGGGAGTTAAGCACCTGTGTGATTTTAAAAACAGTGCTAAGCACACATCTATATCTTCAGGTGCCCAAACATTTAGATTTTTGAAAGTAACTTGCCCAAGATCAGAGGAATGCTTTAGCTCAACTGAATAACAGTCTAGTTCCTTAACTCCAATACTTGCCTCCTTTCATGGTCTATGAAATATTTCTAAGGTCAAGTTAAAGTTTCTGCAGTTGAGAGTGGCTTCATTGTTGTGTTACATTGCATTTAACTGAGCTTTTCAGTTTCCTGTTCAAGATACAAATTATTGTTTGACCTAACATTGTCTCATTATTCTTGAGCCCCAGTCTTTTTATCTGTTGTTGGAAAATTGAATGATTGTCAATAGGTGTCTGTATTTATAGGTAGTCACTGTTCTCAAATATCAGCAGAACTGCAAAGAATATTGTTGCTCGAGTATGGTAAAGTGATGTTCTTCTATAAAATGAAGACATCCTATGAAGTCTAAGTATTCACGGAAATGGATTGCAAAGCAGAGGGCATTTTTACTTCTGTTCTTTTTTGTGGGCTATATATTGGTATTTTTATAGTTGCTGTATCATTTCTATTGTAGATGTTTGTGAGCTTGAATAAGGCTTTTCTGGTCTGTCAAAGCTTACAGCAGTAGTAACTGCTTTAAAGCAATAAGCAATTCAATAATTCCAAATTTAACTGTACCAGCAACAAGCCATTGTATTATTCCAAACCATCATTATGAAAACATGTACTTTCTACACAATGGGCAACTTATAGATTCAGAGTTTATTCAGGATTTGGGTCTGGAATCAATTATTTAAGCAAAGGTGGCAGCCCTAGCAAGACGACTAAAAATGCTAGGAGAGATTTGGTTTTTCTATGGGTTAGAGATTAAAATAAGGACAGGAAGAGGGTGGGTAAGAAGGGGAACGTATTTTTATACATAAGTAGTAATCGGCTTCCCATTTGGAATGATGAAGAGGTATTTGCAAGTGAGAAAGAAAGAGGAAAGATGTGCTGCTTTAAATATATTGGTGAAATGCTGTTCTGTAGCAGGAGAAAACAGCTAGTCTAGGAAAGACAAAAGTAGTTACAGTCTTAACTGATATGGCAGAGTTTAGGGCCAGATTTTCTAATGTACACTCAGCATTCACAACTGGGGCCAGATTTTCAAGACAGCTTTGCTCCCATTTATGCACTTAAATAGGGACAGGATTCAAATATCTTCATCACCCAGCAGAAAACGTCATCGTGTCTGGTCAGATTTTCAAGAGAGCTCAGCATGTTCTTGTGAAACACAAGCACATTTTTGGGTACCTAAACAGGATTTGAGCTCTTCTGAAAGTCAAAACACTGATTGTGGCAGCTGACCTCTAACAAGGTCAACTGCTTCCCAACAGCTCCCTGTGGCAGTGGTAGCTCTGCAGCATCTTTCCTTCGTTTCCCTTCTTAGACTCAAATACTCAGTTGAGATGTTCACAAGTCCAGTAAGAACAACCCTTCTTGGGGTCTCGTTTATTAACATGAAATTCAGTCTTCCCTTCCAATCATAAGTTCACCACAGCCTCTGCTTCCTGAAGTACTGTCTTACTCTGACCCCCTGTAAGAGATACAAACCCTGAACTGTCATCTTTGCCTTCTCCAGCAAAAGGAGAAGAAAGCTTCCAGACAGAATTTTTATTCAGCCATGGCTGCCTTCCTCTGGGACTATTGCAGCAGACGGTTCCTAGCGCTTGGCTTTACAGGTCACCTCTTGGCTGTACGCAAGCTGTGTGTGTTTTTAGAGCCATATGCACCCAAGGCCTATTCCCTCCCCCACCCCCAACAGAACCCTATCATGTAATTTAACTCTCTCCACCTGGGGAGGAAAATCAGTTGTGCCATCAATAGACTGAGACCTATGTACTTTTACAAAGGCCAGCTACCCTGTGACATGAACCCTTATGAAATTTCTGGCCTATGTTAATGGAGACTCAAAATAGGTATCCACACAAAAATTCTGTTGAGGGTGGGGGTGTGGGGGGGGTAAGAGAAGAAAACGGGGGGGGGGGGGAAGAGCCAGTATAACTTATAACTGTGGATTAATCCCTTTGCAGTAACACCTCTTTTTACTCAGATACAGCATTAAGGCAGCTAAAGACTAGGGCTAAATTCTCTGCTGATCTAAATGGACAAAGCTCCATTGAAGCCGGGCCTGGTTACAACATAGAAAATTTAGCCTTATAGATTAGTATCTGCTAGACATTAAAGCAACAGCAAACAATGTGTCTGTTTGACACACATATTAGGCCCAATTCTGTATTGAATTAAACCCTGGACAACCTGAGGACAGCAGGTTTGTGGTAGACTGAGAAAACTTGTGGTGTAAAGCTAGGGGTACAATCTGAGTAACCAGCTGCTGAAAGTTGTTCCAGTTGGAGTCCCAGACACAAGGAAGAGGTTTGATTGGGCCTGCCACCCTTAAGTCATTGGATTCTCTTCCACCTATACAAGAACCTACAGATTCTTCTATGGCACTGCTCAGAAAGAGACCATGGCTATCTTCTGGCCTTTGACGTGAACAATCAGCAGTTCTCTCTCAAGAGCAGCATTCGTTTTAATCTCTGCACTTGACAATGTCAAAATACCATGGGTTTTTAATCTGAGGTATGTGGTCTTATTTGATTGTTTATGTACAAAAATTCTTTAAGGCACAGGGCTAGACTCAGTCTGTTAAGGCTGTTTGCTGCTATTCCGTTGGTACAAACCCATCTTTAAATCTAGCACTAGCCAGCAAAGAATTCCCTGTACATAGGGTGATCCTCTATTCATATAAAGCAGCTACTGCACTATCCCTTCTCCTGACCCTTGAGTAAGGGGTGTGCCCAGGGAAAGGTTTGTGGCCAAAACCAACAGCCACACCCCAAAATTCAGTGTTGGCAAGTGGTATATAACTGAACAACCTCCAGGTTAGCATATTTTTTTCCAGGGCCTCGGCCAGCCAGCAGCACCCAAAAACACAGGAGAACATAGTGGTAACTAATTCACATTTACCTCCTTCCCCTCAACCACTTATACTTGGGCCCAGTCAGCCTGGACCATTTGGGCCAGGAGATATCCTATGACATAGAATATACATTCTTAATGCTTTTCTCACTCCTATCAGCTCAACAGCTCTTATTTTAAAATACAGCTACCTTCCTCCAGTGCACTCAGGGTACTCACTCCTAGTAATTCATCATTAGACATTTCTAACCACATAAAGTAATAGTGTTCTTGATTCTTCCATAGAGCTGGCAAAAAAAAAAATACTGCAAGTATCTTTTTGTACTTTATCAAAGTAAAGTAATTGTGTAATTAGTATCAAATTGCTTAGAAATTGACCAATTTAGTACTTAAGTACCATTTAAACTAAAAAAAAGGGCCTCTTTCAAGATTGTTAGCACTCTAAAAGCCTGACAGTCTCGCACTCGAAAGGCGGGCTCCTACCTTTCTGAAAAGAGGGTTGTTTATATCATGTTGTAAGGAGAAAATCAAATGTTTTCACAGAAAAGAAATACAATGTTTTCAGAATCCTGTTTATATATCAATTGAACTCATATGGGAAGTTCAATATTGGATATAGATTATATAATTTTCAAATCAATTAAAAAACCCTAAGACTAACCCCCTAGTAGCTCCTAGTATTTTAGTACTTCACAGAATTCCATATTTTCAATTTAAACAGTGCATAAACAACAATGAGGGGGTAAACAAATGATTAATTTAATGTTGATTGGAAGCTCTTTGAGACAGTGACTGAGACTTTACTTGATAAAAAAAATCAGGCACCATGGCCTACTCTAGGGCGAGTGTTAAATTATTTCAAAATAAATTCCATTCTCTTTTACAGAAGAGAAAGGAGAGTTTCCACAGCATATATTTAAAGGGTGCTCATGGTTATAACTAACTAAGTAGTTTGAATACAGCTCTTCAAATTTTAGAGAGGTTTTCCCACCACTCCCCCCGACCTGTAAATTACCTCCCACACCTTCCAGGATTTAGCAATCATAGTTCTGACAGTTGCAGTATTCGTAAAAACCTGATCATTTCAGTTATTTAGTCTCTGCTGAAGCGATGTATCTGCTACACGAGGACATTTGTTTCAATATGGATGAGCAAAGCAGCTGGGATGAAATAAAACCAAACATTCCATCACCAATTCACACCGAAGGGCTAGAAAAAGTTGATACTTAAATTAGAGGTTTGGGATACTTTTTGTGGCTGCTTCTAAACATTGTGGTTCTATTGAGGACTAGAAGAGGAAGTGCCAAAATGCCATACCCTGAGAAGTGCTATTTTCCCAGAATTTCTGACTCAACTAAAGCCAGATCAGACCAAAAGAAAAATTAAAATAATGCAGGCAAGGCTGTTTTTGTGAGATTTCTCACATCCAAGAGGTGTGAGGAAAGACTTGGTAGCTTATCTGAACAGACCTGCTCAGTCTTTTCGCATTTGGCCCTCACTTGTATACTTACAATAATGTACACATAATGTTTTAAGAAAAAAATATCCATTTAGAGGTAGGGATCCCTCCTTAAGGAGGGTCTGTTAGGAAGTAATATAGTTAGGGGCTGTATTAACTCTGGCAGAATAGTGTGTGCACACATAGGGAGAGTAATGTACCAAACTCACCAGAGGGCATCTTCTCACAGCTGGATGCAACACTGAAGTAATTCAGCCTCAGTTCTCCCCACTCCCCCGGACAATTAGTTGGGTGTAGGACAATCAAGCTCTTCTCACCATTCTCATATCTAACCAGCTCATTTGTAATCTGACCTCTTCCAGATAAATATGGAGTGCCAGAGACCAGAAGTCCCATGACCCTGCATCAGGTCATCAGCATGAGTCTTAGTTTGGGGTGTATAGTCCTTGACCCTTCTTCCCCAATGGGGTTCTTGTCTTCCTTTCTGGGCATAGGAGGGGTCACCAGACACACCCTCTCCTCTGTATTCCAGCTCAAGGACTCTTTGTTTAAACAGCTAAGACCTGGTCCTTACAAGCCCTTGCTGCTTCCTACCTCCACCTGTCCACTGGCACTTTTCCCAGGACCACAGCCTCCAGTTTTTTTTTTTCCTCTCTCTGGAAGTGTCTCTCCCTGTGTGGCTTCCTGCCAGTTTGTTGTTAAGCTGAGCTTCTTCATTATCATAGCAGTTCACAGTCACCTGGACCCTTTTCTTCCTGTTGGCCTTTCCCACCAGGCTACATGCATCCCAATACACTTTGTTTCTCTTTCAACCCTCCTTAGTGGCCCTGCAGTCCTTCCTTCATACTAGTGGCTCTCAACCTTTCCAGACTACTATACCCCTTTCAGGAGTCTGATTTCTCTTGTGTACCCCCGAGTTTCACCTCACTTAAAGACTACTTGCTTACAAAAATCAGACATAAAAATGCAGTGTCACAGCACACTATGACTGAAAAATTGCTTCCTTTCTCTCATTTTTACCATATAATTATAGAGCAATTGGAATATAAATATTGTGCTTACATTTCAGTGTGTAGTATATAGAGTACGATGAACAAGTCACTGCCTGTTGTGAAATTTTAGTTTGTGCTGACTTCACTAGTGCTTTTTATGTAGCCTGTTGTAAAACTAAGCAAATCACTAGACGAGTTGATGGACCCCCCCCCGTTGAGAACCATTGCTTTATATGAACCACCAAGCCTGGATCTCCTCACCTGAGTCTAATCCTTAATTTCCTGTCTCCCCTACAGGTGCCACAAAATGGGCTAACTGAGCTCTCCCAATTCTGACACTGCTAATATGGGGTTTATACACCCTCATCACAGGGTGAGAGAGAGAGGGAGTGTGTGTGTGTGTACATTTAAGCATATTTTAAAAGGGTCAGTTCATTCCTGGACATAGAGTCCTCACAAAGTATACGGACTGAATGAGCCAGGAGTCCTGCAAAAAAAAAAAAAATGTAGTCATGTAATTAAAGACAAAAAAGGAGGCCAAATTAAAATTATCTGGGCAACCTTAAATCTAGCATTTCTTAATTGTGAGTGTTTAACTTTGCCATCTAAAGCAGTGCTTCTCAAAGTGGTGGTCCGCAGACTGGTGCCAGTCCGCGAGCCATCGGCTGCCGGTCTGCACACACATTGGGAAAAAAATTGCTGGTCCCCCACATCAGATAGCTTGAGAAGCACTGGTCTAAAGAACATTCATTTAATCTAGGATTTTTTTGTTATATAATAGCGTGTGTGGGGTGTATAATCATATGTTACCTACTAACTTCATGAGGGTTTAGAAAAATAAATGGTATTTTCAACCTTGATATTAATCAATTACTATACCAGCAATTTACAATTCCATTGAGGAACAAAAACTATACAAGTAAAAAAAAGTGTTATTGACAATAATATGCTCTGAGAAATAAAAGTGAACTCCCTGATACAGGGCTTTCAAGATGTGAAAACTTAAATAAGTGAGATTTCAGAAACATAGGGGATTTTAATTGTCATATTGAAACACATTATTGAACCCTTCATTACAAGGATAAAATGTTTTAAAAACCTACCTTAGAATTAATCTAAAATGAGTGAGATGTGGCAGGTCTGCTGATCACTCATGGTTATTAAAAATCCCATGGCACTTACTATAAGAGCAAGGGTGATAACCTTTGTGTCCTGGCTAAGTTCCAATGTAGGTAAATAAATTTTGCCTGCTGTTCTTAAATTCCCTATGTAGGTTTGGTTAGATAAACTATTCTTCTCTGCTCTCCAAAATACTGTTGTGTAGTCTCTTAGGTATACAGAGGCTACAACATTTCCATCTCAGAGATGAGTGCATTTCAGTGGCAAATTATTAATTAGTATTTATTAGAATTATCCCTCATTATTACATGATGGGAATATCTTTAAAACAAATAGCCTTCACAACATAACAAGCTCCATAAGCATGGAAAGGGGAAAGCTACTGTCTAAAATTTATCCCCTTGAGTCACCAATAAATCCTACCCACAAACTAACTCTGTAGCTTTGGGTAGTCAGGAGTTTTGTTAACCCTTCTGCAGAACTCCTGCATTTTAGGTACTCAAGTGCACTTGCTCTCCTTTGACTTCCCTTAAAATTCTTGCAGGGCCTACAAACTGTCTTCTGGAGGTCACTGTACATGATGCCTACTACTCCTAATGTGTTCATGAGCTGCTCATTCATAATTTTAGGGATTGCTCCTTGTTTCTTTTTATGTTTCTGTCTGCTGGTATGGCAATATCCATGAATATGGTCTTGTTAGTCTTTTCTACAACACCTACGTCCAGTCTGTTTGCTTGCACTATTTGGTCTGTGGCAACTGCCAGATCCCATAAAATCGTAGCCTTTTCATTCTCTAGAGAGCTTTCATTCCAGTGATCATAATATCTCATGATTTGTTTAAATCCATACTTGCCACAGAGGCTCCAATGTGGACACTTGGAGATCTCACTGTGCCTGTTCTTATATTGTCCCCTGGCCAAGCTGTTGCAGGCATTCAACACAACGTTCCACCATCTCTTCCTTTTCAGAACACACGCTGTAGCTTGGAGAGTAGTTCTGCTGGTCAGTTTTGTTTTGAATGTAATTAAGCCTCAAGGACTGATCTTGGGCACTCATAATGAGGCTCTCTGTCTCTGTCTCTCTCTGGAGATATCCCTCTACAAGTTTGTTAATCTGTGATCACTAATGGGTTTGGTCTCTCTCCATCACTGTTTGTACATTGATTTCTGTGTAAATGTTCCAAGTTTTCCTTTGGAAATTTGCTTTCTCCTTTCTTTATCTCCTCCTGTCCCTATCGTGACTGATCTTTATTACTCTATGTTTTGCCAGAAGCTTTCTTGTTTGGATGTCATATTTATTATTAATTCATTAATTATAATTATAATACTTATATTATTGTAGCATCTAGGAGCCCCACGCATGGACTAAGACCTCATTGTGCTAGGCACTCCACAAACACAGAACAAAAGGAGAGGCCTGGCCCCAATGAGCTATCAGTCCAAATAAATGGACAAACCCTTATTTACAGCCCTTTGTGATCCACCGTTAAAGGTTTGTGTAAGTGTCCAGTTTTATACAAACATCTATTTTTTATTATTAAGGTATATCTACATACTGTGGTGATATTGTGAAGCAACACAGGATGCAATGAAACGTATAGACTGTCCTAATTAAATGTCCTTATTTCAATAGGAAATAATAGCAACTTCCAAGGCAGCAGACCTAATACAGATGAAATGCTGGGTAGGTCAGCAGCAGCAGGGATCAAACCTGGGACCTCTGCATCTTAATTAAGCTTGGAAGAAATCAATTTTTATTTTGTTATAATTCTGACAGATAATATTGATAGTTATTTTTCAGGTTTTTTGTTTTATTTTTATCTATTTAAATGTTTACCCCGTTGCAGGAAATTATGGGGGAGGTCAGACAATTATTGACAGTAGATGCTGAGATTCAAAAAGTTAAAGCTTTATAAAACGGTTAAAGCACAAAATTGCCATCATTGCATGTCAAAATATACAAAGTAAATACCCTTAAATCAAACTCTAATACGTTCTCAGGCAACATTTTTCTTACTTTGCTTATCTGTAAATTTCAATTATTACCAATGGAAATATTTTTTCATTGGTTTGTGTGGTATGGGGAAATCAACATTTACCAACAACAATCTAATACTTCCAAGACTAATCTTAATACATGAGCCTCTATTGTCGAAGCTAAATGACCCCTCTCTCTTATCCAAGGCTGCAGCAGGCTCGTTGATCTCCATGTGGCTAGCCACCACTAAGAAGGGAGAGAGCACCACACCATGTGCATTGCTTATATACTCCCCCTCTCCCAAACTCCAGAGGCTTCCCAGTTCAATTTTCCATATTGGCCACCACTTACAATATCTATGTTGCAGATGGGTTGTCAGTAGCAGGTTTTAAATCTGGGATCTCTAGATCTGAGTGCATGGACCTCTACTGCCTGAGTTAAAAGACTTCACTCTTAGCCATGGCTGTAGCAGGCTCATCAATATCAACCTTGCCTAGCCACCACTAGATGGAGACAGAGTGCCACACTGAGCTGGCATTCTCAGTTAAACTCCTGCAGAATATTGACTTTGACCTTGATTCAGCAAGTCATATCTCATTGTAAGCAATTTTTTTTGGCCTCTTGATGTAGGAAATACACCAATTTATTTTCTCTTAGATTCACTTTGACTCTAATTTGGGCTGAAATGGTGATGTGTGTTGGGTGTGAGTTGCATATTCATAAGTGGATGTGAAGGTAGGTGTAAGTAAGTCAATCTAATGAAGTCCACAGGAGCTTGAGTTGATGCAACAAACATTGAAGCAAAGTGTCAGCTACACCAGTAGAGTATCCCTGTAACTCCCTTAGACTCACCTCTGAATTTGGCTCATCATGTTAACAAGGGGACATTGCTTAAGAAAAAAAAAAAGTGGAACTGGAGGCTTGTCAGCACTCTACAAGTATTATAGTATATAACATGATTGCCAAGGTTTCTCCTCTTTCAGTTTTAGGCACAGGCAGCTGGCACTGATGTGCAGTTCTCCTGTGCTGAGGAGAGCAGATGGAATGAATTACATATTTCAACAGTCCTTGACACCACATCAAACACCTTGGCTTTTTAGTTTGAGAAGATCTCCTGGGACTCTGGGGTTTTTTTTCCAGCATTCACCATCCAAATAAAAGTCATATGCAGTTATTTCCTCCTTTATAGGCCAATGTAGAGGAGCCATATGCTGTAGATTTGCAAGTCTTGCATAGCAAAAGAGTGTAACAGCAGCAAAGGGAAATGTGCTGCATTATACGCTCCAGCTCAGAAAAGGCAGTAATCATTGAGCAAAGTACTATATGTAACCTCTGAAATAGAGGTGCACCCCATATGAGATATGGTCAACTATTTTGCCTTTTCCTTGGTAGCAATGAGGTTTCAAATACTATTCAGATCATTCCTAAATAAAAAGCTTAGCTTTGAACCACTGGCAAGTATTTAATATTAATTACATGGTTTGCAAAAGTATAATTGTTTTAGACAAGTTTGCCTTCAGGCAGAAAGCTGATTTTGGACAGATTTTTTTTTCTGTAGAATAATCATGGTTAGCTATCCATTTATCCATTTAAACTTTTTTTAAGAATGTGACTTTCCCTGAGTGCATGCACATATGTTGTAAACCTACAATGATTCCAGGCTTTTAAAAAGAGACTCTTCCAGTGCTTCCTCTCAACTACTCATTTCTCTCTCCCCTTCTACCCAAGACCTGGAAGAACAATGACCTTCAGGCATCATCTTCTGATGGTCAGCAAATAGAGGTTCTGTCAAACTGCTGCAGAAGATGACTTCTAATGGCAAATGACTATTGCTGAAAACACCCTTCTATCATTCTTTTAATTAAAATGACAGGGGTGTCAGCTCAGGAGCTTCAGCTCAACTGAGATTATGACTAGGCAAACAGGAATTTTGGTGGGTACCCTGATTGTTCATCCAGTCAGGAGAAATAATATTCTAACCCAATCCCCTGAAAGAATGTCAAATTAAATTGGGTACCTGGCCTTCCCATCCTCGGTTCTTAGGCCCTCTGTCCTTCTCAAGGGAGAATAAATTATCAAAATGATGACTCAGCTTTCAAAATGATTAAAGGATGTGATCTCTTTTAGTCTCTGACTTTCAGCAGATCAAGTGTACCTACTTGGTCGTAACCTTGATTACCTCCACTTTTTCGGAGGGCTGATCAATGTTGGCTATTTTGCTATTTTCAGATAATAAATATCTTCTGAAATGTTTTACATCTATATCAGTCCTATATTCTCATATAGTTTTCATTTGGAAAGTCTGTATGTGCAAGAAACCTTGATCTTGGCCAGTTCAATATTCTTTTGAAAAGCATCACTGGGCAGATACTGATCACTGATGTCAATCTCTTAAATTATCATATTTAGTTTTAGCTCTGTTTCTTTTAAATGCATTAATGAGAACTATTTTTTCCTCCTTTGTTAAGGCTACTTTCTTACATTTAATTAGCAATTCTTTTTGCAATAATCTCCAATTTTGTACATCAGCTCGCTTCGCCTTTTTGTGTTATTTCATTCCAACTTTACAAAAAAAAGTAAATCACATCTTAGGTACAGGATTTTTTCTTCCTTCTCTGAGAGTGCTTGTTTTGCTCTCCTCAAAACAATTATTTGCATTCTTCTTGGTAAGAAGAATATTTTAAATGGTTGACCTGTTTTACCTTTTCTTATCATTGTCCATTTCACATTAAAGTAAAGATAATGATCAGTAAGTTTAAAGAAAAAAGAAAAGGAGTACTTGTGGCACCTTAGAGACTAACCAGTTTATTTGAGCATGAGCTTTCGTGAGCTACAGCTCACTTCATCGGATGCATAGCATATCGTGGAAACTGCAGAAGACATTATATACACACAGAGACCATGAAACAAAACTTCCTCCCAAACAAAACAAACAAACTTCCTCCCAAACAAAACTTCCTCCCAAACAAAACAAGGGAGTAATTAACCACTGGAACAATTCACTGAAGGTCATGGTGGATTCTCTTTTACCAACAATATTGGCATCATGGATGGACCAGATCCTAGGTTTTGCAGCTTTGTTTTTGACCATGAAACATGGAGGCTGATGTTGGCTGACTCCTGCTCCATTTGCTGGAGTACCTTGCGAAACCTATCGATGCTATGTACTAGAAGAACGTCATCAGCATAGTCAAGGTCTGAAAGTGAGAGATCGCAGATCTTAATGCCTCTGGACCTGACGGAATGGTGCAATGAAATCCATTGCCTGACAAAAGAATGCAGGGCCAAGACACAGCCCTGCCTGACTCCAGATACTGATTTAAAAGGTGGTGACATCCAATTCCCCAGATGTACATGGGCAGTGGTTCTATTATGCAGCTCACTAATCAAATCCAGCAGAGTGGTTGGGACGCCTACACCCTTTCAGTCCTTCCACAGTGCAACTCAGTCAAGTGAATCAAACACATGCTTAAGATCAACATGCGCTATATATAGGGGCTTCTTGAACTCATGGTGTATCTCCAACAACAAGCAGAGGGCCAAAATGGCATCCAATGTGGGCCTGTTCCTTGTAAAGCCTGACTGTTGGGGGTGATGCTTCTGATGAAGCAGGGGCTCTAAACATGCGAGCAGAATATGTGCAAATACTTTCCCTGGTATGGACAGCAAGGTGATTGGCCTGTAGCTCTTAGATTTGCTTCATGGTCCCTTGCCCTTTTTAAGTGAGATCACAATACCATCCTTCCAGGTGGTTGGTGAGGTTCCAGTTCTCCACACCAGGTGAAAGAAGTGGCCTGGTTGAAGTAGTCTCCAGCTTTTACTATTTGAGTTCTATACAGTTCCTCCAACTCTCATACAGAGGTTCGTCACCAGATTGGCATGGCAGCATCTTTGCCGTGGGTCATTTGTGACAAATATGGAATCAATATCATCCCAGCATTAAAACCAAGTTCAGGATCTATTTGAGCTGTATCCTCTCCGTACTGTTATATGGTTGTGAAACATGGACACCCTAGCATTCAGACTGGGCAAAGCTGGAGGTTTTCCACACAAAATTCCAACTGAGCATTAAGTAGACCAACTTCATTCATAATGCAGACATTTACGGTCACTACAGTCTACAAGGGCCTTTGTTCACAGCCAGCATCTTATGCTTTTCAGACATGCCACCAGAATGCCGCAAGACTTTCTGGCAAATGCCTTTCTCCGGGTGGCTTGTAACATCTGGAATAAAATTCCACCAACAAAAGGGAGGAGGCTGCCAAGAAGCAGACCTCTATTACATGGGTGCCCCAAGTCTGCTCTGACATTGGACTTTCGGCCTGTCAAGTCCTTGCGGTAGCACAGGAACAGACCAAATGGTGAACGATCCCAACGGCTGACCATTCACCTAAGCATTGATGAAGAAGAAGGAATTATATGAGGTCAGACTAGATTATCACAAGGATCCCTTCTGAGCATAGAATTTATGGACCCCGGCATCAGCTGACAAGTTATGGCACCTGTTCGAAGCAGGACAGCCTGAGTCTCCATTTTTGCTCCACTGTGATCCACAAAGCTCCTGCCAAATACTATAGGCACCTAAACTCATGCAGCACCTAGGTTTTCAGTTAATGAAAGAGTGACTGGAGCAGAGTGGTTGGACCGAGGATCTCCCCAGTGCGGTGGTCCAGTCCTCCTGCTCCAACCACACTTTCATTATTTCCCCACAGTGGAACAGCTTCAACAGGAGAGACTGAAGGAACCCTGCAGCAGATTGTCTTACAGCCCAGAGTTTAGAGCACTCTCCTGAAAAGTTGGAGCACCCTATTTAAATCCTTTCTCCCCTCTGGCAGTGGGGGGAATTGAATTTAGCTCTCCCATATACCAGAAGAGTGCTCTAACCACTGGACAAAAAGTTGTAAGGTGGGCACTGCCTTCTCCTCCTCTAGCTGTTTCATGTGGAGGGAGGGAGGCACCTCCCTCATTCCTGCAAGTAACACTTTAGGCACCTAAGCCACCTGACTCCAGGCATTTGATTCAGGGTCATGGATGGCTAAACAGAGATTGGTGCCTCCCTGCAACCCAGCCTTTGATGCCTATCTCATAAAGGGAAGAGGTTTAGCATGCACGCCTGTTGTCAACAGCTCCCTGCCTACCACGCTGGCTTTGTGGATTGTATTCTTAGGTGTTTGTCTCTCCCCGTTCATTCTACAGGGAGCCTAGGCACATAGCTTGGCTTTGTGGATCGCAGTGTCATTCCTATGACTTTCTAGGTGCTAAAAAGATAGGCATTCCAAATCTGAGCATCACAATGCCTAAGTCCCTCTGTATATCCCGCCTCTCAAGCCTAGATTTAGGTGCCATTGTGATCCATAAAACCCCCTCTCAACTTCCACTTAACCTTGTAAACACCTGAACTCACTAGACACCTACATTTTTCCTGTAAAAGTCCCCTAGGCACTAAGTTTCTGCCTCTGAGCATGTGCACTGCTATCTCAAGCCTATCTCATACCTAAGCCCCAGAGTGATCCTGAGGCCAGATGAAGATAGATGGAGCCCCATCAGTCTAGTCTGGTAGACATGCTCCAAGATCACAAAACATCAGTGACAGGATGTGATGGCCTCCCTGTCAACCTTTAGCCCAGTGGTTAGGGAACTCATCTGGGATGGGAGACCCTGGTTCAATTCTCCCCTCTGCTTGATGAGGAAAAGATGTTAAGACAGCTCTCCCACCTCTCAGAGATGCGTTCTAACTACTATCCTAAGGGATAGTCTTATGTGGGTCTCTGTCAATATCTCCTATCAAATCTGTTCCAATGCGCATGAAGTATTCACTGGCCCAGCAAGAAAAGTGAGACTGACTCTATAGTCCAGTAGTTAAGAAAACCACACAGGTGCCTGACTCCAGAAGAGGGTTGCCAGCTGTGAAGCCCAAGAGGAGATAGGCACCTAAGTCTGTGAGAGGGGTGAGGCTTAGGACACATTCCGCTTATCAGTGTTTGCTATTTGATAGTTTATGCGGGGAACCACCCAGTATGCTGGCTTTTGTGGCTTCTATTCTCAGATGCCTCTTGCACTGCATTCATTGTACAGGGAGCCCAGGCACATAAATCTGGATTTGTGGATTTCACTGGGTGGTTAGGCATCTAAATCTGTTTGTGGAGCTGGGCCAAAATCCTAAAGCACTTATGTTACTTGATTTTACTGCTCATTAAAGAGAGTACCATAAGGTAATAATTATGTTCCAGCCCTCCACATACCTCCTCAGGCGTCTTGTTATTGTATTTAGATATCTACACAAAGTATGCATGTAATTACAGAGAATGAAGAACAGGTATTTTTTAACTCCTCTGCTCTCCCATTCTGAAACAACTTGTTTCCCTACCATTAACATCAGTGTCCTTGACATCTTTGGACTTCAGATCCCTGGACACTAAAATTGTCTTCTTGTTAATAGTACAGGGAAAAGGCAGCAACAGTCCAAAGTACTTCATCATGGTACCTCAACTGTGGCCTGAAGTTATAACCTTTAAAGGAGAAAGGGTAGTTCACTCTCCATGCTTGTTGCATGTCAAGCCATTCTTATTAGATTCCCAAATAGTGAGTGTGCCAATTAATTCCAACAGGGATTATAATACCTGCCCATTGGAAATTACTCCTGAGACCACTAGGTAAAAAGGCCAGAATCCTATTGCTTACATACCGGATCCACTCTCTAAATTCAACATTACAGAATTATTTGCCATTTTGTTTAATTTGTTATTGACATTGCTCTGTCGATGTATCTATTACTTGATGCTTGTGCCAAGCACAGGTTAGTCATTTGAAAGTGCTGTATCTTAATTCTGTAGTTTCATGCTCTGTTCTTGGGTGTATAAATTCCTTTATTTCCTTTATTATTCCTTTCCCCATGTGCAATATAAAATAGAAAACTCTACAGTTCCTTTTTGGAGTTTCTTGGGGAATACTTAATGAAGTTTCATTTACTACTTTTCCAGTTTTAGCATGCCTTGAGGGCCACACTGAATAGAAGGCTTTCAGATGTAGAGAAAATATCATAATCCACAGCCCTTGTCTGTCACAGAACCTTTGAAAGGACTACCACTAACACGCACTCATTATTGATCTGTAACAACCAAAAAACATGCACTGCCCTTTACATGTTTTTTTTCCCACCAAAATAGTTGTATACATTTTCAACTGGATAGAAACTTAATAGCTAAAGCACTTATGTGACATAGAACCTACCTTCCATTGACTTTCAATACAATGTAGGCTCCTAAGTCACTTAGGTGCCTTTGGAAAATTTTATTCAGTGCCTATTGAGTATTCTTATTATAAAATATGTGAAATCTAATTTGTAGGTCAATGTTGTTTCTACCTAAAATACCTAAGGAAAGACATTGTGAAATATTATTAACTGGATTTCTCACATCCGACTACAATAAGGGGATTCCTGCTACCTCTTATGTATATGGTGAAGTAATATAAGTATTTTTGAGAATTTGGCCATTTTATTTAGGTGCGCAAATGGGAACTTGATTCTTTTGAAAATCTGGCTCTTAATTTGTTGTAATTTCCATATGTTAACAAACTGATTTTCATTAACGTATGTCAGAACTGTATTCTGTATCCTACAAATCTTTCTATAATTAAAATACTAGATTTATATTTGCTTATTTGAAAGGAGAGAGAAAGAAGTGGGGTGGGGAGTGAATACACATGCAAAAAAAGAACAGTTACATAATCTGTCTTTTTTCAGGGCTGGTTATTCTCATGAAGTCTGACATAGACTGCAGCTGAGCCACGTCAGTTTCAAAGGCTCCCTTTCTCTTCACAAAACTTAGCAGATGTGGCAATGGAACCACAGCATTTGGAAAGGCAGAAAAGCTGGGCAAAGCTTGTTAAATTCCATCTCTCTCCCCCGTCTCCACGCTTATCAGCCACTGCTTGGAGCCTCACACAGAGGCTGATTCTTCTGGGGGCTGTGAGTGGCAGGGAGATCTATCACCCATCTAAACGATAAAACAAAAACAAGAGGGAAACGTATGCCAGAGCTATTGACCTCTGGTGAACGAGATGATGAAAAACAGACAACAGTGGTCAAAGGAGACATTTTAAGGACACTCTCAAAGATAATTTACAGTTATAATAGTGATGGTGCACTGGGAAATTATAGCTGTCAAATAAACTAATTGGTGATGATCACCACATGATGGAGTGAAACTGTTTGACAGTACTTGGTAGTGTGATCACAAACAAAATGCCAGTTACATCCACAACAGTCACATCCAGAGCTGGGAAGAGTACTGCAAAAATGTTCTGTAAAATTAAGGTCAGAGTCCATCAGGGGATACACAAATGAAATATTTGAGTAGGTTAAGACCTTTGGAATAATCCATTAGCTGGCCCCATTTGCTTGTGGTAGTCGCAAGTATAAAGTATACTACAGTTTCTTGCAGATACAAAATGCACTATGTTCAAGCTATGCTCCTGAGAAGGTCACAGCACTTGGGGGTGGGGGAGCCTTCATTCTACATTGAAGAGGAAAATAGCTTTTATCAATACAGGCATAAAATTTTGTAATTAGACCCAAAAGTCCTTCACTGTAATTCAGCGTAATGGATTCAGTCAAATCTATTCAACCCCAAAAATGCCCACTGTGTTTCCTTTAATCCTGATAAATTGCTTTGAAGTTCAGTATCCAGAGACAATACAGAACTTCTAACAGCTGTTGGAAAAATACTGCAACCTCTTTGACATTTTTATTATAGTTGCTTCAGCCAAGGGTTACTGTAAATTGATGAGTTAGCTGGATTAGATGCTAATATGTGGCTTGATATATTATTCATGAGAATGAGTCACAGACCTAATTAGAAACATAACATGAAAAGCTTTAGCGCCCACAATCTGGATTCTCCCTGACACGAAAGATTTGACATGTGAATAAATTTTCACTTACTGTGAGATAAAAGATAAATGACCTTCTACATTTAAATGTAGAGTATCATGTTAGAAATTCATTTCCTGACTTTTTTCAAAGTTTGGAAAAGCAGCATGTGTATAAAAAGATCTTCTACACTTTTCACAGTATGCATCCGATGAAGTGAGCTGTAGCTCACGAAAGCTTATGCTCAAATAAATTGGTTAGTCTCTAAGGTGCCACAAGTACTCCTTTTCTTTTTGCGAATACAGACTAACACGGCTGTTACTCTGAAGCATGAGAACTAAAAGTGATATTACCCTAATAGATGGGGGGAAATGCTTTACATTTCTGAAGGACTTCTATCTAATGGGAGTAGTTGAAGAAACACAGACTGACATGCATGTTCATCACCCTTCCAGCTTTTTATTTTTATACATAAAGTTTCAATAAGAAGGCATCTGAGATCAATCAGCATGACTCAGATTCCAAGACCAGAAGGGACCATTGTGGTCATTTAGTCTGACCTCCTGTATAACACAGGCCACAGAATATCTCCAAAATAATCCCTCGAGCAGAGCTTTTAGAAAAAAAATCTAATCTTGATTTAAAAATTGTCAGTGATGGAGAATTCACCACAAGCCTAGGTAAGTTGTTCCAATGGTTACTCTCACTTAAAAATTTACACTTTATTTCCCTTCTGAATTTGTCTAGCTTCAGCTTCCAGCCATTGGATTGTGTTATACCTTTCTCTGCTAGATTCAAGATCCCATTATTAAATATTTGTTCCCCATGTAGATACTTATAGACTGTAATCGAATCACCCCATAACCATTTCCAGCCACTGGTTTGCGTTGCACCTTTCTCTGCTAGATTGAAGTGCCCTTTATTAAATATTTGTTCCTCATGTTGGTACTTATAGACTGAAATCAAATCACCCCTTAACCTTCTTTGTTAAACTTAATACTAAAAACTTGATAGCATGTGCCCTTGTTGCCAACAGCTGTAATAGACACTATAAAATTTGACCATATTTGTAAGGCAATAACTCCCTAACATTATTCAGTGTGCTCAGCTGTTTTAGGCAGGATAACATTAAGTTTATGCATCATTTAGTGATACCCACACAAAATGGAGAATAGCCCTATTTTTGCATATGAATAAAGAGAAGTGTCTTTAAACTAAGTTAATCATATTCAGCCATAAGCACCTGTATGACAGTCTGTAGGATGTTTCAATTTTCCAAACTTAATTGATGATTAAACTAACTTTAATGCACCATTCGTTAACATTTTGGCCAGAAGTACTGTTTTAGCTAAATTAGCAACATTAGGTTCAGACAACAGCAGAAAGGAGCCTCCATTCACTTAATGATAATGGCTAAATAATAGTAGTGGTCAATATATTAAACTGTGAAAGCATTAGCAATGCCTCTTATGGGGGGACTGCTTGGTGCAGAGGGTTAATGTACTAGTCCAGTATTTTTTCAGGCATAGGTCAAAAAATACATCCTATTATAGATCCCAAATGAAAGAAATATGGTAGTATAAGCCTTAGGTGGATATTGGCGCACATCACAACTCCATCATTTAACCCAGGAATAGAATCCAGGATTTCTGGTTTCCAGTCTTTAATGGATGTCTAGCAAATATTTGTGTAACCTGCTAGCAATGCGTGTGTCATTGTCCACCAGTGGTTGGTCCAGAGCAACTCTTTTGGCTCAAATGGTAGAGATCTGTGGGGTCCTGCATTCAAACCTTGAAGCTGACATATAAGGGGTGTCTTTTTGGTTACTTCTAATAGAGTTTGTTTTGTCCAGTTTTCTTTTGAAAAAAGAAAAAAGGTACAGTTTTTTAAAATGGTCTTAAAACAGATGTTTACGATTAAAAACAATTTGTCCCTTATAATGTACAACAAAACAGGTGTTCTGCATTGTGAATGCATGTGATTCATTTTCAGCTTCTTATGTAAGCCATTAGCAGATGTAACGGTTGAGAGGCCTGGCTCAAGAAGCAGCATGAGAACCTGCAACCCTCCAGTCTTTTCACCAGGTTTGTGGGCAGCTGACTGGAGAAAAGCAAGTTTGAAGCTCAAATCCCGGTATTATCGTAGCCAAATAATATATCTGTAAAAGCAAACAGTAAACTAGCAAATAAAGTTGATAAAACAGTGCTTACTCAGAGCTAAATAACATAATACCAGAAAGAAAAGCTTCAACAATTTGCCTTTCATTTCATAGCATGAGGGACATGAAATATATTGGGGAAAACTGCAGTAAGCTAGATGGAGGCTAGTTTCTGCACCAACAGACTCGGGGGAAGAGTGCAATACCCCAGACTGAACTCCCTGAAAGGACTGAGCACAATTGCAGTTCTTCTGCTCATTTGATATGCTGCTCCAACCAATAGAAAATATTGGTACATAATATCTAGATTTGGCATCTATTGAAGTTAATGGGAAGTTTTGCCACACACTTAGCCCCTGCTCCTGCAAATTATTCCATGTGGATGAACCCCTGTACCCACATGGATTTCCAATGAACCGGGGTACTGAAAGAGAAAGAGTGCAGGTAGGATTAGGACCTTCGTCTATAAACTTGGTTTACTGTAGCTACTCTGTTACTTCTCTTTGCTAGTGCATTATGCCATCTGTACTTTCATCAGTTTTGTAAGATATGGAACATTTTATTATAAATGTTCTTAAAATTTCCCTGGTCTCATGCAGAAAAAATTGACTGCTTTAATTTTGCTGGGTTTATTTAAATCCCCTGGTTACTTTATAAAAATCACAAACAAAAATGACCAAATCACAATTTCAGCAGGGAAAACTTTTCTACTGTACACTTTAGTTCAAGTGGGTAGGGAAAAATAAAACCAATAGGGCAAATAAGGAGGCTTTTTGCACTTTCAAACGTAACAAATCTTTTAAATCTTGAGACCAAGGCAATGAAATCTACATGTGACAGGTTTCAATCGGTCCTCCGAGCCCCTAAGGGGCGATGGAGAGCTATAGTACCACTGGCGGGCCTCAGACACACCTTTCGGGCACTGGGGAATTAGCGGGAAAGGTGTGCCGGCCCAAGTCTGCAGCGCGCCCCTCAGGCAGGGGGGAGCGCCGGCCCGAGTCTGCAGCGCGCCCCTCGGGCAGGGGGGAGCGCCGGCCCGAGTCTGCAGCGCGCAGTTTTGCTACCCAAGGCAGGTTGGCCGGGGTAGGGGAACGCAGGCCCACCCAACTCCACTGCGTTCCAGCCCAGGGCCCTGACAGTGGCGGGAGCCGAAGGTCCCGCCGCTCGGTCAGCGGGGGGCCATCCGCGCCCCGCTGACCAAACCCCCCCCCCCCCCATGGTGCAGTTCTGCCCCTGGGCTACTTCCTACCCAGTCTCTCAAGCGGGTCTCTCCGGTCCCTCCAGCTCGTCCGGGTATTCCGCTGCTGGCAGCTCCAGCTCCCCCTCTGTGTCGGACTCACGCTGGCCCGGACTACAGCTGGGCCCCTCCAGGTCCTCCGGGTACTCAGCGGCTGGCAGTCCTGGTTGCCACAGGCCTTCCTCCCGGTCAGGTTCCTCCTGGCCCAGGGCCTCCCCTGGATTGGCAGCAGGATCGCAAGAGAGCAGCAAGCAGTCTTAGTCTGTCTCCCACCCTGGTGCTCTCCTCACTGGGCAAAGGGCCCCGCCCTTTGTACTTCCTGTCCCACCCCTCCCCTTCCGGGGATTGGCGTAAGCTTGGTCTGGCCCCGCCCACTCAGGCTGAGAGGGTGGCTCTTTACCCTCTGGTTCGGAGGGAAGCCACGCTGGCTCCCTACAATAGAGTAAAGCACAGAGGGCAGCTCAAGATAGAACAAAGTGTCTTTGGGCAGATTCGAAAGGAGATGGCCTCCCACACAATGAAAATGATTATGATAACAACATATGTTCTTAGTTTACAAAAAAAAACCAAAACATGATGTACTAATTGGCTGTCAGGCTGGAAAAAATATTTTAAAGAGTAACTTTACAGAGTAGACAGGAATCAGTGTCTGAAAATAGGCTTACAGTTGGGGGGCGGGGGATAAAGTAATAGCTCCTTGCAGACAATATCAATCTGATCATAGTGAAATCTGTCATTAAGAGCTCAAAAACTGGGGTAATAGCAAATCAGAGCTCGGTATATCATATAGAATGGAAATATGAGCAATTAAATTTTCTCAGATGACACAGCAGTATTTAAAAAAAAATTTTTTTCACTGTAGAGTGCAAAAATAAGTGAACAAATAAATCACTATGAGTCAAGAGAGTATAGTTGCAGAGTCAGTTTGGAGTAGGGATAATCCTAGACTAGCTGGAAAGGAAGAGGCCAAAGTACATGCTTGCATTTTCATTGCAGCAATATGCCAGCTGCTGTCAATTTTGGGCTATTTTCGAAAAGTAATGCTTAAAAATTAAATGTTTTGTTTATAAGAGCCATTGCGGAAAACATTAAAGGCCTGATTCTGTTCCCATCAAAGTCAATGACAAATACTCTTATTGACTGCACTTGAGGAGGTCAAATTCCTAAGGTTTTTTTTTTTTTTAAGTCACAAAAAAAAAAACCCTCATTCAGATTGGGTTGTTTTGGTTTCCTGCAAACTGGAAAAGCATTGATGCTCTAGCAAGTGGAAGGATCTGTTTTGTTTGGAGCTATTTATAAAAGGCATTATGTTTTAGAGGTCCCATCCATTGGTGATGCCGTTAATTTCACTCTGTGATTCTACTGAAGAATAAATAAGTGCTAACTAGGAAATAGCTTCTAGCAATTAGACACAACCACAGATTACAACTGTACTTTTTGGCCTTGTAACGCTTGCATTGGGCTGTTTATAAAAGGCTGTTTTCACTTTAGCGTCAATCATGCCTTTCAGTGATATATTTATTTTCTCCTGTACTGAAGACTGACTAAAGAAGTGCACGTAAATAGTGTAGTAGTCTACAGAAAGCAGACACAGACAGGTCAGAGACAGATACCACTTAGTTTTAATTATAAAAGGCTTGGAGTTGTTAAGACTTAACAACTGTGCTAGGAGCGGGTTGATGTCTTAGGAAATAAACCTTTTCACAGTCCAGAAGTAGTTAGATAATCAAAAGTCATGTGATATATATTACGGCAAATACTAATAGGGATTGTGGCATAAAGGAGAAAAACACACACACTTAAAAAAAGCATATTGAACCTTACCCTTTGAGATTTGCTGTGGAAGTTCTGCTACAAATTCTTAAAATACAGCCCCAAAACATGTTACAAAACCAGCAAATGAACGCATATAGGCTTAATTTTAGGCATGTCCCATTGAAGTCGATTAGGCCACTCACATACTTAATGTTAAGCATGCATGTAAATATCATCAGGATCAGGGCCCAACTTTATACTAGTAATAACTTTATATTGGTAATCTACAGGCATAGGTCAAAAATACATCCTATTATAGATCCCAAATGAAAGAAATATGGGAGTATAATACTGAATACTCTATTACTGAAACTATAATTAAACCCTGCCTTACATATACAGCCCAAGAAGCTTCCCAGAATTCTTTTCTGCAAGAGGGAACTGGGAAATGCCATACAATCCCATGCTTTTGCAAGAGCCTTCCTTGATTATAGATTGGTATCTGAAGAAATACATAAATAAGAGGGAAAAAAGACAAGTAGTTACTAGGGACTGTAACTACAGCTTATTGTTTTAGATCCATCAATCATTTAAATCAAAAGTCAGTGGCAGTATTTAATGTTATGACACCCCAACATGTGATTTCCGCCTGCAGAAAAGAGAACACCAATAACGGAGGACATATTTTAAAAGCTGGATGCAGTAAAATAATTGAGTTGCTGGATAAAATGAAGAGCAGAATCTCCTATAGCCTTTATGTTGGCAGGAAGTAGGAAGACTATGTTCATCCTCAACGGACTTTAGGCATGTGAGTAATCCTATTTACTACAATTTCCCCTGCTTTATAGCTGTGAGCCAGTAAAGCAATGAGTAGATGCTTACCTTTAAGACTGTGAATAATCCAATTTAAATTACATTTCCCCCCCTCTTTCTTTCCTTGTTTGTTTCCCCATATCTTGGTCATTCTCTAAGAAACTGGTAGTTTACCTGAAGTCAGTGGGACCATTCACATACTGAAAGTTAAATGCTTGGTTAAGTGCTTTTTGAGATGGGGTTTTAAAGTAGGGAAAATGGGGAAAGATTCTCAGATCATCATTAGATCAGGTTCTAATATTCATCAACAGGCAGCCTTTCCATTGTTAATTTTAGTTACGTGGTAATGCTGAACTTCATTTATTCAAATGAAAATATAATTCACTTACAAAGCAAACATAACAGCAACTAAGCTAAATGTTTGACTTTCAGAATTAATCAGAACACCCCTGACTTTAAATGATCTCCTCTTCTTCCCTGGGAATGGTAGCAATAATGTTGATGTATGTTGATTCATACTACATGCTTTCCTTGTTTTCTTCCCTGATAGCCATTGAGTGATGATCAATAGAGTTCTCAATATTAATTGAGCTAATCATTAGGAAGTGTCTCCCAGTTGTTAAAACAATCAGTGTCTTGATTGGCCCAATTCAATAAACTGTATCATTTTTATCTCCTCTAATAAGAAAGTAAAATCAGTCCTATCTAAAACTTAGCACTGCAGCCAATTCAACATTTCAGCTTCAGAAGACTTGGGAAATCAAGTTTCTTTCATAAAAATCCTAGTATGGAAATTATAAGAGACATTTCTCAGAGTTTAGTCAAAGTAGTTTGGCTCTCATTCAACCTGGGTTAGAAAACGCTGTTGTTGTTACAAGTGCATGATATTAAAACATTTTAATAGACTGATTTCATTTTTAGCTCTTTTGACTTGCTGTTAGGTCAAACTGTAAAATTAATTGTTAACAGCCCTGTTAAACAGTTTACTGAGATATACATCTATGATTTTTTGATATCTTATTACCATATAATTTTATTCCCCCTTGCTGACACAGTTTGTCCACATCACTTCTTTTGTATTTAAACATACCATTCTCTCTGCTTTCAGATGGAGCTGAGGTTCCCAACAAGATTGGATTTAATCTATAAAGATTACTGAAAGTATTAGTCATAACAGCAATGTAGTACCTCTCACAGAATGCATGTCTGAAACACACTGTAATGAAATAAAAACATTCCAATATTGTATACATTTGGGGGCCAGCTACTCTTTATACACAGGTGACGTTACTGCCAATGGTGACGTTATGCATGGTGTTGGTGCACTGTACATGCTTGTAGCTGCATTTGTGATGATTTTTCTTTTATGGTGAAATTTATTTAAATACACAGTGCCATTTATTTATGCCCCAATTCCCATGGAATAGAGCTTGGAAAAAGCTCAGGGTACAGCAGTGCAGCCAACAGTCATCTGTCAGTGCAACTGGTTGTGGGTAAAACTTGAAAACAATAGCTAACAATTAAAAATCATTGGTCTGGCTATTGCTGATGTTTGAAGAAAACAATTAGTCCTGATGAAATTGATTTTTTGGTTAGAATGCTTGCTTTTGGATCCATTACCATCCATATGTCCCCTGCTGTATACCAGCATAGTGAACGGTATTTTAGTGCTTGCTGCTACAGTGTAGATGAGGGATTGTTGGAGTTCAGGCCTAGTTTGGATGTTTGATCATTGCTTATCTTAACTATCCAGACCTTATGAATCTTCAAAATTGGATTTGAAAATCTCATACTGTTTAAAGGTATTTTCAGCAATTACCAACCAAAAAAATGAAAGCCAAAAAATATACATGATGACAGTTCAAAACTTTGCTATGGTGAGAGTGTAGTATAAATAGGTAGGTCAGATGGAGAGAAATAGATTTGTTTTCAGCTTATTCCGAACAATGGGGAAAGGTAGGGTGGATGGCAGTAACTGATTGGATGTTTTTTATTTTATCCAGATTGGTTAGTCCATGCCCTTCATAGATTATAGCTAATAGTCTAGTAGGAGTTTCTAGTCTAAATCAGTATTTTTAACTGTCAGTCCCAGTATAAATCTGTATTTTTAACTCAGGCCTTTCTGAATGGAAGCTTGAAACTGTGCAAGTTCTTAAACCACAATGGCATTTTTTTCCAAAGTGTTATAAAATACCATTTTGATAGATTTGAAATGACAGCAGTTCAAATAAGTATATGGTATAGTATATTTTCAGCAAAAAGTGTTTTTTATAACTTAAGAAAATTCTTTAAGAGAATTTGCCAGGTTGTTAGTTCCCTAATTTATTTTTGTATGCTTTCAAGCCTACTACTGTCATTTCATATTCCATCATTAATTATATGATAAATTAATTCTACCATGTTATAGTCTGATAACATGGCAAATAGTTAATTTTATCACATGCTCAGATGGTTAAATATAGCATCCATGTATCCGTCATCCTTTGTATATGAAGTAAGAGTTATTAAGAGTTCAGCAGTTAATCACAGATCATCTAGTCCAATCCCCTGCACTCATGGCAGGACTAAGGCCTGGTCTACACTGGGCGGGGGGGGAGGAGTGGCAATCTAAGTTGCACAAAATAACGTAGCTGAAGTCGACATACTTAGATCACTCTGTCCACCTCCTTGCAGCATTGCTATTTCTGGTGAAGTCTGACCATATTGTATACCATGATTTAGTATTTTGACCCACTGCTTCTGCTTCCCAGTCATGGTAGCAGTGATGGCTTTAAAGGCAAACATAAATGCGATAAAATGGAGCTTGTGTAATAGGCACATAAAAATCCTTGGTCTAAACTAAAAATAGTTGTATTATCTGTATTTTCTGACTCCAGCTGCATCTTCACCACCAGGGTCCACTCCAGACAACTGTAAGCCTGACGATTTAACACTTTGCAAGCCCAAATACAGGGATAGCAATTTGAGATGCACTCAAGAACATAAAAGTAACATCAAGGCTTCTTTTCTGAAGGGTGAGTTCAAGCTGTGAGGTGAGAGGCATGAGAGGGTTTGGGGGTTGTTTTTTTTGGAAAATTGCATTTTAGAGACAGAAGATATTAATGGCTGACTCTCAAACACTGGAGAAGGCACTTGTTGCCAATATAGACTCTTAATGTGTGTGTCTTTAAAAGAGAGAGCGACATTAGTCTCTTGGAACCACCTCTGGAGAGGGCACTTCCTAACCAATAGGAGCTCTCCGTGTGTGTGTTTTTAAAGGAAAAAGACAAATGATCTAGCTGAAGAGCAAAGGGGCCATTTCTTTTACATTCAGTGTGTTTTTGAGTAAGATGCATTAGCCATTGTAAAAAGCCTTGATGGCTTTTGTGTGTGTCTAAAAAAGACAGAAGCACATTAACGTGTGATTACACATTCACTAATAATTGTCTTCCTCAGAGGTAAGTACTCACACATATGCACAGCATACACAAACGTGTGTGAGAGTACAGGACACATTAATAGCTTCTAATAAAGAACTCTACATTTGGCAATTTGACAGTAATTTGATTTTTTTGTTAAAAGAAAGGAATAGTTCAGCTGTAGATCAAGACCGTCTCTTACCCAAATGGGACAATTATCTATGGAAAGAAGCAATTAACCCGTATTAACATTTGGGCATATTTTCAAAGAAATACACAGTTTAGTCCTGAAAGAGCCACTCTACATTTGGGATGAAATCTCCTGAAGTCAGTGAGAATATTGATTTAATTTGAGCTAGGATTTTGCCCTACTGCTTACAAACAAAACAAAAACACTTATTCTAGAAGATGCCAATTATTTGGTGAAAGGGACATTTACTTATGTAAATATGAATATTGTCCAAGAGATCTATAATAGTCTCTAAGCCAGCAGTTCTCAAACTTCATTGCACCGTGACCCCCTTGTGAGAAAAAAAATTATTACATGACCCGGGGTGGGAGGAGATGGGTGAGAGCCTGAGCCCCACTGCCCTGGGGGTGTGTGGAGCTCAGGCTTCAGCTTCAGCCACGGGTTTCAGTAAGTCTAATGCTGGCTCTGGCAACCCCACTAAAATGGGGTCCCGACCCACAGTTTGAGAACCACTGTTCTAAGCCTACTGCCATCAATGGAAGTCTTTCCATTATCTTCAACGGGCTGTGTAACAGGCCTTTCAGAAGATGTCCCAATAGAGAGCAATTACTGGCTAACAAAGTCCTTTTTCATTTAAAATGATCACCACCCCAGAAGGACAAAGAGAAAATATAATACTGTAACTTTATAAACAACTTATTTTGCTAATGCCACTGATATATCATGCTCTTTAAGCGATGTTAATAATTTCCCCTAACAAAAATTCCAAAACTAAGTTTTATATTCACCACACAGCAATACAAATATCATTTCTTATAATTTTGGCTTCTGACAGAGTGGGCAGCAATAAAAATGCATATTTAAAAGTCCAGAGCCTTGCCTATACCAGGGATGTTTGCACCAGTGTAGCTCAGCCAGTTGTCTATGCACCAGTACTCAAAAGTAAT
The DNA here is from genome assembly GCF_965152275.1 of Natator depressus. Taxonomy (NCBI): domain Eukaryota; kingdom Metazoa; phylum Chordata; order Testudines; family Cheloniidae; genus Natator; species Natator depressus. The sequence continues at coordinate 53,809,439 of NC_134244.1, forward strand.
GTACACCAACAACTTAAGTAGCTTGGTTTCAAATTGGAGTAAGCTACAAGACAGCACATCACTCTTTACATTGGAGCAGCACATATACACTAGGGGTTTGCACTGCTGCAGAAACAAGCATGGCTGTCCCTAGGGGGACGCGGGGCCCAGGACAAATCAGCCTCCCTGCTAGTCTCCTCGCCATCCATGACTGCCCACCCAGCAGGCATTCGCCTCCTTACCACCACCACCCTCCACCCACATAGCCGCCACTCTCTTCTGTGCCATCCGCCTGCCTGCCCGCCGCTTGTCTCCCTGACAGTCTCCTCGCCATCTGTCCGACATGCCCCACCCCGGACCACCTGACCGCCACTCTCCTCCTTGCTGTCCACCCCCCCACCGCCTGCCCAGGGCCATCCCTAAGGAGCTGTGGGGCCTGGGACAAATCAGCCCCCGCTGGCTTGGGGTCTCACTCTGCATCGGTGGCTGGGCCAGCGGGACGGATCAGGCCGGCAGCCAAGTCCCTGGGCACACGGGGCAGCAGCCAGGAACCTGGGGATGCTGCAGCACCCCCCAGCTCCCTAGTTCTCATGCCTATGTCTTCTGGGACCAACTGCACCAGCCAATTGCACTGGCCTATGGGGCTCCCCAAACCGTGGGGCTTGGAGCGGTTGCCCCGATTTTCCCTACCCAAGGGACGGCTCTGTGCCTGCCTCCTCACCCCTCTCCCACCTGCCCGCCTGCCACTCACCTCCCCGTTTGCCTCTTCACCCCGTCCGCCTCCCATCTCACCTACAGCCTGCCTCCTCACCTGGCTATTGGGACAAATGGCATCGGTCAGGATGTGGGCAAAGGGCTAAATATTGGGACAGTCCTGATTTTATTGAAGCGCGGAGCCCCCCAAAACGTGGGGCCGGGGAAGTCACCCTGATTCGCCCTACCCAAGGGATGGCTCTGGAGACGTGTGGGGTGGGTAGGAGTGGTGACAATGCCTTAGGGCTGCATACACAAAATAAGTTAGGTATTGTAACAGTGAGCAACAAAGCCTAACTTTTAGATGCCTAGAAAATCCCTGTGATTCACCAAGCCTGAGTTAGGTGCCTCAGCTCCCTATACAATGAATGGGGGAAGATAGGCTCCTTAGAATGCAGTTAACAAAAGCCAGCATGCTTGGCAGGGAGCTGCCAAAGCTAGTCAATGAGAGAAGCAGACTAGAGGGGTGTGTGCTAAGACCCGCCCACTCACAGAAATAGACACCTAAATCCTGGCTGCAGGGAGGTGCCCATCTTTGCTTGCCATTCTCAGTTGTGAACCCTTTCCTTGAGATTAGGCCCCTACTCCATTTTAACAAGAAGCCAAGGATGAGGTGGTGACAGATATGGCAGTTTCCTGCATATCTTTGGGAGACCTTATTGAATTAAGTTTAAACATCTTTGGGGTTTGCTGTATTAAATGAATGGTGTATGTATTCTTGTGGGCTGAGATTGTATGTAAACTCTCTAGGGGGCAGCAGTGACAGATGAGAGACCTGGGAGTTCAAAGGTCTATATTGAAAATGTGCCATATAAAAATGGACACATGGGGTAATAAGTGTGAGGTGGATTTCCTGGGGAATATCTAGGCAGAGGTTAATGCAAATTCCCTAACTCTGGTTATGCATAAACGCAGCCTTTCGAAGCTATGTTCTGAGGAGAGGGTGCCTGTTCTTATACCTGCTCCCAGAGACTGACGCTCAAAGGTGCAAGCTATATAACGAAATGGCTGAATGGTCTAGCTGGGGTTCTGGTTCTGAATCTGAAATAGTGATGAATTTGTAATCCTGGGGAAAACCCACTTGTGGATTTTGAAGGACTGATACCTACCACAGCCCAAGGCTGGAATTGTGGTGACCTTTGATAAGCTTGTTAGCATGCATATAGGTTCTTTTCTTGCTTTTAATATGTTTTCTCTGTAATGCTTTCACCTTAAGAATAAATGTGCTTACTTAGAAAGAGCTGTGTGGTAACCTATAACTGCAAGCAATTAAACTGCTTATAGCCTCTGGAGAGAAAGCAAAGCACAGACACTGGTCTTTTAGTTGGTCTGGCTTGCTGGGTATATCATACTCTAGACAGGGAACTCTTCAGCCTTAAAGATCCCACAAACAGGAAGCAGTGAGACCTGGGTCTCTGCCCAGTATAGCTATGATACATTCTGGTATGGGGCTCCCTCAGTCTCTCCTGTTGAAGCTGTTCCACTTTGACTTAATAGTGGAAGAGTGGTTGGAGCAGAGGCATTAGACTCAGGGTCTCCCATCTCTGAGGGAGTACAGAGTTTTTTTCTCTGTGGCTCAATGACTGTTGTACTGTGGATAAATACTTAAACAATCATTGGACCAGAGAGACAGAGAGAGAATTACTCTATAGTCCCATGGGTCAGTCCCCATTTTTAGCCCAGGCTAAAATTGTAAGGTAGGCATCACCACAATTCCGGTAGGCAGCCTCTGAGCCAATCTACTGGATCAAGCCCAGCATACAACTTAGTCTGCCAAACACCTATCTTCCCCTGGTTTGCCAGTCACTCTGGAGCTTAGGTGGGCCCCTAAACGTCTGGGCCCCTAGAGCAGCCATAGGCAAACTACAGCCCATGAACCAGAGCAATTTTAAGCTGGCCCATGAGCTCCCACTGGGGAGTGGGGTCTGGGGCTTGCCCCATTCTGACACTCCAGCCGGGGTGCAGGGTTGGGCACCGCTCCACACAGCTCCCAGAAGCCGCGGCATGGCCCCGCTCCAGCTCCTACACACTCCAATGGCCCTGCTCCAATGGCCTCCGCCACAGCTCCAATGGGAGCTGCAGGGGCAGTGCATGCAGACGGGACAGTATGCAGAGCTGCCTGGCCACGCCTCAATGTAGGAGCTGGGGAAGGGACATGCCGCTGCTTCTGGGAGCTGCTTGAGGTAAGCGCCCCTCGAAGCCTGCAGCCCTGAGCTTCTCCCCATGCCCCAACCCCCTGCCCCAGCCCTGATCCCCCTCCTGCTCTCCAAACCCCTCAATCTCAGCCTGGAGCACCCTCCTGCACCCCAAACCTCTCATCCCCAGCCCCACCCCAGAGCCTGCACCCCACAGCCGCACCCCAGTCCCCCATCCCAGTCCAGAGCCCCCTCCTGCATCCTGAACTCCTCATTTCTGACCCCACCCAGGAGCCCACACCCCCTCCCAGAGCCCTCCCCCCTCCATACCCCAACCCCAATTTCATGAGCATTCATGGCCCGCCATACAATTTCTATTCCCAGATGTGGCCCTCGGGCCAAAAAGTTTGCCCACCCCTGTCCCAGAGTGAGACAGCAGTGAATAGGCCCAGTGGCTGAAACTTAGGCACCTATGTTTGGATGCCTAAAGGGCGCAGTGGGAGTTCTGTGCATCACAGGGGTTCCAAAACTAAGACTTAAGTGCCAACAACTGGGACCTAAATGCCTAACTCCTTTGGTGCACCCAGGTCAGAAAGTCTAGTTTAAAAAAGTTTAATTGGAAGCGTTCAGTGAGCAGAGCAGACAAGGCAAATCTATGTCGGACACATCTGCCTCCCATGTACATATGGCGGCATTATCATCATCGTCGTCGTTCTGTTGTCTGAACAAGTTGACAGTAAAGGGATGAAGGGTGATCACATGTAGTCTGTCACAAGGGAGTCGAAATATGGAGGAGGAGGGGGAACATAGAAAAGGGACATGGGGATGTCAATCGGGAGTGCCTTGAACTGGCAGCACATCTATAACAGCAGAAGTATTTCTACGATATAGAAAAAAAAAGCATCTGGCAAAATGATATTCAAAGACGGAGGATGTAAATGTGACCCCACAGTGCTTTAGCTCCCAAGACAGAGGTCGGAGGGATGCATCATTTTATTTACTTTCCACTGCTGAAACCCTGGGAGAGGAACAACGAGTACATCAGGGAAGACAATAGCTATTTCAGTGCCTGGCAATTCATGTATCCAGGGTTCCTGACTTGGAAGGAGGCTTCCTGTGCCAGCTTCCATGATTCAAACTTCACTCCTCCTTTCTTTTTGCCCACAGCAGTTCCCCAAATGGATCCAGCTACATCAGACTGCATCTCCAGTCATGATCCTCCAAGACAGCTGCATGCTCTCAGGATGAGGCAGCCAACAATGCCCAGGAAAAACACATTCTTAAGGACTACTTGACTTTGTCCTGAGCTACCAGAGGACATAAGACTAAGCCATGCTACTCCAGACCCACAATTTTGACACTGCCTCTCCACTCCATAACAGAAGACAAGGAACCACATGGGAGTAAAAAAGAAAAACAACCCTCCAACTCCTGCAACCTAGGAGAAGATAACAGCAAACTCCACTATAAATTAGCTTTGGACAATCAGAAATCACCTGAAAAATGCCAATAACTCCCTGTCTCAGAGAGATACAGGTAAACCAAACTAGCTTTCCAAGCAGCTTAGATCACAGAGATTTCAGCACCACACTTGTAACTGTACAAAAGGTAAGTAAACCTATAGGTTTTAGAAGGCTTTTAAGCCACTCTGCACTAGAGTACCATGTACTTAAATCCTTCCCCCCCACCCCCCTCCCCGCCACACACACACCTTTTGAACAGAAATACAAAGCTGTATCTCCCAAACAAAAATCTTCATTAGAAGATGTTACTGAAGTTCTGCTTCTGACTACAGACATCTGGACCTCTTGTTAGCCAAAACAGTTTGTCTATGAAAAGCACATTGAGTTGCTTACATATCTGATACAGATTAAAAAAATGGAAACCACTTCCTATGTGATTGAAATACAGTACTTCCAGGTTGACCACACCTGACACAATAGCCTGGAGGAAACTCAACAGAGAAAAACATTGGCTTACATCACAGGATTTGGCTGCTGGATTTTATTGTTGTTTATATTGGGCCAGTACAAAGAAGGCACCGTCAAATGCGTGGTTTATGCATAGCTGCTGACTTGCCTAGTGCTTTATTTGGATTTTACAGCAACCAATGTGGGAAATAAGAACATAAAATCTCTCATTTGTGTGGCTAAATAAGTGTTCACTTCCGTTAGTCCAGCAGAGCATAATAATACTAAATGGAAGGCAAAAATACTCAACAAAGGGCAAAAACTTATCCGTATAATATCTTTTTACAATATTGCCATGAGTTAGAACTCTATTTTTTTAAAATGGTTAATGCCCTAATCAGAGCTCAAAAGAAGAACCTGCTAAACAGTATTTGCTAAGAGAGGTTTTAATTACATCTGCACCTTTGGACCCTTTTGAAGTATTGCATTGAAATTGCAACCCCCTGAAGAAGCAGCTAAGAAAATAAGGACAAATACAACCACCTTGAGTTACATATTAAGATTTACAGAATTGAACCAAAGACTGAGTGAAAACTCTTCTGCCGTGAACAATGCCAAGTGAAATCAAAAGAGACATTGACAAGAATGATCAGCAAAGTCAGAATGGAAGAGAGATTGTGCACTGTGATGAAGGCCATCTGAAATCAGTCACACTTTGTGGCAAGGGAAGATAATTCTTCTTTCACATTTTGAGCAGTCTTGGATTTTCATACACTAGAAATCATTTATTGAGCTCCTCTTAGAATACTCGCTACAGCATTTTGGACTAGATTCTGAGCTGTCCCCAATATGTTCTGTCCCCAATATGTCATGCATCAGAATGAGAGGGGTGCATATTTAAAGAAGCTGGTTTTGGCTCCCTGATCCTGAGGCCAATGCAACACCTGTCTGTACCATCAGCATAGTTTAGAACAACCTCATGGTTGCTCTGAACTACTCCAGCTGCTTATGTCCTCAAGTCAATAAGTCAAACTAAATAAAGGCTGAATTTGTCTACCTTTGCTCACATAGATAAATAGCCTGTTCTTCAAGAAGTTTCATTGATTTCAAGGGGATTTCTTACAGTGTAATGTACTAATCAATGTAAGGGCAGCAAAATTCACTCCAGCTAATTAATTCCCAGTGACACCATAGCTGTTTTTCAAAACAATGCGGGGGGAGCCGGGGATCAGAACCTGTGTACAATTACCAATAAAACAACTAATGAAAAAGAGCTGCAACCTCTTTGCCCTTTTTTCATCCGTTCTAAACTTAAGTCAACAATGACCATTTTGGGGTTCACCCACCTGTGATCACAGCTTGAATTTTTGCTGTTCAGCCTCCTTATTAATCTGCATCAGCATATGGTCTATCTGACTTTTACTTTTCTGTAAATACCCAGGTAAATAATATTCAGTGGCATGAAGAGTCTTAAAGTACTGAACAGAAGACACCTCTTTGGCTTGCTCATTTGCTGGCAGCTTTAAATCTGTTGCATGTCTCCCACAGATGGTCTGAGTTTGGAGCCACTATTTAATAGTGCAACACGAAATCAAGTTTGTTACCTGAACAATGGACACTGATGAAAACTAACCTGATCCTATTTGATGATAATTACTGAGAGAGAGGCATTTCTGCTCTTGTAATGCAAAAGAGAAAGAAACAAGGGGAGAGAGAGTAACAACTACAAAGCATCTAGCAAATTCTCCCAGAGTTCGGAGGAAAACATTGGGAAAGACGCATAGAGTGTCTGAGAGGAGGTGGTACTGTGGTCTAGTGATAGGGTGCTATTCCAGAAATCTAAAGGTCTGGGTTCTAGTTCAAGTTATACCCCCAATCCGGGAAATGAAAGCCTCCTATTTTCTCATACTATTCACATTTAAACGAGCAGATGTATCTAGTTTTTGCCAGCTAAAGAAATACAGTATGGTATCTGGTTTTTAATTCTTTTTCTCTGTTACTACAGTGTATGGCTTGTAGGGATAGCGTGTATGCTATAAGCCTCAGTTTACCACCACAGTACTCAATACACACACTGGCCATTATTGTCAACCACCTCATGTGTGCTCCTATGAAACATACACAGTGTTTTGCAAGGAGGGGCTACAACAGGAACTGGCATGAAGCAGGCTCAGAGGAAACTGTTCTTGGGTGCTCATTATTTCCATCAGTTAGAAGAAAATGGGAATGCTGATTAGGTTTATCCTATTTGATGAATTCTGCCACTGTAGACTTACTGCATATTTTAATACAACTGTTTACAAGCAGGCATTCATTACCCCACTAAAATGGCAGCTCCATTCAAATAAGCTTCCTTTTGTGCTGGAGGAGGACAATGGATTAAACGCTGGAAGGATTTATTCTGTGAAAGTATAAATAAACAAATCACAGTGAAAATAAACCTATGCACATTTCCATTGAGAGAATGTGACTGACTAGGTATCTGAATGTTGTGTGCATAAGAATCCCTAACCAAACACGGGATTCTAATTGACTTTTGCAAGTCAATTCATATTGGATTTTACCATGACAGTTGTCAGTGCTCTATGGTTGAACAGCTCATTGAGTCAAGAGCAAGTAAGTCACTCACATTCTGGGCAGAGATTACATTCTGCAAGTACCGGTGAAACAGCTAAAATAATCCATCAAAATGATGTGTAGCAGGGAAAGGGTTTATACAAATGCTAATGTAAATAGTAGCATATTGTTCTGATTGTACTTCTATTGTTGGGAAGTCAGAGTGATTTTTATATGGAGAGGCACAACAATACTAAGATTGGCATACTGTTCCCTCAATTCTTTACAAATGATTATGCAGAATAAACAAATTAATATATTTCTAAAATTAAATGTCTTTACTATGGAAAAGCCATTGAGTTTTGTTTCCCATGCGTTGACAAAACTGGGTAAATGCAATTTTCATATGAAGTTGTTAATCTTGGTAAAACTCTGCGCTACTACCATTAACCCTTATATGGCAGGACTGCCAAAAACACAGCCCCACAAAAACCTCAGGAGAACAAACTGGTTAACCAGGATCTTAGCCTCAGAACTGAGCTGAAGTGGAACTTAGTTTGGTTAAGTGGTGGGGGCAAAGTATGGTGCAAAAGGCCATTCTTGTGGTAGTTTTGGCTCAACCAGAAGCAGCAATTACCCCACAATGAACCTATTTTCCTTTGATTTCCCCACTCCAATTTTGCAGACTTGGAAGATTTTGACATTTTGGGTAGGGCTAAGTTAGCATAAGCTTTTGGTGTCTTATCCTATGCAAGAGAACCAACTCATTGGAGAAAAGTATAGAAAAATAGGGTAAGGAGGGCCTCAGTAGCAAGCGTGGATGGCTGTGAATGTGATGTGGGAGGTAAGAGACCAACTATCCAGCTGAGCATAGGTCACAGAGGTTTGAATACAACCTTTGGGGAATATAAGACCTTTGATAGCTTTCTAGAATTCACCAGAGAGACCATTAAGCTACACTTGACAGGTGGAAAGCCCTTGCACTGTACTTCATTTATACACTTCCAGATTCCTTAGGAGTGGTTATTTCATAAGCTGGTGGGAGTGTTATAAATCCATTCTTCTATGCTTGGATTTACATAAGTGTGCCACCTGTTGACTTATGTTTGCATTGAAACTGGATCAATATCAAGTTCCTGTGCTATTGGACTCTATACAGAGGTAACGGAGTGAAATTTAATGGCCTGTGATACACAGGAGGTCAGACTAGATGATCTAATGATCCCTTCTGACCTTTAACTCTATGAATCTATTAACGTTCTGAAAAAAATACTTCTTTTATGGAGCAGATGCAGATGGTGCAAAGGAAGGATTAATTCAGAATACATCCTCCCCTCCCCAAACCAGAATTGAGTCATCTTTTTTATTTCCCATCAGATGCTGTGCTTTTTTACTAATTCAGCTACAGTATGTGGAGATCCTGTGTAGATTACATCAACTAATCCCTTAGGCTTGGTATTTCTGCAGAAAATGATACACATCACAGACCCCTTTATCTTTTCATGATATACATCTTTGATATGTATTATGGCACAGAACAAGTCTAACTATGGTGTAGTCATGCATATAAAACACATGTCATCAGTAGCTGAAAAGTGGGCCTGAGGGTATTTAAGGATGAGTGGGTGGATATTTTATTTTATTTGACATTAATGTGACAACTCCTTTAATCTAAAAAATGAAGCCAGTAAATGCTTTTCCACAGCTAATGAAGTATACAGTTATTTAATACATCCCCAAAAGGAGTGGTTTTCTATGTATAACTTATTTATCAAAATAGTCCTACCTTCCTTGCTAAGACACATAACATTTCCTGCAAACCATGGTGACTTTTGTAGGTGTTTTTCTTTTACAGAAGGGTCATAGCATGGTTTGAAGGGTTCATGTTTAGTCCATCCACCTGGAAACAGTCAGGGCACACCCTGACCGTTGTGTAGGAGCAACACATTGCTCCATCCAAGGACGAGGACCAGATATGAACCCTGGGAAGTTAATTAAAGGACAGTAATCGTGGGAAGCTTCCTTGGCCTGGCCTCAAGGCCTGAGAATTAGGATTGTAGTAGATAGAGGCTGGAAAATAAGAATATTAATCAAAGTCATGTATTCCTTTGTTGTGTCTTTTTGCGGTGGAAGTAGGTAATGCGCAGGGGGGAGAAATATAATAAAAGGGAAGGTGGAAAGCTGACAGGCAGCAGCCCTTTTCAGCTAACCAGCTTGCTTGCTTGGATAAACCTGTGTTCTGTCTCATCATTGAACCGCCACAATGGTTAGCAGAGACAAACCATTTTCATAGCCTAGGAAACCTCACTGTGTTGTCCATTCCATTCGGATTTCATTCATTTTCATCAGATACCAACTGAACATCTGGCAAGCCAATCTCATTCCACACTGTAGTGTGGCTAGCTAGGAGCATGGGGGCAGAAGGATGGGGGAGAGAAGGTGGAGAAAAATGGTTCATAAGAGAGAAGTCATAAAATTCTTGGTTTCTGGTCCCACTCCTTTGTGCCAATCCAGGAGTGCTAAGGGACAGAGAGCTGATCTTACATAGTTGCCGGGGATTTCCTTTACATCAGTGGGGAGAAAGCCAGCATAGCTAGCTCTGTGCCACCCTCTACTGGCCCCCTCACAACAGTAATCATTCAAAGGATGTGGCCAGTGTGCTGTATGATCCAATGATCATGGGGCAGTAAAGGAGTTTCCAGGTAGCTGTTCCAGCTAGTGCTGGTCAGAGCAGCTGAGAGGGCTATTCTATTTGCACTCTGTGAGGCAAACAATGTATTGGATGCCTCCTGGGTCAGCCATGGGGGGAGAAGAGCATGTAGAAATCCATCTGTGACCCTCCTCAGGTGCCCCATTACTGGACATCCACCCCGTGGATCAATTTGAGGATCAGGACCATGATTATATTCAGAATGGTTTCAGTTCACATGCTGTATAACTAGAACTGTATTGGAAACATGCTGTGGGGGTTAGTGGCTTGTAACAAAGCCCCATCCAAACTCGAGCATCAGAGTATGTGAGTTCCAATAGTGTTTGCAGTTGTAGAGAACAATTGTGGTTTAGCATGTTTGACAAACTTTCTCTTAGACTTGTAAGTAGCACGGCTTTGAGTACCAGTGTTACTGTTAGATACGATAATGGCACTCAACAGTGTTTCCCAGGAGAACTGAAATTGCCATGTGTCATCACTACAACTGCAAGTAAAATAGGTGCAGCCAGGTCTGACATGGGGGGAAATAAAAACAAATTATCATAACCATTGTTTATTGTTCACTTAAAAATAATACAATGTAAGCAGCAAGCTATTTACCTTTCTTTGTATGTTCCCAATGCTCAGCAGGTCTTCTATTTTTATTGAAATAGCTGTCAGTTGAAATGGTTCTCAGTTGAATTGGCTGGAACTTTGAGACAGTGGTCCAAAAATCAGATTGGAAGTTGCACTCCAGACACCATGTCCAAATCTGGCCCTAATGTCTTTGGTATTGTATGATGTATTTTACGATGCAGTAGTAAAAACACTACTGAGATATCTCTTAGGAAAAGCCATTCATGTCACTAGAATGCTGCTGAACATAGCACAAGCCAGAGAGATAAACTAGAGTCTAAAGGAGGGTGGGAAGACAGAAGTTCATATTGTTCATGTTTATTCTAAGGAAGCAACATATCTTCCTGACAGGTCCTTTGTACAGTATATGCATAGTCAGACCCAACTGGTTCTGGCCAACACTTCTTAGAAAAGCACGCTTTTCTCTTTTATATATGGCACTGCAAACCATTCGTGTCCTATTAAAAATCATTAAATGTATTAAGCCATTTTACTGTACAATGCTGCTTTACCACGCTGCAATTTGAAACTTTAGATTTCATTTGCTTTTAATTTTATCTTGCAATTAAATGAGTTTTCAGATAGTAAGTAAACAAGTCTGACAGGCTTTTATTGTTGGAAATTAAGGTTAATAGACTGGCAAAAGAACACGGAAAACCTGACTATTATTGTGCCATTCCTTTTCCCATTGCAAATAAGATAGATCATTTTTATGTACCACTAAAACAGCATTCTTTTCTTCCTCACTATATTGGTACCAGAAAAATCTATAAAAAGTAAAATTAAGTACATCTATATACATTTCCCCACTTTGAATCACCACCTCGAAACTTGAGGTGTCTTTTTATTTTCACATATAGTTTATTTTTTCTGGTTTTAGGAAGTAAGAAAAGAAAGGTTGGAGGGATGGGGGGAAGAAGGAACCTGGAACTTGAAACACTTTGCATTTATCTGTGTGATCTTATATTCATTATATGCAGATGTGTTAGCGTCCGACAGCTCTCAAAGATATGCACGCATTTGAACCATGACAGCTTTAATTTCACTGCTATAAATTCAAAAATATATTCCCAAATGCAGCTCATGTCCATAAGATATCAAGAAAGGGGGTATTTTAAAATTAAATGACATTATTCATGGACTAGTATAATTTTCCCAGAACTGAAATAAACTCTCTTAGAATAACTAAGAACCACAGCTACAGCAAATAGTTTGAGGTGAGTCGAACTCTGGAGAATAATCCTCACTTTCTACGTCCCCTCCTCCCCTTTAGCTTGGCTTTCGGCTGCAACAGGCAAACACACAACTAGCTAATTGCTATTGACAGGGAAATTATATGTTCACAGTCCTGTAGAAATTGTTTGGATCATATACAGGACCAGACTGCCAATTCTGTGGGTGTTCTCTGAATTCTCAGTGGGGCTTATGTGTCTATGCTGAAAATCTATCAATCTATGTGAAAATCCTATTTTACATTGGCTGCCTTCCCCAGTCTGCCTCCCTCCATAGCAGCCAACCAAAACTTTCTGTACTTGCTGAGGGACATCTTCCCATCTACAGTAGCCAGGGCCCTCAAGTATATAAAGCCCCTACCAGAAAAAGAATCACCCCTTCACAACTGACAGCCTTCCTGCACTCTCGTATCCCCCCAAACTGTACCTTCCTCAAGGCATACTGAGGCAGGAGCTATGGGGAGGAGAAATAGATCTTGCCACCCACCTTCAGTTCTCCAACAGGCTTACATAATGCGGAAGCAAAGCAGCTTCATTGATGCAGGGGTTGGTGCTTTCTATCATCATGCGCATGTTCTCCATTACCCTGGCTTCAGCTTCAACATGATACAAAAGCCACCAGCCAAGGGGGAAAGGAGAGCCCCCACACTGCATCTCCCCAATTTGGTGAAAGATGCTTCCAGTGCTCGCAGAGCCACTTCATACGGACTGGGGGCTGCCTGCAATGGCATTTGATTTGGGTTCCCTATTTGCAAAGCTCAGGTTTCCATGTAAAGCTCCATTTTCCATCCTACCTTCCACTAACTCTTATGCAATTTCAGCTGGACATGTAGGGGAGGTGGGCAGTGACATGTAGTGCATCCATAACTGGTGTGTGTTCATTGAGGGAATTAGTAGAGGGAGAATTTCTATTAAGCAGGAGGATGAGAAAAGCTGTGCTAAAGAGGGAGAGGTCCTGATTCATGGGCAAGAAGGGAGGGGAAAATTTATTATCGCAAAGAGTATTCAGTCATCTCAACTCAAAATCAACACAGAGGGTGAGCAGTAGCATCAGGGGTGGCTTCTCACAATGTGGGGGCTCCCTGCAACTGCAGGTTTGGTAGCATCATCTGAAACAGCTGTGATTGCTTTATGACCACGTATTGAACCTACAGATCTTCTTTGTGTTTGCTACCATTTAGGAGCTTGGTAAATGATATCCACTCGTGGCATGTATTGTTGCTAATAATACATTGTGTAAAATTATCCATAGTCAGCAAGAACTGGGGATCTCTGAATATGAGTTACTTCCTATCACACAAGTTCTGGGTATTTTGATTTTGTCTACACTGCTGCTGACACATGGGATTGACATTATCTTTCTTGCCATTATTCTTTAAGGTACTGACTCTGAAAGACAATACATCTGGGAATGATGTGATAAGCTCAGCACTAAAAATGCTGACCTGCAAGGGCTGTAAAAAATCCCTCCTTTTAATATTACCTTCGAGGTGCAGTGTGCTGGGAAGAAATAATGTTGTGTTGGCTGCAGCGTAGATAGAATGTCTTAAGTTAAATAGAAGGAGCTGTAATTTATGTATTGCACAGCCACTTTGCTCACAGTGACTTTAAAACCCATTGAGTTTCAGGAAAAGAAAATGATGCAAGGGAGTAGGCTAATTAGAGCATTAATTTTGTTTATCGTATGTTTGAGCAGAGCTGTTTTGTTTGTTTGGGATGAAGGGTCTAAAACGTTGCTATAGAATCAGAAGAATTTTGGGAAACTTTAAAAGTCCAGGCTAATCTCACCTCTCTCCCTCTCTACAGAGTAAAATCCGAGTCTTTTGTTGTGACAGTTACCATCAAAATGTAAATTGATTGCTTGGAGTCAAACTCTTGTCACTGGGATTTCAACTAAAAATCAGAGGTCATTCACATTCCCACAGCAGCCAGGACTGTGCCTAAATAGCAGATAGTTTGGGATTCCCTGAGTTTTAGGGGCAGGGTCACAGAGTTTGGGCTTATAGGGGGATTCAGAGGCCTCTCTGTGTGTTCTCTCCCAGCTGCCTGCTTGTACCCCAAAACACCTGCGGTGGATGGAAACCCCCTGATCCCAAATAATTTGGAGAATTGTCCCTTAGTGAAGTGTTCATATGTTGGGAACTATGGTGCAGTCACAGAGCCAGTCCCCATTTCTCCTTCAGTAAAGGAGGTTGGTAATTTTGACCTGAAGAGCCCCCTGAGTGATTTTTAAAGGAGTTCCAACATTTTAGAGCAAGCAATTGATGATTTTGGCCCTCTTAAATCCTAAAGCTGTCCCTGCATTTAGGGGAATTTCATATGTATTTTTATTATTTCAGTCTCTGATGGTTGGCTAAGAGTTTTCAGGAGATAATGGATAAAGATCAAAAGATTTTAGACCTGATCCTTAGTTACAGCCAAGTTCTTAGTGCTAGAGCTGGACAGGAAACAGTTTCCCCATCCTGTGAACATTTAGGAGATTTTTCCTGTCTTGAATAGGGGTGAAAGTTGAATTTTTAAAAGTTCATCTGAACCTTTTTCTTCTCCCGGGTTAGGTTAATTGAAATGTTTTGATTTTTTTCTTCAAACGTTTGTACTATAATTAGCTTAGTTTAAAACAAAGTTGTTTCAAATGGAGAAGGCAATTATTTTGGCAAAATGCTATGTTCCAGCCCATTCAAAACTTGTTTTTCTTTTTTTTTTTTTTACGTTGAGAAATTCATTGGGAAAAAAATCGACCTTTTCCCCAGAAAAACCAGTTTGGATGAATCTGCATTTTTCATCAGAAATGTTTTAGTGGAAAATTTTCACCCAACTCTACTCTGTGCAGCTGGAGGGAGGAATAGTGGGGCAGAGCATGGCCCTTTGTGCTTCCCTGGCCCCAGCATCAATAAGAGAAGGCAGAGGGCTGCCAATAGTCCAAATGTGCTATTACTTCTGCTAGGGGTCAGGAGCACCCGAGGGTGCCCTAACCATTGCTCTTTGATTGCCAGCTACACTGCCTAAACTTGACACACAGTAGAAGCTGCTACAGTTCTACACTACCTGAGGATCAGCCTAGGCAGGGAGAATTCTCCATTGGCCAGCTAACTTGGGTTTGGGTCTATTTTGACCAATGAGTGAAGTTTGGATAATCTCACCTTTATTCTAAACTCTTCAGATTGCAAAATTTGGCTGGCAATCTTGTGGTAGGAACTCTCAGATTTCTGGTGTTTCTTGCTTACAGTCAGGCTTAAAATACTACAAGAGAAGGTGTCCTAAGGGTATCTTGGCCTTTCTGGTCCCAGTTCTGGACAGACTTAAAGTGCAGAGGCATGCAGCTATGAAAAATAATTGGGGGAGTGGGGTGAAGAGAGCATGGGAAAATTAATAATTTCAAGGGCCTTCTAAAACAAATTAGCAAAGCATTCAGGGAAACACTTTTCTCCCACTGATTTGTCCATCACTAGCCACAGAGGTGTAAATGAATAGTTGTGAATGGTATAATGGGTCTCCACATGTGTAGCTGTAAGTAGCATTTTAATGCTGGCATATCTCTAATATCCCCTGGCAGGGAGAGACATAGCAGAAAGAGCAGGGGGGAAAAAAGAGACTTTCCCCTGCTGAAAAGTTCAACACTTTTATGTGTAAGCATTTAGAGCTGAAAGGTAAAGGGTACATAAGGTTATTTATTTAACATTCCTGCAGTGTATTCCCAACAGGATAGTGTTCAAAATGTGGCAACATAGAGCATCAGATTCTTGTTCAAATCTTTTGGGGTGTGACATTTGCTCAAAAGCTGAAGGACTAAAGAATCCTAACCAAACAATCCTTCCTTTATAGGCAACAAGGCCTTGTAATTACTAAGCATTCTACAAGCTAAAAGTACTATGGGGGGAACTTTAGTTTAAAAACATGTTAAAATGCTACATACATACTGTAGAAATATTACATGTTAAGATACTTTGGGGGGATGTGCCAGGTTTTGGACAGTCCACTTCCACAAAATCCATGTCTCTATGTCTTATCACTTCCATGTATTACAAAGGTTAAAAGAACATAGCTGTGAAGGGCACAATCTGATCTTTGTTTGGTTTATTAAAAGCCTTTATGGCAAGGTTTTCTGGCAAGTGTTTTTGGAAAACCTGCATCTCTGCTGTATCTTGCAATATTTCATTGCAGATACAATACCCTACATGCGATGCAAATGCTGAAGTGTGTGTCAGCTGTTAATTTGCTTTCTGCAAGCATTGGTGTGAGTAAAACTCAACTATTCAGTTTTAGACGCAAGCAAACACTTTCAGAAAATATTTACACTGTTTGTCCAGCTTTAGTCTGAAATATTTTGTAGCCTTCCACTATGGAGTTGAACTCCACTGACATAATGTGTGTCACCCTTCTAGAGTCATAGACTTTAAGGTCAGAAGGGAACATTGTGATCGTCTAGTCTGACCTCCTGCACAACACAGGCCACAAAATCTCACCCACTCACTCCTGTCACAAACCCCTAACCTGTGTCTGAGCTATCAAAGTCCTCAAATCATGGTTTAAAGACTTCAAGGTGCAGAGAATCCTCCAGCAAGTGACCTGTACCCCACGCTGCAGAAGAAGGTGAAAAACCCCCTGGGCCTCTGCCAATCTGCCCTGGAGGAAAATTCCTTCCCGACCCCAAATATAGCGACCAGCTTAACCCTGAACATGTGGGCAGAACTCACCAGCCAGAGACCCAAGAAAGAATTCTCTCTAGTAACTCAGATCCCACCCCATCTAACATCCTATCACAGGCCATTGGGCATATTTACCGCTAATAGTCAAAGATCAATTAATTGCCAAAATTTAGGCTATCCCACCATACCATCCTCTCCATAAACTTATCAAGCTTAGTCTTGAAGCCAGATATGTCTTTTGCCCCCACTGCTCCCCTTGGAAGGCTGTTCGAAAACTTTGCTGCTCTGGTGGTTAGAAACCTTTGTCTAATTTCAAGTCTAAACTTCCTGATGGCCAGTTTATATCCATTTGTTCTTGTGTCCACAGTGGTACTGAGCTTAAATAATTCCTCTCCCTCCCTGGTATTTATCCCTCTGATATATTTACAGAGAGCAATCATATCTCCCCTCAGCCTTCTTTTGGGTAGGCTAAACAAGACGAGCTCTTTGAGTCTCCTTTCATAAGACAGGTTTTCCATTCCTCGGATCATCCTAGTAGCCCTTCTCTGTACCTGTTCCAGTTTGAATTCATCCTTCTTAAACATGGGAGACCAGAACTGCACACAGTATTCCAGGTGAGGTCTCACCAGTGCCTTGTATAACAGTACTAACACCTTCTTATCTCTACTGGAAATACCTCACCTAATGCATCCCAAGACCGCATTAGCTTTTTTTATGGCCATATCACATTGGCAGCACATAGTCATCCTGTGATCAACCAATACTCCGAGGTCCTTCTCCTCCTCTGTTACTTCCAACTGATGCGTCCCCAGTTTATAACAAAAATTCTTGTTATTAATCCCTAAATGCATGACCTTGTACTTTTCACTATTAAATTTCATCCTATTACTATTATTCCAGTTTACAAGGTCATCCAGATCTTCCTGTATGATATCCTGGTCCTTCTCTATATTGGCAATACCTCCCAGCTTTGTGTCATCCACAAACTTTATTAGCACACTCTCACTTTTTGTGCCAAGGTCAGTTATAAAAAGATTAAATAAGATTGGTCCCAAAACCGATCCCTGAGGAACTCCACTAGTAACCTCCCTCCAGCCTGACAGTTCTCCTTTCAGTATGACCCGTTGTAGTCTCCCCTTTAACCAGTTCTTTATCCACCTTTCAATTTTCATACTGATCCCCATCTTTTCCAATTTAACTAACAATTCCCCATGTGGAACCATATCAAATGCCTTACTGAAACTGAGGTAAATTAGATCCACTGCGTTTCCTTTGCCTAAAAAAATCTGTTATCTTCTCAAAGAAGGAGATCAGGTTGGTTTGGCATGATCTACCTTTTATAAAACCATGTTGTATTTTGTCCCAATTTCCATTGACCTCAATGTCCTTAACTACTTTCTCCTTCAAATTTTTTTCCAAGACCTTGCATACTACAAAGGTCAAACTAACAGGCCTGTAGTTGCTCAGATCACTTTTTTTTCCCTTTCTTAAAAATAGGAACTATGTTAGCAATTCTCCAGTCATACGGTACAACCCCTGAGTTTACAGATTCATTAAAAATTCTTGCTAATGGGCTTGCAATTTCATGTGCCAATTCCTTTAATATTATTGGATGAAGATTATCTGGGTCCCCCGATTTAGTCCCATTAAGCTGTTTGAGTTTGACTTAGAATCATAGAATCATAGAATATCAGGGTTGGAAGAGACCTCAGGAGGTCATCTAGTCCAACGGCCTGCTCAAAGCAGGACCAATCCCCAACTAAATCATCCCAGCCAGGGCTTTGTCAAGCCTGACCTTAAAACTATCTAAGGAAGGAGATTCCACCACCTCCCTAGGTAACCCATTTCAATGTTTCACCACCCTCCTAGTGAAATAGTGTTTCCTAATATCCAACCTAGACCTCCCCCACTGCAACTTGAGACCATTACTCCTTGTTCTGTCATCAGCTACCACTGAGAACAGTCTAGATCCATTCTCTTTGGAACCCCCTTTCAGGTAGTTGAAAGCAGCTATCAAATACCCCCTCATTCTTCTCTTCCGCAGACTAAACAATCCCAGTTCCCTCAGCCTCTCCTCATAACTCATGTTCCAGTCCCCTAATCATTTTTGTTGCCCTCCGCTGGACTCTTTCCAATTTTTCCAATTCCTTCTTGTAGTGTGGGGCCCAAAACTGGACACAGTACTCCAGATGAGGCCTCACCAATGTTGAATAGAGGGGAATGATCACGTCCCTCGATCTGCTGGCAATGCTCCTACATATACATCCCAAAATGCCATTGGCCTTCTTGGCAACAAGGGCACACTGTTGACTCATATCCAGCTTCTCGTCCACTGTAACCCCTAGCTCCTTTTCTGCAGAACTGCTGCCGAGCCATTCGGTCCCTAGTCTGTAGCGGTGCATGGGATTCTTCAGTCCTGAGTGCAGGACTCTGCACTTGTTCTTGTTGAACCTTATCAGATTTCTTTTGGCCCAATCCTCTAATTTGTCTAGGTCCCTCTGTATCCTATCCCTTCTATCACAGATGTGGTAATATCTACCTCCATATCCTCATTCCCATTTGTCATCCTGCCATTATCCCTAAGCTCTTCATTAGCCTCATTAAAGCCTGAGGCAAAGTATTTGTTTAGATATTGGGCCATGCCTAGATTATCCTTAACCTCCACTCCATCCTCAGTGTTTAGCGGTCTCACTTCTTCTTTCTTTGTTTTCTTCTTGTTTATATAGCTATAGAACCTTTTACTACTGCTTTTAATTCCCTTTGCAAGGTCCAGCTCTACATGGCTTTTGGCCTTTCTCACTTTATCCCTACATGTTCTGACCTCAATGAAGTAGCTTTCCTTGCTGATCCCTCCCATCTTCCACTCCCTGTATGCTTTATGCTTTTTCTTAATCACCTCTCTGAGATGCTTGCTCATCGAGCTTGGTCTACAACTCCCACCTATGAATTTTTTCCCCTTTCTTGGGATGCAGGCTTCCGATAGCTTCTGCAGCTTTGACTTCAAGTAATTCCAAGCCTCCTCTGCCCTTAGATCCACAAGTTCTTCAGTCCAATCCACTTCCCTAACTAATTTCCTTAATTTTTTAAAGTTAGCCCTTTTGAAATAAAAAACCCTTGAGTGATAATATAAATTGGTGTCGTGCCTTGACTTCAGTGTATACATTTAGGGAGGTGTAGATGCTAACCAGGATTATTAAACAGCAGTGGATACACAATGACTTCAATGGAACTACAGCAATTTACCCCAGATAAGGCCACCGTGCTCCTTTTCTGGGGTCTGAACATGGGAACTTCAGGGTTTGTGGCTCTTCAGGATTGTTGCTACGTTGGACAATTTGTTTTGTTTTGTTTTAATTTAAAAGAAAAAGCTTGAAAGGAAGTATTTTCCTGCATGAAATTATTTCTTTGAAATGCTACAAAAGGCTAAAAAGAGCTGTCCAGCTGTGTTAGTAGCACCTGCTAATTGCCGATACAACTGTAGTTTGAATTTATCAAGTAATTCCACTAAAATGCTAGTTTTTGTCCTCTGGAGCTGAATGAATATTGGGGGAAAACCAAAAAACTCATCAGTATTTGCTTACATTTAAAACTAAATTTGCTTCTGCTGTGTTTGAATCCTTTTTGGATGTTCACCTTCCATAAACTACACAGAGGATGTAACATACTTGTAGAATGGACCTAGGAAATGGATTTGAAGCTTGTATATTTGAGCACTCCTGAATAGGAAAAGTTAAAGTCCCATGCATGGTATGTTTTTATAAGGAATGGGGCACTGATTGACATAGCAAAAAGGGAGATCTCCTCACCAGAATCCTGCACCGAGGCAATTGATATGCCAGTCTATGTTCTGCCCACACCCTTTGCAGCTAGAGCTCTGCACAGTATTAGTTTGTGTCACTGACTGCAGTGATGATAGAAAATTACAGACCAATAAATGCAAATTAAATTAGTTTGCCATATATGGGATGGGACATTGGTTGACACAGCAGAGGGACCAGGTTTATAGAATCCCTTCTCAGAGCCATAGCAAAGAGGCAAAAAGTCAAGTCAAATAAGGAATGTGGTCTCATCCTCACCAAGTAGGACCATACATGAAGACATAATTACATTGTGTGAATGTATTAAGAGAAAACCACATCTATCCAATTACATTTTTTAGGAATGATACAGTATCTCAGGCAAAGCTTGTATGGTACGGAAAGAAGGTTAACAGTTTGCTAGCATTCCCAGTCATGCATATATCCTTCTTCTCCCTGAAATATTCAAAGATCAAGTGGTGTCTTCAGGCTCCACTTTCTGATTGTAAGAATTATATACATCCAGCCAGGAGACAGAAATAATACCATATGACTACAGCTGGTTGGAAAGTTTCCATCAGTGTTTTTTTTTTAATGGAAACTGGCTATTTTGTCAAATCAGAAATTTCGAAGGGAAATATTTGTTTTCAATTACATTTTGGAGGATTTTGTTGAAATAATTAAAATAGAAGTTTGTTAATACCAAAATGTTTTGCCTCAGGTTGAAGTTTGTCAGTTTTCAGTTGCCACAGACAAAGAAAAATCAGTTTTCAACTAAAACCCAAAACATAGTCATAGAAAAAAATTGACAATTTCTTTGCCAAAATGTTCATGGGGAAAAACATTTATCAGATAGTTCTACATATGATCAAACAGCCCAATTTCTGAATATCAGCGATCAAATACAAAATAAAAAGTATTCATGACTAATCCACAAACTAAAAACACACATAGGAAAGAAAAAAAGTCAAATAGATGCAAATATTGACTAGCTTAGAGGAAATCACATATGTACATTCATCTAGTAAATTATTCGCTGTAAATCACTTATATCAAGTTGTCGTCAAAATTGCTTTTCATTATCACAATACAGTTAAGGCAAAAACAACAACAACAAGAAAAGGCATTTGTATTTTATTAAGAACATTGCACACAACTCAGAACTGCCCTATGTTTTGTAGGAGTTGGCATCAAACTGCTGTTGACTTTATAGATAGATTTAAACAAAATTAATTCCAACTTTTTTTGATAATCATTGCAGGCTCTTGTTTTCACGTCTCAGTACTCGAGTCTGGCTGTAGGCACAGCCCTGACCAAAGGCAGGAGACTAAGCAGCACCCCGCCCACCCTCTGCCCCCAGAAGCATTGTGACAGACTTGTCTTTGAGTCACAATTCCCCCCTTGCTTCCTCCTACCTCCTGTGAGTTAGTAGCTTATTGCTTGCCTGTTTTAGTAGTAAATTATTATACCCTCTATCCCATGCTGGCTCAACTACTGTGACTAGGGATTAAAGAATGATGAATCCAAGGCTTCACCCATTCTCCATCCACCTGCTCCAGGGAAGGAGTAGTCTTGCTACTCCTACAGATCCAGATCTAAGGTTCCGGTCAGCCCTAGTAGGCGCTTAAGGCAGGTTCTTAGTCTCTCACTACCTTGTATGAAAGCATAGTCACATAGTCTTTCTACCTGATAGACACCATCAAGAGGGATCATCATATGCATAGAGAATGAATTCTTGGCTGTGTTCACAAAAACAACAAAGAGTCCAGTGGCACCTAGTTGGGTGTGCTGACATTAATGAGTTTATATAGAGAGATGGTCAATATTTCTCCCATTAGATTCTTCACCTAGCATGTTCTAAATAAATAGCTATCTATTAAACTGCATGGAGCCTCTTGGGTTATTCTACTCTTCTCAAGTGGAAACACTTATTTGCCATACTTTCAGGCCCACCTTGAGAATCCCCTGCATACTCCACACTCTCCTAATTTCAGTTCCAAAAGACATGTTCATAAACAGTCTTGAAAGGCAGAAGCAATAAGAGTTAACAGAGTTACAGGAACACGACTCACTTTTAAAGGAAGCTAACAAACAATACAAGTGAGCTTGACTGAGTGCATTTTTGAACTTGCCAAATAGAAATTAGTAGAAGTTAATGGAATGATTTAAGGTCTTTAAAAGAGAAGAAACATGTTTTTCCTTTGTACAGTAATTTTGCAAAACCTTTTAAATAAATAATGCTGTGACATTTGATATAATTAGGTTCAAAACCCATCATGAAATGCCATCCATTTAAGGGTTTGTATTTAACAAACTACCAGGGCTTTAGAAGAAAAGGGAAAAAAGCCCATGATGAACAATTAAAACAAATGTCATCTCTTTTACTCAATTCACTTATTTATTTAGCAGCAAAAACATTAATAGAAATTCAGCTACATTAGAACATCAGGATAATCTAGTGCATTATTAATGCAAATAGCATAAGAAGGTTAATTACCTCTAAAAAGAACAGTTATTGTACATAATGTTCTTCCATTAGAGAGAATGCATCCAGTCATTCCCAGATAAAAGCAATTCTTCCTATTATCAAAAATACACATGGGTGTTTTGACCTGCTGAATGTCAAAAAAGTATTAGACCACTGTCATATACTTAAGTCGAACACCCAAGGCTCTGGAAAATATTGTCAGTGAAAAACTGACCTTTATATGAAGCCAAAAATTGACAGGATTATTTTTGTTGGAAAGGGTCAGACGATTGCTAAAAGGCCCAGCGGACTAACAACCAAATTAATCTCTTAGATAATTGTACATGACTGCTGTTAAAATCAATAGAAGTTGGACAGGACACACATGGAGACATCCAGGATGGAGGAAGCTAGCTAATTACAGATTACTACAGCAGCACCTTAGGAAGAAGGAGAACCAGCTGTTCTATGGGGAGGAAACTGGCTGCTGCCACCTACTCCCAGGGCTGGGGACTTGCAGGGACTCTCTTCAGAAGGGGATGGAGGCATCCATCTGCCAACCCGACATAATGTCTTAGCAAGTATGCTGCCTGCCTGGACCCTGCATCTGTGACTTTACAGAAAGGTTGTCAAAACTCATTCATCCCTCTGACCACGGTCCCCTGCTGCTCATCCATCTGGGCACTAATGATATGCCATGTATGACCCTGAGCAGATCAGCAGTGTCCACAGGGCTCTGGGAGCGACTGTGAAGGAATCAGGGGTGGAAGTAGTGTTCTCATCCATCAACCCAGCTGAGGATAAAGGCCCAAGAAGAGGGACACATATCTGGAGATAAGTGCACAGCTGCACAGATGTTGTGGACAGGAAGGCTTCAGTTTCCTTGACCATGGGATAGTGTTGCAGGAAGGAGGATTGGTGGGAAGAGATAGCGTCCACCTGGCCAAGAACAGGAAGAGCATCTTTGCACAGCAGCTCCCCAGCCTATTGCACACAGTATTCAAGATGTGGACATATCATGGATTTATATAGAGGCAACATCAATGATATTTCCTGTCCTATTATCTATCCCTTTCTTAATTATTCCCAGCATTCTGTTTGCTTTTTTTTGACTGCTGCTGCACATTGAGTGGATGTTTTCAGAGAACTATCCACAATGACTCCAAGATCTCTTTCTTGTTCTATTGTTTTATCTAATCCAGCGTCTTTAAATTGGAGTATCTGGAAACCCTATGTAAAATAATAGGATGGCATATTATCCCTTTAAAGGAATAACAGACAACATATTTGTACTGTCCAGAAATAATGGCCTTTATATAAACTTGTATTGTCGAGGAGTGGGATGGTTAGAACAGGACATACATTTCTGGGGGAAGATCTGGGACAGAGGGTGTGTGGGAGTCACCCTGCAGCATAACTGAGGCTGGTAAGAGCCAAGGTGTGGCTAGCTGGCTGCAGTTACACACAAACCTATCTGGGAGTGAGTTTCATGCTGGAGGCCATTTGTGAGCAGTTCAGGTTGGAGGCTACATCAGCAAGGGCACACCAGGTTACAGGACATGCGTGACACAGCTTCTCATTAGTCTGGATTGTGCCCCAGTAGATCACAGTGACATCACTGTGTGTGTGGGGGGTCTACTATAGATCACCAAATCAATTTGTTTGCCAAATTCCAAACTATCACTTCCAAATGGATTTTTCCCTTTTTCACAGAAAGGTTTTCATTCTTTTATCTACATTTAAACACTCAAAAAAGTTTATTATTACATTAATTTCTACATCACCCATCTCTGCAGTATCTGAAGTAATTTATCAAATGCAATGGTCACCTTTTATAAAAACCAGTATTAACCCAAAATGAAAACTAAGGTATATTACATAAAATAAAATAAAAAAATATAGGATCTGTCTCACCAAGGATCCTATCATTGTAGGTAACAAAACACTGCATAGGATAGATAGGAAATAGCTGTGTCCGTTCTGATATCACTCTGTAGTAACAGTGTGTAGCTGTTGTCCGTTCAGTGGTGATAGTATTTATGTGGGTTTTTTAAGGAGATTCACAGCTATCTTGCTACCTTTCAAGCTCAAAAGCATACTCTCAAGGAGTATGTTCAAAAATTTATAATACATTACTAGGAGTTTTGCCACTGACTTCAGTCGAGCCAGGATTTTAGCCATAGTGTCTATGCGGTATTCGGAGGGGAAAGGAAGTTAATGGGAAAGACCAGCTTGATTATCTGTGTGAAAGGCAAAAAATAGAGTGCTATTATGTCTAAGAAAGAAAACTATAAGACTAAGAAAAGATTCCATAAATACATTAGGAGCACCAAAAAGACAAAGGAAAATGTACGTCCACTATTTGCAGGGATTTTACTCATTATAATTTCTGATTTAGCTATTTTCAAGCAAATGTAGTTGGAAAGAAACAGAACATTTCCATAAAGGTGGAACTTAAAATTGTGCAGATCACTGTGGGCAAATAATTCTAGACAAAAGAGGTACACCTCAAAAATCAATTTAAATAGTATATATAAATAGTAAATATAACAAGCACTCATGTCACACAATACAATAATTCCACTGAAGGGTTCTGATGACTTCATAATCCAGGTCACCATTTCTTGAATGATGTATACGGAGAACTTAATGGTAGAATTTTCCTATGTTTCAGAGGTATTCTGCAATTAGGTACTTTCTAGCAAAATCTTATGGTCGGTGAGCACCTCTTGCTTTTTGGAAGATCAGTAGTGCATGGGAAGAAGGAAAAAGTGATGAGCTAAGGCACACTGAAAATTGTCCACCCAAAAGAAAAATAAGATTTTAGCTTAAATAAAAATTTCTGCAAAAGTGTCTGCTTTCTATGACAATTTTTAAATGTCATAATCCCCCATCTGGCCCTGAAATCTGAAAACCATAAAAAATAATTTCAGTATCCATTTAACTTTTTAGTTTTCATGATTCTACTTTTTCAACAAAAAGCAAGAAATTTTCTTGGAAATTTTTCAAGGAAAAAAAAAACCCCAAGGTGCTCTATGATGAGCAGATAGACAGTGCAGGGACACCTGATCCTTGTTAATAAAGGATGTTTGAGACTTAATACTGATTAGTACATTGGACTGTAAGACATGCTTCAGTCCCATAGTAGCACCTGAAATAAGCTTTTCACAGCTCCTTCCAGCTCATTCGAGAAATGTTCCCTTTGAGGTCACCTTACAGATGTGCTGTCTAATGATTATTAGGGTTCTGGTTCATGTTAAGCTCTGGTAATAAAAATCTGTAATATCTCTGGGCCCTCAGGTTGGCCAGTGATTAAGAGGGAATCAGCATGAAGTTAAAATATGAAGGAAGCAAGGGGCATTTTATACATTATGCATCTCAAAAGAATTTAACTTCAGAATATTCAAGAGCCCCATTGATCTATTATCTTTTTGTGGTTGCTTTTTCATTTCCTTAATTGTTACCACTAAGAAAAGAACATGTAGTCTCTCTCTTCTTTACTGAATCTAATTCATTCTGAAGCTAAATGTTTTTACTGGTAGTGGGACTACAAAGGAGTATTTCAGATACTGAAGATCTCTTATATAGAAGTGGTTACAATGGCTTCTTAATGTTTCCTGTGTGAGCAATAGAAATAGTTCTGCCTTAATGCACGCACTTTTCCCCCCCAAGTAATTTAGATTAAATGGTGGCAAGGCAAAGGAATTGCGAGATAGATCCATTTAAACAAAGCTGGCCCCCACTCCGATAGGTACTGGAACTAGGGATGTGTCTTTACTTCTCATGCCCATCCCAATTTTTCACATTTACTATCTGGTCACCCTAGTCAGAGCGCTTAACAGTTTGGTTCAATGGCTCTCAGCACCCCCACTATAAAATTTGTTCCAGCATGCACACTCCTACAAAAGGATCTCTGCTGGCAATCTCTTATGTTTACTTGCACTCCTACAGACTTTATTGGGACTTTTCCCATACAGATCTCTTCACAAGTTCAGGGACTTTGTTTGCTTCCCTGTTTCCCTTATTGATACAGGCCAATCTGTAAGATGATGTACCATGACAGATACCACTTTTTGTTAGCATCCTCCATATTGTTTGATGGAATGAGTCAGAAAATAATACAATATGCTATTTCCCAAGGAAAGCAAAATGTCAGAATTATGATTTACTCATAGGTTTACAATGACTGTTTTGTTTCTTGATGGTGTGATGTATTCCAAGGCAAGAAATGGCTAGCAAACCAGCCAATGATTCAAATAAGAGACAATCTCACTTCAGCTCAAGGTCATAATGTGAATCTTGGCTGTGCTAGCGTGCATACAGTACATTTTTCAACTCCAACCATGGGAAGGAGGAATCCATTAAGTGGTTCCATTCTAATACTTTAGTCTGCTGAGCTTTATCTTTCCCCATCCATTCGAATATAGCTCATTCTTTCTCCTCCTGGCCCGCTCCTCTTCTATAGGTGACAGCAGTCTTTCAGTTTAGTGGGTTGCTAGAGGAACTGTTACCAGGCTTCTCAATTGTTTTCTCTCTCTGAAATTAAGTGCCATACTAGGCCCTGATTCTGCACTTTATTTAATACCATGTATTATTTAAGCATTTGAATACTCCCATTGATGTGCCATGCTCAAGTACCTTGCTGAATCTTGGCCACAATCTCTAACTGGGAATAGCTGATCAGAGGCAGTGTCCTTTTTGCTCAACTTCTCACATCTCTTCTTTAAACAAATTTGAAAATCTAAATTCTTGGACAAAATTCTCTGCTGCTGTATTCTGAAAAATAATAGTGTAACAATAATAAAACCTGAAAGTTATTGTATTTATGTAATGATGGTTATCGTAACCATCTTCAGCATTAAACATATACATGTTCCCTGGTGCTGGATTTTTCTGACCTTCTCAAAAGCAATTTATTTTTCCTCACTTATCATAGAATCATAGAATCATAGAATATCAGGGTTGGAAGGGACCCCAGAAGGTCATCTAGTCCAACCCCCTGCTCAAAGCAGGACCAATTCCCAGTTAAATCATCCCAGCCAGGGCTTTGTCAAGCCTGACCTTAAAAACCTCTAAGGAAGGAGATTCTACCACCTCCCTAGGTAACGCATTCCAGTGTTTCACCACCCTCTTAGTGAAAAAGTTTTTCCTAATATCCAATCTAAACCTCCCACATTGCAACTTGAGACCATTACTCCTCGTTCTGTCATCTGCTACCATTGAGAACAGTCTAGAGCCATCCTCTTTGGAACCCCCTTTCAGGTAGTTGAAAGCAGCTATCAAATCCCCCCTCATTCTTCTCTTCTGCAGACTAAACAATCCCAGCTCCCTCAGCCTCTCTTCATAAGTCATGTGCTCTAGACCCCTAATCATTTTTGTTGCCCTTCGCTGGACTCTCTCCAATTTATCCACATCCTTCTTGTAGTGGGGGGCCCAAAACTGGACACAGTACTCCAGATGAGGCCTCACCAGTGTCGAATAGAGGGGAACGATCACATCCCTCGATCTGCTGGCTATGCCCCTACTTATACATCCCAAAATGCCATTGGCCTTCTTGGCAACAAGGGCACACTGTTGACTCATATCCAGCTTCTCGTCCACTGTCACCCCTAGGTCCTTTTCCGCAGAACTGCTGCCTAGCCATTCGGTCCCTAGTCTGTAGCGGTGCATTGGATTCTTCCATCCTAAGTGCAGGACTCTGCACTTATCCTTATTGAACCTCATCAGATTTCTTTTGGCCCAATCCTCCAATTTGTCTAGGTCCTTCTGTATCCTATCCCTCCCCTCCAGCGTATCTACCACTCCTCCCAGTTTAGTATCATCTGCAAATTTGCTGAGAGTGCAATCCACACCATCCTCCAGATCATTTATGAAGATATTGAACAAAACCGGCCCCAGGACCGACCCCTGGGGCACTCCACTTGACACCGGCTGCCAACTAGACATGGAGCCATTGATCACTACCCGTTGAGCCCGACAATCTAGCCAGCTTTCTACCCACCTTATAGTGCATTCATCTAGCCCATACTTCCTTAACTTGCTGACAAGAATACTGTGGGAGACCGTCTCAAAAGCTTTGCTAAAGTCAAGAAACAATACATCCACTGCTTTCCCTTCATCCACAGAACCAGTAATCTCATCATAAAAGGCGATTAGATTAGTCAGGCATGACCTTCCCTTGGTGAATCCATGCTGACTGTTCCTGATCACTTTCCTCTCATGTAAGTGCTTCAGGATTGATTCTTTGAGGACCTGCTCCATGATTTTTCCAGGGACTGAGGTGAGGCTGACTGGCCTGTAGTTCCCAGGATCCTCCTTCTTCCCTTTTTTAAAGATTGGCACTACATTAGCCTTTTTCCAGTCATCCGGGACTTCCCCCGTTCGCCACGAGTTTTCAAAGATAATGGCTCTGCAATCACAGCCGCCAATTCCTTCAGCACTCTCGGATGTAACTCGTCCGGCCCCATGGACTTGTGCACGTCCAGCTTTTCTAAATAGTCCCTAACCACCTCTATCTCCACAGAGGGCTGGCCATCTCTTCCCCATTCTGTGATGCCCAGCGCAGCAGTCTGGGAGCTGACCTTGTTAGTGAAAACAGAGGCAAAAAAAGCATTGAGTACATTAGCTTTTTCCACATCCTCTGTCACTAGGTTGCCTCCCTCATTCAGTAAGGGGCCCACACTTTCCTTGGCTTTCTTCTTGTTGCCAACATACCTGAAGAAACCCTTCTTGTTACTCTTGACATCTCTTGCTAGCTGCAGCTCCAGGTGCGATTTGGCCCTCCTTATATCTTTCCTACATGCCCGAGCAATATTTTTATACTCTTCCCTGGTCATATGTCCAACCTTCCACTTCTTGTAAGCTTCTTTTTTATGTTTAAGATCCGCTAGGATTTCACCATTAAGCCAAGCTGGTCGCTTGCCATGTTTACTATTCTTTCGACTCATCGGGATGGTTTGTCCCTGTAACCTCAACAGGGATTCCTTGAAATACAGCCAGCTCTCCTGGACTCCCTTCCCCTTCATGTTAGTCCCCCAGGGGATCCTGGCCATCTGTTCCCTGAGGGAGTCGAAGTCTGCTTTCCTGAAGTCCAGGGTCTGTATCCTGCTGCTTACCTTTCTTCCCTGCGTCAGGATCCTGAACTCAACCAACTCATGGTCACTGCCTCCCAGATTCCCATCCACTTTTGCTTCCCCCACTAATTCTACCCGGTTTGTGAGCAGCAGGTCAAGAAAAGCGCCCCCCCTAGTTGGCTCCCCTAGCACTTGCGCCAGGAAATTGTCCCCTACGCTTTCCAAAAACTTCCTGGATTGTCTATGCACCGCTGTATTGCTCTCCCAGCAGATATCAGGAAAATTAAAGTCACCCATGAGAATCAGGGCATGCGATCTAGTAGCTTCCGTGAGTTGCCGGAAGAAAGCCTCATCCACCTCATCCCCCTGGTCCGGTGGTCTATAGCAGACTCCCACCACTACATCACTCTTGTTGCACACACTTCTAAACTTAATCCAGAGACACTCAGGTTTTACCACAGTTTTGTACCGGAGCTCTGAGCAGTCATACTGCTCCCTTACATACAGTGCTACTCCCCCACCTTTTCTGCCCTGCCTGTCCTTCCTGAACAGTTTATAACCATCCATGACTGTACTCCAGTCATGTGAGTTATCCCACCAAGTCTCTGTTATTCCAATCACGTCATAGTTCCTTGACATCACCAGGACCTCCAGTTCTCCCTGCTTGTTTCCAAGGCTTTGTGCATTTGTATATAAGCACTTGAGATAACCTGTTGATCGCCCCTCATTCCCAGTATGAGGCAGGAGCCCTCCCCTCACAGACATTCCTGCCTGTGCTTCCTCCCGGTATCCCGCTTTCCCACTTACCTCAGGGCTTTGGTCTCCTTCCCCCGGTGAACCTAGTTTAAAGCCCTCCTCACTAGGTTAGCCAGCCTGCTGGCAAAGATGCTCTTCCCTCTCTTCGTAAGATGGAGCCCGTCTCTGCCCAGCACTCCTCCTTCATGGAACACCATCCCATGGTCAAAGAATCCAAAGCCTTCTCTCCGACACCACCTGCGTAGCCATTCGTTGACTTCCACGATTCGACGGTCCCTACCCAGGACTTTTCCTTCCACGGGGAGGATGGACGAGAACACCACTTGCGCCTCCAACTCCTTTATCCTTCTTCCCAGAGCCACGTAGTCCGCAGTGATCCGCTCAAGGTCATTCTTGGCAGTATCATTGGTGCCCACGTGGAGAAGCAGGAAGGGGTAGCGATCCGAGGGCTTGATGAGTCTCGGCAGTCTCTCCGTCACATCGCGAATCTTAGCCCCTGGCAAGCAGCAGACTTCTCTGTTTTCCCGGTCAGGGCGGCAGATAGATGACTCAGTCCCCCGGAGGAGAGAGTCCCCGACCACCACCACCCGCCTTCTCCTCTTGGGAGTGGTGGTCGTGGAACCCCCAACCTCAGGACATCGCATCTCATGCCTTCCAACCAGCGGAGTCTCCTTCTGCTTTCTCCCCCCAGACATATCATCTGGTCCACTCTCCGCAATGGTACCTGTGGAGAGAACATGAAAGCGGTTGGTTACCTGTGTCTGTGTTACTGGAACCCGGACATTCCGCTTACCTCTTCTGGAGGTCACATGTTGCCAAGCTTCTTCACTGGCCTCTTGGCTCCTCTGTGCAACCTGCTCTATATCTTTAGAGCTTTGTGCCCCTAGCAGCCTATCCTGTGTTTTGTCCAGAAAATCCTCAGTTTCTCGTATGCAACGCAGGGTCGTTATCTGTTGTTCCAGACCTTCAATCTTCTCTTCCAATATGGAGACCAGCTTGCACTTTGTACAGACAAAGCCGCTTCTGTCCTGTGGAAGAAAGACAAACATGGCACATCCAGTGCAGGTCATCTGTGATGGTCCTTAGACTTTACAGATCAGTCAGTCCTGTTTTACCAGTTTGCATGTCTCTTATAATGCTAATATTTTAGGGATTTAAACTTTAAGTTGCCATGATATGAACATTAAAAAAAATCTGCTTTTTATGTTGAGTATTAAACAAGCTAAACTACCATTAAAAAGAATCTCAAAATATGCTATTTCATCATTCTCCTTCAGGCTCTCTCCCCTCCCATCTTCTGTGATAGCAATCTTACAGTTTGGTGAGTTTCTATAGACTCTAAAAATGTAGCAAAGTCCACTATGCCAGGTGTTAGAATCCTGGCTGAGTCTCCCAGTGAGTGGTCATCAGGCTGTTATAACCAGATCCCGCTTTTATAACCAGATCCACTATTTTCAAGCCAAATTGAGTTTGAGCAGCATCCAGACACACACTATTTCTGGCCTCTCAGAAACATTCCTGGAGTACAGACTCCCTTGTCTGCACCACTTCTTGGGACACGGATCCTGGCAGTCCAATTGCCCTCTGTCTAAGGTGATCAGATAGCAAGGGTGAAAAATCGGGGTGGGGGGGGGACTCTTGCTGTCCCAGAGTCCACTCCTAAGGGTGCTCTGGATTATAGGTTCACTCTTTTGGGGACCAGGTAACAATTCCAATAAGAAACATGGACTTTGAAAAGGAACTTAAACACACACACAAACACATACTTAACTTCTAGACTGCACAAGACTTACAGAGCTAGAAAAAACAAAAAAAAACACCTAATGCAATACCCCTTAGTCTGGTCTCAGCTCCTTTTTGTGAGTCTGTGGGTTTGAGCCAAATCCTTAAGGTTGGCCAAGTCTCCCCTGCCTCCTCCTGCTGATGTCTTCTGGGTCTGGTAATGAA
The DNA here is from genome assembly GCF_965152275.1 of Natator depressus. Taxonomy (NCBI): domain Eukaryota; kingdom Metazoa; phylum Chordata; order Testudines; family Cheloniidae; genus Natator; species Natator depressus. The sequence goes on from NC_134244.1 coordinate 53,842,015, forward strand.
AAGGCTTCTCTTGCTTAGACAGCAGTCCACTTTTAAAAGCAGTCTGTGATACTTTCTTTGTTCCTGTCCTTCGAGTGGGATTTTCCCTGCTGCCACCCCAGGCGGGATCACTGGCTGACAGTCTTTAAAAGTCAATGCCTCTGCCTGTAGCAACCTATTGTTCTACCAGGGTAGAGTTATTTAAGGCTAATGCCTTTTTGACGGCTCTTTTTTAGTTCTCCAGACATAGCCTCTTTTCTACTCTAAAATGGAAGTTCTAATCCACACTGAAGGTAACAATCATAAGTGCTATAAAACAAAGATGACTTAATATCTGGAAACACATATTCCCCAAAATGTCACACTAGTGTCCTGGAAAAGAGAACAGTCCAGCCACCAGAGTGGGCTAAAGAGTTATCTAGAAAACAAGAACAGTGCTTCTCTTCAGGAATTGCCTGTCTCTCCCGCTTGTACCCCCCATACACACACACATACACACTTCTGCTGCTTTACATATGTAACATCACCCAGAAAATATTATTCAAATTACTTTCTCATGAAAAACATATTTTCCACACAAATCTTTAGAAAGCAAGTGCAGATATTTCTAAAATGTTGTATCTAGATTTTTATAAAAAGATTTAAAAATTATTCTTTCCCTAATTCTGCAAGAAAATGCATCCAGGTGGACCATTTCACCCACACCGAGCCCCTTTGAAGTTCATGAAGAGCCACATAGAAGCAGGCCTCTGCTGGAGTTCATCTTACTGCAGGACTGGAGCCATATTTGTGAAGACAGAAGAACTGTAAGACTCTCTCACTTAGACCTTGTCTACACTACAGGTTACTGCGGTATAACTTACATCACTCAGGGGTGTGAATAATCCACACTCCTGAACAATGTAAATTATACAGATCTAAGCACTGGTGTAGAGAGCGCTATGTTGGTGGGAGAGCACGAGGCAGGAATCATTAAGCTGATAGGAGACAACTCCAGTGTAGCTGTGCTGCTGTAAGTGCTGTAGTGTAGATGTAGCCTTAGACTGTCTCCACAATGAACTTCATAATACCAGTGAGTTCATCTCTGTGCCTGACTTCAGTGGGAGCTATTCCCAGCTCTGCCATTGACCTACTCTAAGCCTGTGACTCACCTGCCAGTGCACCACTGTTGGCCGGGCATGGTGGAGTGGCTCTCCTTCTCCTTTGGTGCTCCCTGCCGACAGTCACTCTTTCCTTGTGGTGGTCTATCTCTTCATGTGACTTTGCCCTCTACCCAGGTCACTTAAAGTCCTGCCCCTTCTGGGGCAAACATCATTGCTTTCACACCAGACGTTTGGCTCCACGTCAGGTTTTGAACCATGCCTACCTGCCCCAAGGCAGTTCTGACACTTAAGAGTCTCTAGTTAGGCTCTAGCCCCAGCTGATCCTTCCAGCCAGGCAACTTCAATGTAGTCTTTAGTCTCTAGATCCAGCCAGGTCTTCCTTCTCAGGGCTATCTCAAGAGGTCTACCCCCTCTCCTGGTCAGCAATGATGAAACTGGGCTTTTCCTCTTTTATCTCTTCCCTCAGGCTTCATACCAACTTCAGATGTAGCAGGATGAGGCTGATTGTGCTCACAGGCTCCCCTTAACCCATTCAGGCCCTGTGTGGGTTTGGTATACCACATCACACCTACTATGTGACCGTAAGCAAGCCATTTCACCCTTCTGTGCTCCCAACTTTTATCTATGTTGTCTATTTAGACTATAAGGTCATTAGGGCAGGGACTAGCTCATGGTATTTGTATGTGCTTTTGTGTGCCACTATAATACAAATTCATAATAATAATTAATCTGAGGCAAGAAATTGGCACCAAGTTTCTGGAAAGAAATTAAATAGTGAAGAAACAAACTGTTTGAAGTAGGTGCAATATAATGGGGTACAGCTCTGCTTTCCATGAAAAAGGCATGGGTGATATTCTGTTTATTTTAGCCTCGTGGAGTGCATCACTTAAGTCTTAATTAAATACAGAAACCCAAATATTAGGATATTCTTAAGCAGATGTCATGATGTTGTAGGCCTGAGACCGGATCAATCCTCCCACCCCCACATTAAACCAGCCTTTGGTGAAACAGTGAGTTCACCACTAAAATTGGGGGGGCGGGGAGTTCTGCTGCTGATAAAGCCCAACCCGCCCCCCCCCCCCCACCGAAATGTCCCTACCAAGAGTTATAACCACCAAGGTTGTAAAGACACTGGGATATTAGGGAGCATGTCATAAATATAAAGGAAAGGGTAAACCCCTTTAAAATCCCTCCTGGCCAGAGGAAATCTCCTCTCACCTGTAAAGGGTTAAGAAGCTAAAGGTAACCTCGCTGGCACCTGACCAAAATGACCAATGAGGAGACAAGATACTTTCAAAAGCTGGGAGGAGGGAGAGAAACAAAGGGTATGTGTGTCTGTCTATATTTTGTCTTTGCCGGGGATAGACCAGGAATGAAGCCTTAGAACTTTTAGTAAGTAATCTAGCTAGGTACGTGTTAGATTATGATTTCTTTAAATGGCTGAGAAAAGAATTGTGCTGAATAGAATAACTATTTCTGTCTGTGTATCTTTTTTGTAACTTAAGGTTTTTGCCTAGAGGGGTTCTCTATGTTTTGAATCTAATTACCCTGTAAGGTGTCTACCATCCTGACTTTACAGGGGGGATTTTTTTTTATTTCTATTTACTTCTATTTCTATTAAAAGTCTTTTTGTAAGAAAACTGAATGCTTTTTCATTGTTCTCAGATCCCAGGGTTTGGGTCTGTGGTCACCTATGCAAATTGGTGAGGCTTTTTATCCAACATTTCCCTGGAAAGGGGGGGTGCAAGTGTTGGGAGGATTGTTCATTGTTCTTAAGATCCAAGGGTCTGGGTCTGTAGTCACCTAGGCAAAGTGGTGAGGCTTTTTACCAAACCTTGTCCAGGAAGTGGGGTGCAAGGTTTTGGGAAGTATTTTGGGGGGAAAGACGTGTCCAAACAGCTCTTCCCCAGTAACCAGTATTTGTTTGGTGGTGGTAGCGGCCAATCCAAAGACAAAAGGGTGGAATATTTTGTACCTTGGGGAAGTTTTGACCTAAGCTGGTAAAGATAAGCTTAGGAGGTTTTTCATGCAGGTCCCCACATCTGTACCCTAGAGTTCAGAGTGGGGGAGGAACCTTGACAGAGCATATAGAAAGAGACTCAATAAATGGTAAGATAAACTCTGACCAGCGTTTTATACTGACCATCTGTATAAACAGAAAAGGTCACAACTAAGTTACAATTTAGGCATGAAAGATAAAATGTAAAAGCTTGGGCAGGAAGGAGGACACATAGGTGTCAGGGTGTAATTGGTTAAATTTTTGGTATTTAGGAGTGTGGGATAATATGATAAGTTTAATAAATCTGAAGGAGGTATCTAGTTTTACCTGTATAATGTAAATGAAAAACAATGTTCTTTGGGAACCATTTCTGGACTGCACTTCAACAGGAAGCTGCTGAAACTCTGACCCTTCTACACAACTGTGACGTGCAGAGCAGCCCTGGGAACCCCCAGATGAGTGGATCCTGACTAGCCATCAGGTGAAGTTTGTCTGTATATTGGGAGTGGTGAGCATAAGAGATTTGCTTGGTATATGTATTCAGTGTGTGTGGCTAATAAATAGATGTTTAAAGTTCTTTCACTGGGAAAAGGTTCTGTAGACCCGTAGAGCCCTGAGCTCCGAGGGAAAGGGCGGGTACTTAAATTGACCAGGTTTCTTCTTGAATGTGGGTAAGGATAGGTGCCTTATACCCTGAGCCCTCAGAAGGGAAAGGGTGGGGGTGCTACATGGATTCGGTCACGCCTTAAGCCCTCTGTAGGGAATAGGTGGGGTACCCTAGATTGACCAGGTCACACCTTGAGCCCTCGGTAAGGTATAGGCGGGGGGCCCTCGATTTTTGCGAGTAACAATGTGACTATGACCAACATTTTTTAGCTCAACCCACCTTTAAAGCATGTGCTAACTGCTGTTAAACAGGTGTCAGATAAGAAAATATCAGATTGAGACTCAAATTTCTCTTCTTAAAATGAAATAAATATTGTGGTAAAATACACTATTTTAGAGTAAAGCTGCAACGTCAGTTTTAATACATATAGGATTCTGATAATTTTTGTGGTTTTTAAATATTAAAGGGAAGAAAGATGGTAATGATTAATGTGACAAGTTGGCAAGAAAATGAGTTCATCTCATATTTGCATTACTTGGTTATGGTCCTATTCCCTATGGAAGTTGTATTAATATTAAATATAATTGTCAAGCCATAGACAATATGGAACAGACAAAAGGATGCAGGACTATAAATTGCTGCATGGAGATTCAGTATATCATCCTGATTTATCTTAACCATTTATATAATGCTGCTTACTGATTACTGTAAGCAAGGGCAGTTAGTGTGGCCTTACTGGAACTTCATATTATAGATTAGCCTGCCTCACTATATAGAGAGAACTTAGTTGCATTTTTTACATACATTATTTAATGTATTGCTACTGATTGAACCTAAAAAAATTGGTTCTGAAGTGCTAAAGTTTTATCCTGTGTGTGTGCACGCATGTACGCATGTATACACACATACCGGCAGATTTTTTTTTGGAGGGGGGGGAAGCTTTTGGGCAGCTGTACTATAATTGTAGCATCAGGCAGAATTTTTTTTTCCTCTTCAGTGAGTTTTTCATTACTGAACAAATTATTTTGCAGCAAATATATTTGACAAGCCCAATCTTTTTCTCTTCATGAATTTTTCACAAACAGCCATTAAGCTTTATAGATATATTCATTATTTGAAACTACTCAATAAACGGTTTGTGCAAACATTTCAGTCTATGGACTACTCATGAACTGTTGTTTGCCGCAACTATTGCCTTAAGCATTTTCAGTCCAGAACTAGTTATTCATGCCCTTTGATTTGCAACACAGTGTTTCAGTTCCCTGACTGGAGGACACTCAACACTACACAAAACTTTCAGGATGGCTATATGCTTCTGGAGTGAATACATACTGCATCCACACAAATATTCCTGATGCTTTTTCTTAGAGTAAATAATTTGGAACTTGATCCAAAGCCCATTGAAGTTAATTGGAAAGGTTCCCACTCACTGTGGGTGGAATTTGGGTCAGGCTGAAAGTTAAAACAAAATAACAAAATAACTAAGAAGAAAGTTCACAGAAAGCAAATAAAAGGGATCACAAATACTATTTTAGCAAATTTTCAATTTTTGTAAACTAATTTAACTAATATTTCCAATGACCTTTTGTAATTGCCATCCGATTCTAATCTTCACTCCCACCACGTAATTTTGTATGCTATACTGTAGACCACTGTTTGCCAAAATACGGCCTTGGGTTCTTGACCATTCCAACCCACTCCTCACTTCCTAATATAGTATATAGGAACATTTATATTTATTCTCATGACATATATATTTGGTAAGAGCAGAACTGAATACAGGGATAGATGAAGTGGAAATTTCAGGAGAACAATGGGGTTTACATTCTAAAAGAATGTGTTCTTATGTTCCTATACACACCGTTTGTAATTAAGGATCAATTAGTATGTGTATTATAAAATTTGCTATTGAAAGTTTGTCTGTAAACTTTCACTGAGGGATAAAACTTGGCATCAAAGGCCCTGGCATAAAGTACTGCTACAATGTCACCAGTGCAGAAGAAAATAACTTCAGGTCTCATCTGATATTTCAATGGGGAACTGCAAAAAGTGTTCAAATCCACTGAAAATCTGGCTTTTACAACAGTTGGCTCTTGCAAGGTGTCTGATACAAAGGTTTCCGTGCCAAGCAAAAACAGAATGGCCTCCCAGACAGCTTCCAGACAAGAAGTAAATAGATCATATCTCTGTAACCTCCAAGATGGAAGGACTATTCCATTCCTTTCCTCTACCTATTGGTGAAACATAATAAAAATAATGAAACCCTGGAGATCAATTCTACCAATAAATAGTCACTGTGCAAAGTAGCAACAAAAATAACCAAGATAGTTGCATGAAATATGAGGAATTTAAAGAATTTTTGGGAATGGGACCCTGGCAAGTACCAAAAAACCTTAAAGATAAGCTAGGGGCAGTGAGTATAATTTAATATATTCCTGGCAGAACACACATAAGAGAATACTCAGATGTGATTATAGAAGATGTCCTCTCTTATGAATCACAATTTGCAAAATTCATTTGTAAAATGCTGCCAAGTGTTGTTGTTTTTTTCTTTTTTTCCCCCTCCTGTTCACAAAGCCTGTGATCTGTGATGGCATCAACACATAAATATTAAAAAGCTCAGGAAAGATTGAGAGATATGGAATCAGGGTGATGTCACATTTTAAATGTCCACATCAATTGTGCATTCATTCAGAGATACCTGAATTTACATTTCTGGCTCAAAGATCAATTTGGACTTTGTCACAATCCTTGAGGAAGGGGCCAATCTGTATTGATACTGCCCCAGGAACAGACCTACGATTATGACCTGGTTCCAGATTCCCCCCATGCTCTGGGGGAACTAATCTGTATTGATCATATAGATAGTACAGATTACGTCCCCCTGCATGCTGGGTCTGTGGCACAGGCAGCCTACGATTTCCCCACTTCTTTTCCCATGTACAGAAGGGGGAAAAAATCCCTGTGCAGGCTGCTGTCCCCACTGCGCTGCCACCCATGATACAGGTAGCCCTTGCAAGGGTATTATGGAGTGCTCAAGGCCCTCTTTCTCCATTGTGTGGACACATAAGGCAGTTCACAACTGATCTCTTGGCCAGTGAGACCACTTTTAAACAAGCAAATGCACATATAAAATCTTTATTCTTTCTTGAATATATATTATTCACTGGGTCATCTCTCCAGGCCCAGCTGCATGGAAACAAGGAGCACATTAGCACTTTACTCATGTGTATGTACAGTGATGTTCCAATCTGATCAAACTCAGGGTTGTTTGGACCTGGTGCAGAGGGGTTCAAGTGTAAGGTGCAGAGCTGCTCAGTAGAAGGACATGCACATCTGCTAAATGCAGTCTCTGCTTCCACCCTGGGCAGACAGCTGTAGTTCCACAAAAGTATCTATTCTTGTGGACTTTGGGGGTCATTGCAATCCATTGACATCAGTAACCTGCATTTAGAAAATTCAAGTGGAATGGGGAGTGAGCAGGGATGGGGGACCCTATACAAGGTTATTGAAAAATAGAGAGTATTTGAGGAGTATAAAAAGACTAAAGATGGTACTCTATAATGCCACCCCCTCGCCATCGTAACCTCCTAGAGGATCTTCATTTTGCTAGATTTCTACTCTCTCTCTAACAGCCCTTTTATAGAGACATCAGCCAGCAAGTATCTTTGGCCTTATGTTTGTAATAAGCTAAATTAATGGATAAAGGATTAAATATATGGGACAAGATTATATTGTTGGCTAGTCTACTTCCTCCTTTCCGACACTCTGTTGCTACACTTCTGGCAAAAGCAAGGTGGAGTAATTAATAGAAACTCTATATACCTTTTTGGAGAAAAACACTGGTGGCATACAATATTTACAAAATCTGCCCCTGCATGCTTTTTAGCCTTTTTACAGAAAATGAACCGTGTGGCTTCTGCTTTGTTCTTAAGTGAAATGGCATGGTGGACGGTGACACAGCACATTTTCCAATATAATCCATTTTATGCAATTAAGTCCACATATAATTGCATAGCAAACTACTTGAGATGGCAAACTTTTCATCCTGAGAGAGATAATGAGAAGAAGGCAACCCCAGAGTAATAGAATTATAGAAATGAGATAGAAAGATTTATTAGATAATGGTACACTCCTTCTTCCCTACAACAAGTCAAGTGACGGGCTTCTAAGAAGATGTCTCTTTCTAAAACAAAGAATTTTGCTATTTTCTTTTATTTTAGAGTTTTCCATTTTGGATTGATTTTAAGCAGCAATAAAGAACACAGTGTTAAGTGAATCCTGCACTCACTACTGTATGAGTGCCAGGGCCAGTTAAACGATTATAGACTAAGCAGAAATCTAATCATAGGGCTTCTAAAGCAGAGCATGAGTACTATGACGTCATCACTCTGATTCTCTTAAGCTTCTCACATGGTTATGTGAGAGATAGCTGAATTAATTTGGATTTTTTTTTAAAAAAATGCCCTTAAATACACAGAAAGGCCAAGGATTAAAGAGGAATAGACTGAACCCCTTCTGAATAGGGTTGTGGCACATATATATGAGGAAAGCTTGCATTTCCCCTTCCATGAAGTACATACTCTGTGGGTAGAAGATTTCAGGGTGGTAAATTTGGTACATTTCATATGTTTTCTCTTTCATTCACTCACACACACACACACAGACACACGAATGCATTTAAATAAAACAACCAGCTCAAACATTTTACCAAAGTACTTTTGAAATTTGAATAAAACCCAAACTGGATAACATGATTTTCTTAAAACAACCTAGACATGTGAAAATAAAAATTAAGTAGCAGCTGATACTATGCAATCAACAGATAAACAGGATTTTTCAGTATTCATACAACAATATAAGATAATCTAAATCAAACAGCTTAATGCACACTACATTCCTTGTTATCCACCAAGAATTTACTGAATCGAGGACTTTTGGAGACCACCTTGATCTTTTAAAACTAATGAACTGTACATATCATTTACATACTAGATATTTTGAAATTACTCCCTGAAAATAATTAGTTTAATTATTCATATAGTTTAGAGATTGGAAATTCCTGTTAGGTCACCTAGCTCATTCCCCGACTCAGTGTAGTATTGTTCCCTGTAGTATATATGCTTTTATACAGCTTACTTTAAAGTTGGTCTTAACATATTTGTGAGCAAGCCTACTATTTTATTTCTATCTTTTGTTTAATGTCTTTTTTCCTTTCAGACTTGTGAATTTTTATCACTTCACCCAATCACTTTATTTACCTGCTAAAGAAGCTGATCAGTAAATCATACCAAAGACTAGAACACATATTTAGTTCCTAAATCAGAAAGTGGAAAGAGCTGAAACTAACACCAGCTATGGATCTGGCCATTAATGTCAGTGAGTGCAGTACTGAGCATCTGGCTCAATACTGCTGGAAATAATGGAGCCTTTTACATCATACAAAAATAGATCAGTTGAGTTTAGGAACTGTACCTGACAACAGTCAAAAACCATTAGACTCCCCACTCCTGTGATACCATGGCGGGGAGCACAGCACATAGTAGACATTGGAGAGCGAACAGCACCTCAGTTACTTATACTACCAGCGATGGGGTCTGGAAACAGAGGTGCCTGAAGAGTTCTCTCTACATACATGACTGGGTATTTCTGGGATTTTCCAGCAGATCCCTGGCCCGCGTGGCTTGGTAGGCTTCCTACTTAGCCCCTTCATTTCTCTACTATCCACATGCTGAAGAGAGGACAGGTAAGTGATCTACTTTCATGCATTTTTGTGCAGGAAGCACATAGAGATGCCTAGGATTTCTGTTAAAAGTAAAAAGAAAAGCTTTTCAAGTTCTCAGAGAATAGAACTTATGGAGGAGTTCAATTAAAATGAGTGAGGGAACATAAAAGTCCTGTATTTTGTCTTTTCTCTCTCTTTTCCTGTCCTACTCACTGGCTACTATGTTAATGAAAAACATTTCAAAGCTATGTTTGGGGTGCTCAGCTCACACTCCTCTGTAGCTGTATTTAAAGGGATCATTAGCAGTGGTGCAGCTGAGTTTCCGCTTCTTCAGTCAGTTTTTCCTGACACTTCAAGAGGTGGGAGGGCAGTGAAAAACGTACGTGCTGTTAGCAGAAATGTGCAGAACTCTCCATGATTGCATATGAATCATACAAATGATGGGCTGGAAGGGATCTCAAAAAAGTCATGAAGTCCAGCCCCCTGTGCTTGAGGCAGAACCAAATACACCTAGGCTATCCCTGACAGATGTTTGTCCTACCTGTCCTTAAAACCTCCAATGATCTCCCTTAGAAGCCTATTCCAGAGCTTAGTTACCTTTGTAGTTAGAAAGTTTTTTCCTAATCTATAACCTAAAATTTTCCTTGCTGCAAATTAAGCCCATTACTTCTTGACTTACCTTCAGTGGACATGGAGAAGAACAACATATTTGAAGACTATCATCATATCCTCCTTCAATCTTCTTTTCTCAAGACTAAACAGGCCCCGTTTTCTAACCTTTCCTCATAGGTCAGGTTTTCTAAACCTGAAGTTTTAGATTGTCAGTTTACACAAGAATTGGTGAATTTGCTCAAAGGTGAAGTTACATTATGCTATCAAGTTTTTCTTCTTGTTTTTGGTATAAAAAGCATTTTTACACCTTTATTATAGGTTAAAATGTCCCTTTTTAGAATAGGGATAGACTTAACAGCTTTCTTGAAATGTCAGTTTAATTGTCATCATTTATGCTGTCTGTTGAACTTCTGCATTTTAAATCAGTTTCGACCAGGAAGCCATCCTGGGTAATTTCACCATCTTTTCTTCAGGGAGGTAGGGGGAGAACTGAAACAAAAGTTGAACCTCTTTGAACTTTGGGGAAATCTGGATTCTGATCCAGAAGGGTGTGATGCAGGTCATCTTAGCGTTGTGTTCATAATCACTTGCACTTTTTCCAATTTATTTGTGTGGGTTCCTACAATGGCATTGTTGTCATATTATCTTAGCACCTTTCACATGTCAACAACCAGCTGTTTGGATTTAAAACACTGCAGGGTCCCTTTACTCTGAAACTATTGATGGTGCAGCATACAAAAATTTGTTCTTCACATATTTGCATAATATGTCACTGGGTAGACAAAGATTCCATTTGTGACTTTCCTGCTATTTTGATCGGGGGGGGGGGCGTGGAAGTTATTCACTTTAAAATATTAACAGAAAGAAAGAAAAGGAAATTACACTACATAGACTGACAACCTTGAAATTAAAAATCAAGAACAAAGAAAACATGCAAATAAAAACCTTGCCCTATTGTCTCTACTACTAACTAATCAATACACAATACCTCTGTAGATCTAATTAATAGGCATCAAAAGGCCTACTTCATGAATCAACAATTTAGTGATTTCCTATTAAAAATTCTATTGAATTTTAACATAAAGCCTTGGTTTTTTTCTTAACCTTCATATCCTTTTAACAGCGACTTTCACGGTACTGTGTGAACACGCCTTGTGTGTTGTTTTTTATTTTTTTGCAGCCATTCTGAGAATGCGAAAATATATTAGATGTGCGGATATATGCTGAAGTTTATTAGAGATGTGCCACAGAATGTTATGTTGGTCACATGCAAGTTTCCAAAGAAACTCACAGCACTTACATTTTAGAAATTTTCCTGAAGGGAAAACAATCTAATCTAATCTACCCTTCCTTGGGGTAAAAATTAAGTCCCAGGCTCATGCAGAAAGGATTAGAGTGCTTTTCTGAAAAGTTTATTTGTCCCGAGCAGAGTCTGAACACAATGTTTGGCTGTGGGTTTGAGTTTCTAGCGATACTCTGGGAGTAGCATCTCCAAGTCTTTAGATAGAGTCAAAGGGTAAGATCAACCTGCTTTATGATTTTAGGAAGGGTATAATCTACCTTGGTATTTCTGCATAGATTTAACTATTGGTTCCTTTTGAAATTGTTGCCATAATTTCAAGTCTGGTGAATCATACATTCAAGCCTGGTTCAATTATGTATATTTGTATAAAACTCTACTATAGTCTTGGGTCTTGATTCAGCAAGGACCTAAGCACAAACCTAACTTTATCCAACTGGAAAGCCCCATTGAAGATTATGAAACTATTCATCTGCTTACAGTTAGCAAAACAGTTAAATACCTTGATGAAGTGAGAGCATAAGAACTTGCCCATACTTGGACAGAACAAAGGTCCATCTAGCCCAGTATCCTGTTTTTCAACAGTGGCCAATACCAGATGCTTCAGAGGAAGAGAACAGAACAGGTAATCGTCCCCTGTCACCCATTCCCAGCTTCTGGCAAACAGAGGCTAGGGACACTTCAGAGCATGGTTTTGCATCTCTCTTCATCCTGGCTAATAACCACTGATGGACCTATCCTCCATGAACGTATCTAGTTCTTTTTTGAACTGTGTTATAGTCTTGGCCTTCACAACATCCTCTGGCAAGGAGTTCCACAGGTCGACTGTGTTTTGTATGAAAAAAATACTTCCTTTTGTTTGTTTTAAACCTGATGCCTATTCATTTCATTGGGTGACCCCCAGTTCTTGTGTTCTGAGGAGTAAATAACACGTCCTTATTTACTTCTCCACACCAGTCATGATTTTATAGACCCCTATCATCTCCTTGCCTCAGCCATCTCTTTTCCAAGCTGAAAGGCCCATTCTTATGAGGCCAAAGGATCTATAAATAGATTGTTTTGCTTTGTATCTGTTTTACTGCACCCCTATCTCGTGAAATCTGCTTTATTTGAACAACACTTAGTAATATATAGATCGGTGGGTAGAGCTGGTTGAAATTTTTTTGAAGGAACAGCTTTTGTAGGAAAATGTAGGTTCATCAAAATAAAACCATCCCAGGGGAATGTGTCAATTTTGATGAATTTTTTTACAGGAAAAGGTCTCAGGTTTTTCAACTCATTTTGTTTAGACATGGAAAAAATATTTTGAAATTAAGATAAAACATTATTTTCAATTTATCATTTTAATTTTGACTGTGTGTATATATATATATGTACACAGTCAAAAATGATTAAAATGATAAATTAGAAACAGACATTAATTAAAATGATAAATTAGAAACAGACATATATATATATAAAATTGTCAGTGACAAAATTGTGAATTCTTGAACAATGAAAATGTGAGCCACTTGTGACATCCAGGTACTGGTGAATGAGATAGGAAGGAGGAGACCACCATCAGTCCTCTTCTGGAACTCCTGCTGAAATCCTTGAGCACCTAAATATTTGTAACATGAAAACTTGAGGCACTGAGTAAAATAAAAATCCCCTAACAAATTTGTGTTTTCAGAAGATAAGAAATGTCAACATTAAAGTATCATGTGCTCTCCAAAATCCCCCTCCTAATATATTAAGGGGTGGGCAATATACACATACTAATTTAAAACATTGAAATGAAGGATTGATAATAAAATTAAAGGTTTGCTAGCTATATTTTTAATAAATTGTAATTATGGACAGTGAGTAATTATATAGATTAGGTAACACACTGACCAAGGCTTTGTCTTTCATAAGTGCATTTTTTGTTAATTTCTCTGATATAATTTGCTGATTTGTTTAAAATGATATTGTTGGAAAGATAAGTAATGTATTATGTTGGAAGGTGTAAGTAGGAGGTACAAATGTGCAATGATAAAACTCCCCTCCCTTTTTGGGGAAACTTAGAAACAGGGTGACTCAGGGCAACACAACCCAGAAACTGCAAATTCAGCAGGAAAAATGTGGCCATTAAGTGATTAAAGTTTGTTCATGTGTAATGTACAGGTTACATTAAAAAAAAATCAATGGGTCATGTGTTGAATGGTGACTGGAGGAAAATTGGGTAATGGAAAAAGTAGCTGAATACACGTGAAAATGGAACTAAAACTGGAGAAACGCCAGATCAGGAACTGAAGAATCAGACTGAAGGACCAGATCAGGAGATTAGGGGCAGTCATGACTACCATGGAGGAAGGAAGAACTTCTTGGCACCCCTCAATGCAGTAATTTGAGCCCTATTCTGTAGTGTTTGTTATTACATCTGGGATAAATGTATGTCCAGACACTATAAGTAACAATAATTCTGTCTGAAATTGTATTGAATAAAGGAAAAACTGATTCAGCCTAAATTGAGTGGATGTGTGACTCAGTTTCCTACTCTTCACTCCCCATATACACTCTACCCAAACCGGAACTGCAGCTCCCTTTTACTGTGGGATATTTAGTAGGGGTATCCTTTCTGCTGCCCCCACTACCAGATGAGTGTGGAGTGACTGATTAATGTCGGTGATGCCTCAATTAGTCATGGAGTCAAAAACAGTAACAGCAGTTTTGTTTAATGCCAATCAGATACATGCTTTATTATTAAAACCACCAAGAAATTACAAGATTTCCTGATCTCAGTAGGAAGCTAACTTTTACCATGGGAATGCCAATCACACATGAAGCGAGGAAAAATAACCCCAACTATATATATACAAAACAAAGGGGTCTAAATGAGCTGTTACCATTAAAGAAAGAGATCTTGGAGTAATTGTGGATAGTTCTCTGAAAATAGCTGTTCATCGTTCAGCATCAATCAAAAAAAGTTAATGTTAGGAATCCTAAAAGAGAGACAATAAAACACCAAATATCAATGCCACTATATAAATACATGTGGAAGATTGGGCCATCAATGGCAATTAGCCCAGATGGCCTGGGATGCAACTTTATTCTATCATGTGTCCCTAAACCTACAACTGCCAGAAGCTGGGTCTGGTTAACAGGAGATTAAGTGCCCTGTTCTGTTAATTCCCTCTGAAACATCTGGCATTGGCCACTGTTGGAAGACAGGACACTGTCCTAGATGGACCATTAGTGTGAACCTGTATGGCCATTCCTATGTTCTTAAGAGCCACCCACTTCAACGACAGCTCTAAGAAAGACAATTTCTCTTAGAGATGCCCTTGAAGACTTAATTTGTTTGGGAGCTTTACAGGGCACCAGAAGAGGATGTCCATTACTTCAATCATTTAGAGGTGCAACAAATTCCTTATGGCATGCCTGGCTAGTTGACTTTTCCCTACCTCTCTCTACTTTCTTTAGTGTTGGGTATCTTGAATTTCAGGGGTTACATGGCATAAAGAATATTGCTGAGTAAAAGCCTAGCATTTCAATTACTATAAAAAATTCCAACATTTCACACTTGTTTTCAACCAGAATCAGAATGAAAAGTTGAAGTGGACGTTTTTTGCAGAGCAGGAATTAAAAAAAAATCATTTTCAGGAATGTCAGTGTTTTGTTTCCAAATAAAAAACAAAACACTGACATTCTCTAAAATGAAATATTTCATTTTAACTTATTGAATTGATCAAAATGGTTTGTTCTGAGTCAGTTGAATATAAACTATATTTCCCCATAATTGTTGCAATGCCTCATGGGCAATGCTTCCACTCCTCTAAGGGCCAGCATGGAAGGATAAATTATAGCTTCCATAATGTAGTCAGAGTCATGTGACTAAATCCACACTACATTATAGGAGATGTAGTCCTCTAGGGAGCCAGGCCCATGAGAGAATGAGAGCTGAACTACAACATCCATGAGGCAATGCAATGATAGAGAAATGTAGCTGAATGTTTTGTAAACGGATTTGAAATTAAACATTTTGGATCAATTCAAAGAATGAAATATTCTAATCTGAGTCAAACTAACCTTTAATTAAAGATTTTATTTAAATGTTTCCACAATGGAAAAATCAAATTCTCAGCAAAATCCAAAGTCTCTCATAGAAATTTTTAATTTTTGCAGAAACTGCATTTTCCATCGGAAAACCATTCGGATGGAAAATTCCTGACCAGCTCTAGCGAACAGGCCCTGGATCGTTGCAGTTGTGACCAAGTGCTGCACTGGGCGGTAAATGGCAGAAAGCTCTTTGAGTATTCCCAAGGGAAAGTCACACACAATGATTGTTACCTTGTTTGGCTCAAAGGTTTGTAATTTTCATCTAGAGGATAACTAGGCAACTCAGTCATGAGCTCTTTTGTACTCTAAAATGGGATTAAATCCAAAATCGAATCTTGAAGCACACATTCAGTCCTTACTTAAGAAAATAGCTAGACTTAAATGAGAATTTGCCAGAGTGAAGGCTGAGGAAACATTGAGTTAATCCCTCAGTATTTGACCCTTCGTGAAAAAATAGCAGTTTATTCACAAAGTGAATGCAGAGAGGAATACCCACCCCCACCCCCACTTTTCCATTTTGCCATAGTCCCTATTTTAAATTACTGTAAGGACAAATAATTCAGGAATCTGCTCTCCAATACATTTCTATTCTGGGCAAGAAGACAGTACAGCATTGAGAAGGTTATTCATTTTACTCTGCTTAAGTACTCTGCAATTCCACTGGGCAACTTGTCTTGCAAGAATGAGTTCTGCTATAGGATTTCCTCAAACTACTTTTTAAAAAGAATTTGTTAAAAAAAAACAACAACCCAAAACACCTCCTTGTGTCCTCTTGGTGTTAGTGTCTCCGATGACAAATGATTTCCTTTAAATGTGTCATTCAGCATTTCATTTGCAATACAGCTGTCACACACACATTGCTATTGGAAATTTCAGCCTATTTTGGTTTTTTTTTTCCCTGCAGATCTGACATTCACATCAAGCAAAGACATTTGTATGAATTATTGTGATTGAAAACAAAAAAAAACCCACTTAGCATCTTAGTTTTGCATCTACTGAAATTTCTTAAGCCGAGATGGCAAAACAAGATTCTCATTCCTTCATCATATATCCAACAGAAGCAAAAGAAAAAAATAAAGAAATTTGAAAAAGAAAGAACAATTGTGGGGTTTTTTTTGTTTTTTGTGGGTTTTTTTTTTGCTACTAGAAGAGAGTATTTTTAAGCCTTCTGTACTTGAAAGGCAGGAGAGGTATATGAATATCAATATTTTCCCTTGAGGATTCACTGGAATTTAAAAGTGAGTGAATTCTCAAGTTAAAGACCCTTCACAGAGAACATCTCACTGACAGTTCCTCCTTAAGCCTACAGGGTGCAGCTTGAGTGCCTCAACCCTAGTGTTGATGATCAAACAAGCAGGGAACAGGATATTCAAAAAGGCAATATTAAATGGAAATAATCAATGGAAGAAAGAGATCAGAAATGACAGGCAGGAAAGATTTCTGAAAACACATTTTGTAGAAAGTTCAATGCCAGTGTCTTTTACCTCATAATAAATGCCTGGAGTAAGTGAATGTTAGGCTCACATGTTTGAACATTCCAAGACACTTTAGCAAAGAAGAGTGCTGCTCATGGACAATCCAGGTGGATTTTTTCCTAAAACTGACCTCAAGAGCCCTGGCACAAAGTCAATTAAAGGAGCCAGTCAAAGCTCTGACCACAACTTTTGCAATTACAATATCATGAACCTGCACTTATGTTGCCAGACTCTCATAACAAACAATTAAAAGTAAATGACACCAAGCCAACACATCGTACAGCAATTCATTGTCTGGCTATGCCAAAAGGAGGACTGGAGACATTTGACACGGGTTTAATCAGGCCGCAACTTTATTATTAGATGCCTAGGACTACTCGGCAGATAAAAGTGTACAGTGAAGGTAACCCCATGTTTATTCCGTAATTACTCAGGGGGCTTCCACCAGCTCCCGCTCTTTTTCCCTAGAGGTGCCTCCAGCAAATTCATTGTCGGGACCTTACCATCCACCCCCGCCCCTTATAGGAGGGTTAAGGTGAGCTATAAGAATGGGGGGGTGGGCTCCCTGCTGTACCAATCATAGGTTCCCAACCCCCGATCGTTCCTTTAATGAACACCTCTTTTTAAGTCCTTTTCCACGCCATTTATCCGGTCACTGTATACTTGTCCTTTGGAGAACCTGCACTGGACATCTGCCCGACACTTATTAGCTGCAAAATCTTTGTGCAGGTATCCTACTAGAACAATACTCAGTTCAGGACTCAGATTCTTCCCATTCTCTGTCTCTTTTTAAATTATACACACCACACCTGTTCTTTATAAGGTATTCCATAAAAGAGGATGTGACATGTTGCTCAAGTCACCCAATCCTGTGAGCCAGGGTTACTGCTCTGCCTCAGCAAGAGTGAGTTTTGCGGCTGCTAAGCTGTGTGCCGGCACCTCAGCACACCATCGTGTCTGTCTTGCCAGCAGGGACATGTGCAGCAATTGGAATTAGACCCCTTTTAGAGGAGCACCTTCTGTGCCCCTCCCAAAGGAGCTCGCTTTTCTCTTCTCCACCCCTGCCCAGTCCCAGAAGGAGCTTGCTCTTCCCCCCACCCTGTGAGGCGCTCGTTCTTCCCTGGCCCTGGGGCCAGAGGAGTTCTGTGCACCTGTTATGGGGTGGGACTCACCATTCTGGTGCCTCCTGCTGGCTGTCCTGAGAATTATCTCTGCTCACCGTGGCACCCATCTCTGTTTGTGCCTCATCGCTGTCACCTGTTTTCCAGGACCTACACCACTCCCAGGACTGAGGCATCCTCTTCAGTAACAATACCCTCCAGTTGTCTTACCTCCTTCTGGGGGGGCTTGTGATCTCTGTCCAGCCACTCCCTTAGTGGCAACTTCAGTGCATTGTTCCAGGGCCGCTTCCCATGCAGCTCCAGCATCTTCTTCTGCCCTTACCTCAGGGCCTCAGCCTGCAGGCCCTAGCAGCCAGCCAGGAGCGTTCTCTAGCTCCCCTGCTTGCAGCACTGCTCTGTCACAGATGCTGGTGCTCCCTCCTCCTGCTAGAAGCCTGGTATTCTCCCCTCAAGCTCCATCAACCACTGAACTCAGCGCTGCCCTGCAGCCTTTCTTATATGAGCCTGCCAGGCCACGATTGGCTGCTCCTCTCAGCCCCTTTCTGACTGACTGCTTCCAGTGCACTGCCAGTGAGGGGCAGCCGCCCAATCACAGCCCCCCAATGATTATTGGAGGAGCCTGGGCCCCTGCTCGTCCCTTCCCTTGTGCATGCCCCTCCTTGCCAGTAAACTCTTCAGGATTCTGCCACCCCAAACCTTGCCTTGCAGGCAACAACTGTCGCACCCCAATTCCTGAGTTCTCCAGAGAAGTCCTTCTGCAGTGTCCAGTCCAACTCACTGGATACTCACAAAGTTATCCACTTCGCTGCCTCCAAAGAAGCAGAATACACACCAGCCAATTAATGTAGCTGAAGACCTACACTTAGGTTTAATACTCACCCCTGAGATGTTTTTTGAATAAAATAAGAATAAGAGTTGTTTTTTGCAAACAAAGAACAGAGGTTTTAGTGATTTCAAGTAAGAGGCAAAGAGATGAGAAAGGTTACAAACAAAACTGCTTTCTACTGATTAAACCAATTTCAGCAAGTTACATTTTTTCCTAAGCGGGTTCTTCAACTCAATTCTGTTCCGAGAGACTTCAAGCCCTTGGTTAAAGGATTCACCTCTCTCAGATTTCAAGAGCTCTGGCCTCTTGTGTCTACCCAATGATGGATAACAAAATGGCTTTTTGTTTCTGCTCGTATCTCCCAAAGTTCATTGACCCTGCTACAAGAGGCAGGAAGGTTTTCTGGAGGTTCAGCCTCCATCCCCTGTCATGACTATTAAGAGGTCCTTCCCGAACTTGCTTACCCGATGGGTTTGTTTACCGTAGATGTAAATGTACTTTTCATTGTCTTGGTCTCACCTTCCTTAATTTACATTGGAGAGACAGTTACGCGGGCAAAACAACTTTCCTTTACCTAGGATGGGCTAGGATCAGGTATCGCCTGCCAAACACATTTTAGGAATGTGTTTCCACCACACATTTATAATTCTTTATACATCACCCATACTTACATCACACAATAATATTAATGACCAGCATGTCACCAGTTTGTAGGTGATACCTTCCAAAACACCTTGTAGTTACAGATTATGACTGTAGTGTATTGGAGCTATGAGGGTTTCAGGCCTGATATGAGTTTTGGCATGGTGTGTCCTCTGTCAGTTGGCAGTGCAGGGTTCCCAGGGTAACAAAGGAGATGTTTGTTGCCCGTACTAAAACCATTGGTCAGTTTACTGGTAAGAATCTACTGGGCAGAATTCACCTTGTGTTAGAAAGTTAAAGTTAGTTTTGGTTTAACTGGTGGTTTGCCATCTTATTTTATCTAGACAGATTAGATGGAAGTATCAATGTAAACCAAGGCAGTTCGGAGAAAAACAACAGGATTCTAAATGGTTTTATTGTGATAACATTTGAGCTCATGGCTTGCTAGATAAGCGATTGCTATGCTTCACTGATATTCGCATCAGGCTTTTTTGGGTAACAAAAATAAAGACAATATTATGTTGGAAATTATTAACTTGTAAGGAAATTACTTTTAAGAGAACTGCATTTCTTTTCTCTTTAATTAATCCCTCTCTCCTCTGTGCAGCATTGTTTGTACAGGTAAGTGGCTTCTAGCAACATGACCCTTGTGAAGAGGACTTTAGAAAGTAAACGAGACAGGCCTCAATCGGAGAATACTGTTGCATTATGGAACACCATGACAAGAACTATTTGCAAAGTAAAGGCTGTACTGGTGGAACTCTTCTGTGTGACAACCTCGTAAATCCAATGTTTGTTTGTTTTGTTGTTGTGTTTGTTGGGTTTTTTTGGAGGGTGGTACATTGGGTGATAGTTGAGTTTTTCTTGCTGTAGGGATTTTCAAGCTATTTTTCATGTAATATTGCTCTTATTCAGTGTGACCCATCTATCTTCATGGTAGCATCATGTTTTCTTGGGGACATAAAAGTGGTCTTCTCTGTTTGAGTTCCAGCAAGAATCCTTCACAGCATTTCAAACTCGTACTCAGCTCCATGTCCCTCTTCACTGGTGAAAGTTGATGGCATCTTGGGGCCATCATTGAGGTTGACTCTCAGTATCTGCCCGAGGGCAGACGTAGTGCCAAGTTGTTTTAAAAAAGAGACTGTTAGACCCTTGCTCAAAAATATTGATTGACTTAGACAATCAATTAATGACCTGTTTTTAATCTCCCTGTTTTGGGGAAAGACTGAAGAAGATTATGCCAACACAGTTCCAGCAGTATAGTATAAAATAGTTGTATTAAGATCTAAATAAATAAATAGCCAGAGTCCTCATGTATCTTTTGACCTCAATCAGTTTGCTTTTAGGCTTAGGTATGGTATGAAAATAGCCCGTGGGTCAGACTTGATATTTGCTTCCTTGTGATGAATACAGTCTCAGTGTTTATGCTGATTCTTTTATATTTATTAGCTGCCTTCCATATCATTGACTATGAGGTGCTGTTGACACATCTGCAGAGCTTAACAGTGCAAGATGTTGTTTTTGAGCAGTGGTCTGAGAAATCAAAGAGAGAAAATTAATCAATTTTCATTGGCATCAAGAACCCTCTCAGAGGGTGCTCTTCTGACAGAGGCCTGCTGAAGGCCAGTAAGGAATATTTGTAATAGTGTCTTCAGTATGCCAATGGCACCAACTCTTACATTTCTATTTCCTTCAATTCTGAACTTAGCCAGGGAAGCAGTTATACTGCTCTATGGCTGATGTGACTTATTATGAGTCAGAAACAAAGACACAGCAGGAAGTCAGATGGTTATCTTAAATTTGTTAACCCAGGAAGCCATTTTGAAGGGGAAATGCCTTCAGAAGAAATTTGTATTCTGTATTAGACCTATATTTTTAAACTGTACCAAGAATGTGTGCATACTACCCATTTCCATTCATTAGCGCTTTGAGTGGGACAAAGTTATATTTTGAAATATGACAGTAACATAAAGCTTTCAGTTAGAGCCAGTTGAAAGTCTTCTGATGGAACATTTTTCCTCTGGAAGTGCCTATTTTTTGAAAGCAACATGTTTCACAGAAACGTGGCTACTGCAACAAAGGTTTGTTTCAAAAGAAAAATGAAAAAAAAACTTCAACATTTCAATAAAGTCAAAAAGTCTGTCTGTTTCAACCTTTTTCGAATGCAATGTTTAAAACAAAATTGTTTCAGATGGAAAATTTCATTTTTTACTTTATAATTTATAAATTTTAAAAAATCAAAATCTGAACCAAACATTTTGATTTTGTCAAAAACAAGTTTCAATCGACTCAGCCCATTTTCTTCCCCCAGATTTCATTTTGCAGGAAGTTTATATCCTTTTGTTTTTGTTCTATTGTGGAATGGGGGAGAAAAATAAGATTAATGGAATTCCCTGTGCAATAAAGAATCTGGTTCCCTCACAACTGTACTTACCAGTGTGAAGAGCTACTTTAAAAATTGTTTAAGAAAAGAATGTCTCAGTTGTCATAGTTCTTATTCTTATAGGCAGCACATTGCGATGACGTTCAAAATGTTTTCTTTAAAAGGTTGAAGTGACTCACCAAGGAAACAGAACCTCACCAAGAAAACAGAACCTTGAGATGAGGTAACATGAAATTGAATACACAGTGTCAGGTAGAAAAATATTTACTTGACGAACAATTGAATACATCCCTCCCTCCCCATTTTATTTAATGAAAACAAGCGTGTTCAATACTATTTTCTTCTGAAAGAAATAACTTGTAACAGGTAATGATCAAAAGAGAGTGTAAAAAATACTCTATTGCAAATATGTACCATCAACAAATGGAGTACAAAAGTTTCTGTATGACTTAGTACTAAGAACAGCTATTGTTTGATTTGAGGTAATGAGGAAAATCCCTCAAAACATAAACAAATAGCTTGTGGCTTTTTCAAACATGAGTGTACATAATGGCATCTCTCTGGTTTGTGGAGTCCAGAAAACTGCAGTTCTATTAACTGCCTTTACTTACATTAGAAGTAGATGAACTTTGAAAGCCCCAAGAAAGCTAAGGATGTTTTTAATTTGATTCCAGTAGAACTTTACATTTCCTGACATGTTATTTCGTGCTAGTCTCACCTAGAACACTGGGATCTGAATGGATAATTCAAACTCAGAACATTCAGGGGTTTTCAGATTACTTTAATAAACCCACCATGCTTGATACCCCTCTTACTTACAGTGGTGTAAATCAAAAGTAACTCCATTGAAGAAGGGGAGCTAGGTCTTCAGCTACACTAGAGTTGTACTTGTTGCAACTGAAAGAGGGTGTGGGCACAGGACACTCATAAACTTTCTGAATCTGCTGAGAGCCAGTTCAAACCTGATGTAATTTATGACTAGCTGTAGTGGCTTCACAGAGGTTGTTCTACAGCTGGGATTCAAGCCCCAATATGCCCATTGTTCAAGAAAGGAATGGCTTAGAACCAGCTCTATCCCAATCAGTCCCCATCTTAGAGCAGCCTTATTGGATGTCAGGATCGGATCCAATCAGGTTACATCAAAGTGGAATTGGTGTAAGTGAGGTCAGAATCAGACCTTTCAACTTAGCTCTTGCATATTGGCTAGTGAAATAAATAAATACTTGAGAACCCCATTCATAGTCTTTAGTAATAGTTTTTGCCTTTAATAAATGAAGTGCCTACGGTAGCTTTAATTTACATTTCATTCAGGCCAATTCCATTTATGCGAACAGCATGGAGACTTCCTTTCATTTATGTCTCCCTGTAGAAGAAGCTTATTTTTTCCCCAAGAGAAGCTTTCCCCCCAAACAAGCCAGTAAATTCAGAAAAAAACCTGCAGCTTGTCAGCGTAACATTGTTTAATTTGTGACAATCTATAAATGGAGCATAGAAAATGGAAACTCTAATAGAGACAGTCAGTGGCAACCCATATTTTTTTTTGTCACCGAGCAAATCTGTTTGGCATGAAAAGAATGTTTTACATTTGCATATGCCGATGTGATATAATGTTAACCTTAATTACAGATGAACGTAATAGAATGTATGCACCTAGTAATAAATACATGTGACTTGGTTAATTCCAGACAAGATTCTAGTCAATATATTCATTCATACAGGCTTCCAAGTTGCATATTTCATAAGTCATACAACATGTTCATTTGCTTTAATGCCCAATAACAAAGTGCTGTTAATAATACTGCTTAAAAAAATCTGTAAGCGTATTTCAACTCTTTTTCAATACGGAAAGTTAATGTTACTATTTAGGATCAGATAGTAGGGCTATGCCAATTTACACCAGCTGAAGAGCTGGCCATGAATTTCTTAGCTATGCTAATAAATCTACAAATGTCATTCTAAGCTTATCCACCAGAACATTTATTATAGCATCCAGTTCTTTCCAATTATTGTATATCAAATGACTTGTTAACCAAAGCTAGCCAAAAGGGAAGTGCCATACCTGTATTTCCCCAGGCAAGCATGGATGATGCATGAGTGTTCCTATTTATCCTAAAGTCTTTAAAAGAGATGGAAATATTAGAACATTAGCTTTCAGTGTTCTGGGTTACTTTGACATGTCTATTCTATCTATGTGAATGGTGTGAATACAGCGCTTGAGGCCATCGAAAGACTGTTCTTTTGGAATACTTCATATTACCAAAATTATTCTGCTAAAGTGGATACTAATCATGAATACAAATAAGCCAACACAAATCCGTAGGCAAAAGTATGTAAAATGTATATTTAAAATTAAATTATTCAAATTCAAACTATTCCAAATGAATGTTTGGAGCTATGGTTAGTTATAAGGCAATATAAGAAAGTGGATCTGTAGGTTTGCTTTGTCCCCAGCAATATATGGTAGTCTTGTAATGGTGGCTAATTACCATGGTGATGATGCATTACAAATGTTTACAAGAGTTAGCTAGATGGACAAGGAATAAAAAATGGCCAATTAACATAATACCAGGCCCTAATTAGGGCCTGATCCAAAGCCCATTGAAGCCAATGGGATACATATCACAAATATTAATATGAAATATATGTGTCTCATGAACAGGGTTTATGGTGGTCCTGGACTTACTGTGTGAGCCTCTGCTTTTGCTTTCAGAGTGGTAGCCGTGTTAGTCTGTATCAGCAAAGACAATGAGGAGTCCTTGTGGCACCTTAGAGACTAACAAATTGATTTGGGCATAAGCTTTTGTGGGCTAGAACCCACTTCATCAGATGCATGGAGTGGAAAATACAGTAGCAGGTATATTTATACATAGTACATTAAAAGATGGGAATTGCCTTACCAGGTGGGGGGTCAGTCTAACGAGACAATTCAATTAACAGTAGAATACCAAGGGAGGAAAAATCACTTTTGTAGTGGTAATGAGGGTGGTTTGCTTTGTTTCTCTTTTATGACCCATTTGACAGCCACACATGATGGGTGTTCTGACTTTGAGCTTCATTCCTATTGGTTTCTACTGAGGGTTGTCCACTCACCTTCTCTGTTACTCACATTTTTCAGTCCCAGATGGCCACCCTATGTCTGAGACTTAGCTACGTTTTATCTAGCCTCTTCCCCAGTCCAGAATACCATTTGCTTTTACAAACAAATATTCCAACCCCTTTAGAGTTTGTGTTCCATTACAAAACCTTTTAATGACTCTAACACAGGCTTTGGCTCATTATTACCCCAATTTAGAAAGGTACGGTCCTGCTCTGGGCAGGGGGTTGGACTAGATGACCTCCAGAGGTCCCTTCCAATTCTGATATTCTATGTTCTATGATTCTACGTGCACGTGCCTAATGTGAATCATCTGAGATGTCCCACTGATTGATTGCCAGTAGTGTTGATTCCTCATGTGCTTACAGTTATGCATGTGCTTATGTGCATTTCTTGAAAGTTGTGAAGAGGGGTGAATGTCATTGGTAAACTGTCGTACACTGAAAATGGAATAAACATGCAGTTCACAGGTTTAGAGACAGAAAAGTAACACTGAAGCAAAGAGGCAAGCAAACGTGAGCCGTAAGGAGAAAAACAAACCAGTGATAACTACGTAGAGGAGGCAGGCTGTAAGGAATCAACCTGACACCAGATGTGAAAGATACAATGTAGAATTAAAATCAAATTATACTTTTATAATTATAGTCAGTTTTTACTTAATCCAACCAATTATCTAAAATTAAAGTCAAGCATAGTTGACTTCAGTGAGCTACATTCTATTATAATTTTTCATGCATCATTCTGAAAAGTCAAGTGTGAATTGATTGCATTTTAGAAAATTGGTTACATTTTTCACAGGGATTTCAAAATGAGTGAATTCTCAAGTTAAATGTCCTTCATGGGGAACATCTGACTGATAAGTTCTCCTTATACCGAATGGGCTGGAGCTTGAGAGCCTCCACCGCTGTGTTTATGTGGGTCACAAACACAAGGGGGGGATAAGACATTCAAAAAGTCAATACAAATGTGAAATGCTGTAATTGCATTCTAGAAAATTGGTTACATTTTTCTGACTGTGAAGAGAAAAAAATTTAAATGGTCTATGGACCAGTAACATGCACTTGGGGCATGTTTTTCATAGTCTTTGATTCCAAAATGCTGAAGCCTCAAGTTACCAGTAGGGTGTGTGTTGCTAAGTGGACTGCCTACATTTAACAGTATACATTGGGTGGGGATGTGGGGTAGGGGAAATCTCATAAGCAGAGCTGTGCAAGTCATTCACCTAGAACCCACATGAAATTGGGGAGGGTAATTTTAAAATAGGTCCACAAAGTTTTAATGGTTCTAGGTTGAAACATGTTCACCGATTCTTATTCCCACTACTCCAAGACAAGTTGGTCCCTTCTATATTGCAGATCCCAAGGCACCCAATCCTTATGTCTTCTGGGTGTTAGTGGCCTGAACACACCAATTTATTAGTTTCTCATTTTGCTGTTGTCACCTCTCTGGAGATTTTGGGAGGTGCCAGGTGGCCACCCACTCCTCTTGTATAGCAGTTCTGGGAGGCTCCCAGATCAGGGCCTCTTCCCTCCAAATCCATACGAGACTTAGGGGAATATCAATCAGTCTGATTCTCCACACAATGAGCAGTCTGGATGAGGAAAACATCACTCCTCTGTTACCAGCAATGCTGAACTGGCAGCAGGGACATACAATAGGGACAGCATTTAGCAACAGTTACAAGATCTGTCCTACCTGAGATGCTGCTGTGTTTTCCTATACTTAGTCTGGAAACAGGTGCAGTGTCTCAGATAATGGTATATGGAAAACTGTTTCTACAGCAGTGGCTTGACTTTTGAGCCTGTTGAACACCCATGAGCTTTACCATGCACCTGAAGAACCCCCTATGAGAATATCAGTTGTGGCATAGTTGCTAGGGAACAACAGTGAGTTCTATAGCTGGGTTTCTAAGCTGTATGTAGGGCTATTTAGTACAGGATGGTTTCCTTCCTGCTCGTTGCTGAGTAATGCTAGCCTTGAACAGCCATCCCTAGCTACCTTCAAGATCATCTCTCCGTAGCTGCTGCAAACCTTTTATTGAAAATAAGGTTTGTGGTTGCATTCTGGCTGATTTGTCACCAGCTGCTCTCCAGGTGCCAATCCTGTTTGGCCATTGATGTGAAGGGAGCTGAGAGCAGCCAATAGTAGGTGCCCCCTGCTGCTTTTTGTAGATGGTAACAGAAAAACAGGAAGTACCCTGCAACTGTTGAAAATAACCTGCCAGCAGGTGTCTTTTAATCAGAGACAACCAGGGAGCACCTAGGATATTCCTTCTGTAAGTGCCTCAAAAAGAAACTTCTGAACATCGATAAGGTTCCGATAAAGCTGTAGCTGCTTTCCATTTTTTTTTAATAACAAGCATAGCTACTGGGAGCTCCAGGAGCAGTAACTGTGCATGCATGTAATCCATTTTCTATGGAAGTAGAGACTTAGGGCAGGCACACAAATCTTTTTAGTAAGGCCATCTACAGAATTAAGATCCCAACACATTCAATACATCTGTCTGACACATTGAAAGAGGGACACAGTCAAGATAAAAATAATGGGCAAGATTTTCAAACGTGACTGGTGAGTTTAAGCATCTCGGATTCTCGGAGCTCTGTATGAAAATCTTTAAATTGGCCTGATTTACAGAAAGTGCTGAGCAGCTGGCTTCTACAGTTCATGCTCCGTTAAGATTCAAGTTGGGATCCCGAAATATAGAAGCATCCATAGTCACTTTTGAAAATCTTGTCCAAATGATTTTCTTTTTTAAGTACTTAACAATTTTACTAATAGCACTTTAGATGATCAGAAATGGTAGATACAGTACATCTCATACTTACTTTCTTCTAATGTAAGTAAAGGCATTATTAGCCATAACTCAGTCTGTACCTCCATTCCTCCCATCTCATGAATACCAGATGCTGTGTCTTGTATACATTCTTACCCTACACAGGCTAAATAGTGAAAGTTGGTAGAAGAGATAGGCTTTTAGCCATATTTGGTGGAACTCCCCCAAAATCAAGAAATTCCGGATCTTATAATTGAGCAATGGGAATTTCATCAGTGATGAATGTGTATTGTTAATAGATATGCACCCAAAGCTAGAAGTTTCTGAGTTTATCCAAGTGTGGACCAAAACTGCTCATAGTTGAAGTGTGTTCAGGTGGTCAATATGTGATGAGGCCAAGGCTGTTATGGATAAGCCAGGATAGCAGTCTCGCCCCAAAAAAACATAGAATCATAAAATAATAGAATATCAGGATTGGAAGGGACCTCAGGAAGTCATCTAGTCCAACCCCCTGCTCAAAGCAGGACCAATCCCCAACTAAATCATCTCAGCCAGGGCTTTGTCAAGCCTGACTGTAAAAACTTCTAAAGAAGGAGATTCCACCACCTCCCTAGGTAACGCATTCCAGTGTTTCACCACCCTCCTAATGAAAAAGTTTTTCCTACTATCCAGCCTAAACCTCCCCCACTGCAACTTGAGACCATTACTTCTCGTTCTGTCATCTGCTACCACTGAAGCTGACTACAGACGTAGCCAAAATATCCTCCTCAATCACTGGTTTCTTACCCCATTCTGCTGCCTCCACCTCTTTGTCTGAAGGAACCCTACTGTTTTTGAAACACAACAGTGCCCCCTATGGGATCAGCAGCTGCTACTGAGAACAGTCTAGATCCATCCTCTTTGGAACCCCCTTTCTGGTAGTTGAAAGCAGCTATCAAATCCCCCCTCATTCTTCTCTTCCACAGACTAAACAATCCCAGTTCCCTCAGCCTCTCCTCATAACTCATGTGTTCCAGTCCCCTAATCATTTTTGTTGCCCTCCGCTGGATGTTTTCCAATTTTTCCACAGCCTTCTTGTAGTGTGGGGCCCAAAACTGGACACAGTACTCCAGATGAGGCCTCACCAATGTCGAATAGAGGGGAACGATCATGTCCCTCTATCTGCTGGCAATGCCCCTACTTATACATCCCAAAATGCCATTGGCCTTCTTGGCAACAAGGGCACACTGTTGACTCATATCCAGCTTCTCGTCCACTGTAACCCCTAGCTCCTTTTCTGCAGAACTGCTGCGTAGCCATTCGGTCCCTAGTCTTTAGAAGTGCATGGGATTCTTCCGTCCTAAGTGCAGGACTCTGCACTTGTCCTTGTTGAACCTCATCAGATTTCTTTTGGCCCAATCCTCCCAATTTGTCTAGGTCCCTCTGTATCCTATCCCTACCCTCCAGCATATCTACCACTCCTCCCAGTTTAATGTCATCTGCAAACTTGCTGAGGGTGCAATCCACACCATCCTCCAGATCATTTATGAAGATATTGAACAAAACCGGCCACAGGACCAACCCTTGGGGCACTCCACTTGATACCGGCTGCCAACTAGACATGGAGCCATTGATCACTACCTGCTGAGCCTGACAATCTAGCCAGCTTTCTATCCACCTTATCGTCCATTCATCCAGCCCATACTTCTTTAACTTAGAATCTCCTTCCTTAGAAGTTTTTAAGGTCAGGCTTGACAAAGCCCTGGCTGGGATGATTTAATTGGGGATTGGTCCTGCTTTGAGCAGGGGATTGGACTAGATGACCTCCTGAGGTCCCTTCCAACCCTGATATTCTATGATTCTATGATTCTATGAACTTACTGGCAAGAATACTGTGGGAGACCGTGTCAAAAGCGTTGCTAAAGTCAAGGAACAACACGTCCACTGCTTTCCCCTCATCTACAGAGCCAGTTATCTCGTCATAGAAGGCAATTAGATTAGTCAGGCATGACTTACCCTTGGTGAATCCAGGCTGACTGCTCCTGATCACTTTCCTCTCCTCTAAGTGCTTCAGAATTGATTCCTTGAGGACCTCCTCCATGATTTTTCCAGGGACTGAGGTGAGGCTGACTGGCCTGTAGTTCCCAGGATCCTCCTTCCCTTTTTTAAAGATGGGCACTACATTAGCCTTTTCCAGTCGTCCGGGACCTCCCCCGATCGCCATGAGTTTTCAAAGATAATGGCCAATGGCTCTGCAATCCCATCCGCCAACTCCTTTAGCACTCTCAGATGCAACGCATCTGGCCCCATGGACTTGTGCTTGTCCAGCTTTTCTAAATAGTCCCGAACCACTTCTTTCTTCTTTCACAGAGGGCTGGTCACCTCTTCCCTGTGCTTTGCTGCCCAGTGCAGCAGTCTGGGAGCTGACCTTGTTCGTGAAGACAGAGGCAAAAAAAGCATTGAGTACATTAGCTTTTTCCACATCCTCTGTTACTAGGTTGCCTCCCTCATTCAGTAAGGGGCCCACACTTTCCTTGACTTTCTTCTTGTTGCTAACATACCTGAAGAAACCCTTTTTGTTACTCTTAACATCTCTTGCTAGCTGCACCTCCAGGTGTGAATTGACCTTCCTGATTTCACTCCTGCATGCCCGAGCAATATTTCTATACTCTTCCCTGGTCATTTGTCCAATCTTCCACTTCTTGTAAGCTTCTTTTTTGTGTTTAAGATCAGCAAGGATTTCACTGTTAAGCCAATTACTTCAATTGCTATTTTAGCTGTTTGCATACTACTGTAATTGTTGGTGAATTTAAAAATACATAGACACATGCAATGTAGAGTTGGAATAATGGAGATTGGAAAGAACATCAATGCCCTAGAGAAGCTGACTACAGACGTAGCCAAAATATCCTCCTCAGTCATTGGTTTCTTACCCCATTCTGCTGCCTCCACCTCTTTGTCTGAAGGAACCCTACTGTTTTGGAAACACAACAGTGCCCCCTATGATCAGCAGCTGCTACTGCTACACAGCAGGTGCAGTAAAGAGTTTAAGTTGCTAGAGACCCATCCAGGCTCATATTCTGCAAATGGTAATCAGGCTCAGCCCATTTCTTCCCCTGCAGAATTTAAATAATTTCTAAGGGAAAATCCTGGCCCCACTGAAGTCAATGGGAGTTGTCACTGACTTCAACAAGGTCAGGATTTCACCCCTATTGTCTAAAATGGGAATTGCTCACATCCTCTGGAGGCAATCTGGAATCTAAGGGACTGATCCAAAGTAGATTGAATTCAAAGGACTCTTTCCATTAATTTAAATCAGCTTTAGATCAGTCCTTTAGTCACTTCCACTTGGTTCTTGGCATTTGCACAGTCCCTGTATATTCTGGGCTTTCAGCACTACAAGGGAATGTTTAAATCTCTCCCTGTAAACCCCAACCCAACACAAAGAGTTTCTTTTCATTTAATTCCCCTGAAATGAAATGGCTTTCAAAATATTTCTGTTTCATTCTTTCAAATCCTACATATTGAACGTTAGTCAAAAGCATTGCCGTCAAGCAGTTTAACTATAAAAAGAATCTCTCATGTGTTACTGCATTAAGGATTATCTTCTTGCTTTCCCCTTATTTTAACATTGTCATTGGTTATCGTGGAGTACTGACAATAAAACTGCTTTTAATGGGAGAGTCTCTTCCTTCGGGTTTGCTTTTTGTTATTTTAAACAAAACAAACTCAGCATAATACAATGCAGTATGATACATTGTTTCATACTTGTGCAACCCATAGCCTATTATATTGGTTGCTATCATTCTTCGATTTTCATTTAAAACCACAAAGGCATAATTTGAAACCTACCTAGGTAATTGCTTTGATATTGACCCTGTCTCGTGAGGGTAAGTTGGGAAATGTTAACTCCTAATATGTTTTTCTGTATTCAAGCAAATAATTTTCTGCTGTGACATCCAAGAGGTAATGAAGACAAAGACATTAATAACTACAAAAGCAACAAAAATATTAGCATCAGCATTTCAATTATACTTTGGGATTAAGATAATCTATTGGTAGGACAAGTTTGGGGTGGATTTTCTTCCATCTGCAAGGTAACATTGTTGGTTAATTGGCATTTATCTCTGACAAGTAAATACAACTTTAATGTATACTGTTGGCTGTTAAATATAGTGATTATTATTAACACACTAAGAACAAAACTAATAAAGCCCACTCCACTAATCACTTCCTCCAATTTATCTCCCCAGTGCTCAGTGTCAAAGCAGCTACACTGCCCAGTGCTGCCTAAAACTCCAGATCTCACACTCCTGTTCCTTAGCTTGAGATTGGGATGAATTTGGGCCTTGATAACAGAGCTGCAAAAGACTTCTGGCATTTTAAACATGTGATAGAGTGTGAACCATGACTGGAACTTGAATGGTTTTAAATAGGATCGCCTTGTCCTATGCCGTCCACTACTAAAGGAAAGATGAAAAACTCCCAGATGATGTTGCAAGCCTGCTGCAAAGAAAAACAATCCTTTCTGAACTGAAGAAGGTGATCATCATAGTCTAAAGTATATAAGAGGTACCAACCCACCAAAACTCTGGAATGCATAACAACATGGTAATTGCCATCTGTGCGAACAAAACCTTTTCTGAGGAGGAAGTGTGCTCTATGGGTCTGCAGTTCACTTTACCACTCCTTTGGGAACTGATGGGTGAGCCAGGGCATTGCTGGTGAGGTGCAAATCTGCCATGCAGGCAGCAAGATCCACACCTTGTGTTGGATGGTTCATGTGTTGAAGCAGAGGAATGGGGAGGCAACGGGGTGCTCTATATTTTATTTTCTTTCTCCGGCCCCCTGCATGTCCTGCTAAAGCAGGGAATTAATTACTTTAAAAGTTATCTCTAACAACCTATTTCAGAGCTTTTAGCTCTAATAACACTATGCTTCACAGTGGCTTACACGATCCTTCAAACTCCTGGTTATTCACTTTAATGGACTGTTTAGCTGATGTGATTTGCTTTTCTTTTTGTGAACAAAGATGATGACACTTTCCCCCCACTCTTGACCCCAAGAGTAGTCACATAATGAGACAGTAGCCATAGAAATGCAATCAGGTCAAACGGCGCACTGAAAACTGGGGTCAAAGCCACGCAGGCAGCCGTTCATTTTTAGAAAGCAGGTCTAGCAATGGGTTCAGGGTACATTTCATTTTCAAATGAATTCCTTTCCCTCAGAGTCAAAGGGCAGAAAACTGGCAGTCGTTAAAGAGGTCCCAGCTGCATCAAGGTTGAATAACAAGTAAAAGTCATCCAGAGCAATGTCTCTGTAATCCACAGATGTGTCTCTGGAGGCTGGAGAACAGAGAAGAGAACAGAAAATTGCTAAAGGAACCAACAGGAAGTGCTGTGATCAGCAAGTGATTCAGACCCACTGCTGTGGATAAGGTATTTTTTGTTCTCTATGTCCAAAGCAAGCAAGAAAGTTTGATTTTTACTGTTGGAAGCCCTTTGTAGCAAATGTGTGCATTAACTTTGATCACCTGTATGACTAAACATTTGGGTGATTATTTAATTCTATATTTAAGGACATGTGCAACTTTACAGGTAATGTAAAAAGAATTGCTATTATTAATTATTAATTATTATTATTATTATTATTTTAAACAAGAGTGGTGTTACTAGATAATAATCAAGATAATGCACAGATTGCCTCCAGGAGTGGAAAAAGTGAAAGCCTTGCTGTGAAAAGCTTTTCCATCCTGTTGAAAACATCAATACCACATGCTGTGGTTGGCACTTTCAGAGAAATAAATATTGATTTTCCACCTCCCTTCTTTACCAGTGGCAGAGAATTGCCTTTCTAGCTCTGATTTTTTTTTCATTGTTTTACAGTTGACTGATTCTGTTAGCATTGAATTTTTATTGTTTCATTGTTCTCTCCCCCACCCCATCTCTCTCTCTCTCTCAAATATTTATAATGTTTGTTATGGTGGACAAGACAGCAAAGCAGTAGCTGAAATTAATGTATAACTCCCTACACTGTAGTTCCCTTGTCAGGTCTGATTTATCTAATTTTGGTATTATTATCAGGAACTTTGTAACAATTTCTTCAGAACATATGGTGTTAATGATGATAAAGCATCACTATTAAAAAAATTCTGCAAGTTGCATCATAATTCATAGGTATGTTTTCTATTGTACAATGGACATCTTAACACATTCAGTTCAATTAATAATACTGTCTGTCTTCTTTCCGATCTAGTAAAACTAGTCAAATTCTCTAGTTCTCCAGGACAGCAATACATACAGCAACAGTGAGGTGCAAAAATGAAATATGAGATAGGTGGAATATGCCAAATTTTCCTGAAATAGTCTATACTAAGCAAGATTTTGGCGGTGTAGGGTTAGAGGCAAAGCATGCTCATAAATGTTTTGACAGAATACCCACCATTTTTCAATATAACAGGTATGTCATGCGAAGCTTACAGAGTAGTTCTTCATTTTCCTGAAGGTCACCCTGATAGCACAAGTTTGTGTCATTTTCTTGATAACTGTTCTACACTTGTTACTACTCTATGAAAGATGACAAGTAACTGTCCCTCTGGTCCATTCAAACAAATGGGATTTTTAACCTCCAAGTAACAGGTACATATGTATTTTAACAAAACCCACATCCCCTTGTCTGTGCTATTGAGGAAGGATGGTGTTGTGGTTAAGATACTAGAAGGGGAATTAAGAGACCTGGGTTCAATTGCTAGTTCTGCCATACAATTCCTTGTAACCTTGGGCAAGTCACTTAACTTCTCAGTTCCCTTTCTATAAGAGGCAGGTAGCATTTTTCTTTCTTCTTCCATTTTTACTCAGACATGCCTATTTAGACTGTTAGCTCTTCAGGGCAAGAACTGTCGGTCATAGCTCCCAGCACAATGGCATTCCAACTTTACCAAGGCATCTAGCTCTACTGTGATACCAATGATTAACAACAATATATATAAACCATAAAATATGTAGATTTTTTCCCATGTACATTGATCATTTATTTTGCTCTCAAGTGAGTTCCCTGCCACCCTGGCCTACTCTTGTTCCTCTTCTGATGTCACATGCATAGCCTTCCTCTTTGTCAAATAATCACTGATCCTTCTCAGTATTCATTAATATGTACACTAACACCTTCTATTCTTCATGGATTGGAAACTGATAATGCAGGTCATAGTTAATTTGATGGCCTTGTCTAAAAGGTTTAATTGCTGCTTACAGATCATAGTGCATGCAATAAAATGAGGTTTTTAAACACAATGGCTGAAACTCACATTTGGGGTTTACGCAGTCTCAGACTGACAGTCTAATAAAGGTACAATATATAGTCTGTTAACATTCTTTCTACTCACTCATGTTAGCAATGTAATGTGGACTATGCTAGCAGGTCACCCATTCAACATAAGCTCTACCAAAGAGCTGGAAAGGTGAAGTGGCAAGAAGAGCAGATGGTTAGGGGGCAGAAGGGAACTTTATATATTTGGTGTAGACCATTATTAGTGGGCAAACAGGCAGGACATGGATCCAGGGTGTGAGCACCACCACATCCCATTAAAGCTAGTAAGAGTTGAGAGTGCTCAGTACTTTGCAAAATCAAGCCCACGGTGACCAGGAGGTGCTGTAGAAGGACTTCAGTCTAACAAACAGGGTAGCACGGCAGACACAAAAGTGCTGTCCTGTGCTGTACTCATGGGCCGAAGGAGTGAATTCCTTCCTCGCCCCCGCCAAACAAAACCTGTAAATACTTCAGCTGTATTTGAGGAGGGGTGAATGCCATCCTGTATGAAATGCCTACTATTGTTGTCCAGTTTTGGTATGTCTGTCCTTTCATAAAGAAAGGTTAGCCGTCCTGTGGACACAAGACTTTTAGGTAACTGTTTATGATAATTGAGAATAAAGAAAACAAGTCTGAGAATCTCTTATCAGTTTAGTACAAAGAATATTATTGATACATATAGTTATATTAGTGCAATAATATGATTGAAGTTTTAAATGACAGAAAATTCAAGTATTTAAAATAATGATTCTCAAAGTGACGAACATTAATGCCCCTAGAATATGTAACATTTTATATTATTGAGTATGGATTTTTTTGTTTTTTACTTAATCCTGTCAACAGTGGAAGTGAATTAGCTTTGATTCCATGGTTGGAAAGTCTGCTATGGTACGAGCACATGGGAGAACAAGGCTTTATATATACGTGTAATGTGACTAAGTTATGGATGCAGAAAGAACTGGTTTTCCTGCTTATTATGCATTTAAAATTGCAACTCTAACACTTTGCATGTATTACTCATTTGGTAAAGAAATCAAATGGAAAAATTCATAGATTATTCATTCAAATTAATATTGACTGACCTTCAAATAATTGTGTTGTTGAATATAAAGAAAATGTAGAGCTGGTCAAAAATATTGAAAAATGGCTTTTCAACTACTAGAACCATTTTCAGAGAAAAGAAATCATTATAGCTGAAATTTTCCAGTTTTTAAATTATTTTTCCCGTTGTTTGTTTGTTTCATTTTTCTGGTTTGTCAATGAGATATTCTGTGTGGGTTTTTTTGTTGTGTTGTTTTGTTTTCTTTTAAACAGAAACTAAACATTCTGTAGTTAAAAAATACTTACAACTGTTGCTTTTCTGGTTTATTTTTTGGTAAAATTCTTCATTTTCTGATTTTCAAAACCCAAGGCATTTAACTGAAAATGTATTTAAAAAATCAGTGGTGGTTTTCCCAGTTTCTATTTTCATTTAAAAATGATTATTTCTTTCCGTTACAAAGGTTGGGAGTTGCAATGGATTGTTCTAATGTTCATACATGAATATCCATTCAGATAAATGCACAAGTTATAGTAAGAAATGCTAAAGGGAAATGCACAAGAGTTGCATTTTTAAATATCTTTTTGTTGTGGGTTTGTACAGTACCTTATACAACGGGATCCTGCTCTATGACTAGGGACTCTGATAATATTAATAAATAATAATTACATAGGAGGGCCAGTTTTCACTAAGAGTAAAAAGAGTTATTTTCCAAGCTCATCTGAACCTTGATTTCCCTGCTGGGATTAGCAACATGGTTACCAATTAATGCCAATTGCCATTGTGGTTTTTTGTGAGGTGGACACTCATCCCACTAAGAACTGGACTGAGATCACAGGTTATAACGAAGGGCAATGAACAGCCAACAGACTGCAACAACTTTCAGTCTCTTCCAATCTTGGCTGAATTCCAAAAGTCTGAGATTTTTTTCCCACACAGAGCTGGGTTTGAGTTATGTGAGTGTAAACAGAATGAAAGTGTGTCAAACCTCCACAACAATAAAAGCATCACCTCTGAGTAGAGAACAAACAGGAGTAATTTCAGTCCAAACAGGCTTTTGGTAAAAGTGTCTCCGAAATGTAACTATAATCTGACCATAGCCAGAAACATCTGACTGAGGAAGCCTTTTTTCCCCCAGGTATATTTGCCACCCGGAAAGAAATTGGAATTTGGATAATATCTCCTGTATTGTTTGCCAACTTTATAACAACTTATTGTATATTACGTCACTTTGCTGCAATTTATATTGGTACGTAAATTACACTGACACACCATTAACATGGGTAAATATTGTAAATAATTGATTTCTCCAGAGAAACATAAAAACCAGTATAACAACACAGTTCCGCAGTGTACATGGGTAAGTCACTGTTAGGAACATACATATTTCTATTAACTTTTTTTAACTAAATCAATTTTAAAACAAAGTTTATATTTATGCAAATAAATTTCAAAGAAAGATTAAATCCCCTTTGAAATGCTACAAAACACCCTATTGTGGGGGTGTTATTCCCATCCTATTAATAATAATTATAATAGATGTCTAATGAATAGAGCCAGAAGGATAACGGGGGAAAGTTTACAATATTAGGTGGAACTGTAGCACTGCTGTGTGTAGTAAAATTGAGAATTTTATTTATTTATTTTGTGCTAAGAACAAGTTTTATCCCCTGTGCAAAAGGCTATTTGAACTGGCCTTGTAAATGCATTCTCAAGGGCTGCGGGTGGATGGGAATGGAATTCTTCCTCCCAGCCTGGAGCCAGGACGCAAAGAAGCTACTCTGGGGTCGCTCTGGTAATAGGTGTGGCACATTTACGTATCTACTCCAAGGTTTTGGGAAGCGGGGGTCATGCTAATTGTGGAGTGGCATGTGGCACTCCCGAAGCACTAGAGAGACTTCCTGAGTACGCAGACTCCAGCTCAGAGCTGCTGCCAGCACTTGGTAAGTCTCCCTCAGAAGCCAAGGATCACCTCAGTTGCAACTCCTTCATCTTCTGCATCTCCTTGTTGGTCTCATTTAGTTCTGTAGGAGAGTGGAGCTGGTTTCAATTCCCCTGAACAAAAGCAGTCAAAGGTAGACAAGAGACAGGAGAAAGGAAGTAGAGGCCAGAGGAACCGGAGCTGAGTTGGGGTGGTAGAATGGGCCCAGGAGCTTAGATGAGCAAAAGGTAAGTGTGGAGGGATCTAGAGGATGTGGAAGAGTAGAAGCTATGTGAGGATAGCATCTGAAGGAGTTTGTGTATGCATGAGGGTCCAGAATGAAACCTTTGGCTAGACAATGTGTTTTGAGGTAGGAGGGGAAAGCTGTGTGAGTGTCAGGGGAGATGAGTCATGGGAATGAGGCATTTAAATTACAGGCTCTGTGCTATTTGCCAAGAACATTGAATCCCCTAGGCATTCTTGGCCCCGAGCCTTAGTAGGACTCACTGAGACAGGAGCTCCGCTCACAGACTTATTGTTTCTCATACAGTCTGTGCACAACATGCGTGCATGCCACCAAGAAACCTGCCCCTGTTTTCCTTTGATTTTTGTATGCTTTTGGTTTGTTTAGTTGCAACACTATTACAACTTTGTTCAATATTGCTAATTAACTAAGAATCTGTATGTAGTGGGGCTGGCATATTTAAATGGAGAGTAAACCTATACCGAAATGAAGAAGTTCCAAAGTATATTTATTTTCTGCAGAAACTCTGCACATCTTGTTTTCATTTCCTGGGTGTGATGAAGATGGGTGGCCACAGGCATTTGGCCAAACATGCTGGAGGTTGAATCCTGAGACAATCCTTCATAGTAATCTCTCTATTGAGAAATCAGAGTAATCTTTGCTGTCTCAAGAGGAGGTTCTGCATTGGCTAATGCACTGACTGTAATCAGAACAATGTCCAGATTGCCAAGCAGACCACCCAGTAAATAGGGTTTTCTTTGTTAGAATGGGTATATGTTTGTTACACTACAACTTCCAGCTGATTCAGTTAGAGATCAGTATTACCTAAAGCATTGTCTTCTAGTAAGCTATTATATACGGTCATAGATTCTTGGGTTGCCTAGAATTTTAGTATATCTATTTTATTTTATTGTTGGTATATTCTTCACAAGATTGCAACAGTGAGGCATAAAAGTAAAATCCCAGTAAAAGTTAAAAAAAAAAGTACAGGATTTCCCTCTAATGGCTATAATATTACATTACTGGCTGTGAAACTCAAATGACTCACAAGAAAGACCCAATATGACACACATCTAAAGACAAGACAGAGGACAGATCACTGGACTGGGCCTTCAGAGTCCTGGTTCTTACATGCTATGTCTCTTTCCTCAAGTGATTTCATATCTTTGTTCTGGCCTTTCATTGTCTTCTCTATTCAGATTGCTAGCTCTTTGGGGCAGTGACTTTCACTGTGTGTGTGCACCAGTGGATAGTACTCTAGAATATATAGTGTAGTTCCTGTGGCTTGTAAGACTATTACAGTTCATTCTGCACTGTCTTCTGTACAGGTCTTTACACAGAGATCTTAACAGTGTCTAACACAATGGAGTTCTGATCTCAGTTGTGTCTCTAGAATCTACCATCATACTACTATCTTAGTGTCAGACTAGAGTTAATGTTGTATATGCCATTGTAGAGTAAAAGCAACACAAGTTTAGACCTTGTGTGTTCTGCATGTGGTGAGAGAAGCAGCACTGGGGATTTAAAACACATTTACCTTTGAGAATGAGGTTGGGAGGGGGAAAACGCCTAATTTGGATGTGACTTTTCCCATATGAAAGGCATCACTTCTTCATTTGTGTCAATAAACAGAGTGAGATAATGGATCAATATAGAATAGAGTTTAAAACTCTGGAGAACTAACACGTTCTCTGATATAGAATAAGATTGTTTGTGATATTCATAATACTTCTTTGAAAGAACCATTGTTAAGAGATCTTTGTTAAGATAACAATGGTTCTTTCAAAGCGATATTAAGAAGTGATTTTTATATAGACTAAAGAAGTAGATATCTGCAGAAGCTACTATTTCACAAATAAAAGCCTGATAAGTCAGGGATTGTTTGGATATTTCCATGGATCTTAAAGCAGGCCATTAAAATAAAATAAATTAATAATTAAGAATAATTAATAATACCCAGGGAAAGTCTAAGAAACTAAGGCAAAAACTGGAATCCTGTAATGTAATGTCCCAGGAATAAATGTCTTGCATGTGGGAATCCCTGAAGAAACTAGCAGAAAAAAAACATTTTGCAGTTTGGAAGTTCATAAATATGTTATGATGGATAGACAGGTTAGATAACATGTCAAAGCACACAACGAGACAATGCAATTGATTACATGAGTCCAAGAGAAAACATACAGGTAATAAAATCACAAGAAAGAAAAAAGTGGTCACTTGGCTGAGAATCCTAGTAATACATCTTACTATAAAAATGGATATGCATGGAATGTTAATAGAAGAGAAGTTCTTCTAGAATGTTGTGTTTTTAATCCTGCTCCTAGCCTCTGCACAAGTGATGAAAGATAGCCATGTGTTCAGATATCTGGTATATGAATTGTTTTTAAGGCTACTGAGACATGCCAGATTTTCATAAGCCATCTGTTCTGTGAAGGAACATTAGGTATATACAGTGGTAATAATTCTAGCAACTAACAACAATAGTCAAAGCAACACATCTTGAGGAAGGCGGAACAAGTAATTTTCAACACCAACACATCTACAGTAGGAGAATTTAAATACAATTTGTTACTGTACATATTTGAGTGGACTTTACAAAAGGTCGGGACTTCCATATTACAAAGACCCCTGTACAGCCTATCTCATTTACCTGTTAAAACATTAGGAACTGATTCTGCAAACCCTTATGCATGTGGATCCCATCCTTATGAGAACAACTCCTTCTGTTCCCTCAGAAATTCCACATACTATCTCCTATAATCTATCCGCAGACAATTGTGTGTTCTCTTTAGAGCTGGTCAAGGAAATTCTTAGAAAATAATTTTGATCAAACAGAAAAATTGGTCATTGGCCATGGGAATTCCTTGTATATTATGTTCCACTCTGATCTTAGCTTCTGGTAAATAAACCCGAGCTTGTGCATCTGTTACTACTAAGGGACTGATCCTGCAAACATTTAGACATGTGAATAGTTGTACACATGAGTAGCCCTGCTAGTCCTCAAAATACTAATACAAAATTAAAGCTTTTGCAGAGCATTGGGGTTTTGAGCACACTTCATAACATACAACATATTCATGGCCAGATGGACTACCAGTATAAACTGCTCACATTGTCAAAATATATCAAGAAAGAAAAATTAGGACTTCCATTCAGAAAAATATACCCTGAGAGGCCAATCTGGAATGGCCTGCCTGGTTACTAATTGGTAGACATCTGACCACGTGATTGCCAAATGAAGCTACTGTACTGCATGAAAACTGAGAAAGTGAGTCTATTAATAAGAAGCTGACAGCTCGCAAACAGATGCAAATAAGCTATTGCAATAGGAGAGCAAAGTTGCTCTCCTCTTTTACTGATGGTGACCAGGTGAGAGTATGCCAAGAAGACAAATGGACACCTGCTTAAGTGTTGGTCACAGTGAATGCTCCCAGATCCCATAAAGTTCAGCTACCTAATGAACATGAATTCAGCCACAACTGGAAAACTAACTTTAGGGTTCCTGTAGACTGACAGCGCTACAAACCTCTGAAATATCACTCTCTGCAATGACATATCTGACACAAGAGCTCAGATACTGTGCTTTAAAATGGAAGTGGTTTCTTCTACTGCTATAAAAATCTCCAGTGGTCAAATAATTAGAATGGCTCCTACATATAAAGCTAGCTTCTGCCATTTAGATGCAGCCCTGAACAGGAACACTAGGAGACATTCAGAATGCCACTTGACACTCAGAAGCTCACAGTGGCTGCTTCTAATAGGCAGATTACTGCCTGCAACTAGGTGGCTGACCACACCTCAATGGATAAGGGTCGATTACTTTCCCAATGAAGCAAGTAGCAGGATGTAATGTTGTAGAATTCATTACAGACACTCCTGACAGTTAATTTACTGGCCATGTTACTGAAAGTCTTCATAAGAGAGAGGTACCCAACATGACTGCCTCTTGAACATGCCAGCTGCTTTAATTCAAAGCTAAGAGGATTGTTTTTTTAAATAGCAAAGACTCAAAAGCAAAAGGGGTAAATTGCCAACTGAGCATATATCCAACATTATCACGGGCACAGGGAATTTTCCATTTGTGCAACCTAGTGTCTGTACTTTTCAGATGCAAACAATTGTGCACACACTAGCACCTGAGTGTAAGCTCTCAATAGTCTAACACCTGCACAACACATGAGTTATAATTTACAAAAGCAAAACCAACAAGCTTTCTATAGCTTTCATACTGCTGAATACTAACATTATGTTATTGCTGTAGAAACTCGGGCCCTATGTCATTACCGTGTTCCAGTTTCTCACACTCATAACCATGCCCAAAATCAGCAAACACCTTTCACTTCATTTTATCTGGAATTACTGTGCAACATATAACACTCGTGTAGAGTGGAGGGATAATGTCACTGAAGTGCATCCCCAAGAAGGAAGCAGAGAATTGTAGTCTGCCTGTGTAGCTCTGAGACACGAAAGGAAGATTCCTTCCTGTGCCACACCTGCACATCGGTCAAATGCCCATCCCAGCTACTCACTCAGGGCAACAGCTTGGATATTTGGTCCTTAGTGAAGAGAGTTATCATTTTGGATCAGTCACCACTGGTCTCGCAAGTAGACCAGTCCCATTTGAAATGCAGGGTTAATAGGTTCTTCTGGTATGTACCAGTGAAAAAAAGCAGGATCTTACAGGTAGATCTGGGGTGAATTCAAAGACCTTTGTTAAAAGCACTTTCATGAGGAATGACTAGAACTGGCTGGAAATTCTTTTGCAAAATTAAAATTTTCCAATAGAAAATTTTCCGTTGAGAAAATTGAAATGATGGCTCCCCAGGTCTCTGTTTCCCCACCACCAAGCTGCTTTTCCAGTAACCAGGCTGTGGAGGGGTTGGTGAGCCAGGGAGGTGGAGAGCCACCTGGGATGGGGTGGGGCATCAGCCTCCAGCAGCCCATCTGGAAGACTTGTCTGTTTTGCCACCAAGAAGTAAACTGACAAGAGCTTTCCAGCCAGCAAACTCAACCATTCCATGTCAATGTTCCCAAAATGGAATTTTTCTGGAAATCCTTTTTTGAGAAACATAAGTGAATTTCACTCAGTCTGGGCAGTTCCATATTACTTGGGCAAGCAGTTACCCATTGAGCGTGCAAGCAACTTCATGTTGTGCAAATTTCAAAAATAAAATCCTCAGGGAATTGGCCTTTTAATTTTAAATCTTTTCATTCAAAATGGATGGCAATAGACAGCGGGGAAAGGATTAGCTCTGGAGGCTTACAGCAGCACATGAAGACAGCATAATTTATTGGAATCAGAATCATCTTCATGTTTTCGTCCATTTTTTTCCCTGGCCTTTCTGTATATGGCCCCTACAATTGTTTGTGTGCTGGCACATCCCTGCATCTGTGTGGAGCCCCCTTTACTTCAGTGAAGCTCTATGGGGATATAAGGATGAGCACATTCATAACCAGCTGTAGGTTCAAGGCATATGAATGTACCTAATAATATGACATTTTACGTTTTCTTATTCTTATTCTATTTTATTTACGTAGAGCTCCATTTGTATTCTGTATGTAGATTTTAATTTGATCACAAAATAAGTATTAAGAACTGAGAGAAGGTGGTTGGAATAGTTGGCCTTTTATGCTTTTCATTCTTTTTTTAAATATTCAGAATTACACTGGGAAACATTTTTGTCATTATTTTTGTATTTAATGAAACACTTAT
Source organism: Natator depressus (assembly GCF_965152275.1). Classification (NCBI taxonomy): domain Eukaryota; kingdom Metazoa; phylum Chordata; order Testudines; family Cheloniidae; genus Natator; species Natator depressus. Next base: position 53,885,935 of record NC_134244.1, read on the forward strand.
GGCTAATTTCATGCTTAATTACTCACAGTACTTCTGAGTCCTTAGGATTGCAACTTTAAATGTTAATATTTATAAATAAGAAGAAAGACACTATAGCTATGCTTATGTGTAAGGAAAAGCAAAATGCTTTTTTTTTTTAAAGGTTTAGGGTAGCGCACAAAGTATAAAGAGCTTAAATGTAGATTGCAACCAGCCAAGTCACACCAAGTCTAACTAAATGCATTAGGAAATGTCAGTGTGTTTGAAACCGTGATTGACCATAAGATGAATAATGTGCGAAGTTATACGCTGGACTATAACTTGGTTTATGGAGTACGATGAAACTGAGCTGAATCGTGCTCTATTGACATCAAATGGAAAAAAGTCTTGTGGGAAAAGGATGGGAAGCACCATGTTTTAATTTGTAGGTGAATTGATTTTTTCTGTCATATATTTAATTGCATATTTAAACATAACTCAGGCTACAACAGTTCCTAAGCTGACCATTCAGTATATATTTGCCCAACATTAGTCTGATCTCAGTCAACCTCACCTCTCTCTTTATAGGTTTCAGAGTAGCAGCCGTGTTAGTCTGTATTCGCAAAAAGAACAGGAGGACTTGTGGCACCTTAGAGACTAACCAATTTATTTGAGCATAGTCTTTCGTGAGCTACAGTTCACTTCATTGGAACAAGACTCTCTTTATAGTTACTTTTTTTCTTCTGCTGTGTTGTAGAACCTTTTCTCCTTATTATATTTCTGGGAAACTTGAAAAGCCTTTAGGGGAGCTGAAAATATATTTCCAATAAAATAAGGTCTCCAGGTCTATGGATCCAACAATTATGATATTGTACTGGGGGTGGTCAGGCATAGGGTATGAAATCATAGCAATATAACAAGTTTTTTTCATATAAGACAGAGCCAAGTGCTTCTCTTTCAGAATATTTTTTTTATTCTCATGGGAACTCAAAAAATCCCCCAAAGCTTCAGTAGACTTTTCACCACAAGCTAACTGAGCTGAAAAAAGTGGCTTTAAATTCAGAAAAAAGTGAGGTACTTGCATGGCAGAGGGGATTGATATTGGAATATTGAGGCTTTTAGTTCTAGCTACTTGTTCAAATCTTCATCAAGTTAACAGTAAATAGTTACTCTGTGACAGCTACTTAGTGTCCCCATCACAAAAATCGTCATTCCAAAAGGTGTGGTTGCTAAGAGTCTTAGCAAAGAGGCTAAGAACTGAATAGGGAAGGGAGACATCAATCAGGCAGTCCTTAGTTAGGGCTGGGGTACACTGACAGAACAGTGCGGGAAGCTTGCATAGCTGCTGTGAATGTTGAACCTATATTGTGAAACAAAAGAATTCGGTTTCCAGAATTGCTCCTATTATATTCTTAGGCAATGCATTAAATAGGTAATGAAAGACAGGAGTCAATGAGGGAATAATACATTTATGTGTACTTACCAATTTGCGCTTGGAGAATTTGAATGTGGAAATGACAGTTTTCAGCTTGCTAATGCTGCCTTTTGTTTTTCAGGGGAAGAATAAAAATCTTTAAATTTGTCACAGTTTTATCCATATCTCTTTGGTCTTAATACTGAGCTAAAAATCTTACAAGAGCAGGTTCTGTTGGGCCAGATCAGAAATAGCACAAGAGCAGACTCTTCACAGTATTTTGGTCCTTTCATTTCCAGTCCCAACTCAAATCACAGAGTGACGAGAAGCAAAACAATCAAAGCAAAATCTAACCAGACCTTTTCTAATTTCAGAAAAGACTTGGCTTCAGTCTGGTTTGGATTTTGGGTGAATGTTCAGACAGTTTTTATTTTATTCAAACAGCTCACTTAATTACACTGATATGACATATTTTTGAAGTCCCTTTACTCATCAGAATTTTATTGCAAACATCTCTGAAACAGTATAGAAACGGTTTCAGCCAGGTTTATTCTTACAGTATATTCACTAGGTTTAATGTGTTTATATGGTTCATTCATTTTTATATTGTTAGAGTTTCTATTTTTTAACTTATTCGTAAATGTAATGACCTGCTTCAAGACAACGTCTACAAATATTAGATTTTTTTGTGATTAGAAATGCTATAGAAAGAAGAGAATGACCATAATACAAATTATGATGTCTACACACGAACCTTTCAGTTATCTATAATCAGAATAAATCACAGCTTTGGGTAAGGGATAAAGCAAAAACATAATAAACAACAAGGAACAATGGGCAGATATTTGAGAGGTACTGTATTAACTAATTACATATAGAATATTTTCATTTTCTTTCAAATGTAATGTTCAACTATCACAGCAAAAGTCTCTTCTTTCACTGAGTACTTCATCTTTGGTTGAAAATGTGCTCACTGCAACAGAATGAGATGTGTCTTTGGCTGGCTGGCTGGAAGAAAAGGAGTCATTGCTCCTTTAAGGGCCCTCCCTGATATTGGGTTGCACGCAGACGGGGAATTGACCTGGATGGAACAGGGAGGAACAGGAAGTTGCCAGACCAGTTGAGGGACACTCCCCATCCAGATGCCCAGGGGAGGAGATTATTTTTACCCTGGGCAGGTCTGGAGAAGCTCTCTCCCACAGTCAGGCTAGCAACACACATCCTACCACACATTGTATCAGAGCAGAACTGTTTTTTACTCCATAATCTGCTGTAGGCATTGTATTAGTCTTTTTTTTTCTTTCAGGACTGGGAAGAAATGTTCCCCTCACTGCCAGATTGACCCAGGCAGGGTGGGGTTTCATTTGCCTCCGCAGAGCAGATCAGGGAGTTGGGGTGGTAGGTAAGCAGGTTTGGTAAAGATGTTGCAACTTAGTAAGTAACAGATGTTGCAGGTGTCCAGTTCAGGTATCCGTTACAGAAGGAATATGGTTCCCTGATAAACAGGAGCAGGAAGAGGAAGGCATCCCCGAAGGAAAATAGGGAAAGTGGATCGGGGATGCTATACCTCATACAGCAGGAAGACAAGCCCCACTTTTTTTTCCAGCCCCCCTGTTATCCCACATTCGAGTGTAAGGCAGCAGGGTCCCACCAAGGAGATAGAACCAGACTGGTAATGGGGAGGACTGGTGTCAGCCCTCTCAAACAGGTGGAAACAATTAAGGAAATTATGATGACCTTCCTCTGTACAATTTATTGCTGTGTATGCCCAGATATTTTTATTGAACAAAGGTGTGGCCTAATTAAACCACATACTTTGCATTTTGACTTTCTTCCTGCATGGCCAGGACAATGTGATGGTTACTGTTAGAATGTTTACTGAAGCATCTAACTTATGTAACTTTGAATTTCTGACAGAGAGATCCTTTTGCGCAGGTACTTTAAATTTACATTTATACCTTTTAAAAATCAGTTTATCAAAATGATTAAAAGATATTAATCAAATTTAAATCCCATGTTTCAAATCTTGCAACCATATTTTTTGTGGGATCCATTTACGATTGATCAGGTATGTGGTTTTTTTCTTTCTTGGCAAAACTCCCATTGAGTTTGTACGGAACAAGCCTCTTTGCTTGTCCCCATGTAAGCCCAGATTTTACTTGGTTCTGTGCATGGGAGAAGGCTCAAGGAACTTGCCCCTCTCCCCTGGGCCCATGTAAAGCTTCAGTCTTTCCTTATTCCCTTGGGAAGGGTGAAGAGGCAAGCCATGGCTCTACCCCACTCTGTATGCCAGTCAGCCAAGCAAGCTGGGAATCTAGCAGCAGACTTTGTGTGTCTGCATGCTGTGGGAGATGTTATTCTCCTTTGGGGAGATGCTTCTCCATAAAAAAATATGGCTCTGACCCTCCCTTAATGCAGGGGTGTTCCTTATAGTAAAAAAATTAACCAGTTAGGACTGGTCTTCCTTGTAACGAATACTAACCTTGCTAATAAATGTGTTCCACAGCTATATTATGTGTTCTGTTTTTTAAAGTATTTTCTTTGATCCATTTTAAAGGTGATACCCACTCATGTTTTGGAATGTCCTCTTTTTCTTGTACTTTGTCAGACAGTAACAGTCTGCCCCCGAGTGGTCATTTCACTACTAGGCCAAGGCCAATGGATGAGGGGAGGGCAAAAAAGCACTTCAAAGACACTCTAAAAGCTAAGATGAAGAAGGACAACATCGACATAAACCATCGACCAACTAAGGGATGAAGAAGGACCTTTTGGCAAGGATCCCAGCATTTCGAGACTCAACGAAGACAAGAGGAAATGGAAAAGGAAGAAAGAACGTTCCATGGCCTGACTCAACAATCTAAATCCACTCCTTCCCCTGGAAAATGTCTGCCCCAACTGTAATAAGATCTGTGGATCTTGGATTGGTCTTATTAGCCACCTGTGGATCCACCAGTGATAACCAGCTATCATTTCATGGAAGACTATCATCCTTGAACTCCAAGGAATCACCAACTATTACCTGGCATGCCTCTGTCTATTTTCCCCTCATGATCTTATTTTGTAGACTAAACAATTCTAGGCTCAGATTCCCTGGTTCAACTGAGTTGCACACTGACAGGTGGTGCACAAAGGTGGCCCCCAAGTGGTTCTTTTGGTAGCTGTAAATTCCTGGGGCATTGGGACATACCCTTTCCACTGGCCACACCCCTTTGATTGAAGCAGAGGTAATCTTCAGTGGACCTAATCCATGAGCTTTATGGCTGCTTTGTACTACCAGAGTAGCTAATGCAGGACCCAAGGCTCTGGGTCCTAGTCTTTTTCATATCTCCTCCCACAGTCATCTCTATGTGTTTCCCAGCTCAGAACCTTCTCTAATTCTTTACTAATGTTCTATCTTCACAAGTGTTTGCTAAATATCAAAAGTACAATTGTAAAGCTCCAACTATCTAGTGTTACAACTAGAAATCATGGTAAGATTTCACCCACTTATAAATATAATATACACAAGTCTGCTTGTAGATATTAACACAGAAAGACATCCTCCCCTAAGTCAACAGAAAATAACTATCAACCCTTCTACTAAAATTGTCATGCTATAGTGCAGATAGGTAACTTTGTTTTATTTCCTTCCCATGACAACCTGCAGTGTGACATCCCCATTTTAAAATTATTTGCCGATTCTGGGGTTGTTATTGTTAGGTTTAAGTTTCTTCTGTGGTGCATTGTCTTTTCTGAGATGTGATGCATGAAACTCAACAAAGGCATACCATTAATTTATATAATGACACTATTAATATCTGTTTATTTTGAAAAGTATAATATTTTTGCCCATGTACCCACAATTGCATGTTGAGTGGATGTCTTCACTTAGCTGCCAATGCTGACATCTAAATCTCTTTTGAGAGGTTACGACTAATTTAGAACCAAGCAGTGTGTGTGATTAGTTTCATTTTTTCTGTTAGTCATCATCTAACCCTTATCCATATTGGATTTCACCTGCTCTGATGTTGCCCAGGTGAGAAATTTTGTGTGAGACTATCTTAATGTCTCATAATTGCACCAAGGCCTAAAAGCTAAAAAGCTTTGTGAAAATTCAATAGGCTTGAAATGTTTTATTATATAAGCAGTGGGTTGGATTTGTGGCTGCCTAATTAGCTGCAATTTTACATGTGTGTGTATATATATATATCCATTTATATATCCATATATATCTATATATGGATTTATATATATATATATATATATATATATATATGTGCACACATGCACACACGTATAAAATTGTAGCTAATTAGGCAGCCACAAATCTAGCTATCTATATATAATAGCAATTAGCTTTTTTAGGAGATTTTTAAAAGGAGTCTCACATTTTGAAGGACCAACGTGATTGTGTCTAAATGTGTCTGCTTGCCCTCTGTTGTAAATCTCAGAAAGGGATATGATACAATTGTATTCTCTTCGGGATAAACTCTACCATTCCCCCCTGCAGAAGCCATGAATGCAGAAGAACAGAAGCAATGTTGTTGTACAGAGGGTCAGGATGCAGGGAGACCACATGTGAAGTCCACATCCCTTTGAACTACATTCATTTGGTGGAATGTTTTGGGATGAAGTGGGTCTGCTGCTATGAAGAAGCATCTGTAGATGGTGGCTTTGACCACAGAGGTTGCTGCAGCTCTGAGCCTGCATTGGCAGTGATGACAGCAAATTTTGTTAGTCTCTAAGGTGCCACAAGTACTCCTTTTCTTATTACTGCTTCAGGCACTTGGGAGAGGTTTCCTACTGCCTTGACTGCTACAGGATCCTGTAATGTACAATACAAGTTTATGTCAATGGTCTTTAAGCCAAGACCTCCAATGAGAATGAACTTCTATAGCATCATGCCTCACATGCTGACAATACCTTCTTGTTTTCCATGTAAAGTCTTTGGTTTAATGAGGATCTGAACTTGTAATGTGATAGTTTAGTTCATTAACCCACCACACCACCTATACAAATCTCTTATTCTTGAAGCGCACCACAGTGAAATGCATTACAGCATACATTACAGTGAGTTACTGCAAAGTAATTTAGGGGAGTTTGGCTAGACCTCTGTTGTGCAGTCCACATCATGTTCACATAGGGCTTTTCAGAGACTTTCACTCTCTAAAATCAACAGGAGAGCTCCTCCCATAAAAAAGAATGATTTTATTTTTTAAGAACATAGATCAAGTTATAGTGAGCCAGCACACTGGAGCATGTGAGCTGGGCATTCATCTCCCTGCTCAAAGCTTTTTTCATCTTTACACAAATAAGAGACGAATAATGAAATCTATCATATTTGGGTAAATTTTGTTGCATCTGCTGTGATTTTCCTACAGTCCAACCAACAGAAATAGGCTCACAGAATGAGACAAAGAATGAGAGGCTAGGAAGAGAGAGGCCGAGAGAGCACAGAATCAAGGAGAGAAATTTGTATGACAGTTGAACCTTATAATGCTGAATACTGCTTCTTTGCAAATGATTTATGTATTTGGTAACTATAACCCGTCTTGTGCATACAAAATATGATCTCTTCATGGCCAGTTTTGAATTTGTTATTGAAAATCATTCAGCAGTTCATTTTTTCAAGGATATTGAAGCTCTGGATTGTTAGGAACTGTTCAGAATAGTCAGTGTTCAGATTATTATTTGATATGTCGAATTCACTCTGGGCTTTCTGACTGGCCCTCTAAATTGCATGGTATTATATCTGGGAATACTTGTTGTTTGTCTGCATAACCTAGCTGTTATAAGCTTCTTGTGCTTCCAACCCACACAAATGTGTAGGTTGAAATAGTGATTGAAAATTTTACATCAGTTTTTTCCAATGCAAAATTAGGTTTTCTAGTAAATTAAAATGTTTGCAGCTCGTGTCTGCTTTCTTTGAAAAATACTTGATTTTTTCACTGGAAAAATTCAGAAAGCTCTAAACTGAAAACTGTTGGTTAATGGCAGTATTTGGCTAAATCTTTTCCAGTTTTTACCAGGTTTTGGTCAAAAGTTTTCAGAACCAGAAAAATTAAAGAAGAGCTCTGTGGAGCTCCAAAACTTGTGTCTTTCGCCACCAGAAGTTGGACCCATAAAGAGATTTAAAAAGTGACAAGATGGGTGAGGTAAAGAAGAAAGTCATGAGCACTGACCTTTGGGACCCAGCAAACTATGATGGTTACTGTTTCTGATTAAGTTAAATAATAAACTACTGGGGAAAATAATGAATTTTTCATTGTACCTTGAGGACAAAGAAGAAAAAATATCCCACAACAAATGACTAATTTATTCCCACAATTTTTCATCATTTCTGAATAATGATGACAAGTGAGAAAGTTGCTTGATTAAATGAGGTCCCTGGAGTGTATAGGACGAGATTTAGGTTGGAAAACAGCAGCTGCTTGAGTCTTCTACCCTGCCATTCTCAGTGCTGTGCTATTTCCACTTTTTACAGCCTATTTCCCTTTTCACGATTAACAGAATGGGACAGTGCATTATGTGAAATTATTCAGACTTTTTGTAGTGGTCACACAAAGTGTATCTCAATGTGCGAGGGCCTGAAAAATATCACTGAATGCTTGATTTATTTATTTTTCTTGGCTGGAATTAATAATAAACAATTCTCAAATATACTGACCCAAACAATCAGCTTTTCCTAGCCAGTCATAGATGATAAGGACTTATGCTGGTGTCCAATATAATCATGTCAGTAAACTTGATTGACCTGGCTTTCTCGCAAATTATTTTTTCTACATTTCTTCCTTTATCTATTAATATATTTGACACTGACGGTCATGACCTCAACTGTTGTAAATCAATATAGTTCCATTGAACAGAATAGAGCTATGTAAATATATATCAGCTGGGAACCTGGCCCTGAGTCTCATCTTTCTTGAACCAGGATTCACCACTGCATTGCTACAGCATTATAAATGCATTGAAATAAACAGAGTTGGTGGCATAAAACTGGAAAAAAATAACTCTGTGGTGAAGCAGGCCCTGTATTTAACATGTATTTTTAATTTTTTAAGTCCCTCCAAGGAAAAACAAAAATAAACAAAAAAAATCAGATGGAAAAATCTTTCATTTTTAACCCAGAGCTATGTAGTGTTGGAAAGATACAAATCAGATAACTCCAGAGGAAAGTTGAATCTAGTTCAGAGAATGCTTGACACTTCCCACCAAGAACTACATTTTCAAAAGTGAAAATTGTCCTCTTCAGCGATGTGTACAGAGGCCCACCCATCTGGGGCGGGGGGGGGGGGGAATGTTTGTCAATATATAACAGCAGCCACAAGGAACATACACAAGCATTGAGGGGTGCTCAGCTCATTGAGCAACTGGTGGCAGCAGAGACATTTTAAAAAATATCCCTGGCAGTTGGAGACAGTGGGAGGCAGGCTGCAGTTAGAGAAGAGCAGCAAAAGCAGGTCACAGGATGCCCCATACCAGCTAGATCTCTTTCTTCCCCCTTACTTTCTTCCTCTCTCACACATCACTTCCTTGCAGTATATCTTTGCTTCATCAAATTTATCCTATCCCATCTCACCTGTTTCCATCATCTTTCCCCTTCCTCTCTACTCATTACTGTTACTTAAAACATACATGACATTTCACAAAACAGACAAAGATGTGGCCCATATCTCACCATTTCTTTCCTTTCTCCTTTTCTGATTTCATTCACCTGTCTTGCTCCTTATCTCTACTACCACTTCCTTTTCATTCTCCCTGTTCCTCTTTTTTGTTCTCTTCCCTTTTAATCTCTTCCTCTCCAGTTCAAGGTGATTAAATACAGCCACATGGCCCTCTAGTATGTAATTTGGATCCTTATAATTCCATCTTCACTGAGAGCAGTTTCCAGCTAGAGAAAAGAGAAGCAGAATGGGAGGTAAACCTACCTGCCACTGGGAATGCAATCTCTGTTCTTTCTTTGCTGCTGTAAAACGTTGTATTTGATTCCAATTCCTTTTTTTATTCTGTATTCTCACCATCTGGCTGGCATTCCAAATACTGTGAGAACATGCCTCTGATGAAAATAGCTATCATAATGGTATTTTTATGCAACAAGAATTCATGTCGTAAGTTAACTAGCATGGAGGTGGCTGGACGCTGATCAATTGTCAACAAATACTGTGGGGTTAATGCTTGTTTCAGAGGGTGGTTTCTGATTCACAGAAGAGCAGAACTGTTCATCCATTCCAATGGTAGATTGGTTCATTTAACGGTATGCCTTCTCTCATGACTGCAAAGTCACATTTGATTAGAGAGACAACCATTTTTATGAGAAAACTGTATGCCAATATTAACTAGTAACAAAGATAATATCAAAGATAAAACTGCCACAGAGTTATTACAAGGCTGTAATTTACTTGAGCATTCTTATGAAATTATAAAATGGGATAGCACATCTATATCTTATTATGAATGGTAGCATATCCCCAAGAGTCAATAATTACAGTCTTGTTTTCACATGTTGACAATCTATGACTAATTACAATCTGAAGAGAATTTAAACAAATCAATTCAACACCAGCTATCTAAAGGAAAGCAAAGAGGTTTAAATTGATATTTTATTCTGAGCTGTGAATTTGCCAAGTTTTTATTTTATTTTATTTTTTTTGTACTTAGAAGCATCTTATGGGGGACAGGCAGCACTCCCCTCCACATACCATGTATTCTGTCTTTTTGTTTGTTTGTTTTATCTCCTTCCTCTGAAGTATCAGGAATGACCATGGTCGGAAATGGGATATTTGACAGGGAGGATCAGAATTCTGAGGCAGCACTGAGCATTCTTTCTCTGGGGCTTGCCCAGGTGGTTCTTGCTCACTTGCGCAGGGTCTAAATGATCATCATACGTGCAGAGAGTAAGGAATTTCTCCCAGGTCATTTTGGCAGTGACACAGGGTTTCTTTCACCTTCCTCTGCAGTGTGTGGGTGAGGTTACTTGCTGGGTATACCTCACAATCATTTGCCAGCCATTGTGGGGGCCTCAAGCAGCGGTGCACCTTGTCTGCTCCTGTTCTCTGCCTGTGGCACATATGAAGTCTCCTGTGGGCTGTAATACTTTAGTCATATTTCAGTTGTTGGTTTTAGTATATGGGTGTTGGATGGTGTTGGTGGCTGGTAACATACGAGAGGTCAGGATAGATGATCTGGTGATCCCTTCTGACCTTAAACTTGATGACTCTAAGGTAAATTAAACTCAACTCTATTTTTTTTTGGTTACAAGTTGTCCATAAAGAGAGAATGTGCTCATTTTAATATAGTACGCTTTTTATTCTTTAACCCTCTTATAATAATAATGCATTCATAATTTTTGTTGTCCATTTTTTGACAGTCCCATGTTTTGGAAATGAGTGATGTTTGCCTAATGGTTAATCTACTAAACTCCTGTTAGGTTTCTAGCTTCAGCTCTGTCACTGAATTAGCCCAAGGCAACTAACTCTGCCCCTGCCTGAATTAGCCCAAGGGTAGGTTCTGCCACTGCGTTCTGTGAGAAAAATTGATTTTTCAGTTCACTAGCAATTTCAAAAAGTTTAAAAAAAAAAGTTTCAGACAATGAAAATCGTCACTATTTTTGGAGGCTTCAAAGAGGAAAAAATCATTTGGGGTAGAACTAAACATTTCATTTTGTTGGAACAAAATGCTTTGTTTGACCCAAAATTAAACCTGTTATTTCAATTGTGGCCAATTTAAAGGGTTTTTTTAATTTAAAAAAATATAATTACATTGAACGAAATGTGTAAACAAAATAGCTTTGAATTGAAAAATCAAAACATTTTGTTTAGAAAACAACAAAACATTTTTTCCCAGCTTTTTCCCCCTGAAGTGAATAACTTGTCGAAACGACATGAATTCCTGACACATTTAGGTGTTGCTGAGTCTGCATTTTCTGCTGAAAAAGTTTTGGCTCAATAATTTCTCCCAGCATTAGTGATAAGTACTGTATAAATAGTATTTTTGAAGTGAATGTGGCTAATCACAGAGTAATGTTATAACAAGCATGAATAAGGAGGCTGGATTCTGACCCTTATCCTCCTTCTTGCCTAGCTTGAAGGGTATTGTGCAGCTTAATTAATAATTTTCATGAAGCGCTTTGAGATCCTTTCATACAAGTCACTTCTGCAGGTGTTCTCAGATTCTCATGTCTCACATTTTTATAGTTACTTCCTTCTTCTTATTAAAATCCCTCCTTCCAATGCACCACTTTTGTGAAACACTTCAGTAATGCACCAATAGTTATTAAAAAACAAAGATACCCGCACCCTTTTGAGTCCAATCCTTCATCTGGTGTATTGATGTCTGAATTGCACTTTGTGTGTCTGTTTTTGATGGGAAACTCTTTGGGAGGAAACAATGTCTTCCTTTATATTTTCACAATACTATGGACTCTAGTAGGGCATAATAAATAAAATATCAATCACCATTTACGTTAATCTACAAAGTAATGTGAGTGCAGTATAGCGATCAGATTAAAGGTCCATGCCTGTCTGTATTACTGAGGAAAGAAAGAAGTACCTATAAGTTAGATCTCTCAATGCTGTAAATCCACTGAGTACATTACAATTTGGTATTATTCATTTTGAATAGACATTCTAGAATCATAGAATCCTAAATGTAATATTTTCTTGAAGCATTACAGATCTGAATCTCTTGATTGCAGCATCACAAGGTTGAATGTCATAGGTCAAAGGCTTCATAATATGAAAATACTTTCTCTTAGTAATATCATATTAACATATTGTCATAGTTGTCAATGAATGACTGAAATTGGTTGATTTTAAATGCTTCTTAGGGGCAACATTTTAGAAATATTTAAATCTCTCTTGATTTAAACTCTCCAGATGAACAATAAGGGTTTAGCACTGAGAAGGGGAATCTGGAAAGGTTTAGTAGCTGAGAATGTGAAGTCAGGTTAATTTAAGAGTGGCTCATTGAACTGGCAACAAATAATTTAACTCATGAATTTAGCCCATAAACAGGAAATGATTTGTAGGCATTTGTTTGCTATTTGCGTTTGTTCAATGGATACATTTTAACCTACAGACTCCTCATGACCTTTTTTTTTTTTTTTAATTTTAGCAAGTATTTTCTACTTACTATTCAAGATCTGTGATGGGTTACTGACAATCCATGTTATCTTTCTGCTTCTTAACTGGAGCATTGAAACTTCTATATTCTTGCCTGAACAGACGTATTGACAGGAGACTAGTGTAGGTACATGTAACCCAAGTATGCCTACAAATACAGACTCCCGCAAACAAGCCCTCAGTCATTTTGAATATTACAAACAGTGGATGGAAAAAAACCCATGATTCATAAATGCTCATTTCCTGATATTATTTGCAGAAATGTTTGTACCTACTTTTCAGTTGTATTTGCACTGATCTATTCATAACGATCTTCTATGGAATTATACTAGGGATGAATTTGTCCCAATATGCTCAATGTTATTTTGGTTCATTTGCTATCCTCCCAATTTTCTTTCTTCCCCTCTATTTATATTATTCTTAATGAAAGCATGAGAAAATTAAAATTAATGTGTCCCTGTAAGTGAGGAATGGAGTAGAATTCAAACAAAAAACAGAGGTATGTAGAAGTGTTGAAATTTCAGAAACCCGCTATTATTACTCATCAAAAGAATGTCAGCTCCACAACATAAATATAATCACCTAACCAATCCTCATAATCAGTATGGTTCATTACCCATGAAAACCTATGAAACTGTTAATGCATTTTGATGTAAATCAAATCCATTTCCTATATCTAGGTATATGAAAACAAAGTAGATTAGTATTTTTCTTGCAATTCCATGAGGTATGTGCAGTTTTCTAGAGCTACTGTGCATTCAGAGGCCATATATAGTACATAAATCATTTCTAAGAAGAACATGGAAAATGACAAAAACATCATTATTGCTAGCAAAGGCATAAATATTGTTGTCACTGAGCAGCACTGTGTTAGTAACTTTAAATAGAAGAGTTGATGGTATAATCTTGGTTTAAAATTTTGGGAACATGTTCTTTGGTCAACATACATGCATAATTCCTGTTGATCTTAATCAATGGATATTGATGTCCGGTAAATATCAAGATTAATTGGTTCCAAGGGTAAATATTAACTAAGGTAAAGATGAGGTCAATATATATTTTGAAGGAAAATACATCTTGATCTTCACCAAAACAATAAGCCAATAGGCCGAATTTTAATCTCAGTTACAGAGGTGGGTTCCTTTATTTATGCCTTTGGATTCTTGTCCAGTAACATAACTGAGTGAAAAATGTGTTCCATTACATAGTACATCGAATCTCTGTTTGTTCAACTGAAGTGAAGTCTCTTTGTTATGGCCATGAATTTCATTTCCCTCAAGAGTGGGAGCCGGGCTCCTAGAAGGATCCTCACACAGAGACTCCCACCCTCCCCACAGAGACTCACTGACTGGGAAGATCTGCTCAGCCTTGGCACAGGCAGCGTCCTCGCTCTCCGAGAGCCAGTGCTCACAGCACATTTGGGGATGCTCCCCAACAGGGCCTGAGACATCAAAAGGAGACAGAAGCTACTGGCGTCCTTTAACTGCCACTTTGTGAAATGTACAAACAGCAAAGTTATATAAGGATTAAAGTGAAGGAATATTCCCTGTTCTGCATATTGTTGTCCCCAAAGGATTAAATTAATCTGGAAATCACAAGTGGTTGTCTCATGGAGATAAGAAAGAGATGTCCCATGACGAATAAGTTTGATCAAGAAAAATCCCATTCTAGCACATACTTATTTGTAAGCAATGCCATAAAAGACAGAGTGCATACTCACCAAGTGTCCAGATCATGAAAATGAATACTCAGAACCAGAACAAAGCCAGTCTTTTCCCCTCTCAGTTGGGGATACCTATTTTGCATTCTTGTCAGTTCCACTTCTTTCCTTTACTACAGGCAGTTCTAGTAGGCAGCTGAAGTATTTTTATACAATGTAACAAAAAATATTGTGCTTACTGTATATTCAAGTCATTGTTTCCTTTTGCAATTTAATCTGCCATAAACATGAAGGCTATGGTGACAAAAATATTATAAATGAGCAGTGACATTTTATCACCTCTTATATGAAAGATTTTATCATACTATGTTCTGAGTATTATACAGTACAACTTAAGTACACATTCATCTAGCATTCACATACTGTAATAGAATAACCTCATACTGTGTATTTAAAAGGCAACCTTTAATATGTTAATATGATTTGAATATGTTTTCCCAGGAAAAATGATTTACAATACTGAAAAGAAGTAGGCTTATTGCAATATCTATTTTTTAAAAATAGATTGCACTTTATTTCTCATAGAATTTTTAATTGATTGGGTTAGAAATGGAAATGTTCTCAGGCTGTTGTAATGCATGTTATAATTTAAAGTATTCCTGTTTTAATGAACGTGACAGTGAGAAAATGGAAACTGCTCATTTATACCAGACAAAGAGATAATTTAACACCTGGCTCTTGAATGCCATGGTTCTGTTTCTAGCATCACAGCATTGACCTACCATGCAAAGGATCTGGGTGTAGGTAACAGATTTATCCCTCATTTTCAGACAAGAAGTGTTGAGGAGACAGCATGCCTAGGTTCTTTATTTCAATATCCCCATTTTTATATTGCCCCTGAGCAGTTCCTTCGGTTCAATGCCTGAAAGTTTCTTGAGAGAAATCTTCTGCAACACAATTCTTGGGAGTGGGATGGCAGAAAGGCAGGGCTTGTCTACATGGGTACTCTCAGGAAACTTAATCCAAATTAATTTTTAAATGGATTAATTAAACTGCATTAAATCCCAGCGTGACTACTCTTATTCAGAATTAAAGTGGTCTTTATCCATTTTAATTTAATTCACTTTAGAAGTGAATTAAAATAAATGGAATTAAGGACACTAATTTTGACTGCTAGCATTAACTCACAGGCTTAAAGTGAAAAGAAAAGGAGTACTTGTGGCACCTTAGAGACTAACCAATTTATTTGAGCATGAGCTTTCGTGAGCTACAGCTCACTTCATCGGATGCATACTGTGGAAACTGCAGAAGACATTATATACACAGAGACCATGAAACAATACCTCCTCCCACCCCACTCTCCTGCTGGTAATAGCTTATCTAAAGTGATCATCAAGTTGGGCCATTTCCAGCACAAATCCAGGTTTTCTCACCCTCCGCCCCCCCCCCCCGCCCCCACACACAAACTCACTCTCCTGCTGGTAATAGCCCATCCAAAGTGACCACTCTCTTTACAATGTGTATGATAATCAAGGTGGGCCATTTCCAGCACAAATCCAGGTTTTCTCACCCCCCCCCTTACAAAAAACACACACACACAAACTCACTCTCCTGCTGGTAATAGCTTATCCAAAGTGACCACTCTCCCTACAATGTGCATGATAATCAAGGTGGGCTATTTCCAGCACAAATCCAGGTTTTCTCACCCCCCCACCCCCATACACACACAAACTCACTCTCCTGCTGGTAATAGCTCATCCAAAGTGACCACTCTCCCTACAATGTGCATGATAATCAAGGTGGGCCATTTCCAGCACAAATCCAGGTTTTCTCACCCCCCCACCCCCATACACACACAAACTCACTCTCCTGCTGGCAATAGCTCATCCAAAGTGACCACTCTCCCTACAATGTGCATGATAATCAAGGTGGGCCATTTCCAGCACAAATCCAGGTTTTCTCACCCTCCCCCACACACAAACTCACTCTCCTGCTGGCAATAGCTCATCCAAACTGACCACTCTCCTTACAATGTGTATGATAATCAAGGTGGGCCATTTCCAGCATAAATCCAAGTTTAACCAGAACGTCTGGGGGGGGGGGGGAGGAAAAAACAAGGGGAAATAGCCACTCCCAGTCTCTATTTAAGCCTAAATTAATAGTATCCAATTTGCAAATGAATTCCAATTCAGCAGTTTCTCGCTGGAGTCTGGATTTGAAGTTTTTTTGTTGTAAGATAGCGACCTTCATGTCTGTAATAGCGTGACCAGAGAGATTGAAGTGTTCTCCGACTGGTTTATGAATGTTATAATTCTTGACATCTGATTTGTGTCCATTTATTCTTTTACGTAGAGACTGTCCAGTTTGACCAATGTACATGGCAGAGGGGCATTGCTGGCACATGATGGCATATATCACATTGGTGGATGTGCAGGTGAACGAGCCCCTGATAGTGTGGCTGATGTTATTAGGCCCTGTGATGGTGTCCCCTGAATAGATATGTGGGCACAGTTGGCAACGGGCTTTGTGGCAAGGATAGGTTCCTGGGTTAATGGTTCTGTTGTGTGGTATGTGGTTGTTGGTGAGTATTTGCTTCAGGTTGGGGGGCTGTCTGTAGGCAAGGACTGGCCTGTCTCCCAAGATTTGTGAGAGTGTTGGGTCATCCTTCAGGATAGGTTGTAGATCCTTAATAATGCGTTGGAGGGGTTTTAGTTGGGGGCTGAAGGTGACGGCTAGTGGCGTTCTGTTATTTTCTTTGTTAGGCCTGTCCTGTAGTAGGTGACTTCTGGGAACTCTTCTGGCTCTATCAATCTGTTTCTTCACTTCCGCAGGTGGGTATTGTAGTTGTAAGAATGCTTGATAGAGATCTTGTAGGTGTTTGTCTCTGTCTGAAGGGTTGGAGCAAATGCGGTTGTATCGCAGAGCTTGGCTGTAGACGATGGATCGTGTGGTGTGGTCAGGGTGAAAGCTGGAGGCATGTAGGTAGGAATAGCGGTCAGTAGGTTTCCGGTATAGGGTGGTGTTTATGTGACCATTGTTTATTAGCACTGTAGTGTCCAGGAAGTGGATTTCTTGTGTGGACTGGACCAGGCTGAGGTTGATGGTGGGATGGAAATTGTTGAAATCATGGTGGAATTTCTCAAGGGCTTCTTTTCCATGGGTCCAGATGATGAAGATGTCATCAATATAGCGCAAGTAGAGTAGGGGCGTTAGGGGACGAGAGCTGAGGAAGCGTTGCTCTAAATCAGCCATAAAAATGTTGGCATATTGTGGGGCCATGCAGGTACCCATAGCAGTGCCGCTGATCTGAAGGTATACATTGTCCCCAAATGTAAAATAGTTATGGGTAAGGACAAAGTCACAAAGTTCAGCCACCAGGTTAGCCGTGACATTATCGGGGATAGTGTTCTTGACGGCTTGTAGTCCATCTTTGTGTGGAATGTTGGTGTAGAGGGCTTCTACACCATAGTGGCCAGGATGGTGTTATCAGGAAGATCACCAATGGATTGTAGTTTCCTCAGGAAGTCAGTGGTGTCTCGAAGGTAGCTGGGAGTGCTGGTAGCGTAGGGCCTGAGGAGGGAGTCTACATAGCCAGACAATCCTGCTGTCAGGGTGCCAATGCCTGAGATGATGGGGCGCCCAGGATTTCCAGGTTTATGGATCTTGGGTAGTAGACAGAATATCCCAGGTCGGGGTTCCAGGGGTGCGTCTGTGCGGATTTGATCTTGTGCTTTTTCAGGAAGTTTCTTGAGCAAATGCTGTAGTTGCTTTTGGTAACTCTCAGTGGGATCATAGGGTAATGGCTTGTGGTTTAACTATCCACTTTAAAAGTTAATTCGGATTAACTTTCCCAAGTATACCCATGTTTATGAGCCCTTAGTGGTTTCCAAACAATCTCATTTCCCACCACTTCAGAAGCCTATGTCCTCTAAGATATTTCTTTTATTTTTTTTCTAAACAAGTCCTTATTTTTCATTGTGATCACAGTAAACTTTTCATCTATCTTACTAAAGCTTGAGAAAATGCATACTAATTTATATATGTTAGGAATGAAACATCCAATAAGTACCTGTTACTACAAATTACATTGTGAATAGGGACAGGCAAAACTGGTACAGATAAAGAAGACTGGACCCTAAATTCAAATTGAAACCAGGGGATGGGGAGGAAGGACAAATTCACTTCAATGGAACTACTACATCAATTTACTCCACCAGAGAGTTTACTCAACTTATTTATGTTGTTTCGGGGGCAACTTAGTTTTCATGTAGCCATGAATTTCTTGGTTTGAACTGGGAACAAAATTAATAATTCTTGTGGTAATTCTGACATGATCATCATTAGTCAGGCAAGAGCATATGCCTTCAAACACACATCAACTTGAGTTCAGAGTACCTGCCTTTCACCATACTTCCGCCTGCCCACTTCCTGGATTCCAACAGGACTATACTATCCTCACAGTTCTCAGCAATGTTACACTTGGAAGACAGTACTTCTGAAAATGTGATGATATTGCCAGGGCCACTGATCACTGAATAGATAAGACTGTATTTTTACAAGTTGGCAAACAAAAAAATTCTTCCTTGAATACTTCTCAAAATGGTGAATTTTAATTTGTAATAAAATTATAGCATTTGGTTTGTGATGATCTGGGGTGGATACGAAAAATAAATGCGTCATTTACATTTTAAGAAAATTAGAATAATTAGAATAAAATGTGCAATTCCCCTTTAAAAGATGGGAAGGGTGGAGAACAGAGTTGGGGTCAGGTGGCTGGGGGAGAGGGAAGGCTGTGACAAAGCTTTGCTAGAGAGTCTTAAGCAGCAGCCAAGGGAATTTCAGTGGCAGAGTTGAAGTTGCTGAATATCTAAACAAAACTAGGTGGGGTCCAGATGGAGTTGAAGTAAAAACATGTGCAGCAGAATGAATTAGAAGCCAGTATATATGCAGCCAGATTCTTAGCCTGTTTGAACTCCAGAACATGCAGTCTCCTAAAAAAATGAATGAACCATCATTTATCCTTTGAAGATAATTGGGGAGAAAGGCATGGGGAAATTATGAGTACTCAACACTACTGGCTTTTCAGGTACCAGAGGGGTAACCGTGTTAGTCTGTATTCACAAAGACAACAAGTGAAAGCTTATGCCCAAATATATCTGTTAGTCTTTAAGGTGCCACTGGACTCCTCATTGGCTTTTCAGGGTGTTTTTCCAAGTGATGCCTATCTTGACACAGAGAAATGATTATTGGTGCATTTCAGCTGGGAAAGCGACAAGTGAGCCAGACACTAACTTCAAGATGATATAAAGGATTTTGAGGTGTGGAGGTCCAGGGATGAGTATGGCTAAGGTCCCATGTTTGCAAGCAGATGAAGTGCTCAGTTATCCCAGAGATGCTTTGAGAGGGACTCTGAATATCAGCATCAGCAACCACTTGGCACTGATGACAGACACATGTTTTGGCTGAGATGCAGGGAACCAGGAGAGACAGTACAGTTTTGATATTTTACTTTGTTTGCATCACACTTCAGCTGAAGACTATTTTCCAGATGACCGAAATGTAATTAGAACAACTCCATCAGAGAACTCTGCAAGGCAAAATACTCTTTAAAGTGCAAGGCAACAGCACCACCATGTTTTGAGCCTTCCTTCAACCTCAGCCTATATAACAGACTAGAGCAAAGGGGAGTATGAATTGTAAATTCGAAGTGAAGGATAGGTACTTACTGTAAATTCTTTTGGAAAAGAATTCTCTCTTACATTAAGTGTGCAGGAAACCAGAAAACACTATAATCAGTGCAGCTTATTTTTGAAGGATTGAGGATTTTTAAAGTCATTGATGATTTGATTCTTGGAGTATAAGAAGGAAACTTTCATGTCAATTATTATAGAACAGTCGGTAATGATAATAGCAGAGAATTAATCACAAGCTAATGACTATATATTGTCACAAACTCCTGTGACAAGGAGACAACTTACTGACTGTATGTTTGTAAAGACCCACCACTAGTTTTAAATAATTCTTGTAGCCCAAAGGTATCCATGCAGTGGGGAAAAACGATATAGTTTGTTTACTAGAATAGGCACACTTGGAGAATGGTTTTGTTGTATAACTGCATGTTTTACACAGATACTATCAAAATATAAGGGGTTGGGTTCTTTGCTGCAGCTAAGTTTTTCTTGACACAATTAAAAAGAGGCTGTCAGGGAGCTTATCTGATTTATGGTCCAGTTCCACACTGACTCCACTGTAGATCAGAGCTAGAGCTGTGAGAATAATTGACTTTTTTGGTTCACTGGACAGTCCAAAATAAATCAGGAAGAAAAATAATTTTGCATTTTGATTTTTTTTTTAATTTCAGCAAACCAAAACTTTAAAAGAAAATTATTTTGGGGCAACTGAACAAAATATTCAGTTTAAAAGTTGAACTTTTAAAAACAGGTTGCTTTTTAAAATTTTTCAATAAAATTGAAGTACATTTCAAATTAGTCATTTCGGGTCAAAATGAAAATGTTTCATTTTGAAGTTGTCAGAAGAAAGTGTTTTGTTTTTCTTTTTTACATATTTTCCAACTGAAATACATCAGTGAAATCAACACAAATTGCTATTTTTTTCATGTCCATCTAGCCCAGTATCATGTTTTCCAGCAATGGCCAATGCCAGATGCTTCAGAGAGAATGAACAGAACAAGGCAATTTATCAAATGATCCATCCCATCACTCAGTCCCACCTTCTGTCAGAGAAAGGTTTAGAGCATCGGTTTGCATCCCTGACCATCTTGGCTAATAGCCATCAATGGACCTATCTTCCATGAATTTAATAATTCTTTTTTGAACCCAGTTATACTTTTGGCCTTTACAACATCCTCTGAAAATGAGTTCCACAGGTTGACTGTGTGTTGTGTGACGAAGTTCTTCCTTACATTTGTTTTAAACCGACTGCCTATTAATTTCATCTGGTCACCTTTGTTTCTTTTGTTTTATGTGAAGGGGTGAATAGTACTTCCTTATTCACTTGCTCCCCATTCATAATTATATAGACCTCTATCATATCCACCTTACTCAACTTTTTTCTAAGCTGAACATTCATAGTCTTTTCTCTCTCCTCACATGGAAGCTGTTCCATACCCCTAATCATTGGTTGTCACTGGTTTTGGTTGCCCTTCTCTGTACTCTTTTTCAATTCTAATATATCTTTTTTTGAAATGTGACGACCAGAACTGCACTCAGTATTCAAGGTGTGGGTATACCAGGGATTTATATAGTGGCATTATAATATTATCTATATTATTAGCTCTCTTTTTCCTAACGGTTCCTAACATTCTGTTTGCTTTTTTGACTGTCACTGCACATTAAACAGATGTTTTTGGAGAACTATCCACAATGACCGCAAGATCTCTTTGCATTTATCAAGCCTGAATTTCATCTGCCATTTTGACATTCAGTCACTCAGTCAGTGAGATCCCTTTGTAACTCTTTGCAATCAGCTTTAGACCTAAGTATCTTGAGTTCTTTTGTATCGTCTGCAAATTTTGCCACCTCACTGTTTACCCCCCTATTTCAGATCACATATGAATATGAATACGTTGAACAGCACTGGTCCCAGCACAGAACATTCGGGAAACCCTGCTATTTATCTCTCTCCACTGTGAAAACTGACCATTTATTCCTACCCTTTGTTTCCTGTCTTTTAACCAGTTATTTATCCATGAGAGGACCTTCCCTCATAACTCATGGCTCCTTAGTTTGCTTAAGAGCCTTTGGTGAGGGACCTTGTCAAAGGCCTTCTGAAAGTCCAAGTACACTATATCCATTGGGTCACCCTTGGCCTCATGTTTGTTGACCTCTTCAAAGAATTCTAATAGATGGGTGAATGGATCCCAGACTGTTTTAACTACAACTGGGTGACATTTTTCATCCAAACCTTTTTTTTAATGAATAGTGAAGATTTGGGTCAACTGAAATAGACACATCCCTTAGGGGCAAGATTTATTGATATTCTAGTAAAAAGGAAAGTTGATAAAGTACAGGTAGGAATGGAAGAGAACAGTCAAATAAAAGAGAGTCCCATTCAGTTACATCATTTGAAGGCAGACAACTAAATACTGGTGAATTTTAAAAGTGGTTGTATACAAATTCAAGAAGTCGAAGTACTAAGGTGAACTTGAGTGTCAGGTGTTAAATGAGGATATTGATATCACATACATCACAGAAACTAGATGTAATGAGGATACTCAATAGGACATGGTAATACCAGGGTACAAAATATATAGGAATGACACAAGAGATGATGCTGGTGGAAGAGCAGAACTATATGAGAAAGAAAAGCATAGAGTCAAATATTGAAAAATTCTTAAATGAATCAGTGCCACTAAATCTCTATGGACAGAAATTCTGTGTTTCAATAATAAGAATATAGCAGTAGTAATACACTATTCACTACCTGACCAGGATGGTGATGGTGACTGTGAAAAGCTCAATGATAATAGAGAGGCTACAAAACCAAAAAGCCCAGTAATAATGGGGGATTTCAACTATCCGCAAATTGACTAGGAATATGTCACCTCAGGATAGGACGCAGAGATCAAATTTCTGGACACCAGTAATGACTGCTCCTTGGAGTAGCTAGTCCTGGAACCCACAAGGGGTGAGGCAATTCTTCATTTAGTCCTACGTAGTCCAAGAGGTGAATATAGCTGAACTGCTCAGTAACAGCAACTATAATGTAATTAAATTTAATATGCTTGTATGGGTGAAAATACCAAAGAAACCCACCACAGGAGCATTTAACTTCAGAAAGGAGAACTCCACAAAAATGGGACAGCTCATTAAATGGAAATTAAAAGGAACAGTAACAAAAATGGAATGTCTGCAAGCTGAATACAAACTTTGTAAAAACACCATAATAGAGGCTCAAATATATATATATATATATATATATATATATATGCCCCAACTAATTAAAAAAACAACAACAGTAAGACCAAAAATATGCCACCGGGACTAAACAGTAAAAAATGTGGTTATAAACAAAAAGACATCTTTTAAAATTTGGAAGTCAAATCCTGTTCTGGAAAATAGAAAGGAACATTAACTCTGGCAAGTCGAGTATAAAAGTATAATTAGGCAGGTCAAAAAAAATTTGAAGAGCAACTAGCAAAAGACACAAAAACTAACAGCAATTTTTTTTTCAGAAGCAGGAAGCCTGCCAGAAAAATCAGTGGGGCACGGGAACTTGCTTCATGGGCTGCACGCATATTGGGAGAAGTGGGCAGTTTCCATTCTTTCTAGGAGAGCAGAACTGGCCAAAGAATCTTGGTTCTAGTGACACGTGTAGCTAAAGTCTCATAGTTATAGAAGAATACATGTAAAATTCTTGTTGTTCCCTAAAATAAATAGTCACCACTGATAGTCATCCTTTCTGAAGGGTTATTTTTGAAATCTCAAAAGGAGAGAGAATCTGCCCTTTCAAACTAGAACACTTGAAAGAGGTTCAAAGGCCTAATGGACATTTAAATTTAATAAACCTCCTGATAACTAGTCCCTAATAACTATTGTAAAGTTGGTTATTACCCTATAATATTTCTTGGCATTTTGACTGGTAATCAGTTTTATCATCTGTAGCCAAATGCTACACGCTATCCAAGGGAGCAGGAGTTTGCTATCATCTGCCAAAGGATGTAGTTTGCAGCAAAGTGCTGAAACCTGGCCTCAATTCATAACTAAACCTTCTGTCATGCAAATCAAATCCACATGGGTAATCCCTGCCCCTATGTGGAGCCCTACTGATTTCAATAGAGGTCTATATGGGAGCAACAGTCCACATGCATAGACCAAGGATCAGAGCTAACTATGAAAATATCAGGTTTATAGAGAACTATGTGCAAAAGGGATACTGAGATTTTACTTCCTTCAGAACAGCAAGGGGAAGGCAGAAGATTGACTCTAGTCTTGTTCTCTGGCTTCTAAGCATGTCTTCCAATGGATTATAATTTTATCATGTATATGATAATGCTTCTAGAAAATATGGTATATTAGAATTTGTCATCAAGGTCAAGTCATTTGGACAAATTCACCACTGATATAATTCCATTAAGCTCAACCGAGATAAACCAAGTGTGAATTTGCCCCATTAGTTCTTAAAAATCCTTTAAAAACTACATTAGATGGCAAAATTACTTGTGCAATTCAGTATAGATAAATCTATAAAGATGCACTCCCTGATCAAGAGGGTAGTTAGACAAGGAGGAATGTCATGGGTGATATTTCAGCATTCATTCATGAGCAGAGGGAAGTGTATCTATTCTCTGGGTTAAACTCTTTAATGGAGTAACTCCATTAAAGTTAATGGAGTTACACGTGGAATGAATTTGGCCCTCCATATTTGGAGTGTAAATAATATTGTTATTAATACATTCAAACCTCTCTGGTCTTAATGAACTGATCGGGTTATTCTACTCATAAGCTTCACAATGATGAGGATCATTATGTTTTGTCAAAAGAATCAGCACATAGCATTCATAATACTGAAGCTTAGACAAAGTACTTTAATATTAAAGGCTGATAAATTAATCAGCTTTAGGATTCACATTAGGTATGTCAAGCTGACTTGCTCTATGTTTTGCCTGAGCTAATGGGTTGGTGACCAAAAGCAATGCACAATTGAACTGAGCTTAAAATGTGAAGAAGAATCTCCCTGCTGTGCCTGAAGTACAGTTTAGAAGTGATTGAAGAGTAAAAAAGAGGGACCAGAATTTGAAGCCAATTGTTCGGTTTTTAAAAGTACACATGCACATCAGGGAAATAGTACAAGTTTCACAGATCTTCTGTGATATAAACAGACTAAGGAAGTGATGTGATACACTTTGATGGACTATCATAAAAATAAATAGAAAGGTCCCTGAAGAAGGGCCCCAAGCTTCTGCACTATTGCAAATTCAAGCTCTGAACTGAGTCCCTACCCCTCCCATTACTCATTCTTTCTCCCAGCACCAGCAAAATTCTAAACTTCCATTTATGCTGCAGTTTCTTCTTGTTCCGAGTAAGGTTGCAACCCTGATCCCTCACACCTGCTGTTATTACTTCCCCCTAATTTATGTTGGCCTCACCCCTTGTCCTTTCAAAGAAAAGAAAAGTTTGATAGTCCCATTTTCATTTATGGAAAAACAAGTATATTGCAAAGAGCTATCAGACTCCATAGACAACAAGCAAATCCACATTGTAATTGTTCTGTCTGCATTCTGCAGTTTTGCAGCTCAACTGAACCATTTAGAATGTAACTGATCTGGTTTTAACAGATCGATGACTGATCTTTCACTGCAGATTTTTTGTGAGCTCTGAAAAAAAATGTACCCCAGTAGAAAAGATGGGATCTTCTGATTCTAATACACTTACACATGCTTTATCATAGAAAAGTAGTATTTTCTTGAAACTTACAAACCTATCATATTAACTCTTACAGTATTTTTAAACTATTTTAATTGTTTATATTTGTAGATACAGTTAACCATTATTTCTTTAACAGGCCCGTCTAAGGTATTGGACATAAAGGTAAAGGTATAGCATAAATAAGACAAATAAAATAAAGAAACATTCATGACAAGCATCGTTAAGCATTTTACCAATAGGAATGACAAGATGAAAAGATGTCAGTTGTGCAGCAGGCAAACTGAATTAGTTTTAGACTATAACTCCAGTTCTTTAATTGTGTGTACTCACCACACATTTCTAGAGGTGTGTGAACTGTTAGAGGAAAGCCTTTCTTATTCTTCTAAGGCAGATTCATGTTAGTTTTTTAATTGCAAAGTTCCTTTAGAAGTAATGAAGCAAAATTTTCCATTTCCTTGCTTTGGGTGGGTTGAAGATGTGCGAATATAGTACAGATTATCTTTGACTTCATGGAACACATCTTCTTCATGTTTTAACTTCTGTTTGTTTTCTTTTCCATAGCTGGATTTAGGTGTCCCTCTCTAATTAGGCTTTGTACATTTGAGTCCTATAGATTATTTTAAAATATTGGGATATATTAAACCAATTTATTTGTTTGTTTTAGCATATATGTTTAAAAAATGAAAATTAAGGCCTTGTTTAAGAGCTAGATTTTGATTTGGACTGTACACACCCATGGAAGTATGAGCTCCTTTCACACACCTATGTAGATTATGTAGAATTTGGATGTGAGTGCACAAGCTTAGTGATAGAATCTGGTGTCTATTTATATCCTCCCACTAATAGAGAGCACTTTGGCTCTAGGTTTTCCTACTCTCTAGTCAGTGTAGCTTAGCCAGCACAAGGAAGGTGGTGGTGATTTGCTGCTGTTAGAGGTCAGCAGCAAATTATTAGTCCCTGATTAAGTAGATGCAGGGAATAAATTGTGGCCCCAATTCTTGAGCTACTATTCCTTCCCTACATGCTCTTGAACCAAAGCAGCAATTGTCTAGAGACATAATCTAGCCCTAAATAATAATGCTTGTTCCTGTTTCTGCCAGGTCACCAACAGAATCTAGAATGGGATCATACATGCACATTTCTGGATATTTTATGATGCAAGACCTAGTTAATGGCTGCACTCACTGTGTCTCAGGTTAATTAACCAACATTACAACCTGTGACAATTGCTTTGAACTTTCTTAAATTGTCTTGTGATCTTGTCCCTGTCAGTTTGTTACAGAACAATGAGATTATTGCTTGATGTGACAGCATTTAACAACTATCTCAGGAGCAACATAGCCTGTCTCTTTTTGTGGCTTTACTGAGTGTTGTTAAAAAAAGTGTAATGTGTGAAATGCAGTGTTTCAGGATAACTGAGACTGTTTAACTCTTACAGCACAGAGAACATTTCATAGCAGCCCTTTCCCATGAGCACTCCAGCAGATTCACTCTCCCTGATGATTCTTAGACCAGTAGTAAAGTCCAACACCTGCAGCAGGAAAGAGCAACCTCTGAGATGTGAAGGGCAGATATCAGTTTAGATTTCAAGCAGCAAACAACCAATATAGACCTTGCCAGAGCCTTGACATGCTGTACTCTGCAGCTGCTAGAAACCCACTGCAGCCTCTCCTTCTAAATACTTGAGATGAGGCTGAGCATCCATGTCCAGATCTGGATCTGCACTTCAAAAGGTTGAGAGGGTTTGTATCTGAGGTTTTGGGATGGGCTGAAAACCCAGAAGCAGAAGTAAAGATGAACAGAATTTTATTTTTCTCAACCACAGTATCTGCTAACTTGCACTTATTGCAGAACAGCTGCAAGTGGTGGATATCCTGGAATTAGGCTGCAATCAGAGGATCAAATGTTTCTAAAGCTGCAAGGTGTTCTCTCTTCCTGTTCTGTGCAGACATGGTTCCAACAGAGATTCTCTCCTTTGCTGAGTTACAACTCTCTGATTCACAAGCTGCCTTAGCACTGGCATAAATTAGAGAAGCCTAGGGGATGATTTTTTTTTATACCAGCTGGTTATAGTTTGGACATCCCCCCCCAGTAAAGAGGAACTGGCTATGCTAGCTTTTGTCAGTAGAAAGTTTTTCCACACCAGGGAAACTCTCATCTGGCCAATTAGGACTGGATTCGGACAGCTTTCCTAACTTCTGAGTGCTTGGCTTTGCAACCTTAGTGTTATCTTGGTGTAATTATTATTATTTATATTATGGTAGCATCCAAAAGACTCCAATCTGAATAGATGCCCCATTCTGCTAGGCACTGTAAAAACACATATAAGTAGACACAGTCCCTATCTTAGACAGCTTACAGGATAATCAAATCCAAGTTGTAACAAGTGATCGTAACATACAATTGGGGAGAGTAGGTGAGGAACGTTGAGTGTAGTAGTGGATCATGTGTTTACATAGACCATTGCCCAACGTGATGGTTTTGAATCATGGAAGCATTTTTTAAAAGTTATCCATTTGAAAATTATGTTTTTAAACAATAAAAAATAGCCCTTCATGCTCTACATCTCCCCCCAACACCCTCTCTGCTCCCCTGGAACAATGATTCTGGACTCACTGCCTCTTATTTTTATATTTTTTATTGATTTTCATTTGTTCTTGTTCCTGTGCAGATTATCCCTAACTACCCCTCTACTTACCATGATTACTTTTGTATGCTTTTAATATAAACTATCTCTGATGAAAAGTTGCCATCCCTCTATATAAAGTCCTCTAGTGCTGTGGTGCCTACCTCACATGAGGATGGGTGATCTGCTGGGTCTTCTTCTCAGGAAGTCCATGGCTTAGGAATGGAGCAAATGCCCTAATGACACTCTGTTTCAAGATACTAAAGATCTGGCCCTGAGGAATTTTAGGCACAGAACTGAGACATCTTAGGTACATGGATGAAAAGTCTCAAGGTGTTTTTGGGATGAGGTATATAATTAAAAAAATGTGTACATGTACTCAGAGTGGGTGATGGTTGCATTTTTGAGTGGGAAATTATCTGGCTTGTTGAAATAGATGTTCACAAATCATTGTCTCTCTCATCTTTGTCTTTATAACTATCTGTAATTAGGGGCTGTGAGAAAGGGAAATATCTGAGCCACATAATGAACTCCATCTAGTGTTATAACCTCCATTTTGGATTAGGGCATCCATTCTGTAGTAGGGACTGAACACATATCTAGCCTTGCCTTGAGCTAGCCTGCCCAGAAGAGGTATTTGACACATTTTTAAAAAACAATCTAAGGCAACTGACTCTCACTGTAACTCAACAAGCAGCCCATTCTGAAGGGTAAATGGACATTCTACACAGGGCAACAGAGGGGAGGGGAGGCACAAGCATGTTTGTGGAGAACCTGGCCAAAAGGGGCAGACTCACAGAACAGGCAACTTGGACTACTGCTTTTTAAGAGTAAAGTGACTGTGGTTAAGAAGTTCGTTTGCTAAACCTGTGATCCTTATTTTCCTGTCATGTTGTCCCCTAAGGGGCTTAAATTAGAAACCAGAATGCCTACAGCTAGGTGAAACTCTAAGGGAATATATATAAGCAATGAGGGCTTGGGAGGTCTCAGGCACTGGTTTCAGGGACTAGAGTGGTTGGTGTGCAGTCCCACATCCTTAGGAAGGGCGCAGACAAGAGTTTTGTATCCGATAATGTGCTCCAGAGATAGAAAGAGTGACTAGACTCTACCCAGACCAGGCTTAGAAGCACAGTGTGCCCAGCAATTTGGGTCCATTCACAACAGGCCGGTTACCATCCAGCTGGAAGACTGGGCTGTCTTGTAACAGGAACCATTCTAAATGAAAAACTGATCAAAGAGAAATAGCACATTTAAAAGGAGAAACTGAATGTGAATGAATTTTATAACACACAAATGCCAATTTCTTCTAGTAATCACACTTATTTATAAGCCAGAGGTTTGCTAAGATAGGTTTGTGTAGTGAGAGATTTATACCTACAGATTGTCTATAGTGCTTTAGCATCTGTTTGGTGGCAATATTTGGTGGCAATAAACCCACTTTGAACCCACTCTTTCCTCTTTCAAATTCCCTACTTTGGATGTAAAAAAAAAAAAATGGCTGAAATTAAACCACACAGACAACTCCCTCCACCTGCTCCAGTGACCACACAATATGGTCACAGAACTGGTAAAGTGTGTGAGCAGTGGTGGGAATGTAT
The DNA here is from genome assembly GCF_965152275.1 of Natator depressus. NCBI lineage: Eukaryota > Metazoa > Chordata > Testudines > Cheloniidae > Natator > Natator depressus. The sequence continues at coordinate 53,915,677 of NC_134244.1, forward strand.
CCAATCCTCAATAGAACATAATATCTGGTTGGCAGGTTTGCCAAACTAATAAAATATCTTCATGTATATCATCCTTTGTACATGATCCTTCAGATTTGATTTTGCACATGGAAAAGGTATTGATATATTATCCCAGCTCTGCAACTAACCCTAGATTCTCTTGGGTAATTCATAGAGTTTAAAGCCAGAAGGAACCACCAGATCATCTAGCCTGACCTCCTGAATATCACAGGCCACCAACACCTGTATACTAAACCCAGCAACTGAAATTAGACAAAGGGTTACAGCCCACAGGAGACTAGATTATTATGTGCCACAAGATGAGAATAGGAGAGACCAAGGTGCAGCAGTGCCTAGGGTCACCACAATTGCAGGGAAATGATGAAGTGAGATATACCGTGATAATCCTGGCAAATGACCTCACCCATATCCTGCACAGAAAGGTCAAAATCCCCCAAGGTCACTGCCAAAATGACCTGGGGATTCCTTCCTGATCCCCAGTATGGCAACCAGTTAGACCCTGAGCAAATACAAACCATTTTAAGGTAGGTTATTTGCTGAGGAATTCATGTATTGCATTAGGAGATAGATATTAAACTGTGGTCCACAGAACCTTTCCTGTTGATCTGCATAGTAAAATATTTAGGGAACCAACCAGGAGGGGGGAAGGATATTGGGGAAAGATGTGGTTAATGAGAAAATCTATCCTATCTGATCTATTATATTTCTAAGGTTCCCATCACCCTAACCCTAATATTGCAGATTTGTTGCAGCATCAGGACCAGAATATTGTCACAGCATATCACCATCAGTAGCTGGTGAACCATGCTACTTGGCCAGTTCATGTGATTTCACAATCACAGATACACAGCAGGTTATTGTCTTTCACCACAGTGTGTACTGATTCTTTTCTTACATAGTAACACAGTGCAATGCAGGTTTTCCCTACAGTCCAGAGCCTAGGTTCACCTTCTGAACTCCCCTTGCTTCCTGTTTTTTCCACTTATCTTCTCCTAATTACATTGTTAGCCCAATGACTGCCACCCAGGTGCTCACAGTACCCAACAGAAAGTGTATAATTGACTCCAGCTGGGCTTGCAGCCTTCTTCAGACTCCAGCAATGTCACTGATCAGGGCTCTTCTGATAGTACCCTGTCATGGTCACTTAAGACTGCGCTTTAGTCCCATTCAAGACAAGCACATGCCTAAGTGTTTGCTGAACTGGGACCTAAGTGCTGAACAATAGTTAAAAAATGTCTCTTATAAAATGGCTTACAGAGAATGAAAAATATAGAGAAATATTGACCTAGAGTTTGAATAAATGGTTATTCTAATAAATAACCAAGGCTCTTATTGTATTTAGCTTAGGGGTAGGAAGATGCTTTATTTTTCCTCAGTTTCTCCTGTCCACGCACATTTTTCCAGCAATGGAGAAATGCGCACCATCCATTTGAGAACAGAATCTAGCCCAAAGTATGTTACAAACCCAGAGGAAAATTAAATCTTTGATCAAATATCTCTTCACTTTCTTCATAAGTTATATTGTTATGAAGAGCTAAACGATTGCAGGGATGGGGGGAAAAGTGAAGAACAACCCAAAATATATTTTTCTGAAGGCTTTTTAAACACAGTAATTATTCTATGTCCATCACAATAGAGTAATTATTACTGTTGTAGTCTCTGCAATTCATGCACAAGCAGTGCAAATCAAGATACACAAATGTAGTCCTAAAGAAAAAATTAAAAAGCACAAAGTGAAGTTTTAAAGGGAAATATTATTTTTAAAAATGCAGACAAACTCCTGATAGAGAATCTGGGAGAGAAATAGTTATTTCCTCTTCAAGAGGAAAAAAATAATCTCCTTCTATAACATGCAAATATGCACAATATGCAAATAATTAATCTCCCCTCTTAATCACAATCTGAAGGCTCAGTTGGCTGCAGACACACCCAGGATTCAGAATAATCTTCATGCACGATGGGATGTGATAGATGAGAATGTGATACTCCCATGTGAAATTAGGATATCAATGGAGTTGCTTTGAATAACATTTGTGTAACTCAGTGAAGGACTTAGTCTAGAGATAGGGATGAAAGAATCTACTGGAAAAAAACTAGATACAGCGTATGCTCTGTAGGATTGTGCAGACCTCCCACTTGTCAAAAGTGGGAGTTCTGTCCCTAATACATACTTCACTTTAATTGGAGTAGGCAATGGGCCAGATTCTCCGCTGGTACACATTAACACAGCCCCATTGACGTCAATGGAAGCTGAAGGTACTCAGTACGTTTTCAAATCAGGCCACTTCTATTCAACTCTCTAACTGTAAGCTCCCAAGCTTCAAAATGTTGGCCTAATATGTTTGCCAAAGTTGTAGTGTCACATTTAGTAACTTATTAAGTCTACAGTGACTTCCAATGCATCCAATATATATCTCTATGGCTCTTTTAGAAACAGTATGCAGGGGAACTTTGTCTTCCCCTGCTGCCCCACCATCCAGTAGAAGAACACTACTATCATAAGAAAAGCTGAACTTAATCATGGCAGTAGTACTTTCTGCACAGCTTTTACATTGCATATCTAGAATAACCTCAAGGTTACTGGTAACTGGCTTCACAGTCCTCTCATTAGAATGGAATTTGCGAGTATTGCAACACCATTCGACAAGTGATATGAGCTGATCAAAATCATCCTTGCTTTTGTAGAATCCAATTTTATTACATTCTGAGAGACTGAAACCTCAGTTCCACTTAGACATATAATCAAACTGGCCATTATTTCCTCAGGTTCAGCTACAATTGTAAAAGCACCTGTATATTTAATCAGCATTACCATGGTAGCTGAAATGATACCAGTGAACGATGCTACTTAATGGCTGGGGCAGGTTACAATACTGGGTTGACTCAGAACTGCATGTGTCCTGAATCAACGCATGCACACACAATAGCAAATTGTATATGTTTTAAGAAATAAGACTTTTAAAATGTTAAATCAGTGGTCTCCAAACAAGAACACACAATCCATGATCCTCTATTTAAAATACACCAAAATCAGAAGTGCAGTTTTCATTACATTTTTTTAAATTAAAAGCATCCTTTTTTTTTTCTAAAGGTGTTCTTGTTGTTGGTTGGCTGGTTGTTTTTTGGGGGGGATAAGTTAAATTGAACTTTTTCAACTTTTAGTTTTCTATCAAAAAACTGGACCAATTCTGCAAAAAAAAAACCACCTCAAACATCATTTAAAAAAGATTATGGAAAATACTTAGTATTTTGTTATCAGCTCTGTTCAATAGCCTGAGACAAGAGTGTGCTGTTATCAAGTTAATGTAGGTGTTCAGATAAAAGGTCATTTTCAAAATGGTGGCTTCCATTTTGTTGTGAGATAAAATTAAAATGCCACACAAATTCGTCTCATAAGTGGTGTTATTTTAGATGTGATCTCAAAGCTGGGCTATTGCCATCTTTTCGGTCATCCTGGCCATGTCCTAGTTGCAAATTAGCTGAGCCATTAGTAGGAGGGATAAATTATTTGAAAATCAGAATTACTCTTTCTGGGTTATTGTAGATTGTAAAGTCACAACATTTCCAGCCTAATGTTGCAGACTGAAGAAGTTTATATAGATCAGATTTAGATGAACTTCCTAACTTCTAAATGTTCATTCCAATCAAATCGATAATCTAAGGCTTTCATGGTTTGTCTAACATTGGTATTCTCAGTATCTCAGAGACAGTGCTGTTATATGCTAAAATAGTTACTAGAGATATCAGGGTTCCTTTCTCAGTTCTGCTGCTGGATAACAAAATAGAAAATATTTCCAGCCTGTCAATGATCCATATATGTTTGCAAAGATTTCATAGATTTGTGTTCATTGTGTTAATTTCTCACAAGCTAATATCTGCTGGTCATGTGGAATTTTACCAGTACCTAAATCTTCTCTACATAATACTTTCTTATTATTACATTTTAAAATAATAACCCACGCATTTGATCGTGAGAAAAAATGTCAGACTTTTAAAAAACATATTTTCAATTTAGTAATCTCTGTGGATCTCATTCCACACTGACATGCCCTGTGCTGTGTCCAGGAGCGTGTACAATGGGAGCTTCACTGAACTTTCACATCTCCCCCTTTCCATGATAGGAGGGCCTTCTGTTCTTTGTGGTTCCACCAGAGGTGAGGCAACACAATGCAATAAATGCTGACCTGTGCCATTTTCAGGCCAGTGTATTGAAAGGAATTGAGGGATTATATTTATCTAGTACTTTTTGTTTTTTCATCAATTCATATATTCCAAGGTCAGAAGGGACCACTGTGATCATCTAGTCTGACCACCTGTATAACACAACTCATAGAACTTCCCTAACATAATTCCTGTGTAAGTTAGAACATATATTTTAGGGTGGGGGGGAATCAAATCCTAATTTAATAATTGCCAGCAATAGAGAATCCACCAAAACCCTTGGTAAATTGTCACAATGGCTAATTATCCTCACTGTTAAAAACATAGGCCTTACCTCCAGAGGTACTCAGAATTGTCTTTTCATTAAGTGCAACCAAAGTAGCAGATTAGATGATAATTGGCCAGATTCTCAACATCAGATGTAGGTTTCTTGAGCAGGAACCAAATAATCAGTCTTTTAAGGGAAGTTGGAAACATGATCTCCTTGAAGTAGCCATTAACAATTTCTAGTAGATCAAAGATCTTCAAACCTTGGTCTTCTTGGGCTGTCTAAAATCAAGCACTGGAGATGGGTTGCTTTTTTCAACATTTAAATGAATTTTTTTGATAAAATAACATTGACTTTTTTTTAGTCAAATATTTGCTATTTTTCAATCAGCTTATGAGGCTGATCTAAATAGATGCTATTTTTTTCAACTAGCAGTATTATGCACCTACATTGATAGTAAAGTTTCCAAATAAACAATTTCCATGGACTTCAGACAACTTAAAAGTGTTGAAGTAGGCATCAAAGTTCAGGCACTGAATTTTGAACATTTGGATCTGAGGTTTTCATTGCAATTTAGAAATGTGAAATGCACTGTACATTGTTATGTTCACAGCATACCCACAGAAAATTTAGATAAAAATAAATAGTCTTCCTGGAAGGTTTCAACATAACACTCCTTTATTTTTTAGACTTCAGAATGATAAAACACTAGAACTCAAAAATAGAGAGAGAGAGAGAGAAAAAAAAACCAGGCTGCTCCCAAAGGTAGCAAGGCACAACACCTACTGCCTCCTTTCTTTAAGCTGTTTCTTTCCAGACTGGCAGTCTGCACATTGACTCAAACCACCTGGCATCTCTTGGCGCCCCCTCAGCCTACAAGCAGGACTAGGAAATCCCCCACACTTAAAGTGGTAGCTAGTCATTTTTAAACAGCTTCCAATATACCAGAAACGTGAATTCACTTGTGGAGTGGTATATTTGGAGAATTTCCTGAGCTACACTACAACAATGTTTTGAATTGAACAACACACTCTTTGAACTTAAAACTGAAAAGGGAATACAATGAATGAAATCACCTTGCAACAGGGAGCACTTGTTACTCAAATACAATTCACAGAAGAGAATGCAACACTCGTGTAAACACAAATGACTGAAAGTATTAGTATTAAATGTGACTCAGTAGTTATAATTTTGAAAAGCATTTTTCAGGAAAATGATGGGAAAATGAGCTGTGCATCCTGAACGCAGTAGCAGCAGCAGTGGGGAAAGTAGGTATTTTGTCATTGTCTGCAAGGTGAACAAGGACAAATGAAATAACTAAGTGGCAGATATTTCTACTTTCATAGTTTGGAGCCAGTCTGCCACACCTCTCACTATCCCATTTTAAACACAGATGGCTTTCCTGTTGTTTTCTCAAGTAGCCTACAATACTAAAGTATATTATATACCCATTTTTACCATATAGTTATAAATATTATGTACACTATCGTAGCATGTTGGCCGCAGAGAGATGATAATGTGTATCTAGAGGCTGTCAGATAGCTCCTTAATGACTACACATATCTTAGAATAATTAATTAAGTACAAGAAGCTACTGCTGGGACTGGAATTAAAGAAGGTTGATACAGCACATCTCCATCTGAGATACTTCAGACCATAGATGTGGTGAATTATTAACTTTTTCATCAGAATTCTGAAAGTCAGCAAATATCCTATGGATAGAAATATACATTGCTGTTACGACTTTTTACAATTCAGTATGTCTTTCATCCCAAGTGGATGTTTTGGAAATAGTAAAGGTACCTACACACGACATATTTGCATAAAATGCTGATATTTTATTTGGACATCTCTGTATCAAAAGAGTAAAACTAAAATAGCATTTTAGAAGAGCAGCTGCAGAGTCAAATCTGTCATATTACTGATGTTTCTGAGTAGAAAATTGAACCAGTAGTCAATAGAGACGTTGGTCCTGCAGAGGTGAAGATGAGGGATGTGAGATCACAGCGCCGCGATATCGGTAAGTTATATGGGATGCATCATTGATCATTATCAAAGTAATTGTAAGGTTTTATATATTGGTTTGTTGCTAACAAATAAGGCAAACTAAGCTTGAGGAAGTGGGCAATACAAGCTGATGGATCAGCAACAAAAATGTGCCCAGCATACATTCTGAGACAGTGGGCTGCTGCACGTGAAACTGTTTCCTTGGACTTTCTTCATGGGTACCCCTACTCTCAGGTTATCTTAACTGCAATTCTTAAACACACTCTAGAGAGTTACTCTACTCCTGGTTGGCACACAGTGTGGATGAAAATCCTGTAATTGGTTACTCCACACATGTTAGTATTCACTGGATTTCACTCTTATGCCCTGGCAACACCCTGCTTCTGAAGCCCCGTTCCTCCCATCATGCCCACTTCCCTGCAACAAATGCTCAGTTTAGTGCGTACATTGAAGTCTCATGTTGCTGAGCATATTTCATCATGCTATGTGAATGATTCTCTGCATTTGTTCGGCAAGTTTCAAATTAATAATTCTCCGTATCTACACTGGAAAGCTAATTCTTAGATTTATATTATTCAGAGAGATTACGTTCAGAAGGAAATCATTGGAACATCTAGTCTGACCTCCCATGTAACACAGGCAATAAAATTTCATCCAATGACTTCTTTATTGAGCCCCATAACTTGTGTTTGACTAACATATCTTCCAGGAAGGCATCACTGCTGATCTAAAGACTTCAACAGATGGAGAATCCACCACTTCCTTTGGTAGTTTGTTCCATTAGTTAATCACCCTCAGTGTTAGACAAAATAAAATTAGATTTTTTTTTGTCTTTAACTTCTAGCCATTGGTTCTTGTCGTATCTTTCTCTGCTAGATTAAAGATCCCTTTAATTCCAGGTATTTTCTCTTCTTGAAGGTATTTACACACTGCAATCAAATAATCTCCTGATCTTCTTTTTGATAAACCAGACTGAGCTCCTTAAGTGTCTCACTACAAGGCACTTTTTTCCCCAGCCCAGAGATCATTTTTGTGGTTCTTCTTTGCACCCTATTTTTATCATTGTTGTTGTTATTTCTCTTGTCATAGCATGCAAAGGCCACAATCAATATCACAGTTCTGCTGTGCTAAGCATTGTACAAACACCCAGGTAGACAATCTGTACTCTGAAGAGTTTATAGTCTAACATGAAACAAGACATAACAAGTCTGATTAGCAACTTGTATAACCAGCTGATTTTCATTGCACAACTTGATTGTTCTCAGTAATTCCTGATCATCTGAACGTTGGATTGTTTTAAAATAAACAAACAAATTAAGGTATCCCTGTCTGCTGAACAACCTATTTGTCATTGGTGGGTTGATTGCTTTTAGGCATCACAATAAAAGTAGTCCTACTTATACTCAACCAATCAGGGAACACGTAAGTATGATGTAACCTCTCTGTCCAGCTATGACACCACAGTTTTCAGGCATTGAATATTTGCAACAGAGTGCATGTGAACAAGGTATATATAGAGAGGATTAGTTAAAGAAATTAGTGAATCACTCTGAATAATGCATACATTTGAGAAAATTATAATCTGTTCATGGATGGTTCTAGAGCAGAACATAAGGCAAAAATTGTAGAATGAATTATTCATTATAATTTATTCACCACAGCACTAGTTTACATCCTCAAAAAGATCCAGATCTTGAAGAGACTTTACACACTGTGTATAGTCCCATTGACGTCAATGTTTTCTTGGAAGGGTGGAGGTCTAAGTCATTTTGCAGTCATGTTCCAGAATCATGTCTGAACAATGAAAGGGGGTTAAGGCCAGTCTCTTAGCCATGAAATGTCTGTTGAAAAGGATTTAGTTCAAATGTTTATAACATGTAGCTGATGAAATGGTCACATTCAGGCTCTTAGGTTATAAACACAGAAAAGTTAAAAATAAAATAAAATTATGATTAAAAATTCTCCTTGATCTAGCAAAGTTTCCCCTCCTCCCTTGATTTAGGGATTACAAGAAGCATCATAGCCAAGATGACTGTGTGAGCATCAGATTTCTCTGTGTGTAAGGTGGTTTTCATATTAAAATACATTCATTGAAAGCTCAAAAAGCAGAGGCACACAGGCTATTCCCCATGTACCCTTGTTTAGTGGCTCTACACAACAGATGGAATTTTATGTCATGCAGCATTAGGCTACTGTTAAATTTTAATTTCAATTAATGGTCTTCACACTCTTTCTTTGTGCACACCAGGGATATTTTAAGCATTCATTTCCCTTCTAATTAGCTTTTATTGCTGAATTCATTCTGAATCTCTGGAAGTCATTAGATTCTCAAACATTCACAGCTGAATTTACTTACTCTCTAATAAAATTAATTAGTCCTTTACAAAGAAATAGTCAAAATTTGATCCACCTTTATAGGAGAGTACTGAGCATTTGGTGGTCCTATAGTATGTCTTTCTTTGACACTGATTTCTATCCTTAGCATTTATGTTAATGTTTCTTGGGTTGATGCTATACCTACCTGACTTAAAATTCAATCCATTTCAAAGCCTTTATCTTCTGTGTTATGGCACAGCTTCCGTTACATACTGATTTCTATCAATAAGCTATCATATGCTATGAGTTCTTAGGAACACCTTACGTTCACTGCATAATCATATAAAGAGTAAGACTCTAAGGCACAGGTAACTTTCACAGTTTTGGTGGAATTCAGATCATGTAGGCTGATAAATCATATTAAATACAAAGACACACGATTAGTTTGTTTTAAATACCAAACCAAAACAACGACTACCAGGTAATGCAGAGAAAAATGGGTTGAAAACAATTGTTCTGCGTCCGCGATTCACTATAAGAAAGGCTCCAATTTTGCATGTTAGTACTGACAAGTAATTTCCTTCTTGGAAACAAAAATTTCAACCCTCAAACTTTGTGTAAACAAAGGAACTTTCTTACGCCCAAGGGAAGAAAAATATGTATTGCACTGCACATCAGAATTATTACTACTTAGATGCCTTTTAACATTTGAATAATTGCTTTTAACAAGTGCTGGGTGGTTTAGTGGCACAATAGCATTACTCTCTAATTTATCACACTGCTATGACTAGAATAACCATTAAGATACACCCTAAGGGAAGAGGTAATGAAAGATTTCTCCCTTTGAATATGGATTGTAGAGGATTGTTTGTGTCACTATCATTAAGGGTCTATCAGCACTTCAGTTGTAAAAGCCCATTTTGAAAGTATAAAATTGTGTGTGTAGGGGGTTAATATATATGGATGAAACAAGGCATAAGAAACAGATCCTGGAAACCTTTGCTATAAAACCTAAATGGAAACTGAATGGAGTGTTGTTTGTTTTGTTTATTTTCTGAATTTTGTTTGTTTTGATTTTTGTGCGTGTGTGTGAGGAAGTCATAGAATCATAGAATATCAGGGTTGGAAGGGACCTCAGGAGGCCATCTAGTCCAACGGCCTGCTCAAAGCAGGACCAATCCCTAACTAAATCATCCCAGCCAGGGTTTTGTCAAGCCTGACCTTAAAAACCTCAAAGGAAGGAGGTTTTTCCTCTAATTTGTCTAGGGCCCTCTGTATCCTATCCCTACCCTCCAGCGTATCTACCTCTCCTTCCAGTTTAGTGTCGTCTGCAAAGTTGCTGAGGGTGCAATCCACACCATCTTCCAGATCATTAATGGAGATATTGAACAAAACCGGCCCGAGGACCAAGCCTTGGGGCACTCCACTTGATACCGGCTGCCAACTAGACATGGAGCCATTGATCACTACCCGTTGAGCCCGACAATCTAGCCAGCTTTCTATCCACGTTATCGTCCATTCATCCAGCCCATACTTCTTTAACTTACTGGCAAGAATACTGTGGGAGACCGTGTCGAAAGCATTGCTAAAGTCAAGGAACAACACGTCCACTGCTTTCCCCTCATCCACAGAGCCAGTTATCTCGTCATAGAAGGCAATTAGATTAGTCAGGAATGACTTGCCCTTGGTGAATCCAGGCTGACTGTTCCAGATCACTTTCCTCTCCTCTAAGTGCTTCAGAATTTATTCCTTGAGGACCTGCTCCATGATTTTTCCAGGGACTGAGGTGAGGCTGACTGGCCTGTAGTTCCCAGGATCCTCCTTCTTCCCTTTTTTAAAGATGGGCACTACATTAGCCTTTTCCAGTCGTCCGGGACCTCCCCCAATCACCATGAGTTTTCAAAGATAATGGCCAATGGCTCTGCAATCCCATCGGCCAACTCCTTTAGCACTCTCGGATGCAGCGCATCCGGCCCCATGGACTTGTGCTTGTCCAGCTTTTCTAAATAGTCCCGAACCACTTCTTTCTTCACAGAGGGCTGGTCACCTCCTCCCCATGCTGTGCTGCCCAGTGCAGCAGTCTGGGAGCTGACCTTGTTCGTGAAGACAGAGGCAAAAAAGCATTGAATACATTAGCTTTTTTCACATCCTCTGTCACTAGGTTGCCTCCCTCATTCAGTAAGGGGCCCACACTTTCCTTGACTTTCTTCTTGTTGCTAAGTCATCAGCAACTGACCTAATGTTTTCCATTGTAATGGCTTTCATATTTTAACTGTTTATGGATCTGCTATAAGTATATGCACATCTCAATATACATATAAAAGGCAAATCTATAATGGGCATAGCAGGTGTTATATGTGGTACTGTTATGAGATATATGCAGATAGGATTACAGTTACTTAGGCTAGTATTATCGTACATTAGAAAATTATATATTTTTTATTTTCAATTTATAAAATGCCCTGATCAAATAATAACAGTCCGTTATTTACACAATGCCAGCTGAAGGATTCCAATTTCATACAGTAATCCAACCCCCATCCAAATGTCCCCCACAGTCAAAAGCCTGTGTAAATTAATGATCCTTCCTGCAGGCCCAGATCATCAGAATCAGGTTCTATGGGAAAAGAAGGCAGGTAGTGAGTTCTAGAATCAAGGATCCCTCACACAAAACACCCTGCTATTCCTCCCATTTAAACCCAGAAGTTTTTATTTCAAGGCCTCAAGTGATGTAGTATCACCCCATGAGAGAGGTGTTCTGTATAGCAGATAGGGCTCAAATCACTTGGAGCTTTTTAGGTCAAAAGCAATGTTTTAAATTGCTCCTGAAAACAACTCAGTAGCTAGTGCAGACTATAGAATATAAGATATCATGCTGTCTACCAAAAGAACAAGGAGGTGTTTTTATCTATCACTAGGTACCTGAATTGTCCTCATCAGCACAATATCAGAGAGCTTCCAACAGAATTGAAAAAGGAACCATAACACTCTCTTTCCCTCTCAACCTCTAGGATCAAATGTGAAATGGATTTGTTGTTTTTTCTTTTGTTAGTGGGTAGTTTGTGTGTGTAGAGCTTGCTGTGGAAAGTCCAGGTTTAAGAAAATGATTTTTGGTTGTAGATCTGTATGACCTGGGATTGGTGGTAATTTTTGCTAACTTTTTTATGGAAGTGAGTTTTATCATCTCAGCCTCACAAACCTCTGCTACTGTTTTACAATTTCATTCATGCAGTAGCCATATAGAACATTAACTACAATGAACGTCCCAGGCATAAACAGTGAGACCTAAGGAAATGTAGCTTCTCTTCTTTATTTGCCTCTTTCAATTTTCATTTCTGTCTAGTCTCCCCTTTCAATAGTCTAAACTCTAAAGCTCCCATTTCAACCTCATAGTGGTTCAGACTAACAGGCTTTACAATTATGACATTTTGATGCATAAAGAAAATTTGTAATTGATCCAAAGCTGGAATAGTGAGGGAGCAGGAATGGAAAGAATTCCACATTTGGTGGAAGAAAGAGAAATCTTGATGTAACATAGCAGCTTTTAAAATGACTGACTGACTGTTTTTCAGTTTTCTGATGAAGCACCCTTACAAGACATTGTAAGTATTCTATAATCCTATTGCATTTTTGCCTTCTTAATTCTGGAGAGTACATTTTTACAATTCCCTTAAAAGTATATACAGGAGTGGTTTTTTGCTCTTCTTATTTGTTTGTGGGGAACTTTTTTTGAGTTGGCCCAAAAGCAATAGCAGGAGACTTAATTGAGTCTACTTCTCTTTTGCATCGCCCTTTTCAGTCTACACACCTGCTGGCTGCCTCTTTGATTTCAGTTTGTTTTACACTCTTGTAAAGCCTAGGGAAGAGTATAAATGTCTGCTTCCTTAGAGCAGCAAGCAAGGGCAATTCAACTGACCATTGACAAAGGAGTGCAGCTGACTTTGAATGCAATGCTGACAAATATATAAAGCAAGTAAAATGGGAAAAATTGACTTTTTAAACATTTCTAATCTTTCAGTTCTATTAATCTTTTGATCCAGTGTACAGCGCAGGAGCTGAGTTTAGCAAAGGGTAAAAGGGGAGGCAAAGGAGGCTTTAAGTGGAGCTTGTTCCCCAGTGCAGCTTCAGGGCTGTACTCCTACTATGGCTGCCTATAGCTCCTAAAGGCCAGTCTGGAAGCTAGGAAAAGGAACAGACCAACCACTTGTCTTCCTTCAGGTAAAACCATCTGTGCCTCTTGCTTCATTAACTTTGCTAGGTGGTTGACATAGCGAATGCCCACGTTTTCTCTGCAATAAAGGAATACTCCTTGACCCAGATCCACTTTGTTTACAGATCCTTTTACAAGCCGAGCTGTAGAAAAGAAGTCATAATGCAGCTGTAATTGGGCCCTAAGTGTCTAAACATTTCCACATAATTATTGATTACTGAATGAGACGCAGGATAGGAAGAGTGTATGCAAATGAATCTGATTTTTAAAAGTCATGATAAATACCAGCTAAGATACTGAAGTGGTGGAGAGCTCACACACATTTTTAATTACTTAAAACAAGCCATAATATTCACTCGCTGACTGACTCTCTGGTTTGAAATAAGCTGTGGGCCAATGCTGCCTGCTCTACAGCCCTTTGAGGTCCATGGGAGTTAAAGCTGGATGAAAAAATGGAGGTTTCCCTGCAGAATTTTTCATCTGGGGAAAAATTGCTATTATTTGTGTATGTTTTGGGGAAAAAATATTTAAAAAATTGTTAAATTATTTTATTTTGTCAATGTAACTCTATTATCTGAAGAACTAACTGCTAGTTGGAAAAATTGTGACTGCTTTTAATGGGAGTCTTTCTACTGACTTGAGGGAGTTTTGGATCAGATACATAGTGAGCAAGGTTCAGAATCTTGAAAATCTCTAATTATAGACAAAGCCTCTTAATAATTTATCATTTTGAATTACAATATTATTCTTTAACAGGTAGCTTAACAGACTCAGATAAATCTAGAAAATTAAGGTGCCAAATTCTGCTTGGTCTTTTCATTGACTGTACTGGGAGGAGTCACATTAGGAAAGGCAAGAAAGATTTCAAAGAACACGTTCTTATGTTTCATATTATTATTTCCAGGCAGTGCTTTATCACAATATTAAAACATGAGTTTTACATGTATCTATAGGAAATGTTTAAATATGCATGGTCACGAAGCATGGCACAATATCATTTTATGTTATTCATACTCAGTGAAATAAAATAATATTTTTCCCCCTGATTCAACTTATTTAAAAAAAGAAATGCTGACTAAAACAAAAGAATCATCCAAAAAGAATATTAGAATAAAGGGATAAATTGCAATATTGATGCTAACTGAAAGGCTTTCCTTTTTTTCTGAAAAGCTATTATGTGTCTTCAGCTGGAGTTTTTGTTTTTGTGGGACGGTCTTTGCATAAGCAGTTATGAACAATGGGTGGTACAGATTTTTGAATTTGTCAGACTGGAATTTTAAATAGATACAAGAAAGCAGGCTGGTCAAATGATATAATAATAAGCCACCTGCTCCAATTAACATACTTAATTATTTTCTGTACATACTTTGTATATCTTTTTCCCATGAACCCATTTCTAATGAAGAAATTATTATTGCATTTTTTCCTTTGTTCTACTATTTAAATAAGACCAATTCCTGAAATCCTGATTCTGTTTTCACTCATTCCACATTCAGGTAAACCTCCTAAGAAAGTAAATGGAAGTTGAAGGCCTTGAAGACTGCTAATCAGTAAAGTTTCATTTTTTTTTTCTTTACAGCTCATTCATTCCTTGCTTTTCTGTTTTAAAGTGATGAGTGAACCGTTCCATGAAATTTACAAGCACTTAGCTTTGAAGTAACATGTGTCTGACAGCAATTATTTTACTTAACATACTTAACTGTTTCTCTTACCAGTCCCATATAGTCTTTTATCACAGAAACTAATCAGCTGATGCTGTGTGTCTGTGGTGGTGCTTACAAGCCCTTTTCCTTCTGCAGCTTTTGTTCAGAATTGTTTTATTGTGTCAGTGACTAACCAGGCCTCCTTGGATTGTCATCTTTTATTGCCTGTTCCTGCCAGCTGCAAAAACACTGGCTTCCTTTTTAAATCATGAAATGAATTGTTATAAGACTAGGGAATGGCATGCTTTCCTCCACATAGTCCTCCAATCAGAAAATTATAATTTCTGGGATGCATTAGCACAATATACTAGGAAACAGCTGCATAATTTAACTTAATTTTAAGCAATACCTCATTATAGCTCGACGGTAAATTCAGAAAATTCACATTTAGTGTCTGCTGCTAGTCTTCTTCAGTGTTTGCACTCAGTTCTGTTTTTCATCCTCCATTCTCATCCCAAGGTGCTGAAAAGCCATATTTCCAGTAAAAACACAAACATAGCCGTCCTTAAGACCGAGCTTTAACTATTAGCTCAAAGTGAGATGGAAGCCTACAATTGAAACACTATAGAAGAATAAGTCCCTTTACATGACCTTGGAAAAGTTTATTGCAAACACACTGAACAAGATCAGAACAGAAACCTGAAAGCTGAGGTCACTTACAGATGGATAGATTTGGAAATGTGTGTATTCTGCAAGTGAGACCAGGCTGAAGGTCTGGGATAGCAAGTTAGATATATACGAACCAACGGTGTGGGGATAGGGAGGTGCAACTTTCTTTGATGATTAGTTTTGAACACAAATATAGCTAGCATGTTTTTTAGCAGCTATATTGCTCAGGGATTTGTTTTAAGCAGCAGGGCAAGAAGAAGCCAGCTGTATACTACACATTGAGGGTGAAATCCTGGCTCCACGGGAATTTTGTCACTGACTTCAGTGGATCCAGCATTTCACCCCTAGCCTTGAACATAGTTATAATAGAGGTTTGGATCCTACAAACCCAAGTTGCTCATGTGAATAGTCCTAGTGAGGCAAAAATGAAGTCCGTGTAAGATGTGTAGGCATTTCACTTTGATGTATGAGTTACTGAACAGAAGATTCTGAATTACATGCTACATGGCTCTTCTCCTCCAACAGGTGCTTGTGCAATGCCTAAGAAGTTCATCTACAAAGAAACTAATTTTGAGGACACCAATAATCACCCCTGTCTGTTAACAGTTTGTGTTTCTCATCCCCTGGCCTGCTATGAATTGTTATGCTAAAAGATTTTCCTGTCTTTCTCGATCACTGTATTTATGTAATGATCCAGACCCAAAGACCTTTTTTTTATTTTCTTTCATCCCTGATTCAGTCTAGACCTTGGATAGCACTGGCTATACAAGTTTTGGGAAAGCAGGACTTTTATGAAGATCAGCATTTAATGGTTGCCTAGAGAGACAGATAAGAAGAATTTTATGGTATGTGACATGGTTTTCTCAATCTCAGGCATGGTCAAGTGTGATAGTCAACTATAGTGCAAAACAGGCTACCATTTCCAATGTTAGAAGTATAGTTAAAGGGCCAGATGCTGGTTGCCTTACTCATATAAGTAGTTCCACTGGTATCAATGAGATTACTTGTGAGTAAAATGGTTTAGCACGACAAGTTGTTCACACTCACGCTGTCATAAATATAAAGGGAAGGGTCACCACCATTCTGTATACAGTACTATAAAATTCCTCCTGGCCAGAGGCAAAGTCCTTTTACCTGTAAAGGGTTAAGAAGCTCAGGTAACCTGGCTGGTACCTGACCCAAAATGAGCAATGAGGGGTCAAGATACTTTCAAAGCTGGGGGTGGGGGAAGGCTTTTGTCTGTCTGTGTGATACCTTTGCCAGGAACAGATCAAGGATGCAAGCCCTCCAACTCCTGTAAAGTTTGTAAGTAATCTAGCTAGAAAATGCGTTCGGTTTTTCTTTGTTTTGGTTTGTGAAATTCGCTGTGCTGGAGGAAATGTGTATTCCTGGTTGTGTGTCTTTTTGTAACTTAAGGTTTTGCCTAGAGGGATTCTCTATGTTTTGAATCTGACTGCCTGTAAGATTATCTTCCATTCTGACCTTACAGAGTTGTTCTCTTATCTTTTTTGTTCTTCTAATAAAGCTCTGTTTTTTAAGAATCTGATTTGGTTTTTTGGGTCTTAAAAATCCAAGGCTGGTTTGTGCTCATCTTGTTTATTCTCAAGCCTCCCCAGGAAAGGGGGTGTAAGGGCTTGGGTGGATATTTTGGGGAAATAGGAACTCCAAGTGGTCCTTTCCCTGTTCTTTGTCTAAATCACTTGATGGTGGCAGCATACTGTTCAAAGATAAGGCAAAATTTGTGCCTTGGGAAAGTTTTTAACCTAAGCTGGTAAAAATAAGCTTAGGAGTTTTTTCATGTGGATCCCCACATCTGTACCCCTAGAGTTCAGAGTGGGGAGGGAACCCTCACAGATGCCAAACAGTGTTAGGCTGTAGCTTAAATTGGGTCCCATGGGACTTCAGTGGGCCTGCTCACATGCTTAAGTGCTTTTCTGGATTGAGACCCTATTGCACACAACTATTTCTTCCCCCTTCTGATCATACTACTTAAAAGGATACTTTTAATGTATGCCTTGGTATGTGGTTCTATAGAGGCAAGATGTACACTATTCATACGCTTACCTAGCTGCAACATCTTTATTTGTATTCTTATTATTTTCTTAAACCCCTGTGCTATGTGTATGAAATCACATGGAAAAAGTATTTCCATATATTTATATTTGATATTTTGTCATCTTTAAAATATATATTCACAAGCATCCCATGTCATTCTGTTGTCTCACAATATATTTCAGTATCTTTAAAATATTTATATGGCTTCATCAGATGAAAATATAACACTGTTTAGTATCATATAAATGTTTTCTAACTTTCATCTATCTTACATATGATATATGTAATGAAATAAATCTAATAAATCTATAAAGCAGTCAAGATCTCTTGAAAATAAACCTAAAAATCTTCTAGTTGTCAGTGTTCCAACCAATATTATGCTCACTTGTGATCTCTCCATCTGACTATTTGATGGAGACTTTAAAGTTTGAATTTAGTTGCCATACTTCATCCACACATACAGTAAGATGCACACAAAGATTTAATCACTACCTATGTGAAATAGCATGTATGTTACTCAGATGGCGTCTCCTAATGAACACCCTCACATTTTATTACCTCTGAAATTAATAAACTGTAATGACTCTGAAGGAAGTGGAGGGGAAAAACGCTTTCAGAGAGGTGAAAAGCGATAGAAGCCAGTCTGGTGGACATTTACCATTAATGCAGCACCTGTAAGAGCCTCTATAATAAACATTGTACCATTATTTGTATTATGAGTATCTTTTTTCGAGAGTCTCTAATTCCAGACAGAAACACACAATAAAAGAGGTCACTGTTTGAAATATATGTTTAACCTGCCTTTTTTTTTTTTTGAGGTTATTGGACACCAGAAAAAAATGTTATACAACATGGGGCATTTTCATTTATACTTATCTGAAAATATATTATCCTATTAATGTTTTGGCTCATATGTCATGAGCTCATAATTTTGACCAACACGTAATTTTAAACCACGTGGTATACTGACTGGAATGGATACTTATAATAGAAAGGTTTCTCTGTAGTGTTGAAAAAAAAAAAAAAATGAACAACAGTTCAGCCAAAGTTACTTTGTTTCCTCTGCCTCCCTCCCACCCCCTTTTTATTTTTAACAGTGGGGCTGAAAAACATACATAGCAGCAGAACAAGGAAGTATGCTCCAAATCTGTCACAAAAGAGCAAATCCTAATCTCAGAATACAAGTCAAACTATCAGACTAGGCATTGTAAAACTACTCAGTGGAGGTCAGGTCATCGCCCCAGGTCTCTCCGTGGCTGCTACCGTAGCCTCAGTGTATGTGGCTCCTCTGCCAATCACACCTCCTCAAGGTTACAGCTACCACATGGATCCACCAACTCCACCCCTTCACAGACTTGCCAATGTGTTGGGAAGCAGAGCACGCTCAGGGAGCATCTTCGTGCTCCACCCTCCCAAATGAGCACCAAGGATCCTGACTTCCTCCAACAGAACTCTGCTAGTTGAATTGTGATTACAGGTTTCCCATGGGGAGGGAGGTGGGCATAGTGGGGACTGGGCCTGGAGACAGGAAATTGAGATTAGGTTTAAATATCAAATCCAGATTGCTGACACATTACAGCTTCTCTGTGATTAAGCTTATCTGATACAGGTCACAGGGTCATATCATCCTGCCGCAACCATTGTTTAGATCCCTTCTGAATCTCCTGCCTCACAGACTTCTCTAGTCTTAACTAACCTAAATAATTCTGTGCCATTGGAAAATCTTACCATCTCAATATTCATCCCCTTTTCCATTATTCCCCAGGAGGGTCTTGTGCAGCATCCAGTGGAAGAAAGAAGCAACACCAAAGAGTTGGCCCTCCCCATTCCCTCAGCCACTCAGCAGAGATCTACTAAAGTTTGGGCTTCTCAGCTTGTGCCAGTGGAGGGGGCAAAGTATGCCTTAGTTTTTAATTCTGTGCTTGCTCAAGGGGAAAGAAAATCTTATTGAAATAAATGGTAGTTCAGTCTGATTGAGATCTGTGTAGGATTCTGGATTTGGCCCCATGATGCTGTCTGGTATATTTTAGGGACACACTTCAAAGACAATAGAAATGTTTAATGCTGTTTCTTCTTCTCAGAACTTAACTACTGTGCAATATGTGTATTTCAATAATTAAAGCGCTTTTGGAATTGTAGTGAAACATGAAAAGAAAAACTTTACAGGTGAAACTTTTGTAAGAAGGGTTGTTGTTTTGTTTTTTTTTTTCATCAAAGGCTGAGGGTAAAATGACTTTGACACAGAAATCATAGCCCTGGGAATCCGTAAATGCTTGAAGTTAGAACATGTAATTATTGGAAAATAATCAATCATTCTTGTAGTTTCTGCTCTGTGTAATTCTCCGCCCACCAAGATTTGGTTAGCACCTAATAAATTTGTCATTACAAAAACGTTAATAAAAACAGCGCAGAAGCTTGTTGGATAATTCTATCAAGTTAGCAATATTAACATGAAAGTCAAGTGCATTTTTTTCTGATTAATGCATGTTTCCATACTGCACGTGTTCAGTAGATAAAATTAAGGAAGCCACAACTATAAACTAGTCTTCCTGTCAAACAATATTGAGTCTGATTCTGACCTTACTGATGCCCACATAATTCAGGAGTAACCCCAATGAAGTCAGGAGAATTATTGATGTAAAACTGTGTGTGCTGAGGATCAGGCCAATTATGCTACAACACTTAATTGTTTCCCATCATGTGGCAGGAACAGAGGGATGAATGCACGAATCCTCCTCCTTCTCTCTCAGGGAGGGCAATTGGGAGCCAATCTGGATGCAGGATTTTTGCACCAAGTTCTTCCTCCTCCTGATGGACAAGAAGATTTTTTTTTTTCTCGCTGTGGATTTGCAAGACACCCAGCGCTCAGAAATTCAAAGGTCAGAAGCAGGCCAAGGCACCCAGGGCAGCGCAGCTCCTGTGGAGGAGACTGGTTGCTAGGAAACTGGAAGAGGCTCAGGTAGGCCTTCACACAGGTGCTCCTGGGTTCTGTGGCATTACCCAAGATTTATGGGAAGCTAAAAATGTTGGGTTAACACCCTGCTCTTTCTCTGGAGAGGAAACTACAAATAGAATTATGGAGCTTTTCCTATCCCCTTCAGGTTTCTTCCCTCCAGGTAAGAAACAATCTAAGCTTGAGTAAACACTTCAGGATTTGATCCACAGTACATAAAATATTAAACTTTATCACTTACTCAGAACAATATAAAGTGAAACCAATCTAAAGTGACCACTAAGGGGCATGACTAGCTGCTTATTGAATGCATTCCTCTCGCAGAATGGTATTGATGATACTTAGGTCTACTTTGGGATGGTCTTTTAAACAGTTGGTGTCCTGCTGTTTAGAACCATTACAGGATGAAATGGATTTTTTTTTTTTAAAAAAAGCAGGCTTGATGGTTAGTGGTTAGAAAAGTAGCAGTAAAACAGTTCATTTTTGCTCTAGGGACAAGAAAGGAAAAAATCAATACATACAAACAGTAAGATTTAAATCAATTTTGGAATGTGTGACTTATACAAATTATTATTTTTGCTACCTCAGTAACTTGCTGTTTTATAAAAGAAGGCATAAAACCTCCTGTGAAATATTTGCTGAGATACATCTAAAATAATCTAACTGCAGTTAGCCTGTGGAACTTGAAGCATCAGGATATTAGAGGCTTTAACAGAAGCCAGAAAAAAAGCTTAGATATTTATAAGGATATCAACAATGTCCAGACTTATAATAGTAAGTATTTTAAATAAAAGGTTTGGAAGGGATATAAACCCTCATGTTTCAGGACATCATCTGACCTCTAACTAGTGGTGATTGGGAGGCTAAACTTTCCCTGGGGGGTAAATTATCCTATAACTACTAGGATTTCCTGCAATTTACTCTAAAGCAGCTGGTACAAGCTACTATTGGTCTGCACACTGTATAAGTGGGTGGTATGTGATTACTCTTCCCTCCGACCCAAGCAAGTAGGTGGAAAATGAGCCAGGAGAGGCCTGAATGGGTGGAACCGCAGCTTTGTTCCCCAACACACTGACCAGTGCAGCTCAGCTAAACTGCAAGGTATAATAATTTGCTGCTGGTATGAGTCCATAGAAAATACTTCTCTTCCAGTCCTCAGGGTAAGGAAAAAACAAGGTCAGAACTTGGTCACCAAGGCGCACAGTTAATTCCCTGAATTGTTCTTTGGGTTGCTCAGCTGTGCTCCACCCCATACACAGGGTTTGGGGCAAAGCTGAAATCTAGTCTCTATCCTTGTGTAACAGGTTCAAATTTGGCTCTTCACTTTGATGGGAGCAGCACCTTATTTACTTCAGAAGCTGAATTGGTCCCCTTAAAACAGCAAGCCTGTCAGTTTCACTCCTTTTACGGAACCACTGACAGTTGAATAGGTGTGGCTTACACTATTTTCCCACATAGCCACTTAAATTCAATTCTGACCTACTTACACTGAAATTGCAATTTACACCACCATCAACATTACCCCTGGATTTGGCCTAGCATGTTGAAATACAGCTGTGATGTAGCTGGCCTGATTCTGATTTCACTGAGCTTGATGCGAATCAGGAGTAACACAGAAGTCAGGAAATTGCACTGGTGAAAGTGAGAACACAGTCAGCCCCCTCATATGTTTCTGATATCCCTCTCACTCCCCTCCCTCTCTGCACCGTCTATGAGAACTTAAAGCATTAGAAATGTACTTGAGCCTGACAGAAGGTTTTTTGCCCTTTTTTTTTTTAATTCTTCCCAGAAAACAATTTCGCTCAATTAGATTTTTCGTATTCTCTGTCCTGTATTGTTGAAGTATTTGTGAATGCTTCATCCATGTAAAGTGTCAATGACTCTCATAAAATCAGTTTTGTCTAACTTTTAACAGGGAAGGTACCACTGCCACTGTTGTGAATGTAGCAACTGATTAAGAGTAACATCTAAAGTAACAATAAAAATAGAATGTGAAGACTAAAAGAAATTACTTAAATAACTTTAATTATCTACTGTACTCTGGCATATACAATTAGTGGCTGCCTCATACCCAACCATACTTATCACCAAGGAACTGAGTCTCTGTTCTACATGAATTAACCTTCATGTTTCTCCCTTAGAGCTTTTGAATGTCAAAAACAATAACAATAATCATGATTAAAATGTAGCCTGAAGTCAGATACCTGATGCAATAGATGAATCTTTAATTGAATTTTAAATGGCTTAAATAATGTTAAATCCAAAATTTTCTGTGTGGATGAACATTAATTTATCCAGAGAAAAAATGTTTCATGTTTAATTCAAAAGTTAAAATTTTAAGTTATTAAAAGATTCTAATTTAACATTTCCAGTATAGGGATTAAGCAAAGCTGAGAAAACTCTGCCAGCACTGAGTGTTTTGCTTTTATTCCAGGGAACTACAACAAAAATAAATTGCATAATTCAAAAGCAGGTTAGCATTACGGTAGATTCTTTATAACTGTAGCAGTTCATTGATGGCTAGCAAGCCAGTAATAAATGAAGCATTGAAGCAGAAAAGGTCTGAGCCATTAACTTGTTAGTAATCTGACACTTACATAGACTGATACAGTTGCCTGGAAGATAAAGTATTCATCCTTAATGGAAAAGCCACTAATCAGAAGTGTTGTGTATAAAAACAGAAGCTCTGATTCCTGATCAATGTGTTTAAAATTCATTTTAAAAGGTGCCCTTATATTTTGAATGCACTGAATGGCTAAATAATATTGCATTGATTTGAAAATATTATATGTTTAATTGTCAAATCAAAAATAAATTAATCCTCCCAAATACTTTTCATTAATCAACATTAATTCCATATGTCTTTGTAATATGATATTGGTTCAGGAGCAAACAAAGACCTTGATATGTGCACAGAAACATATTGACTTAGTAGGCTGGTAACCTGACGGATATGAATGTCTCTCACAAACTCTCCAGTGTTATAGTGCTTATATTAGATGATATCTCCCACTTAAATTTGATGTTGTTGAGCCTAAAATTAAGCTGGGTCAAAATCCAGTTTCCTGTCTTCTGGCAGGGGAAAGCCCCAGATGCTTTAGAGGGAACGAACAGAACAGGGCAACTATTGAGTGATCCATCCCCTGTCATCCAGTCCCAGCTTCTGGCACTCGGAGTGTTAGGGACACACAGAGCATGGGGTTGCCTCCCTTTCCATCTTGGCTCATAAATATTGGTAGACCTGTCCTCCACAAACTTATCTAATTTTTTTCTGAACCCAGTTATACTTTGACCTTCACAGCATCCCCTAGCAACAAACTGAACAGGTTGATTGTGTGCTGTGTGTAGAAGTATTTCCTTATTTTTATTTTTAAATTCCCTACCTATTATGTGAAGGGATCAATGAAATTAACACATGAGCCAGGGGTAAATAATGCTTCCTTATTCACTTTCTCCCCACCATTCATGATTTTATAGACCTCTATCATATCCCTCTATAGTTATCTCTTTTCTAAGCTGAAAAGTCCTAGCCTCTTTAATCTCTCCTCATATGGAAACTGTTCCATATCTATAATTTTTGTTGCCCTTCTCAATAACTTTTCCAATTGAAATATATCTTTTTTTGAGATGGGATGACCAGAACTGCCCACAGTATTCAAGGTGGAAGAGTATCATGGATTTATGGAGTGGCATTATGGTATTTTCTGTCTTCCTATCTACTCCTTTCCTAAGGGTTCCAAATATAGTTAGCTTTTTTGACTGCCACTGCACATTGAGCAGATGTTGTAAGAGAACTATCCACAATGACTCCAAGATCTTTCTTATGCAGTAATGGCTAATTTAGACCCCATCATTTTGTCTGTTGATTTTACCCCTCATATGCTACAAACTGGGAAGAAGGACATTATCAGTGACTGGAAACAGGGTCTGGAGAGGACTCAAGGGAGCCCCTGCCCATCCCTTCCTCCCCTGCCCCCCGCACCCACAGTTACATACTACAGTTAGTCCTGTGATTAAATATTTGAGTTTCTTCAGAACTCTTGGGTTCACACCATCTGGTCCTGGTGACTTATTACTCTTTTTTATTTATAAATATGTTCTAAAAACTCCTTTATCAATGCCTCAATCTGGGACAGTTCCTCAGACTTGTCTCCTAAAAAGAATGGCTCAGGTTTGGGACCATTCCTCACATCCTCTGCAGTGAAGACCAGTGCAGAGAATTCATTTAGCTTCTCCCACACAGCCTTGTCTAAAACCTCTTCTATGGAGGCATCAATTTAGGACAGTACTTTAGATTTGTTGATAAAAAAGAATAGCTTAGATGTGGGTGTCTCCCCCATATCCTTGAGTGCTCCGTTAGCAAATTCATTATCCAGTGGCCCCACTGGTTGTCTGCTAGGCTTCCTGCTTCTGATAGATTTTTTTTTTGTCTTTTGCTAGTTGCTCTTCAGATTTGTTTTTGGACTGCCTAATTATATTTTTACACTTGACTTACCAGAGTTTATGCTCCTTTCTATTTTCTCAAGTAGGATTTGACTTCCAATTTTTAAAGGATGCTTTTTATTGGTCTCTAATTGCCTCTTTTACTCTGTTTAGCCATGGTGGCTTTTTTTTTTTACCCTTGCTGTGTTTGTTGTTGTTGTTGTTGTTTTTTCAGGGGTGAGGGATGTATACATTTAGTATGAGCCTCTATTATGGTGTTTTAAAATTAGTTTTCCATGCAGCCGTTTCACTCTTCTAACTATTCCTTTTAATTTCCATTTAACTAGCTTACTCCTTTTTGTGTAGTTCCCCTTTTTGAAGTTCAGTGTTACTGTGGTGGGTTTCTGTCCCCTCCTGCCCCCCACACCCCCAGCCCAAAGATGTTAAAAATAATTACATTATGGTCGCTATTTCCAAGCATTTCAGCTATATTCACCTCTTGGACCAGATCCTGTGTGCCATTTAGGACTAAATCAAAATCACCTATCCCCTTGTGGGTTCCAGAACTAGCTGCTTCAAGAAGCTGTCATTAAAAGTGTTTAGAGTTTTATCTCCGCATCCCATCATGAGGTGACAAGTACTCAGTCAATATGGGAATAGTTGAAATCCCCCATTTTTATTGGTTTTTCTGCTTTTGTAGACACTAATCTCCCTGAGCATTTCACCATCACCATCCTAGTCAGGTAGTATATATCTACTGCTTCACCCTAATTGTTCAAGGATTGAATTTCTGTCCATAGAGATTCTATGGTGCAGTTTGATTCAGTTAAGATTTTGACTATATTTGATTCTAAATGCTTTCTTTTACAGATAGTGACCTATTGTGTATATATTTTGTACCCTGGTGTTACCATGTCCCATTGATTATCATCATTTCACCAAGTTTCTGTGATGCCTATTAGATCAATATCCGCATTTAATACTGGTCACTCAACTTCACCCATCTTAGTAGTTAGACTTCTAGCATTTGTATACAAGCACTTGTAAAATTTGCCACTATTTAGTTTTCTGCCTTCATATGATGTAATTGGATGGAACTCTGTCAGTTGACTTTTTTTTTTCAGTGCCTACCTGTACTTCCTTCACAGGAGTGTAATGAGCATAAACTTGTTAATGTTTGTGAGGCACTGAGATACTATGATGAGGAGGTGGCCAAAAAGACAGAATGCTTGGTGGGGTATGTATGCAATAAAACTACCAGTTATGAAATTGTATTGCAAGAATGGGAAAGGAGGGATATAGCACCTGATTTTGATACCCTCATGTTGGGCACCGTTTTACTCTCCCTATGTCGATCTATTGACTTCAGCGGAGTAAGGTACCAATCAACATGAGTAAGGGTATGGGAATCTGGTCCATAATTTTGATGCTAGGCACATGCCTATTCTTTCATCTGGGTTCATTTCTGTTTTCTAAAGATGGTGAGAACATATTTCTTTACGCTCATTTTGGGGTAAATTGAGACTTACCTTCCTTTTAGAGTAACTGCATTTTACTGTCCTTTCAACCAGGTATGTGCATCGCAACATAAGCAATCCCTGAAAAGACATAAGGTTTATAGGAATATTAAATTATGGCAGCAGCAGCGTAGATTTACCAAGGCATTTTCACCACCTATTACCAGTCAGTCTTAGAAGTCTGATACCATGTGGTGATTCTGGGATAAGAGTGGAACAGCCACTGCTGTGTGAGCACATGGTAGCATATTAGATTCCTAGTCAGTCTCTGTGATAGAGTCACAAATTAAAGCAGCAACAAAAAAGAGAGAAATCCTCTTGTTCCTGTCTATATTATTTATGTGTATAACAGTATTGTGTAGGGCCTCAGTCAGTGATCAGCAGAACACTGGGCTAGGCAGTGTGTAAGCAAGTAATAAGAATTCCTTATCTCCTATGGTTTATGATCAGAAGCAACAGGTGGATGAAACAGACTAATGGAGCCCAAGGTATGCCCCCTCTCACCTTTAAGTAAATTGAAATGGTTAACACAGTAGTAGTCCCACTTACAAAAACCCTACATATTCCCTATACTCTTTCCTATTGATAATTTAATACCTGCTATCCAAACTTGTTTTTCATAGTAAAAACTAGTTTGAAGTTGCCATCTGCCTGTGGGAAATTAACATTAAAATGTCCTGCCAAATGAGCTACCTTGAGGAGAGGACATAAGCATGTATTTGAGATTGTCTTTGAGTGGAATGCTTTGAATTCTCCATTTCTTAAATGTATAGGAAATGGGGGTGGCGGGGGGGGGGAGAAGGGGCTGTAGGTCTGATTTTTCCTTTAGTAACCTCTTTTTAGCCCCAATGACCAGAGAATTTGGAACTGTATAAGGTAGGAGTGTGTGTGTGTAAAACAGAAGAGTGCATATTTTTCAGCTTCAGGCAAGAAGTAATTAAGACTAAGAACTATCCAAGGAATATTTTTGCTTAAGCTTTTTTTAATTTTATTATTATTTTTTACAGTCAACATACTAACTCTCAACCTTTGTTAACTTGAAAAGGTATGAAAATTATAACTTACTGAATATACTAATTTTTCATAAGGATTGGCATTTTATGAGCTTGATTTCTCAGTGCGATAGAGCTCAGACAGAATGAAATGCACTAAAGGCATCGGCGATCCAAAATAATCAATACAGAATTTTTTTTGACTCTTAAATTGTTCTACCTGTCATCATGAAACTAACTTTAAACCCAAAATGGGAATATTTGTTTAGGTATATGCACACACACATATACAATTTAATACTGTACAAGTCACCCTGCCACCAAAAAAAATAAATAAATAAAAAAAATCAGTATTTAGCTGCTGCCTAAGGATGTTGTGAAACTTTTGATTGCCCTGTCAGCAAGATGGGGCTCTGACTTACAGATATTTCAGCTTTTGCAGATGTTTGATTACATCAGTAATTAGGATACTAAACTGAATGTCTCCTTTTTAATAGACTGATACACAATAGGAAAGGGGAGGACTTGTTAAGTTGTGTCCATCCCTTCTTTTTCTTACAAATTTTCTCTGTTTGCAAGAAATCCTACACTTTGATCATGGACACACGTTCAGGGCCTGAGCCTGTAATAATCTGAGCTATGTGGAACTACTCCTGCACTCTGACTTGGTCCTGGCCTACACAACTTAGGTTGACAAAACTATGGCAGTCAGGTGCATAGGCGCCGACTTCCCCTCTGCTCGGTGGGTGCTTGACCCCCGCCCCGCCTCTTCCCGCCCCCGCACCTTCCTTGCCCTGCCCCCATTCCATCCCCTTCCCCCAAGTCCCCGCCTCTGCCCCACCTCTTCTCCGCCTCCTCCCCTGAGCGTGCCGTGTCCCCGCTCCTCCCTCTCCCTCCCAGAAAGTCCTAAGTGTAGCCAAACAGGTGTTAGGCGTTGTCAGGGCGGGAAGCGCTGGAGGGAGAGGAGGAGGGGGAGAGAATTTTTCCCTGTGGGTGCTCCATCCCCAGAGCCTATGGTCAGGTGAGTTTCTGGGGGGGGGGTGAAATATACCCCCACCAACATAGCGATACTGACCTACCCCCCAGTGTAGACTCAGTTATGTCAACAGCAGAGGGCTTCCATTGGTGTAGGAACACTGTAGTAATAGGATTTTATGTTTGTATTTTTATGATTTAGAATAAAGGATAAAGAATAATAAGATAACGTAGCAAGTATTAAATGTATTGATGTATGATTTGACCATATCCTGCCAGCCACTCTTTTTGAACAGCAGAAAGGAATGGCCTGATACGCCATTGGTAGAGATGCATCAGCCGGAATTTCTTTGTGTCTGGACTGATTTCAAGGCAGTAACAGACCTTTGAGGGTCACCAATTTGTTGTAGGTTTAGCATTTTAAAATAAGTAAAAGAATGCCATGATTGTTTTCTTTTGCATTGCAACTTGTTGTTCCTGTTCAAAATGTCCTGTGTAAATTAATTCTGTTTTGTGTGTGAATGTGGAATGTGTGTGTTAAGAAGAGATAAGTGTGAAGGCCATCGCTGAACCAGATGGTCTGGGGGGAACCAGAGACAGACACAAGGGCGCCAGGACGCTGCAACACGCCCCTATTGAAATGTCAGAGGAAGGCAGATTGACAATTCTAAAGATGAGACAGGCACCTGTCAATGGGACCAAGATAGCTGCAATAAAAACAATCATGGGATAACTCCCTGAAAAACTTGATGAAAGAACAAGATAAAGGATGAGAAGGACAATTTAAGAAAACAAGCACTCATCAAACAACAATTGATTACAGCATGACGGTGCAAAACTCATTGGTCCCAATAAAGAAAAATCACGAAACAGGGGGCCTTGCCATGAAACTTTGGGTTCGTCCTGCCAAGACTTCCCCAGAGCATCGTGTCATGACTGAAAGAACCTGGCTCCTACCTATCCGTGATCAACCTGGACTCTGGACTGGTAACTATAACATCAGCTGGTGGGACTGTGTGTGTGTGTGTGTGTGTGTGTGTGGTGTAATTAAATGTATATGCTAATTGTTGTATCTTCAATAAGCGTGGCGTATTGCGTTTTCCCCTGAAAAAGATCCCGTGTGCTTCTTATAAGCATAACAACAACATCTCTCCAAACATAGTAGTTACACCAACAGAAAACCTCTTTCCATCAGCGTAGGCTGCAGCTATGCTGTGTGGCTACATCATAGCTACAGTGATGTAGTGCAGACATACCCTGAGTCTTAGTTACTTCATTGGGCGTCCATGTGACCAGAGGGTCCGCTGGCAAGGATCAGACTGAATGGCTTGGTGTTACTTAGCAGCAAAATTGACCCATACATAGGCTCATTAAGGAGAACTGGCTTTCTGCAGAAAACATTTGCACTTGCTTGGTAACCAAAAAAATTTGGTTTAAGACTTGCATAAAAATGATGATTTATAAAATGGGTATTCATCTAATGTTTTGAAAATTTCTACCTGGTAACTATTAAGCTTATCCTTTCCTAATAGCAAAACCAAACTACAGAAATATAAGGTTTGGAATCCTGTAGAAGAAATAAGATTTACTGCATGCAAATCAAGATTTTCGCATGCCCACTCTCATCTTTTCAGTAAATTGAAATGGTTAACAGACAGTAGTAGTCTCACTTCAAAAACACTACCATACTCTTTCCTATTGCTAATTTGATAGCTGACAGTACGTGATCTGGCAGAAGGGGGCTCTTCTTGAAATAGTAGTTGTTAGTGATATGTTTTCATTTATTATTTCATTTTATTTGACATACACTAAAATGGCATGACATAAACTCATCAGCTGCACCATATTCTAATCAGAAAGATACAAATGAAGCAGCACATGTATCTACGAAGGACTGATGGTACACTAGAGTAGTTGACCCCTCCGCTGTAGGGTTTTTTGGGGTTTTTTTTGGAGGAGGCGTGGTTTTTTTTAAACCTACTCTGCTAGCTTGGTTAACGTTCTACACTAGAGAATCTGCCAAAGATGCTCTGTAGGTATGTGTGTGATGGAGAGTTTTCTCCACAAGATTTTTCTAAGCTTTGAAAAGCATTTGGCATTGATCCACTCACCTCTCTGCACTCAATATGAAGCAAAGACAGAAACCTATTTCAAAAGTAATATTAGTTTATTATTATTATTTTAAGGAACTCTGACACATCCTACAGTACAGATGATTTGAAGTGAAATGTCAATGTGTGATCAAAAAATCATTCCAAAAGAGTTCTAAGCATGATATAAATTAACCTATGCTTGAGTCTAGTTTCCATATTGTTTTAAAATGTATGCTTTTTTTTAGAATTGCAAAATATGTCTGAATACAGATAATGCAAGTAAAACCTTTGAAAGAAACGTAGCTTGGCTATTTTTAATTAACAGTTGGAATCTACTGATTCTGCTATTGGACAATGAGGATTGATTAGTCTTTTATTAGAAGCCCACTGTAATGCAGCAGCTTCGTGGAGTAAAAATGACATCCTGGCTGCATTATGAAGTTGTGCTTTGTAAAGAGACTTTGGAGAATCTGTAACACCTCAAAACAATGAAATGGTCAGGAAAACTATATATAGATTGCAGTTACCAAAACAGCATATAGATTGCAGTTACCAGATTTGCACATGCAATTGTGGGAACTGGATGCAATTTCAGCAGTTACTCACATATTCTTACATGCTCATTTGCATGAACATAAGAATAGCCATAGTGGGTCAGAACAATGGTCCATCTAGCTCAGTATCCTGTCTTCTGACAGTGGGTGCTTCAGAGGGAAAGAACAGAACAGGGCAACTTACTGAGTTATCTGTCCCCTGTTCTCCAGTCCCAGCTTCTGGCAGTCAGAGATTTAGGGACACCTACTGCATGGGATTGTGTCCCTGACTCTCTTGGCTAATAGCCATCAATGAACCTATCCTTCATGAAATTATCTAATTCTTTTTTCAAACCCATTTATACTTTTGGCCTTCACAACATCCCTTGGCAATGACTTCCACAGGTTGAGTCTGCATTGTGAGAAGACGTACTTCCTTTTGTTTGTTTTAAACCTGCTGCCTATTGGGTGTCCCTTGGTTCTTGTGTTATGTGAAGGGGTAAATAACACTTCTTGTCCACTTTCTTCATACCATTCATGATTTTATTGACATCTATCTCGTATACCCCCTTAGTCATTTTTCCCCCCAGTCCCAGTCTTTTTAATCTCTCTAATGGTGTCCCTAGCTTCTATTTACCAGAAGCTGGGAATGAGCAACAGGGGATGGATCACTTGGTGATTACCTGTTCTGTTCATTCCCTCGGGAGCACCTGGCATTGGACACTGTCGGAAGACAGGATACTGGGCTACATGGACCTTTGGCCTGACAAAATATGGCTGTTCTTATGTTCTCTTCATAAGAAAGCTGTTCCATACTCCAATCATTTTTGTTGCCCTTCTCTGTACTCTTTTCCAATTCTAATATGTCTTTTTTGAGATGGGATAACCAGAACTGCATGTGGTATTCAAGGTGAGAGAGTACCATGGATTTACAAAGCAGCATTATGATATTTTCTGTCTTATCTATCCCATTCTTAAGGGTTCTTAACATTCTTTTAGCCTTTTTGACTTCCCCTGCACACTGAGCAAATGTTTTCAGAGAACTACCTGCAATGCCTTCAAGATCTTTCTTGAGTGGTGACAGCTAATTTAGACTACGTCATTTTTTATGCATAGTTGGGATTGTTTTCCAATGTGCATTCCTTTGCATTTATCAACATTGAATTTCATCTGCCATTTTTTTCCCCAGTCTCCCAGTTTTGTGAGATCCTTTTGTAACTCCTCGTGGTCTGTTGTGGATTCAACTGTCTTGAATAACTTTGTATCATCAGCAAACTTTGCCACCACAGTTTATACCTGATCCAGATCGAATATGAATATGTTGAATAGTGCTGGTCCCAGTACAGATCCTTGGGGACCCTGCTATTTACCTATCTCTATTGTGGAAAGGGACCATTTATTCCTATCCTTTGCTTCCTATTATTTAACCAGTTACTGTTCCATGAGAGGACCTTCATTCTTATCCCATGGTTCCTTAATTTGCTTAAGAGTCTTTGTTGAGGGACTTTTGTCAAAAGCTTTTTGAAAGTCCAAGCACAGTATATCCACTGGATCACCCTTGTCCACATCTAGAATACTTTGAGGAGGTAAACAGATGGGGTGAGACATGATTTCCCTTTACAAAAGATGTGACTCCTCCCCAACATATTGTGTTCATCTATGTGCCTGATAATTGTTCCTTATCATTGCAAAGAATATAAAAAAGGGGCCTTTTGTAACTTGTTCATGATATACTAGTAATAGTGTGTAGCTGTATGCCCTCTCATTTGAAGTGACTACATGGTGGAAAACTAATAGTGATAGTGATCAAAAGATTTAGAGGTTAAATTGAAATAGGCACTCCAAAATGCAGCTGCCTATCCTAAATGTTGCTGAATTATCTCTACCTCTGCCTCTTAGCCTTCATATTTTGCTTTTTAATTTAATAGTTAGTAAGCTTCTTGCAGGAGGTCCTTGAAATCTCCCCTCTTATCATGTCTCATAGGATCTTTGGACTGCCTTTCTTGTGCCATTTTAGCAGTGCTGCTTCTGGTCCCATCCAGAAAATGTATAACTGAGTAAGGGAATTTTGGCCAGGACACCTAGTTTATCTCCCATTAAGGACAGCAAGACAGAAGACCTAATGATATTAACTATTGTATAGGAAGAGAGCCTGAGATCTGAGGCCTGAACTAAAGCAGTAGTCAGGCCCTGCTGATATAAAGGAAAGTTAGCAGAAGTCAGGCCCTTTTATAAACATGCCTGCTTGCAAGAACCTGGCAAGAACAGGGCTGGTATTGAAAAAGCACACATTCCTAAGAAGTACTAGGCACAGGACGCTCATGCAAACACATTCCAGAAGGGTGGTTCCAGAACACCCCAATATTACAAGTGTATTATGAGTGGTACAGACACACTCCCCAAAGATAACAGGAACATGGTGACCCCTCCTAAAGGTAAGGATGACAGCGTGATGGATAGAGATGTTTTGATCGAACCAACGTGTACAAGGTAAAGGGTAGTAACTAACTACGTCAGAGGGGCAATATGTAACTTCTTTGTATCAGTGTATAAAGAGGGATCTTAAATGGAGTATCTTTATTCAGCCAAGGGGAGGAACGAAAAGTCCCACCATTCACTGAGCTGAGTCCACTGTCACAGGCATACATGTATTAAGTGTACTTGTGGCACATATAGGGCACTAATACCGTGCTTTGTCAACAATAAACCTGGCCGGGTGCCTTCGCTACAAACCAAGTCTGGTGGTCTTATAGGGCAGTTTGATCGGTTTGCTGGGCCAGCAATCTGCACAGAACTTGCCCAGGACACAGGAAGAGCACACACACACGCAGTCAATGAATAATTACAGCTATCAACTTAAAATGCACATAGCCTAAGCTGTTCTTCTGAAAAGATGAGGCATTTAAAAAAAAAAACAACCCTCTTTGGGAAGCCTGATAGACCAGACTATCTCTGACTCTTTTCTGTGAGGGGATGGAGAAACCCTGAGCAACATCCACCTGTTTTCTGAGTCCCAACCATGGACTCCAACCTGGGGAAACAGATCAGGCTAATTAGCTAAGAATCAGAGTGTTTTTAAAAAAAATGTGTCAAGCTTATTACTTTTTTCTGTAACAAATGTTTTAATATCATGAAGATAAGTATCTACTGATGTAGTTACTAAAGCAGTCCATATTTATTTATATTTTCTAAATCTTTACCATACCACCTATGGCAATAGTATCCAAGTCCTTCTTGTCCTTGTAAATGCTGTTAAATGTTAAGTATTTACATTATCTCACAATCTTACAAAAGTATAGACAGACAAGCTCATTTCTATATAAGGCCATTCCATTGCAGTGCAAACGTAATGTCCATCAATGGTTCAGCATGTATCATACATGAGAGTACTGAATGTGCTAGGTGTGACACTGTGAGACCTCTGACAGCAGCTATGATTTGGTTTTGGCAGGTAGATATCTCTTTATTCTTTGAAGGGTAGAAATATGTCAGCATTTAAGAAGGAAACATTGTTTAAGAGGGAAAAAAATCTTTCTGTATGTCTGTGTGTACTAAAACTGTCACTTCTGAAACAAATTGTCTTCCAGAATATGGGTAATGACTTGTCACCTCATCAGTTTGCTCTTCTGCCCTTCCATTAATTTCCTCTTCAGGCATGCCTTGCAATAGGAATGCAGCACTGTCAGCTCCCCAGTTGTTCAGGTAGAAGCCCTAAAGAATCAAACAAGTGTTCCAAAGCCCAGGGAAAATTATTCTGACAAATCTGTATTTCAGACACAATCATTTTGGAATCCCCTGCTTCCTTGCATAGAGAGTTTTTCTCCTGGTCTCATTCCTCATGACCCCAATCTGGGGTGTATTGCTGAAGACCATTAATGCCTTTTAGGTTCATCTGCATTCCTGTCTCAGGGACCCTGGTCATTAAATAAGCTTTTACATTGAGATCTTAGTTTGGTTTTGTGTGTTTTTGTTTCTTAAATAAAGGGGGAAAGTAGGACTTCCTCTTAGCCCTCAGTATATCATACAGTTTAAGATAAATTTTGCAAACTTTGTGATGTTCTAATAAAATGGCCCCATCTTACCTTTTTTAGTTCCAAAAAATGTATTCCAGTTGGGTTTTTACACTCCTATCACTTTTCACGGGACTCCTAGGATATTTTAAAAATAAGAAACAGCTTTTCATATCTAAACTATTGAAAAACATATAGTAAAATCTGCACACGAGAAATAGGAAGTGAATACCACCCAGTAACATAACAGCTTTTTCAGCCCTTCAGGAATTCTCAGACTGCATTCATTACAAGGAACTTGTGTGTGTTGCATGTTTGGGCTGGTTCTTAATTTAAGAGAACCAGTTCACCTACTCCTAGTCTCATCTCAAGTCATTACCCTTAACAAAACCATAACAATATCAATTGCATTTGAGGGGGCCCTCCAGCCAGTGTGCCAATTTCTATGCTCCAGGTCCTCCCTGAATTCTTTGCTGCAACTGCTTTCAAACAGCACCAACCAACACAAATGCTTTTTCTGTCTGATTGCCCTGGATCACAAGAAACTTCTTTTGATGGTGACTTGCCACTGTGATGTAGTCAATGGATTGTATCAGACCATTACACAGACAGTTCACTACAAGATCCTTTTGTTTCAAAATGGCTGATAAGCAACAGAGGTTGAAGTCAGGACCTCACCCCAATGCTCTAGACCAGTGGTTCTCAAACTAGGGCGGCCGCTTGTTCAGGAAAAGCCCTTGGCAGGCTGGGCCAGTTTGGTTTCCTGCTGCGTCTGCAGGTTCGGCCAATCGCTGCTCCCACTGGCTGCAGTTCGCCACTCCAGGCCAATGGGGGCTGCAGGAAAGGCAGCCAGAATATCCCACAGCCCCCATTGGCCTGGAGTGGTGACCGGCCAGTGGGAGTCGCAATCGGCTGAACCTGCGGACGCAGCAGGTAGACAAACTGGCCTGGCCCACCAGGGGCTTTCCCTGAACAAGCAGCAGCCCTAGTTTGAGAACCACTGCTCTAGACATTACCCTGGCTGACCATTGAATAGCAGGTTAACCTCAAGGCTCTGGTCATAATCTTGAGAAGCCTTCCATAGTCTGGCTTGTCTTGCTGTGAATATGACCTACCAGTTATTTTTTGTGGGAGTTTTAGAATTTACGATTTTAAAAAAGATACTAGTATAAGCAGGAGCTTTTTCACAGCTAACCTATGGCTTTGGAAGATCTTTCAAGAAGAGACCAAGACCATAACTCTCATCAACTTCAATGCTAAATAGACCCATCTCTTAGCTTTTGATGACCAACAATAATAAAAATAATGAATTTAAAAGATCATCGTACAGTCTTTCCCTCTTTTAGGGTAGAAAAGGAAGAAAACCAAAGACCAGCATTGATTAGGCTATGTAATAGACCGATATGGTTTAGTAAGATGCTCTCCCACAATAGTGATGAACTTGATATAAATATTTTGATAAGATGGCACCAAATTAAAATAAGTATCCTATGTAGCTCTACATGTCTTTGGAATATCAGATAAACTAATATTTTAATATTTTTGGAATTATAGCAACAACTGCTAAATCTAAAGTACATTTTACTTTTGGGGGAAGGCTGGTATACAGTAGGCTGAGAATCAAAATCTTCATTCTGATTCACCATAAATATATAATACAGTGATGAATGACATCCAAAACTCTGAGATTAATTCTCACTTTGACCAAAAAAGTTAATTTATAGCAACATTTTCCAATTAATCTCTACTAAAATTTCTAAATTTGACATGTTATTCCAGTATGATAATTCTGAATCTAAAGTTATTCAGAACTTATAAAGAGCTGGTATTGACAGTAGCCGCTTGTAATCAATTGCTCACTGAACCTGCACATATAGTTGCTGCACTGTGAACTTTACTCGGTGTCATTTTAATTTAAGCCTGTCTGATTAGATAATTCATAACCAACATTTACAAATTAGACAGAAGTATTTACACTATATGGAAGGTTACACTTTGAGACTAATTTGTGTCTGTGTGAAGTGAACGACATTGGGTTTCTTTTTTCTCCTGGCAAAAGAGGTGCTGTTCTTAGAATAGCTGTAATTAAAGATGCAAGCAGTACATATCTGGAATGATTCACAGCACATCAGCTTTGTTATAAACTGCTTTTGGTGGATGAAAGTGATTGTCCTACCCAAAAAGGTGGAAAACTATGAAACATGTCAGTAAAAAATGCCTAACAACAAATCATTTTTAATTAACAGGGCCTGTATGCCAATAACAATGAAGTGATTCATGTAAGAAAATATTTTATCTCTATGAAACAATGCATAGTAAAAAGCTTATTTAAATATTGTAGTTAAATAAAGGTGAATGAAGGAAGGCCCTGTGCTCATAGATTTTAAGGCTCAAAGGGACAATTATGATCACCTGCTCTGACCTCCTATATAACACAGGTCATAGAACTTCCCCAAAATAATTCCTAGATCATAGCTTTTAGAAAAAACATCCAATCTTGACTTAAAAATTGTCTGTGATGGAGAATCCACCACAACCCTTGATACATGGTTCCAATGGTTACTCACTTAAATTCAGATTGGAAATAGGCTGTACATTTTTGTCTAGTTTCAATTTCCAGCCATTGGATTGTGTTTTACATTTCTCTGGTAGCTCTTTATTAAAAATTTGTTCTCCATGTAGGTACTCATACTCTAATCAAGTCACCCCTTAACCTTCTCTTTAAGATAAATAGACAAAGATCCTTGCATCTATCATTATAAGGCATGTTTTCTAATCCTTTACTCATTCTCATGGCTCTTCTCTGAACACTCTCCAATTTATCAACATCTTTCTTGAATTCTGGGCACCAGAACTGGACATAGTATTCCAGCAGCAGTCGCACCAGTGTTAAATACTGAGGTAAAATAACCTCTCTACTTCTACTCAAGATTCTCCTGTTTATGCATCACATTAGCTCTTTTGGTCATAGCATCACATCGGGAGCTCATGTTCTGCTGATTATCCACCAGGACCCTCAAATCTTTTTCAGATTCACTGCTTCCTAGTTAGTCCACCCCCATCCTGTTAGTATGGCTTACATTCTTTGTTTCCAGATGTATACATATATATTTATCTGTATTAAAACATTAATTACTTGCACCCAATTTGCTAAGTAATCCAGATAACTAAGACGATCGGTCGCTGAGTGAGTTATTGCCCCCCCCCCCGTTTTTGTGTTGTCTCCATACTCAGTGATGATATGTTTTCTTCCAAGTCACTGATAAATATGTTAAATAACATAGGGCCAGTAACCAATCCCTGCAAGTCTCTATGGAAAACAGACCCGCTCGATGACTATTCTTCATTTACAGTTACATTTGGAGACCTATCAGTTAGCTAGTTTTTAATCCATTCAATGTGTGCCATGCTAACTTTACATCGTTCTAGTTTTTTTCCCTCAAAATTTCATATAGTACTAAGTCAAATGCCTTGCAGAAATCTAAGGATATTACCTCAACACTATTACTGTTATCAAGCAAACTTGTAATCTCAAAAAAAAATTGAGTTAGTTTGACAGGATCTATTTTCCAGAAACACATTTTGATTTGTATTAACTATAGTACTTTTCTTTAGACTGTTATCAAGTCCTGTATCAGCCTCTCCAATATTTTGCTCAGGCCATCCCATTTACCCTTTTAAAAAGTTAGCACAATATTAGCTTTGTTCTGGAACTTCCCTAGTGTGCCAAGACTTATTGAAAAATTAACATTAATGGTCCAGTTAGCCTCTCAGCAGCTCAACATTTCTTTTTTGTCTTGGTCTGGATGTAGTGTGATAACTTTGGAATACTGCATTCAATCAATTCCAAAGTTTTAGATAATGTTCTAGGCAAAAATGGACAGAATCCTATTGATCCTGCTGACAAATCTTAAAATCAGAAGAGGCAAATGGCAAATGCACACACCCCCTGGCATCCGATTAACACACATATCAGCTTCAGTCTGCAGATCAAAGAACTGGTTGATGGCAGCCATTAACATCTTCCAGTACAACACCACAGCTTTGCTTGTCATCCCAATAGTTTTAAAAAGTTGACACCCTAAATGAGCTTGTCCTCTCGCACTCTCTCACTGCTCCATTTCCAACAACATCTATGAGTAATCTGTTAATGTTGGTGTAGTATGTATATTGGGTTATCTTCTGACATTCATAATCTATACCCAATAACCACACATTTTTGTTCACATTTTTTAAAAGTTGCCTTTTTAAACACACACACACACACACACACCCCTGTTAAGTCGTCAGAACTTAAAATCTCCATATTTCAGGCAACTGACTGAATATGTTGGTTTCAGTACCTAAAGAATATGCCTATCCTCTTTCCATAAGTGTTAGAAAACCTATCCATGCAGGAATGGGGCCTCGTTTAGTAAAATAAAGTAATACAAAGATGGGATAGTGTCATCTGGCAATAGCCAATTTGAAAATTTATATATATACACACACAAAAGTTCTGTTTTTTTTTAAATGTCTTACTCTGCTCCCATTGAGGTTAATGGGAGCTGTGAGGTGAGTAGTCAGTCATCACCTTTGAAAATCAGACCACTTATTTGTACCTACATATGATTTAGGTTCCTAACTTTAGACACGCCTTTTTGAAAATGTTGATCTATCTCCCTCCCAGCCCCTTTTTTTTCTATTGCAGTGATCACTATTTAAAAGTCAACTTTTACCAACAGTTTCCACACTGGAGAGAGAGAACCCAGGTTTAGTCCAGCTACTAATCAAGCCCCCACTTCGCCTTTCCCAGGTCTGACCAAGGTTAAAGAAAAGCTACTAAGAGTCACTTCCAATAGCCTCCTGGACCCCTCCTATTTGGTTTTCAGAACAAATCGAAATGGTTTTTAGGACTAAATTCAGTTCAGCTTTCTCACAACAGAAACTGCAAGAAGAACAAGGAGGAGGCCAAAAAACAGAAGAGGAAGTTGAGGAGGAAACAAAATAAATAGTGTTTTGTTTTTGTCTTCTTGGGAAGAAGAAGGGAAAGAATTGAAGTAGGCTATGTATTGTGCATGACAATTCCAGCATTCCAAACCTACAGTGATGTGTGATATAGATGGATACACAGAACTCACAATTTATTCAATTATGCTAGTGCCTGAAAAAATGTAGAATTGTGAGAGCTTCCTGAGGCTTCAAAGACATGAGGCATTCCTTATAAATGAGCACTTTCTTTATCTCTTAATATCTTGCCTTTGAATTCTTATTCTTCTTTCCCCCAAATAGGAGTTGGCTTGAGTAAACTAGAATAATCTATAGCGGAGTGAGAATTTTAACGTATCAGTACATGAAAGGCAGTTTCAAGTGATGAAGAAAAGTAGTCTTACAGAAGTAGAGATGGAAAAATGAAAGAAAAAGTGCACATGCCTTATATATGCAAATAAGCTTCTGGCACTGTAACATTCCACCTGCCTTGCAGAGTATTTCCTGATGCAGAGGTTGGCTTCCAGTGACACAATGGATTGCTGTAGTAAAAAAAAAGGGCAAAAAACCTATTCCATTCCAGCAGAACAAGAAGCAATTTTAAAGGATCCAAGCCTATAACAATCTGATTACATTACAATGAAACTGTAAAACTATCCATGATTATTGAAGTACTTTAAAAAAGGTATAAAGTTCTAGAAATTCAATTGTTACTCAGTTCCCCCTCACCGGTCCCTAATTTGGGGAACTCCAATTTTGCATATCTCTACTTGAGGCACCTTGGACTTCATTTTCAAAAATGTTAAGCACCCAAAA
Organism: Natator depressus; assembly: GCF_965152275.1. Classification (NCBI taxonomy): domain Eukaryota; kingdom Metazoa; phylum Chordata; order Testudines; family Cheloniidae; genus Natator; species Natator depressus. The sequence continues at coordinate 53,956,306 of NC_134244.1, forward strand.
CTCCAGCTGAACTCCCAGATCTGTGGGTGTTTGGTGTCTCTGAAAACTTGTGTGTCAAAAGTTGCATACCTAAACTGCGGGCAACTGACATTAGGATTTTGTACAAGTAGCCTCTGATAAGTCATTCTCCTCTCCCTATTACTCCTACCTCCTATATGTAACTTCCAACCGAGTGTTCAAAGTGAGTAACTTTCAGACAGGAGCTAAGATGTTCAGGGGTCTCCTTTCCCAGGAACTAAAGTCATGCGATGCCTTCCAAGGTTAAAGGGTTGCTCTTCAAAAGTAGTTTTTATGAATGAATGATAAAGTCACATTTGAGCAGGCATGGGCTTTGTCAAAGTGACCACACTTACCCCACTTCCAACGCACAGTAATCTGTGAAATGGAGTTCTAAAAATTCCAACGTTATGGGATCTGAGCTGGTTTTCTATTTATGTCAACATACTGGCTGTAATAAGAACATGACTGATACAGGATTTTTTGTTGCTTTACTTAACTGATTGTATTATTCATAGCCCTGCATATTTTCTTTCAAAGCCCCCAGCTTCCAATCATAGTTAACTCATTTGTGCAGTTTACTAAGTTTGTTTATGCTAGTGACTCACAATTTATCTTGAAAGATGCCAGAGGGTTTCAATAGGCCAATATCTATCAAGATTTTCACCATAGAATCATAGGACTGGAGAGGTCATCTAGTCCAGTCCCCTGCACTCATGGCAGGACTCAGTATTATAGACCATTCCTGACAGGTGTTTGTCTAACCTGATCTTAAAAATCTCCAATAATGGAGATTCCACAACAGCCGTAGGCAATTTATTCCAGTGCTTAACCACCCAGACAGTTGGGAAGTTTTTCCTAATGTCCAACCCAAACCTCCTTTGCTTGCAATTTAAGCCCACTGCTTCTTGGCCAGCATATGTTTTATGCTGCATTTTCTCTCTTGTTCCTCTGTAAATAACACATTTTGCAGGATCTTTGGATTGTTGTCCATCTTGTCTGGAAAAAGCACTATTTGTCTAATAGCTTTCCTGAGTTTTGTTTGTTTCTAATACCATTGCCACCCCTTCCACACCCAAATTTAAAAATAAGACAATATAAAAATTTTAAAATAAGCAAGATATTGTAAATTGATAAAATGACAATTTGTAAATTTATAAATTCAAATGCCTAATTTGACATGACACCTTAAAATAGCCTGATTTTTTAGAAACCGCTGACCACTTGCCCTTTGAAAATTAGGCCCCTTTAAGGTATTGTAAGCTGAGCTCCGAAAATCACTGATCACTTTAGAAAATTCTGGTCAAAAACTACGTTCTTTGGCATTATAATTAGTGTGAATTGTCTGAGAATGAGGGATCAATGGTTAGCTGACAATGAATCCAGCAAGAGGCTAATGTCACACTTGTGTAATTCTACTGAAATCTGCAGAAATACTGATTGTTTAGGCCAGGTCTACACTAAAGTTAGGTTGACCCAGCTACATTGCTCAAGAGTGTGGAAAAATCTGCACCGTTGAACAATGTAGTTAAGCTGCCCTAACCCCCAGTGTAGAGAGCACTAGGTCAACGGAAGAATTCTCCTATCAGCCTAGGTACCGCCTATCAGAGAGGTGGGGAAACTCCTCCTTGTCACTGCAGCATTTCTAGTGAAGACATAGCTTTGGACTCATTTTACATTAATTTAGTTTCAAACACAAGAGTGTGAGATATTGGGCATAGGATTCTAATATGGTAGTTCGTATGGTAGCTACAAAATTTTAAATGGCTGCTGAGTGGCTCCATCTTAAATACAATCATGACTGAATATCAGTGATACTCATTTTTATAATCTATACAAACTGAATTTACAATTTATTTTTTGTAATCTATACAAACTCACTCCTTCAGATAGTTCAGTTTTTAATTTACAGCTCAGCACGTAGCCTGGCAGGTCCGTTGTATTCGTAAAAGGAGGAAGACAAAAGAAAAATTGCACAATATCAGTGGAATCGCTATATATTTTGGAAGAAAATTCTCTTGCCAAATACTGTGTGTGTGTGTGTGTGTGTGTGTGTGTGTGTGTGTGTGTGTGTACGTATGTCTGTATACGTAACCACTGTGTATTACACATGGAGAAAGCTACAACATTACTCCTGCTTTACAGAACTTAAAAGCCAGTTTTCATTTACAGTATGAGGGATACCATTTCCATCACTGACTTTTTTATGAATGAGATTGTGCTAGAATAAGATTTACATTTGTAACATTCATATTAATAGTAGATAATGCTTTCCAGTGCCTTGAATTAATCTTTGCACTATTTTTCTTCTACATCTTCCTTCCTTTAGTCATTTATTTTCTGTAACACACACTTAAGTATACTGGAATGTTATGGCCATTCACCCATTTTGCAGTTATTGTATAAACTATTTATACATTTTGGTTTTATGAGTGGCTGACCTGCATCTACCTTTTCCTTAATGCTTTCTAGTTATGATGTTAATAGGAACATATGAGTTGCTAGCATATTTCTAATATATGGTCCATCGAGTATGATATCCTGCTTCCAGTTGTGGCCTACTGTACACCTGCTAGAGAGAAAGTCAAAGGCTTTCTGTAATGCACCTGGCCAGTAGTATGTAAATAGGCAATTGGGAATGACTAAGATATCGAATAACTGAACATTAAAAAGGTCAAAATTGTCCAATTTACAGTATCGCCAGGTTGTACAGAATGTGTGAGGCTTTCTGGTCCTCATTCTACATTCTGTAATGACAATGAGTAATGGCTAGGAAATATTATAAATTCATTCTTGTGATCATTGTAATGAGAATAGTGAATGGTACAACAAATCTAATCCATCTTTCTGCAAGACTGTAATCTGATTATGTTGTGGTACTACTCATAGGCCTTATGTATATAGCTAGAGACCATTATGTTAACTAAGAATAGATAATAAAGGACCACATATCAGTCACAATATTTTTCTAGGAAAATAATCCTACAGGGGGAAAAAAATCTCTTTAGTTGGTTTGAAAGCTCAAATCCCTGTTTTTCTTCAACATGGCATGTTCCAACTTTATTTTTAAAGGTCAACTACTGTAAATCATGCATTGATTAAGAAGAAGAGGAGGAAAAACATTAGTAATTCAAATAATAATCAGCTATCCTATATGTATGATTAAGGTATAGGGATGTGCTGAATTTAATAAACCAAACAAACCAGTTTGGAAAAATAAATTCCCCTGTGGCAAGGCCCCTATAGACCTCCTGTCTCTCTTAGCACACCCAGGTGAGGCACCGATAACAAAAACAAACAATATCCCCAAAGGAAACAAAATAGAAGTATCTTCTACCCTCTCGAGCTTCACCAAATTCTCTTATAGAGTGCTTCTACAAATCCCTCCTCTGTCTGATTTAGAGGAGGGACAGGAATCATTCACAGGTGAGTGCCTTAATTGCCAGGCTATAGACTCATTCTCTCACTCTTTGACCCATGGATATTTAGGTATTTATACCACATGGAACAGCTACAACAAAAGAGACTGAAAGCAACCCACACCAGAAGAGCTGTAGCCTGGTAAAGGTGCTTACAGGGCAAAACATCTGAGTTCAAGTCCCTGTTCCAGAGTAGATTCAAACATGGATCACCCATATCCCAGGCAAGCACCTTAACCAGTGGGCTAAAGGGTTATGAAGAAGGACATCCCTACTCACTGATTCCTGAAGCTGGCCCTGGAAAACTAAACGATCAGTTCAAATTCACAAATGGTACCGGATGAACAAAACTTTCTGCAGCAAATAAACTTCATACAGAAACCTTTACTCAGTTCTACCACTGTTTCCCTCAGGATTTCCTTGCTGGAGTCTTCCCCCAGTCTCTGGTTCTTTGGCTAGGCATTGGCCTTTTCTTGGACCTCCCACAGAGCCTGTTTTTCTCTTACTACCATCTCCCTGTAGGGATAGCCACAGGAGACAACCTCTCTCCTGCAGCTCTCCTCCCCAAATGAGCTTTCCTGACCATTTAGTGAAATCATCTGACACCTTCCCAGCTGGTTCCGATAACTGAACCAAGCCGCCTGCCCTTTACAAAAAGGGGGATGTGGCTATGAGTTGTGAATGCTTAAAGCTACTGTTCAGGGTGACCACGAGGGGGCATATAGCATGGATGTAAGAGTCCAAGTGAACAAGAAATATCAGTCTTGCCCTGTCCTACCCAGGGCACAAGAACTTTAACAGAGATTTTGATTTGGTGGTTGAACCAAAAAAAAAAAAGTTTCATACATTTCTGATTTTTTTTCCTTGCGGAAACTATTTTCCACAGTTGACCTGAATTCACAAAAGGTGTCAGTCAACCCCAGACTGTGTATTTCAATATATATATATTAGGGCTGTCAAGCAATTAAAAAAATTAATCATGATTAATTGTGTGATTTAAAAAATTTAATCGCAATTAATTGTGCAATTAAAAAAATAATTGTGATTTATCATGCTGTTAAACAATAATAGAATACCATTTATTTAACTATTTTGGATGTTTTCTACATTTTCAAATATACTGATTTCAATTACAACACAGAATACAAAGCACACAGTGCTCACTTTATATTTACTTTTTTATTACAAGTATTGCTCTGTAAAAAAACAAAAGAAATAGTATTTTTCAATTCACCTAATACAAATAGTGTAGTGAAATCTCTTTATCATGAAAGTTGAACTTACAAATGTACAATTATGTACAAAAAATAACTGCATTCAAAAATAAAACAATGTAAAACTTTAGCACCTACAAGTCCACTCAGTCCTACTTCAGCCAATTGCTCAGACAAACATGTTTGGTTACAATTTGCAGGCGATAATACACCCCGCTTCTTGTTTACGATGTCACCTGAAAGTGAAAACAGGCATTCGCATGGCACTGTTGTAGCTGGCGTCTCAAGATATTTGCATGCAAGATAGCTAAAGATTCATATGTCCCCTCACGTTCTGTCCCCCTTTTCTAGCTCCCCTGCCCCACCTTCTAAAAGAGGAGTGAAAATGAATGTGAGGCATCTTTGTAATAATTACACTATGAGACTCAGCTTTTTTCTCTCCAGTGACTCCCTCTCTCAGCACACTTTTGGCCACATACTATCCTCTGTCAAAGCAGGGAACTTCCATTGACAACAGTGGGAAGTTCTACATTTGGATAAAAGGCAATAATGGCTAGCACTTGCCATGCTCAGCAAATTGATCCTCTGTTAGCACACCAATGACAGAGCCTGCACACAGATGTAACATGCATCTGCCTGTCAGATCAAGCAGACAGATGCTTAAAGAAACTCAAGATCTGTACTTTAACAGAAGATAAATAAATAAAAAAAAATCAGAGGGAGCCAGAGCTTTGAGCATTTCCTCATGTTAAATATTACCTTACTGTGCATGTAGTTCCACTGAAGTCAATGGGATTTCTCAAGGACTACAGATACACCGTGAGATGAAAGGTGTCATAATCCGGCCCAGAGAGATTAGCTATCAAAAATATTTCCATTCAAATGAATAATATCTTCTTCTGACAAAAGAAAACAAATTTAATATTCCTTTTAAAAGTTATTAGTTAGGGGTGGAAATAGTAATAAAACACAGTCCAATCCTGTTCTTCCTAAAGACCATGGAAAAATGTGGTTGACTTCAGGGAGATCAGGATCATGCTGTCAATATGAATCATAAGGAGAATATATTTTTGAACAATTAGATATAGTTTCCATTGAAATCAGCTCATAGTCCAACCCCTTCCTTTTATAAACAAGAATTTTCATTGTGGAAACATATGTTAAAAAGTCTTTTTCTAGCTTATTCTCATAACATATATAACTTCAAATTGCAGAGTTATGTCTGATTTTCTGTAAAAGAAACTTGAGTGATCCTTCTGCTGAATGACTCAGAATATCTACTGTAAATAATGTTTACCAGTTTAGTGTTTTTTTTACAAATTTTTAAAAGTAATTCATATTGTGTGACAATTGCAAAATTGCTTACAGGAGAAGTGTAATATTTTCACAGCTACATAAAGAGCTAGGATAAATAAGAAGTACAAAGCTGACCATGATTAGTTACATTTTGTAGACCAGGATGCATTTTCACTTTTGGATAAAGATGATATGACAATCCCTGTTTTCTGGAGGCCAGACTTTCACCTTCCTAGAGCTCCCTCTGTTCAGCTAATGTCTTCTGTCCTTTGAGGGTTGTGTACAAACTTCTAATAAGTGATAGCTGTGGGACTGTTTATGTGCTCATTGAAGTCTAGGGGAAGAGACCCATTGACTACAGTATACTCTGGTTAAACAAGATTTGTTTAAACCATGTTGGCATAAATTATCCTAAAGTTGTTCTCTTAGTTTATCAAAAACAATTATACTGTATCTCCACTGGAGGTGTTGGTGCCTCTGTCAAGTGGCAATCACCTGTATCACCTATGAATAAAGGGCCAGCATGCACTGTAATCAACAGGAATCTTCCCATTCACTTCAATGGGCATAGAATTAGCAGAGGTGGATTTACACCTACATACGACTGGGGTCGCATCATGGCAATTTGAGTCTAATGTATCTCTCTATATAATGTGTTTCCTAAATCAGGCTTGAAAACATGTATGGTATAAAATGGTTCATTTAACTGATTATCTTTTGCAGAATTTATCTGGTATTGCAGGGTTTGCAAGCCAGTCCTGTATCTATATACTGTATCTTATTTTGATTTGATGACCATATAGGTGTGCTGCTGTAGCAACTGAAATTGTTTGTTTAAGGTTTACTTTGCAAATGATTTATTTAGTTTTTAAGGATAATTTGTATTCTCCCAAGGCCTGTTTCCTATAATGCAAAAAGCATTCTCTGAAAGGTTTACATAAAAGGAAAAAAAACAGCTTGTAATGTTCACAGATGAACTTTTAATATGAGTGCTCTTGCAAGCTGCAATGATTTGTGTTCAGTTGTAGAATAAAAACTACTTGATACGTTGAATGGAAAGTAGTTCATAAAGCACTGACTGGTATTGAATTAGTCATCTCCATAAGTCATGGGTGTTGATTATTGAATTTTTAAAAAGAGCTTTATTGATTTGTTAAGGAGAAAATGTATTTAAAAGATTCCGCCAACAGTGTAATTCTGCTCATTATAAAACACCAAATAGCTACAGGACACTAAAATAGTATTTGAGCAAAGAGATCTATTTTTAACAAATTAGCTTTGAACTATTTGTCAGGTGGGTCCATGTTTTCAATCTATGGCAGCATCTGGAAGGTAATTGAAAACCAGCCCTCTAATAAACATGCCAACTATTCTTAAATTGCTCTTAGTGTGGAGCTCTCTAGAAAAGTTGTGACATTTATGAAAGGGGTCAGAGTGTTACAAGTAACACTGCAGAATTTCAGACATGACTGACAACTGAGGTTCCTTCACTGATAAGCATTGAGCATGTGGGTTAGCACAATTCTGTACAAGCGTCATCCTGTGAAAATTCTAAAACATTTCTATAAAAGTGACTGGGATTAAAAAGTAAATTGATGTGCTCAAAAGCTATTTTCAGTTGCTGCAAACTGTGTATTTTTATTACTGGAATAGATTCTATTAGTTTCTACATCAATAAATATAAATGGATTGCTTGGGGAGTAAGCACTTAAAGGTATAAAGACACCGAAAAATTAGGACCATGTTTGAGGGAGCATTGAATCCTGTTAAACTTTCTGAATTTGAAATTTCTGGGCAGATTTTAAAGTTTACTGCAATGTGAGTTCCAGCTAGTCACTGCCCTTTTAAGGCTGTATGGGTGAAGAAAGAGCTTAAGTGAATACTCAGTCTCCTAGCAAGATAATTGACAATAGGTAGGTAAGGAAGTAGTCCATGGAGAAGAGTAGTAAAAAATAACTCATCAAATGGGTATGTCATGCAGAACATTTTAAGAAACAATGTTGAACACCAAAGATATAATATAATCAAATGGTGAAGTTAGGGAACAGTTTTAAAGAGAGAGTCTGGACTAGAGAAGAATAGTTAAGACAAATGTTAAACATACAATTAAAGTGCTTAATAAGAAGATGGGAGGGGAAAGGAGACAGTGTGTGTGGAGGTGGGACAAGAATAGGTCTGGAATATGAGAATGAGGTTAGAAGTAGGGAGACAGATAAATGGTCATAGACTTAAGGCGAAATCTTGCTTAATGGAAACACATGGCAAAACTCTCACTGACTTCAATGGGGCCAGAATTTCGCCTATAATCTCATGAGCAGAGAAAAGCAGCAGGCGCTGTGGAAGCGCAGACACTCAGACTCAACCCACCCGGCGAGATGAAGAAAAACAAGATTCTACGTGAGAATCAAGATGCCTCAGGCCCTGAAAATAGCATGAAGTGGGAAAGCCCAAGCCAATGACTATTGGTCCAGGAGCCATACATGGGATATTTCTATTGTCAAGCCTGGTATTTGAAATTCGGTTTGTTTTTTCTCCATGTCCCAAAATATTCAAATGTAGTTTTTGTTAAGGAAAAAAACCTTATTCTTGCCAAGTTCTGAAGAGATGTCTCACTACAGTGTTTTTTCCAACTAGTTTTAAAAATGCTAAGGGCCAGATTCTTAGTACGCTTATTGGGGTTAATTACCTCTACCTCCTTCCCTCTACAAGAATTACCACTGATTTATATCCCAAATAAAATATACTTGTTTAAAGACAAGCAAAACTTGAAAATAGTCTTTTAAATTAATTCTAATATAAATTCAATAGGAGTATGCAATGATAACAGCTACATTTCACATTCTGGTAGACTTATTCCTGGGGCCTTTGTGACAGCCCTTTGTGCAGCTGTGGTGCTACACAGACGATGATGCACATTGTCAATGAATGCCTGCTGACTAGGTTCAACAATGGCCTAGAAGAACTGCCTCATGCCACTGAAGATGCCATCGCTTGGCTAGACAGACTATGCACCACACCAAATAAATAAATTGGCTAACCAATTCTCCCCTGCTGAAAATGGAGAATATAGAAAACCTATGAAGCCCAGGATATTAAATTGATAGAGTTACTCTACATTGTAGAATGGGAATCTTCAAACAAAAACAGTAAATATGCCAAGATGATTGGCTCCTATTCACATAGAATGGTGGCCTTTAATCTCAATGTTGTTATGAATTCCTTTGTGTCAATACAATGCAATGTATGCACTTAGTTTCCTTAGCCTTTAAAAAGAGGCAAAATGTAGAAGTGAATGGTTTAGAGCTTCCATTGTAGTTATTGTTGTATTCATTATATGGAATTGCTCTGTCAGACACTACTTTCAAAGGCCTTTACAGGTTCTATTTACTTTCTTCTCTTTCAAAGAGAAAAAGAAAACCCATATGACAAAATAGTTAACTATCTTTTTTTAAAACCATTTGGATAAGGCATCAGAAAACCTCAAGGTTAATGTGAGCAAAGAAGCTCAGAAGAAAAGAGAATGCAGCTTGAAGCTATGTACTGTTTGTTCTTCTATTTATATTTACAGAAATGCTAGAGGACAGCACCTGTCCATGTGTGATAAGTAACTTTGACTTAACTTGAAATGCAACACATGCAAATAGTACCCTAAATTCAGTGGCACAATTTAAAATAACCCTTCACCAGTAAGCCAATCAACTTAACTAAAATCTCCTTTTTCTCTTCCAATGAGAGAGAATGTTGTGCACTTAAAACTCCTGTTTAATTCGGTGGACGTTTGAGTCCCACAAAAGACATAGGAGCAATACTGAAAGGTTATTTTGTCTGAATGATTTCATATCACTCCAGCAATGCCTGTCTGTGTGCCTTATTGGTCTCTCTCTAGCAATTGTAAGGAAGTTTGGGCCTTGGTGTTTGGCTGAGTTTCAGAAATAGTTGAAGTCAATGGGAGCTTCAGCTGCTCAGCACCTTGTAAACATCAAGCTCTCAGTATCTAGCCACCAAACAAAATTGTGAAGGACAGTCCGAAACACAGATCCAGATCACACTTGATGTATATTGGCATAATTCCACAGAACTCAGTGAAGCTACCCATATTGACATAATCTGAGAATTTGTCCCCATCCGATGAAGTAAACTGTAGCTCACAAAAGCTTATGCTCAAATAAATTTGTTAGTCTCTACGATGCCACAAGTCCTCCTTTTCTTTTTGCGGATACAGACTAATACAGCTGCTACTCTGAAACCTCCCATATTTTTGTCTCTCTCAGATCACCAGGGTTTATGGGTGTCATTCTTTTATTGGACCAACTTCTGTTGGGGAGAGAGTCAAGTTTTTGAGATTACACAAAGCTATTCTTCACTCCCATTGTCTGTTTTAAGAGCCAGGAAGGCTTCCTAAGCTTACAGTCTCTGTCTCCCCACCCTGATCATTAAGTGATCATCTTCCCCACTTGCTAGTATGAGGGCTTTGTTTACCTTTATATGTAAATGTACTACCATTGTTTCTAACCTCACCTTGTTCGATTTACATTGGCAACACAACCAAGCAGGCAAAACTATGTTCATTCATCTAGGACAGGCTGGGTTTACACTCTGCTTACCAAACATGTCTTAAGAACGCATTTCCAGCACACATCTATACTTTTTTGTATACCACTTGTGTGTACGTCATGCAATAATATCAATGACTAGCATGCTACCAGTTTTATATGATATCTTACATAACACCTTTAGATACAGATTATAACAACAGCAAGTGTCAAGCCTGCTGTGAGTTACGGTGTGGTGAGCCCTCTGCCAATTAGCACTGAGGCCGCCAGACATGAGAGAATGTGAGGAGTTGGGCCGGAAGCAATGCTGCCTTCTGCACTGAGCAGTGCACAGGTTTTAATGAAGTCCCACTTGTTCAACCTTAGGCTTCACTCTTGGCTAATGACAGAGCCTTCCACAAATGTGAATTCCTTAAACATTCCTCATTTCACTATCCCTGCCCATGAAAATTGCCTCTTGCACAAGCCAGTCTAAAAGTCTACCTGTCTGTGATGGTTTATAGTGTTTTGTCACTTTATTGAACAGATAAAAGGGAACAACAAACTCAGACACTTGCAAACATATTAAAAAGGAAAAAAAAACAATATTGGGAGCAAACCCTCAGCTGGTATAAAGCCATGTAGCTCCACTGAATGGCCCTTTAATATAAAAGAAGTACTTACTTGATTTTCTCATAACTTTAGAATTAACATTACTTTCTAATGAGATTTATTCCTGAAAATTTGACAGCATAGGGTGATTTTTTTTTAACTTAGAGAAGAAGGGTCAACATCAGTGTTATAACAGGACGCGGGGTTGCCACCTTATATATGGAGAGGTTTACATACCGAGCCTCTTTAGTATCCATTGAAAACCAGATCTTGCCATTCTCTCATACAAAACTCCCATGTCAATGGAAGTGGAACTGAAACAGCTGGATCCTGTAACTATGTTAGTCTTAGAGCTGTTTCTTATTCTTTCTGTTTCCTTGGAAATTGCCTCTGATGTGTACTGCTTTTAAAGAAGTAAAAGGAGATAGCGCACAATACCTAATACAATATTATACCTACTTTCAAAGGAGCCTGCAACACTTTAGAAGCTTATTCAGATTCTACCTCCCCATTCCGCCTCTTTGCAGTACAAAGATGACTGAAGTCCATTTTTGACATTAAGGATTTATTTTACAAGACACAGTGGCCATAAAAGCTTCCTCAGTGAGAAACACTAGACCTTTGTTAGACCACACTCAACCACAAAATCCTGTGTTGTTGGAAGGAGGTTCCATTTAGTTTACTCCCTTGTGTTCTGATGTGACCTTTGTTTTCTTCCTTTGGGGTTTTTTCCTTCTCTTGCTCTGAAAGTACACTTGAAAGATAATAGGGAAGTGTCTGTTTCTGCAAGATGAGTCACACTGCATTACCAACAAATTCTAATGATTTTAATTATTTACTAGACAGTAATAGAATAGGGAAAAAAATGACAGCATGTCACAGACAATACTGGCTAAGTTGTTTAAGTCATCTGTAGGCATGTTCTAATTTAGCTCATTATTAATTTCCTGTCAGGAAATCACTGCCCTAAACCTTCTCTTTAATTCAGACATAAGTCATTCTAAACTCTTGTACAGACAGCTGATTGAACTCAAGACTTTTGTCTCATTACAAAGCCTAGATGCTTTCAGGCAGAGGACTGTTCTAGGCACTTAATATTTTGAAACAAAATGTACTGTATAATTAATTGAGTATGAAATGTGTTGTTCATTGCTGAATTAGTTTATCTTTTCAAGACTTTGCTGGCTGTATGCAATCAATCATTCATATTTCACAACTGCTGTAGGTTTATGAATTTTCACTTTTGATACAATTGAGTTCCAACTGTGTAGCAAAATGAATACAAAACACTATCTGGAGGCAAACTGAGCAAAAACTCATCCTGTTTTATCTGGTTAAAATAAAATGCTCGGTCATTAATCATCCCCCTCATCACTTCTCATTTTTTCAGACATACAATTTGTATTCAAGCCATGTGGGGGATACTGGCGGAGAACAAATAAATTTGAACTGACAAAGCAGGAAATATTTCCTAATTACCAGGATAGCTAAAGAGGGTTAGAAAACACAGCACAGACAAAGAAAATCCAAGAAATGGGTGCTTTGTGAATCATTTTGTTTGCTAGACATAAGATGTGATTGTCATGTTAACAGTAGATGTTAACTGCTTTCAAAAGACAAGTAATTGTCTTTTGAAAGCAGTTAACAACTGTGTAACCTGTGTAACTGTGTAACTGGAACAACTGTGTAACTGGAACTGTGTAACTCGAACAACTGTGTAACCAAAGGTTTCAGAGTAGCAGCCATGTTAGTCTGTATTCGCAAAAAGACAAGGAGTACTTGTGGCACCTTAGAGACTAACAAATTTATTTGAGCATAAGCTTTCGTGAGCTACAGCTCACTTCATTGCATCCGATGAAGTGAGCTGTAGCTCACGAAAGCTTATGCTCAAATAAATTTGTTAGTCTCTAAGGTGCCACAAGTACTCCTTGTCTTTTTGTGTAACCAAAGACACAGAAATCTGAATGTCTGCTTGTTACCTGGGCTTCTTTCAACCCAAAGCTCTTGGTAACTTTTACTCTGTGTGAGGTGGTGTCAGGAAATAAATCAGGGGAGACACGGCTGTCCGACCGATAGATGGTTGGCACAAACAGGACAACACAAGAGTGCTTTCACTTAAAGCTAAAATTTACTTAGTCTCAAGCACTTACACACGTCTGCAACAGGTTAGTAAAACACCCCCAACCCTCGATAATTACCAAAGCTGAGCGTGGCTTTCGAGTGACACTGTAACAGGGTTCTGCTGGCCAGGCTTCCGTCTGCCGGTGGGGACCCGAAAATGTGTCCAGAGGGAGCATCCCTGAAGAGCCCCTTCTGAGAAGTCTGGTTACCTCAAACTTTTTACCCTTATTTATACATTAGTAACATAATGACATATCCCTTAAATAAAATATGCTAAGCAAGCAATTTTAAAGATCATAGAATATCAGGGCTGGAAGGAACCTCAGGAGATCATCTAGTCCAACCCCCTGCTCAAAGTAGCACCAATCCCCAATATTTGCACCAGATCCTTAAATGGCCCCCTCAAGGATTGAACTCACAACGCTGGGGTTAGCAGGCCTATGCTCAAACCACTGAGCTATCCCTCCCCCACCAGTATCATTGGGCAAAGGATTTTCTTATGGTCATCAATTTACCAGATATGGTTTTTTTTCAAAACGTCCATGCCTTGGGTCCCTGACAAACATTCTTAGGCGCACATATAGACAAACTTCCTGTTTTTCTAAAATACATAGATCAGCAATTTCAACATTTTCAGCAGGAGGGACAGGGGGTCAAGCTGCCCTGTCTGTGGCACCCAAAACCCCCTCCCCTCCTGTCTTGGTTACGCCGAGGCCGCTGCATGACCAATTTACAACCTGCTGACTTGGCTACTTTTAGCAGTAAGTCAGAGTGGTTCAGTACAGCCTGCTAACTTGACTACTGTTAGCAACACACAACATTGGTTCAGTACGGCTTGCTAACTTGGCTACTGTTAGCAACAAGCGATAGTGGTTTAGGCACTTTACTAGTTTGCCAAAATCTCCCCAAACATGCTCATTAAACTTAAATAGTCTGAGGTTCAGTTATTCGAAGCTTCCAAATGTTTGAATGCTTCTCTAGACCTTATTTGATCTTCTGCAAAGTGAAAATCACGGTAGAATTCTCACCAGTTTAACATTTTCTGGACGGACAAGGTCAGTAAGACAGTGAGAATAGACCTGCAGTGTTTCACTTTTGCTTCATCTGATGTTCATTTAAAACCAGTAGAAAAAAATCCTTCTCTGAGGAGTATCTATCTCTGAGGAGGTGACGGAAAGCTCAGATTCTAGGGGATATCAATATTGTACAGTTGATGGCAGGGTGGTTATATCAATTGTTTCTTTTCTGTGTGAGCCCACAAAGAACCAAGAATATGAATACATATTTCAAGTTAGCCAGGAAGTCAAAGATCAAGCTTGATTCCACAGATTGTGCCCCTCCTCTCGGGTTCCCCCAAGCATCAGAATTTCTAGAGCACAGTAGAAACTAAGTAAGGTGCTGATAAAATATATCTTAACTGTCTCCTCTTCCCCTTCATTCACAAATCCCTCTTAGTGTATGAACATTGTGGTTCCATACTGAGAAGAAGAGGATCCCTATTTTGGAATAGCCATGTAGATGTACTACATGATTCAAATAAGTTTTATATGACTCCTTTTTTGTACTTGTGCCAGGCACATGATATCTTACAAGTATTAAAATATCCACTGTACACATGCTACTGAAACATCTGGAAAGCCTGAGCTGCTACTTTACACAAGAGTTCTTTATCAGAAGTGCTTAACAGGACACAATAGTGTATGCTCTAATGGAAATGTTGGTTGCATTTATTTTGGACAAACTTTTTTTGTGTTTATATATTCAATGATATCCCTAAGGAACAGCTGAGGCATAAATACCACTGTTGTCATATTCTACCAGCTGCTATAATAATACCCTACATATTTTTTAGGACTTCTTGCTGCTGGATTTGTGCCATGTTGATGATAACTGTAGATTCCTGGTTCCTTGGTCCATTTGAGAATAGGGTCCCTACCGTGCTTCAGAAACCATGAACTTTGAGTTCTAAAAGCTCAAACCTTTAATCATATTTCAAATGCTGGAGTGGAAATTTGGAATAATTGTCACTATGAATTTACTCACATCATCAAGTCTGGCAGTCTCAGAAATGATTTTCACAGTTACTTGTTGTAGCAACCAGGCAAGGTACTAACAAACTTCAACAGGACTTTAAAAATAAAGTAGAAACCTCTTTTACCAAGCTGCTGCTGCACCCTCAGTAGCTCTCACTCCGCCTCCTCAACTCCCCCTACTCCTTCCTGTTTCCTGTCCTTTCAGACTCCCAACAGCCAGTGCTCCCAGTTCTAAAAATTACAAGCAGCATCTAAACACCACATTACTCTCGCTCTGTACCTGAGGGATTTAAGTCAAAATACAGTGTCTTTCAGGAAACAATCATACAGCACATAAGAAAGAACCAGTTTAATGCTGACATTGTGTAATCATATAGATGGCTCTGTTTAACTCAGTGGAAAAGCTGATTAAACCTACTTAGACTTTTTTCCACTGGATAATGGCTCAAAACCAGACAACTAATGGGGCTGCTTACTGCACCCCCAATCATCTAGAGGATTTATTGATAGGTCAATAAATTATGAGTGAATGATTAGAGTAATAACCCACTTTTATAATTCTGGGGGTTTTAAGTGAAACTCTGACAAACCCTTAACACTGCAGCGCTATGGACAATAATACTAGAAAATCCCTGCTTTCTGCTTCATATTTGTATTATAATCCTCTTTGTTTCTATTTTAACCTGCCAGTCCCCTCTGGACACATATCCAAACCAACCAATACTTTCTAATGTATTGAGATCGGTCAATCGTTAATTATATTTTGTTAATATTCTCAGTACATATACAGTTGCCCTTGTGGGGAAAATAGAGTGTATATGCTCAGTGAAGTACATTTCATGCTAAGAGAGAAAAATAGTACACCTGCCAGCCAATAATGGTGGTAGAGGTGAGCTAATAATTCCCAGCAAACAGTTTACTCAATGAATTCAGCCTCTTTACTGCTCCCAGAATGTCTGTGAGCAGATTGTAATTTTATTGAACAATGACTTATGTTCAAAGAAATCTCCAAAAACAATGAAACACTTTCATTTTCAAATTTAGCATCTCCCTCCACTTTCCAATGAAAACCTAAAAAGTCTTCATATTCAATATTTTTGTTTGTTTTCAATAACTGAAACATTTTCAGTCTTTTCTTCATCATCATCAACTTAAAAAAATGGCGGGGGGGGGGGCGGGGAAGCTATCCTTTTATCCACTTTTTTTTTTCTTTGTAAGAAATTTCAACCAGGACTGACAATCATTATCAAATATTCAGTGTTTGAAATTTGAGCTGGGTGGATTAGTTGTGCCTGGCCACAGACATCACTCAGTATTGTTTCACTTCCTTCTATTAGGCCAGATTTTAAAACCCCCCAAACACTGACTGTGTTCAGAATTCAAACCCAAACACTTAATCACATTGTGAAAATGGCTGGACCAAAACTGCTGATCCAAACCCACTGCCACATTTTGAAGTGTTAAAAACCTAAGCCCAGATCTGAATTTCATCAGTAATAATGATGAAGCTTTGAATCTCTCAGAGGAAGCATATTAGGGACAGGCAACAGATGAGAAGGAATACATAATAGCTTAGGTTTCAGAGTAGCTTAGTAAGCCCTTTATTTTTTCTACCCCACAGGCCTGGCTTGATATTGCTCCTTGATTAGTTAGGGTGCTATATTGCATGAGTGAAGGTATTTAAACAGAATTTTCTCTGGTCATGATGTTGATCCTGCAAGGATGCTGAGCAGTCTGCTCCCACTCCAACAATGCATTAAGTACGTCATCCCATTTCAAATGTTGTCAATTTTTGACCAGTCCTACTCAGCACTGTGTGTGTGTGTGTGCGCGTGTGTGTGTGCGCGCGCGAACGCCTGCGTGGTCCTCGCTGAGAAGGGTGCAATATGAACATTGTCTTGCTCATTTTATAGCCTCTGTCGCTAGTGAGAGGTTTTGAGAACCTTGTCCCTTCGTTCTGTCAAGCAGTTTCCCATCCTGTATAAATTGCACCGAATGCACCTGCAAGCGTGTAGTTTTCTGTCATCACTAGAACTGGGCAAATAATTGATTTTTTTTTTTTGCTTCACTGGCAGATCCCAAAAGAATTAAAATTAATTAAAAAAAACCCAGTTCTACTTGAACCTGATTTTTTTTTTCCAGATTTTTTGGTTAATTGAAAAAGGAGACAAATTGAGTTGAAGGCTGAAGAAACATTTTGTTCTACATACAACAAAACATTTTGGTTTTGAGCATTTTTAACCTTTCTTTAAATTAAAGCAAAGGAAATAGAGAGATTCAAGAAGGAGGTGCTTTCTGCTCCATGCCCAGTAACCTAGTGGCTAGGGCACTCAATGGGTGTATGGAAGACACAAGTGCAAATTTCAGCTCTGGAGTAGGGTTTGAATCCAGATCACCTCCATCCTAGGTGAGTGACCTCATCACCAGGCTTCTGGGAATTCTGGGGACAGGTCTCTCAATCTTCCCTGTTGAAGCTGGCCCACTGCGTATAAAATACTACATCATAGTCACAGGGACAGAAAGTCACTGACTTCAGGGCCGGATTAACTTTTTATGGGCCCGGTGCCAAACATATTTGTGGGCCCCCATAGGGGCAAAGGAGCATTGCGTGGGGAGGTTGGTCCCTAGAGCAAGGGGCCAGCCAGGGGCATAGCATGGTGGGGCTGGCCCGCTCCACCCAGCCCAGTGCAAGGGCACTGTATACAAACTGGCAGTTGCCAAACGCACACCGGCCCACCCAGCCCTGTGCTGCCAGCATGCTCCTTCCCGTCGGGGGTGGGCCCATGCCATGCCACACAGCCCCCGACTCCCTATGCCCAGCATCCCCCAGAGCTGCTATGCCCAGCAGCCCCTCCATGCAGCCCCTCCACCACAAATGCACAGCAGCCTGCACACCACTACTGCCTAAAGCACTTCTCACCCAGCAACCCCACACACAGCCACACCACTACTGCTCAATGCAAATCTCCACAGCCCACCACCCTCACTACACAGCACCCCACTCAGACCCCCCACTGCCCAGCATCCCAACACACAGACCTCCCCCACCGCCCCTCAAGAGACCCCCCCCACACACTGGCCAGCAGCCCCCCACACACTTCCAGAGACCCACTCCCTCATACCCTACCCCCGGCCACACTCACTGGCCCTGCTGGAAGGTGACAGCGTCTGCCAGGCTGAGCTGGCAGCACGGCCACGGCGGGTCCAATGCCAGGACAGGGAATCACTCTGGCCTCTCGGGAGTGGCACGATTAGCCAGGCCATGGGAAGGGGGGGTCAGCCCCTGGCTGTGGCATGGGGAGCTGTGGGGGAGGGGACAGACCCTGGCCGCAGCACAGGGAGCTTGGGCCAGGGAGGAGTGGTCGGGGAGAGGGGGACTCAGCCCTTGGCCACGACACAGGGAGCTCAGGAAGGGGAGGAGGGGTCAGCGGAGCTGGTCGGGGCCTCCAGCTCTCTCAGCCCCAGCTGCGGCCAGGGGCAGAGTGGAGCCCTCGACTGGCCTACGATCCAACAGAAGAGCGAAGGGCAGGGGGCAGAGGTGGGGGGCGGAAAAGAGCTGGCGGGGCCTTGGAGTGCAGCCCAAGCAGAGGGGGGCCCCTTTGGAGCCTGGGCCTGGCGCCATTGTAAACCCAGTACTGACTCTATAGCCTGGGGGTAAGGGAAGCGGGAGACCGGTGTTCAACTCCCTGCTCCAGAAAAGGGATTTGAACCAGATTCTCCCACATTCCAGCTGAGTGCCTGAACTACTGGGCTAAAAGTAATGGCAGGGGTCTGCTCATCAAGCTATTTTGTGAATGGCACCTAAGTCCCTCTCTGAGTGTGTCCCCTCCCCACCCCCAGCACCACATTATTATTATTATTATTATCATTATTATTGCCTATTTGGCAAATTTGTGTCTAACGTAAATCATTCTGGTTGACGTAAAACTGATTTTATTTATTTATTTATTTTGTCAAGTAATCTATTTGTCATTAAAGTTTTGCCCAGCTGTAGTCATTGCCACAAACTCATTGTGTGTGTGTGTGTGTGCTTGGTCTTATGTGTGCTTTGATCTTTGTCAAAGTTATTAATTGCCTTGGTGTATTGGCTTTAGCAAGGGTTCTGGAAACCCTGTTTTCCCCCATGTGAGAGCAGAAAACGCTTTGAATTTTAAAAATAATGGTAGAACCAAGAAGTCCCTTGGGCCAGATTTTTAAAGGTGTAAATCGGCACCTAAAGATGCCCACAGCATCTAGTGGGATTATCAAAAGCTTCTAGGCACCTAACTCTCATTGATTCCAATAGGAGGTAGGCACATAGTCACCTTTGAAAACCCCACTAAACACCTATCTAGAAAAGTAGGTGCCTAAACATCTATCAAGTGTTCTTAAAACTGCAATACCCACTTGGTGAAGTGAAGAAACAGACTGACAGAGCCAGAAGGGTACTGAGAAGTTACCAACTACAGGACAGGCCCAACAAAGAAAGTAACAGAACACCACTAGCCGTCACCTACAGCCCCCAACTAAAACCTCTCCAGCGCATCATCAAGGATCTACAACCTATCCTGAAGGACGACCCCTCACTCTCACAGACCTTGGGAGACAGGCCAGTCCTCGCTTACAGACAGCCCCCCAACCTGAAGCAAATACTCACCAGCAACTACACGCCACGCAACAAAAACACCAACCGAGGGACCAAACCCTGCTACAAACCCCAATGCTAACTCTGTCCACATATCTATTCAAGGGACACCATCATAGGACCTAACCACATCAGCCTCACCATCTGGGGCTTGTTCACCTGCACATCTACCAATGTGATATATGCCATCATGTGCCAGCAATGCCCCTCTGCCATGTACATTGGCCAAACCGAACGCAAAAGAATAAATGGACACAAATCAGACGTCAAGAATCATAACATTCAAAAACCAGTCGGAGAACACTTCAATCTCTCTGACCTAACAGACCTCAAAGTGGCAATTCTTCAACAAAAAAACTTCAAAAACAGACTCCAAGGTGAAGCTGCAGAACTGGAATTAATTTGCAAACTAGATACCATCAGATTAGGCCTGAACAAAGACTGGGAGTGGTTCGGTCATTACAAAACCTAAACTTAATTTTCCCAATACTAATTTCTCCCTACTGGTACCCACACCTTCTTGTCAACTGTCTGTAATGGGCCACTTTCTTACCACTTCAAAAGTTATTTCTCCTCCTTTGGTATCCTGCTGTTAATTGATTTATCTGGTGAGACTGACCTAACACTTGGTAAAGCAACCCACATCCTTTCATGTATTTATACCTGCTCATGTATCTTTTACTTCATGCATCTGATGAAATGGGTTCTAGCCCACGAAAGCTTATGCTCCAAATAAATTTGTTAGTCTCTAAGGTGCCACAAGGACTCATCTTTAACAGTGTGGCCCTTTATCCTTCTACGGCACAATTAACAGACCAAAACAAGATTTGAGCCGAGAAAGGCCTTTTGAATGCTGAAATCAGATAATTTTCATTCTTACCGTTATCCACTAATACTGTAATAAGTCAAACTTAGTTGATAAATTTCCTTGAAAAATTAGATCCCAGGCTGAGAACTGTATGTCTAGTTTCAGCACACTGTGGATTTTCACCGCCAAGATAGAATTTTATATTGCAAATGCTGACAAAGCCCAACTAGAGTTGTTCCACTGAAATAGTGTTTTGCATGCACAAATTTATAATCACCAGTCACAGAAAATATAAATCTCTTGTAATAATATTATACAATAAATATAAACCCCTCAGAACACTAATGAAATTCACATGACACTAAATTCAAAGTTCTGAACACAAGTGAGGATAAAGAAATGATGCAAAGGAAACTAAAGATTAAAATGTAGGTAGAAACAATAATTAAAGGGAAAATCACCTTAGAAAAAAATTTAAATAATCAATTGAAGGGAAAAGAATCTGAAAAATACATAATTGATAGATGCACCTCTGGTTTCTCACAATACTGATGGAAGATCCATCTGGGTAACAGTGGACAGCAAATTAAACATGCATTAACAATATGATACAGGTACAAAAAACAGGGTAAAGCAGTTTTGAGATTCAGAGCAGGGAGATAGTATGCCCTGTCTATATGCCTCTGATGCAAACAGACCTTGAGTATTGTATTCAGTTTTGAGCACCACATTCCCAGAATGATAGTGACAAAATGAAGGAATTTCAGGTGGGAGGGGAGGTTAAGTGGCCGGAGGGACTGATTTATTAAATAAAGCAAATACTAGGGGAAGACATGACTGGGTATGTTTGTTTAGTCTTGAGAAAAAGAGATTGAGGGGGGAACCAGATAACAATCTTCAAATATGTTCAAGTCTGTTATAATGAGAACAGTGATCTATAGCTCTCCATCTCCCCTGATGGTAGGACAAGAGGTAAGGGGCTTAATCAGCAGCAAGGGAGATTTAGGTGAGATATTAGGAAAAAACTTTCTAACTATAAGGATAGGTAAGTACTAGAATAGGTTACCAAGGGAGATTGAGGAATCCCTGTCATGGAGGTTTTTTTTAAGAACATCCCTGACGGGTGTTTGTCCAACCTGTTGTAGGGGTACTTGGTTCTGCCTCAGTGCAGGGGAATGGACTAGATGACTTCTGAAGGTTCCTTCCAGCCCTATCTTTTGATGATTCTATGACAATACTCTACAAATACTTGAAGGATGCTAATGCAAGAGCAGGAATCATTGTGTGTGTGTTACCTGGGGAATAAAGGGAGGAAAATAAAAGAGAGAATGTAGGTTGAATTTAAGGAAGTGGTAGAAGGCCTATTGTTCAGGAATCTTAAGCACAATTGGTAAAAGTACTGGAAAATATACAAATAGGAACAATCCTGCATGGCAGTAAGATGGGCTGGATGATGTAATAGGAGTTTTGTTTGCTTCTTGTTGAATTCTGTTTTGAGTGCTTAAGTGGTACTTAAGTGGTGCATATAACTCCTGCTGGACAAGTGTACAGGGTATATGCTAACTGACTTTGCTCACAAAAAATATTTGTGGGGAAAATGTTTCATAAATATTCAAGCAAATGTATAACCTCACGTGCATACTTTTGTGAATATGAATTTAGACATGAATCCTGATATCCTGAAAGTCTGTTAATTTGGAACTTATCCAATCAAGGAGCAGATATGTCACTTATTTGTATTACTGGAAAACCTGGGAGCTCTAGATGGGACAAGGACCCCATTGTATTAGGTGCTGTACAAACAGAACAAAAATACAGTCTCTACCCCCAAAAGGTTGCTTGGGTAAACAATCGTATATAGTGTGAATACCAAATTACAATTCAATATTCTAAAGCAATTGTCATTGCAAATAGTTTGAAAAGCAATCCATAGATTTCAGTATGTTTCCATATACCTTTAATAAAATAATTTCAAATAAACAAATTCATAATATCAAGATTCTGCTTGCAGATAACTTAGAAACAGAAAAGGGAGATACATTTTTTGAAATAACCAGTTACTATGAATAGTTCACCAAGTTCCTTTTTCACCAATTTCATCTCTTTATTAACTCAAATTCAGAAGCTACCAAACGCCCGTTTCCCTTTGACTATGTCAGTGGCTGTGTTACTGCACAGCACCCCACACTTGTCAATCTTATCCCAGGGGGATCAATTAGCAAATCACAATCAGCCTTAGGTCATTTTTGAAGGATTAAGCATATCTTAATATTTCACTCTTATGCTCTTCATGTCTAAATAGCAGATGACTCTATATAACAATGTCAACATATTATAATAGTAGGCTAATCTTTCCAATCAGGAACAGGTATCTGGAAAGCACTGAGCTTTACTAAGACTTTGGGGTGACATCTTCAAGCAAACTGCATATGAGCTTGAATTGTGGTGATGTTGTGGGAAAGTATCAAACATTGTACCTACAATACATCCATGTATTGTGTTTACAGGGAATCATACATAATACTAAAAATGTTTATGCCACTTTGTATAAACGTACATAGATGAAGTATTGGCTGCCAGAGTTGAGGAGAGGCATAGAAAATAACTACGAGACAAGCAACAAAGTGTTATAAGGAGAGGCTGAGGGAGCTACCTTCCCTTTGTTTGTTTAATGGTATAGAATGCATTCTGTAGGAAAGTGGAACAATGATAACACAAGCATTGAATAAGTAGGCAGTCACCTACCCTGGTTTAG
Organism: Natator depressus; assembly: GCF_965152275.1. Taxonomy (NCBI): domain Eukaryota; kingdom Metazoa; phylum Chordata; order Testudines; family Cheloniidae; genus Natator; species Natator depressus. The sequence goes on from NC_134244.1 coordinate 53,979,717, forward strand.
CAGCAAAAATCCTTCAAAGAGAACTTTTCTCCTAAAGCTTTTGTTTTGCATTTTCAGGGGTTTAATTTACACAGGATTTAACAAAACATTCTAAACACCTTACAGGTTTTAAAACAAATAAATAAAAAGGGCCTGACACAAACTGTCTCCTCAAAAAACCCTGTATGATCCTGCTCTCTACTAATATATCCTTCTTTCTTCTGCCTACTACTGACCCAGTTTTTATAGGGTTTCCAGCTGTGAGTCCTTAAGTTCTGATTGTCTTTAGTCAGGATCCTTGCTTAATTACCCACCCCCCGTCTGGTTGTAACCTGCTGACATGTTTAGTAAGAAGTTAACTTCTTCCCTGCTCCACCCAGGATGTGGGAGGCTTTTCCCCTCACTATGTTCCTTGCAGCCAACCATTAATGGAGTTAAGTCAGCTAGGGCACAAATTGAAGAAGACCTGTATGTGAGGTATTTACAGTCCAATCATCTTTTGGTCAGTGAGATTATGTGAGTGTACTGCAGAGCTCTGAAGTTTAACTTGCCATGCACTCTGAGTAACCATCCATTGAATTCTTATGGGAATTGTACAGCATACCTATGTATTCTTATGGTCTCTCCCTAATACTCATGAGAGCATTGCCGGAAGGGTCTGTTTCTGAATTGCACTAGACACTGTGGGACCAACAGCAGCAGGACCTACAAGGTAAGGAATGCCTCCAGCCATGTGTGCTTTTGGAAACTTAAAATTGATCTTGTTGGAGATTTCTTGTCTTGTAGGGTGAATTCGATTGAATAACAATGAACTCCTGGGGAGGAGGGGAGACACTCTTCCTGTACATTAAATGGCATTCTAAAGCTCAGGCCTACATCTGTGATCCGTAACACTTATTTTGGTAGCCTTACTAAAGAGTGCTAGCTGTGACTTTTCAGAGTAACAGTACATCCCTGGTGTAGCACTGGACCAGTCAGTTGATTCCTGCCGCTGTCAGTAAAGGATGCATTTGAAGCATACTTGCTTCTCTTTGCAGTGTGTATTTAGGGAAGAATTTGGCTCATAAGTAGACGGCATTTCATACGGTTTACAAATAAACAGAGTTAAATCGATTCTATTACTTAGTGAAAGATAATTCTAAATGAATTTTGGAGCAGTGTTGTAAATTTAGATTGTTTCTTTATTATCTTTTTGGTGTGTATAAAACTGAAGGGTTTTTTCACCCCATTTGCATAATATTGGAATAGTTGCCAAGCAGGCCGTACAAATTCATCACTTGTGGATTATATGTAGACTGGCTTTCTGAGCATATGTTTGCATAATACTGCAGAAGATACTGCAAAAATAAATAATAGATCTAAATATGGTGCATGCTAGCATACTCCTTCCTGAAGAGAGACAAAAAGGGCAATTAAAAGTGAAGTACTCTTAATTTTATAGATAATAACAAAAGAGAAACATTGTATGGAATTCTCTTTTAAAAAGACAATGTGCCCTCAAGGATTACAGTGGATATGACTAGATGATGGAATGTAAATGACATCCCAAAACTGGTTTGTGTGATTGTAGGAGTCTACTCCAGACAGCAAAATGTCTCTCTCAAAAAACCCAACCTCCCTTTCTCCCCCCGCCCCCAAGAATAAAGGAAACAAACTGTGTGAGTTTAGTTGGTTTAATATGTTACAATTTGTTCACAAATGATCTCTGTGCCTTACAGAACTCTATTGACATAATTTGACACTACTATAATTAATTCCTTTCCTTTAACCAAACATAATAAATCTTACTTGCTTTATATTGATTAATATGAATTTAAAAAAACACATCCTAGTTGAGGTGGGGGTGTATCATCAACATTGTTACTAAGACCACTGTGGGAAAATCAGCACTACTGCCAGCGGGCATATCATTAATGTTTAAATCTTTTTGAGAAGTAGGTGAGACACTTGGGGAAGTTCTAGGTGTTCATAAGCTGCCCTGAGACCTCCACTGGGAATGAAAAAGTGGAGGCCTGGTAAGCTACTGCAAATTGTCTTCAAAGTAGCTGTTACTTTTCAGTGGATTTACTGAATTGGTTAAAGTCTGAAACTGAAGCAATTTTACTGGAAAGGTACTACTGGAGAGGTACTCTTCCATTGCAGATTTGACATAGTGGTTCTAAAACAAAGTAAAAGTTTATGGGTCAGAATCTGATCCTCTTGCTCAGATTGTGTTGTATCTTGCTCCAGGAAGAGCTGAATTGAAATCAGTAGTACTATTCATGGCATGAGTTGTTTGCTACTTGGTGTAAATGAGAGGATCAGAATCTGGCCCTACCGCTATATATATGTAGAGCTAAATAAATCAGCATCCAAGCTACAAAAAGCTACTGCTAGGATGTCCCACCAACTTCAACACAATCCTATTCTATGTCAGTTAAGGTCAATATTTTCTGTCTCCCTGACTGACATGCCCGTTATGAGGTCAGTTTTAAATAGGCTGTGTAAATTTTGGCTCAGCTAGTCTCGGATTAATTCCACGCATGAACTCTGATGTTTTGAAGTTATCAACAAGATGACCAGTTGGTTTGCACTGTTTTTTGTTTTGTTTTTTGAAGGGGAGTAGTGAAAGAACCAAAAAAAGAATATTTTATGAGCCTTTTTATACCCTTCAAGCTTCTGTCCAAAAAGAAGGAAAAAAGTTTAAATCTAGCAGTGGTATAGTCCCAGTAGAGTAGGACTGTGTTAAAACTGTATTAAAAGTTAATGAAATATTTTACTACAGCATTTTACCATAGCAACTGCAAGTTGTATCAGAGCATTCCATAAATATTAAAATTATTCTCCTCATCTCAATCAGTGAAGGACTGAGGGCAGGGGAAAAGATCTCATTTTATGGTCCTAAAATTCAAATGTGAAAAGAAGAGAGATTAGGTCATAAAAATAAGGTACTGTATAACTTGCCTAATGGCCTGTAATCTGCTGGAAATACAGCTGCAATGGGCTTTTTTAACAGGTGCTATGATTATAGAGCATAACAAACATGTTAGGCTTTGTAGTACATTTAATATCTTATAAACAACTGGGCTAATTTGGGCAAGGCTAATGGATTAGTTCAAATGACACTCTTGTAAAAGGTCTGTGATTATGCTGTGTAAATTCAAGTTAAAGTATTGGGCATTGCAGTATGCAAAATTCCTAAACATCTAGCATATCTCTGACTATTACTGAATGTAATATTGTACTGTCCCTGTATTTACATATATTGTTTTTAATAAAAAGAGATTGTAGTCAGCCCAGTGGCCTGGTAGCATATCAGTGTTCTGGTTCCAGTTCACCAGATCTTATGGCATGGACCAGTGGGGTCAGTATTTGCCGCAGAGGGAGTATTCTTAGTCCCAAAACAGTGATAAATCTGTTGTCTCTAAACTTCAACACCTCTTTTCTAGCTCAGGTGTGGTGAAAGGGTGGCACTGACTGGTTCTTTAGTTAGTCCTGTCCAGAATGAGAAATGCCAAAAAGACAGAAAACATAGGGAAATGGAAGTGATTTTCAGGATCTAACAGGCATCTGGGACACTGAGGTGCTTTGAATTTTCCAATGTTTTTTTTGTAAAGTCTTTTTCCCCCTCTCTTTTACAAGAGCCTAGAGCTGCACAAATAAGTGCGTGTGTGTTCATTCACTGGCCGAACCGGGAGGGGCGGGGGGGAGGAATGTTTTGTGTGAATCCAAAACAAAAATCAAATGTTTTAGTGAACTGAAACTCTCTTGTTTGGGGTTTGTTTGTTTTTTTAATTCATTTTGGTTTGAATGAAATGTTGACCCAAAACATTTCATTGTCTTTTAATTTTTTTAAACCTTTCAAAAAATAAAATCAAAACATGATTTTTTGGGGGGTGGGGGGCCGGGTTACTGAAACAATTTGGCAAATTCTACTTGAATTTGCCAAATGTTTCAGTCAGTCTGAACCTCCACTTTTTGGCAGAAAGTTTTGTCTGAAAAACTTTGCCCGGCTGTACTGTTGAGTGCCCAAGGTACAGTCTTCCCTCCTGCATGCCTTAGAAGGTCTGCAAGAGCACATCCACAGTCTGAGCACCTGCAGATGTCTGGAGGTATAAACAATCTGCAGCAGTATTTCACTCAATTTTCACTATGAAGCCACTTCCCTTGCGTGCAAATGCAAAAAATCCTGCCTAAACTGCTCCTGTTATGTGCTTTGTAAAGAAATAATCTCTATGTACTCGGTAAAGGCCTGATTCAGCAAAACATGTAAGCCTAACTTCATGAATGTGAGCAAGCCTATTGACTTCTATGGGACTAATGATGTGTTTGAAGATAAGCAGGTGCTTAACTGTTTTGATTATTGGAATCTAAGACTTTCAAAAGCTCATATCTTGGTCAAATCAAAGCAAGTTTCCTTTGGGCAAAAAAAAGTTCTCTCCCACCACCACCACCAGTGTGGGCTATTTTTTATACACAACTTCAACTTTCAGTCCCCAGATGTTTTGACCATATATTAGAGAATGGTGAAAATTTATGGAAGTGGATATTATTTAACTTGACTACCTAAACCAAAAGACGCTGAGGCCAATGGAATAGTAATTGAGGGATTATAAATACATAGTGAGTTGAAAGAGATATGGAATCAAATACCGTTAGGATTGTCTGGGAAGGAGTCAGAATAAAAGGGGGGAGGGGGGAAGCAAGAGACCATAGCAACAGAGGAGCGACAATTTGGCATGAAAGAAAGAGGACTTGGCAGTTCTCTGTCCTTACAGTGAAAGTAAAAGAAGGTACTGTAGGTTGAGAGGACAAAAAGAATACTCAAGTGGGGGAAAATAAATATTACATAATAGGTAATTATATTATGATAGGTTTCAGAGTAACAGCCGTGTTAGTCTGTATTCGTAAAAAGAAAAAAGAAAAGGAGTACTTGTGGCACCTTAGAGAAAATAAACTGGTTAGTCTCTAAGGTGCCACAAGTACTCCTTTTTTTTTTTTTTATATTATGATAGTACGCAAAGGCCCCAGTATGGAGCCCTGTTGTGCACCCAGAGAAGAGGCACTCCTTGCCCTGCAAGACTTTGTAATCCAAAGAACAGTTTACAATTGTTTTCTGAGCAAGAGCCTTCATTTTCAGTTTGCTTTGTTTAAATGCAGGAATTGTTTTATTCAAAATATTTTTAATATACTTATACTGCTTTGATTTTTTGCCGTATTTTTGATATAACTATTGAAGTATCTCTTACTGGTTTTGATAGTAACAGCTGGGTGATTGAGAAAATGTTGCATCTTGACATTTTGGTAAAATTTGGCACATTCAACTGCCTTTATGTTTATCTTCAGTTGAATTTTTAACTTCTGTGATACCATGAATCAAAACCTTTATTTTGAATTAATATATATTTTTTTTTTACATGAATTGTTGTTCTTTCAAGGATCAGCCTGGTGGCCTTTCATTTAGCCTTGGCCATTACTTTTCTGAACCTCTGTATGAAGGACATACAGCTTGCTACTTGAATGTAACATTCAGGTATGTACAGTAGTGAAAATTAGTGCACCAATTTAGTATTCCCCTGCTCCATCTAAGCACAAAGCCCAGAGCCTCTACTGGCTACACCAAAAGTGAAATCAGTTTTTTTTCCATATGCAGGCTTGAAAATTTAGAATTTGGGGTCTGATACTGCATTATGTATAACAACAAAATCAAGTATGGTCATATCATTTTAATGACCTTTCTCATGTCTGGTAGAGCACTGAAAGAGATTTACACTGGAAAAATCAGGTTAAGTACAAAGACTTAAGGCAGGCACACCCAGAAGCACAATCACACCAGCAAATTGCTTTGACTCCTAGATATCTAAATGGACTCTGCACATAGCAGACACTAGAAGTAATTACTCTAATCATCAGGTGTTAAGTGATCCAAGACAATACTCATTTCCAGCTGATCATCTGTTGTCCGCTACATCATACACTTCATTTGTGTTGCATCACAATTTTTGGCATATTGCATTAAAGATATGCTATTCCACTTGCATAGTGTATGTGCCTCACTGTGATATATAATATCTTAAGAGCCTACAACATGATGTCGTGGAGTAGTTGATCAGAAGATAAGGGAAACAGAATGCAACATATGGTCATTGCCATTGGACATCCTGATATGAATTGAAGTTTCCATCTAGAAAAAGAAAGAAATAGCAATACAATGGAAATTATGGATAGTGTAGTTCATTCAGCCACTATGCACATTATTCTCGTGTAGTTGTCAAATGGTACCATCACCAAGAACTGCCATAAAACCCTCTCTGCTCTCAACAACACACTTAAGGAAAATATTTTGCTTTACAACTAGTTGAATCCTGATAGTGGTAAGGTACATTTCCTCCGAATATGACACTTAAGAAAATGCTGTTAATCTTTGTACTGAGTTAATACAGCTTGTCAGCAAATTATTCACACTCTACAGTTACAACTGGAACTATTACCCGCCTTGTGGTGCTCCTGGTAAAATCCTTGTTATGCAGTTAATTATGATCTTCCATGAAAGAATATTTTTTCTTCTAGTAAAGACTGAGCCTGCTGAGGCCTCTCAGGTCGCAATCCTTGCACACTTACCTGCAGATGACTACTCATGTACTTAAAGGCATCTTTAGATAACTTTACGTTCAATTGGCTACTGTGATACAGGCCTGCAGCTCTACCTGGATCTTGAAGGATAAGTTCCATCCTAAATGGTACCTGTTCAGCATCTGTCAGCTAAATCAGTTTAAAACCTATGGTAGCTCTGAAGTAGAGCCTTGACTGATCTACACTCTCTCCTGTCACACAGCTGTGTGTATCAGGGAGTGGAAAGTTGTAAATAGCAGTCCCATATCCAGATTTTGGGATGCAACATGAACTATTTGTATGAGTATTACTAGAATCTGTGATTGCAGATGCCAAATGAGTCAATAAAACAATGACATCAACAGGTGTACAACAATGTATGCAGAACAAAAAGATAAATGGTTTTCTGAGCTGAAGTAAGTTACTCTCCAGCACTAAGTCTGGGTGCTGCTCTCGCAGAAGGAGATGCATAGTGATTGCCCAAGCTCTACCCATAATTAATATAGTTCCTTTCATGGAAGAATTAATTCTGAAAATGGCCTTTCATCCATTTTGTATTTCTTCAGAAAGACACAGTTCTTGTGTAGAAATCAGACAGAGACAAGTGAGAGGGAATAAATATGCAGAGTGAAGGCAGATGAGAGGTATGAGAGAACTGAGGACAAATGTGCACCTTCTATGCATCCTGCTTCTCAAATCAGAGAAGAAATGGGTAGGTGATGAATAGATTATAGGGCCAGAAGGGACCTCTGTGATTATTTCATCTGGCCTGCATTACATAGGCCAAAAGACTCCCATGAATTAATTTTAACTCCAGATTGGAATTTTGTTCCCTAAAAGTTTCCATGGTGGCAAATCCACCACAGCCCCTGTTAAGTTGTTCCACTGGTTAATTACCCTCATTGTTTAAAAACAAACAAACAAACAAAAAAACCTTTTGCTTTCTTTCTAGTCTTAATGTGACTAGATTCAACTTCAGCCATTGCGTCTTATGTCTTTGACTGCTAGTTGAAAAGCCCTCTATTATCAAATTTCTGTTCCCCATACAGGTACGTATAGATTGATCAAGACCCACTTAACCTTCTCTTTGTTAAACTCAATAGGTTGACGTCCTTGAGTCCTTTAATCATTCTCTGAACTCCAATTTATCAGTATCCTTCTTGACTTGTGGACATTACAACTAGACACAGTATTTCAGCAGCAATTACACCAGCCAAAATACAGAAGTAAAATCACCTCTCGACTGATGCTCAATACTTTGTTTATACATCTTAAGGATCTCATTAGCCCTTTTGGCCAGAGCAACACATTGGGATCTCATGTTCAGCTCATTTCCCCACCATGATGCCCAAGTACTTTTCAGCGTCACTTCTTCCCAGGATAGAATCCCCCATCCTGTAAGAATGGTCTGCATTCTCTACATATGGCTATACTGAAGATGTATTGTTTGCTTGCAATGATAGAAAACTCTTATGCAGAGTCCTGTGGGATGGCAGCATTTCAGACCTTGCCCTTGCATGTCACAGAAATGTCTCCTTGTGCAGCCTATAGGATGGTTTGGGTTAAGAAATAAGTTTGGGGCCTAAGTTAGTCTAAGTATAGAGCAGGATGGGAAACTGAAGTTGCTAGTGTGAGAAAACTTAAAGGTAAGTTGGAGAGACAGTGTTCTGGGAAAGTAAGAGTTAGCAAGGATATGACCCTGAGGTTATTTTACCATTTTATGTTTTGGAGGTTCATAATGAGTGTTTCTGAGAATGTTTTAACAATGTGGTATCTATATTGATAGTATGAGAAGGACATTGGTGCAGATGTTGGCTAACGTCACTACCGGGCAAATTAGTTGAAACAATAGTAAAGAATAAAATTGTCAGACACATAGAAGCACATAAATTGTTGGGCAAAAGTCAACATGGTTTCTGTAAAGTGAGATCATGTCTTACTAAGCTATTAGAGTTCTTTTGAGGGGGTCAACAAACATGTGGACAAGGGGGATCCAGGGGACATAGTGTACTTAGATTTCCAGAAAGCCTTTGACAGGGTCCCTCACCAAAGGCTCTTAAGTAAATTCAGTTGTCATGGGATAAGAGGGAATATCCTTTCATGGACTGAGAACTGGTTAAAAGACAGTCAACAAAGGGTAGGAATAAATGGTAAATTTTCAGAATGGAGAGGAGTAACTAGTGGTGGTGTTCCCCAAGGGTCAGTCCTAGGACCAATCCTATTCAATTTATTCATAAATGATCTGGAGAAAGGGGTAAACAGTGAGGTGAAAAAGTTTGCAGATGATACTAAACTGCTCAAGATAGTTAAGACCAAAGCAGACTGTGAAGAACTTCAAAAAGATCTCACAAAACTAATTGATTGGGCAACAAAATGGCAAATGAAATTTAATGTGGATAAATGTAAAGTAATGGACATTGGAAAAAATAACCCCAACCACACATACAATATGATGGGGGCTAATTTAGCTACAACTAATCAGGAGAAAGATCTTGGAGTCATCATGGATAGTTCTCTGAAAACGTCCATGCAGTGTGCAGTGGCAGTCAAAAAAGCAAGCAGGATGTTAGGAATCATTAAAAAAGGGATAGAGAATAAGATGGAGAATATCTTATTGCCCTTATATAAATCCATGGTACGCCCACATCTTGAATACTGCATACAGATGTGGTCCCCTCATCTCAAAAAAGATATACTGGCATTAGAAAAGGTTCAGAAAAGGGCAACTAAAATGATTAGGGGTTTGGAACGGGTCCCATATTAGGAGAGATTAAAGAGGCTAGGACTTTTCAGCTTGGAAAAGAGGAGACTAAGGGGGGATATGATAGAGGTATATAAAATCATGAGTGGTGTGGAGAAAGTGAATAATGAAAAGTCATTTACTTGTTCCCATAATATAAGAACTAGGGGCCACCAAATGAAATTAATGGGCAGCATGTTTAAAACAAATAAAAAGAAATTCTTCTTCACTCAGCACACAGTCAACCTGTGAAACTCCTTGCCTGAGGAGGTTGTGAAGGCTAGGACTATAACAGGGTACAAAAGAGAACTGGATAAATTCATGGAGGTTAAGTCCATTAATGGCTCTTAGCCAGGATGGGTAAGGAATGGTGTCGCTAGCCTCTCTTTGTCGGAGAGGGATCACTTGATCATTACCTGTTAGGTTCATTCCCTCTGGGGCACCTGGCATTGGCCACTGTCGGTAGACAGGACACTGGGCTGGATGGACCTTTGGTCTGACCCAGTACGGCCATTCTTATGTTATGTTCTTATGTTAATTTCAATTGTGTAAAATATAAAGAGCCAGTCAGAAGATGCCAGAAATATAATTATCATTGAGAGCATTTTAACATGAAATAATATTATAATGGAGTAATTTTGTTAAATTGCAGCGAGAGTTCCAAAGTGTATGGTTAGGTTCCAGGATTATAAGACTGCACTTCATCTGATATCAGTGGACTGATCATCCATTGATACACCATTTTATCTTTGAATAAGAGTACAATAGTAGCAATTGCATAAGTATTTAAGCAAACAGGCATGCAATTACTAATCATTTTTCATTATTAAAAAAGTTTGGTTGTATCATTCATACTGTTGCCTAGTGGTTCTCTACTAACTAAATTTTCTGATTGACCAAGAGGCTTGAACCTGAAAACTAAGTTGGGATTTATTGCATCCTTATCTTTTTACAGTATAATATTAATTGGGAAGACTAACATAAAGGTTACACTTATTATAATACGTTTTGGACTTGTTAATGATTCAATGCGTTTATTTTGGTTCATAATATTTAACACGCCCCCCGCATTTTTTCTGTTATCTCAGACAGTAGATTTCTGAGCTACTAAAGAAACACCAATTCAGCACTTGTGAATGCTACAAGCAGCGCTCAATTAGGGACTGGCTCAAGATACAAAATATGAATATGGGTATTTGAATTTTAAATGCACCAAAGTTTGGGACATTGATCAAATCAAAACTGACCATCTCTGTCAAATACCTTACTTATCCATGCACTCCCTTTCAGCTGTAGACTTTAGGTATAGCATGGGATGGTCTAGGCATACTACCTCCACACAAGAGACTGGATTAGATGACCTCTCAATGTCCCTTCCTATTATTCTATGACTATGTTAAATGTAATCCTGGTTGACATCATAACAGATCTGCACTTAGATTTTAATCCAGGAATTGCAGATTTCTTTTCGTTTTGTTTGTATGTTTAAGTGTCTGCTGATTCAGGACCAGCTTCTGTAGATATTACCCACTAAACTCATAGAACCAAATGCCTACTAAACTGAGAGAATCCAAAGGCTGTTTTAACTTCAGTTTTTGTTCTCCTCTTTCTGTGTTGATTTTTTTCAATACTGTTAACTTTGAGAAGGTTATACTACTACAATTAATTTTAATTATTTCCAGGCAGTTTGACACTTTTAAATAATAATTTTAGCAACTGAAATTAATTTCCTGAATTCTTTCTGTTGAGGTTCATTTCAAGTCTGTAAATATAAAGCAGGCTTAGCTAATAGCTGTTAAAAATACAGAATAATAATTCTAAAATCATTTTCTGATTAATTTATTATGGAAGGATCTGTACATAGTATATCTTGGTTTATATGATCTACAGTGCTGCTGATAAAATGAGAGTACCTTGGGCAGCATAACAAGGATATAAATTCAAATTAACAATCAAACAGAATGCAAAAAACAGTTGTCAGTCAAAATATATGTAGCTGTAGTAGATAAAATAATAAATGTTACAAACATGTATTACACTTCATTTTTGTTTTCAAATGTCAATTTCTACACGAGCTAAGAGGAAAAAAAACATTTGCAAACATTAATAAATATTCCTTGTTCCCTTTATAACTTCTCTGCAAGAATCCAAAATAATAAATAAAATGAAGTCTGTTGTTCTACTTGGCCACCACTCAGAGGAAAGCAGGTGGAGAGATTAAAAAGGTCACCAGAGAATATTTTTCATTAAGCTATTCCTCCATCTTTCCTTTGTTTTCATGATAACATTGCTATTTTTGTCTTCATATAGTACACTGTAGCTTATGTCCAATTAGAGCATTATAATTTATGGCAGACAAGCTCTGGCAATAGAAATGTGGAATAGAAATATGATTATATTCACTACAGTAATTTCTCTGGATAAACAAATTCACTTACAGAATATAGGTAATAACTTCTATAGTGAAACTGGAAAAAATTAAGGGTTTGGGGTTGTTTAGTGTGGTACTTGTGGTGTTTTTTGTGTTATGATGGAAAGGGGAATAAGAAATGAAGTTTCAAAACACACCATTTTCATCTTCGTCACTTTTTCGGTAGGGATATTCTCTGTGATACACTGCTACAGCTGTGTTCAGCAGAGGACCTCAAGCTGGGTTCTTCCTCATTATAAAAATGGGTTGCTACCAGCTCATTCTCTGTGAGGGCCTCTGGAACTTGCCTTGCCCTCAGTCCAAAATCGCCTGAAATTCATGACTTTTGAAGATATAGTTCTGTGGAGTGAAAATTGCTGGCTGGGTTTTCATTGTTGTTGTGAGCGAGTTACCTTGTTATCTGTATATGATGATTTTAGGAAATCATCCTAAATGACAAAACTTAGTTAACTTAAAGTTCCATTGAGGATGTCAGTACAACTTGTCCAAAAATGCCAATTATTTTAATGAAAGTTTTGAAGAAAAACTCAATTTTACACAAAAAGGAAAAAAAAATCCCAAAGGTTTTTCATGTGTTTTTGTTTTTGTTTTTTTGTTTTTTTTTTAAATTACCTACTGTGACAAAGTTCCTCCTCTGCCTTGGTGGGTCCTGCGCTTATTGGCAGATTTGCTCACCTCATCGGTTCACGGCAGCCCTCAGTTTGGCCACTTTTGTGGCTCAAATCTGCCGTTCATTCAGTTAGCCTTATCACTGGCCAGCATGGGGGAAAAGGAAGAAGAACAATCCCTGCAGTCTCTGCTGATTCTCATAGTGGATTGGGGAGCCAGCCAGAGACCTTCACCTCTGGTGGAACCCACAGTCCAGGTCAATTCCTCCAGTATCAAGTAGGGAGTTGGGGGAATGGGGGGATCCCGGGCCCACCCTCTACTCTGGGTTCCAGCCCAGGGCCCTCTGAATTGCAGCTGTCTACAGTGGCTCCTGTAACAGCTGCGTGACAGCTAGAACTCCCTGGGCTACTTTCCCATGGCCTCCTCCCAACACCACCTTTATTCTAACCACAGGACCTTCCTCCTGATGTCTGATAATGCTTGTACTTCTCAGTCTTCCAGCAGTACACCTTCTCACTCTCAGCTTCTTGCGCCTCTTGCTCCCAGCTCCTCACACACACACACCACAAACTGAAGTGAGTTCCTTTTTAAACCCAAAAAGCAAAGGAGTACTTGTGGCACCTTAGAGACTAACCAATTTATTTGAATGTAAGCTTTCTTTGAGCTACAGCTAGCTCACGAAAGCTTATGCTCAAATAAATTGGTTAGTCTCTAAGGTGCCACAAGTACTCCTTTGCTTTTAGCAAATACAGACTAACACGGCTGCTACTCTGAAACCTTTTTGAACCCAGGTTCCCTGATTAGCCTGCCTGTCTTAATTGATTCTAGCAGCTTCTTGATTGGCTGCAGGTGTTCTAATCAGCCTGTCTGCCTTAATTGTTTCCAGAAAGTTTCTGATTGTTCTGGAACCTTCCCTGTTACCTTACCCAGGGAAAAGGGACCTACTTAGTCTGGGGCTAATATATCTGCCTTCTATCACTCCCCTTCGTTTGACCCTTTGACCACACTCCTGTCCCTGTTATTTCATTAGTTGTCCCCTGTACTCATTTGGTTTCCAGGTCCTGTGGATCCCCCTCTTAGGCTGGGGGCGGGGGATCCTTTAGCAGTCAGCTGGCACTTCCCAGATCCCAATAGGATCACTCTCCTGTAGCCATCTGGCCTGACCCTGTCACACTACACATCTTCAGTTTTTGGTTTCCCATTTTTCATCCCCCAAAATGTGATATACATGGCCAAACTGAGTGTCCACCCCCTTAAAAACTTGTTTTGATTGAAAAGCCACCTTTCATTTAAAAATATTTCTAGAGCTTAGATGTAAACATACGCTGAATGATGTCCTGAATCAGAGTCTTAACACTACTCGGTGGCGGCAGTTATGCAATTGAGAGTTCAGGGCACGGCTAGAACACTAAGAGCTTTCTGCATGGGTATTTTTCTCCCTTTCGTTTACAATAAAAGAAAACACATTTTCGTTGTATGTAGGTGTGACGAGGCAGCACTCCATGATAGACACCATCTAAAAACATCTGAATCCCTACACTATATAAAGATGTAGTTGTACCCTTGGCATCCAATTCTTTTCCTCTCTCCTGGGGGTTGAAGCCTGGAATACCAGAACACTCCAGGATTGTTTCTCGATTGTTTCTCTCCACTTCTGCTATCCAGAAGTGTTTATCCTTTCAGTGAACTTTCACAGAAGGATTAGAGCTAGTTCTCTTCAGATGTCTATGTCCCATTAAAAACTACTACACAAGGAACTGGCCACCAGGCTAAAGTTTTAACCTTCCTGATCTGTTGGACTGTGTTTCTTCCTGATAATAAAAAAGCAATAAAAAATATTGTCTTTTCCTGTTTCCTGCCACCTCCTTATTTCCACATCTGCATCTAAATATTTAAGTCCACAGCAAAACTTGAAGTCAGAGAGCTGCAAACTGCCATTATTTTCCTTTCCTGTTTACCTATTTTTCGAAGACAGCAACACTGATGCATACATGAAAGAGTTGGGTTACATCTACAGCAGTCTCACCTGTGTTAAGGGCTACAGATATCCATTCACATTATTTTTAATTTCCCTGGAATAAGTAATATGCTGAAAGCTATTCTTCCTTAGCAAATACTCACATTATTTGGACTGGTCAAGTGTGGTTCTGTACTGTAGCTTTGCATGTCTATGATCTGCAGATCTCTACACAAGCAGCTTTCTGATTTCAGGGCCTTTCAGTGACAGCTGCATGAGCCCTGCATGGCTTGGTTTGAAGAGGCTGGCAGGTAGTGCATCATCTTCAGCAGGTTCGTTTGGAAGGGCTGGTTTTACCATAACTGACGTAGCCACTCTTGAAATCTCCGAAGACCCTATATCTTGTACCCTCGAGAGACTGCCTGATTATGGGACCAGGAAGACATCATCAGCTGTCCCTGTTTTGCCAGCGTTGGCTCTATAAAGATGGATAGTAGCTGGAGAGAGACTCCCTAAAATCTGCATGTCAGGAAATCTAAACCTTATAAGTGGTCAGTCGTTAGAGGTCCCTGAAGTTCCAGTTCTCTGATTGGCATTGGCACAGAAGGCCAAACCTCTTTCTCCCCTGTTAGCCTATTGCAGGGACAAAGGAAGTGAAATACTCTTCTTTTTTTGGCTCCATGCTCTGTATTAAACCATAATTCAAGAAACTCTCTGTAACAAAAAGTTTCATTATAAGAATTCTTATCCCATGATCAGTAGTCCAAATACATTTGGGGAATAGCTAAATATCGGCCTGTCCAAAATTTTGGAAAAAGCTATGAAAGTGTTAAACAGAGAAATGTAAGCTGCTGAAATTCAGAGCAATTAAAGGCCTCATAAAATCCCCCATCCCAATAGACTAACCATAAACACTTTTTTTATAAATTTTAAAGATATTATAAATAAAATCTTCAGATTATTTAACAAAGTTAAATCCTTAAGAGCTCTGCAAGATATAATAGGGAAGCTGTTTCTTGTGTGTATTTTTTTTTTTTTTTTAAATCGGGGTCCGTGTGGCTCACTTAAAGCCTCTTTCTCCCATCTGCCGATACTGTAGTAAGATTTTGACAGACTGTCATTTTGATGCAGTTCCACACATAAGAAAATCTACCACTGTTCAGACTTCCTCCTACTCATGGGCCAAGGAAGAATGAGATATTGTCTTAATCTTTCAAACTTTGGGAGGTGCTCAAATACTGCAGTCACATGGTAAGAGAGGCATGGGTTATATAAGTACAGCACCTAGATAGATCCGTAACTAATAAAAATTAGGCTGGATTCATTAAAAAGGGACACTCCCCTTATGATGTAAGGAGAGTCCTTGGCTCCTGCCAAATAGCTCTCTATTATCATTACCCCATGCTTCACTTTCTACAGAACACCTTTAGCCGTTGTTGTGAACGATGTGCTATTTAACAATGGACTCAAGCTGCAAAATTCAACCCAGATTGGGATCAGATTTCTGTTCTCTAGGTTGAGCATTGTTGGCTGGGCTGACCACAGACCTATGGAATAAGGGCAAAACTTATCTCAGGATCCTGGGTAAGAGTCCACCATCATGTTCCACAAACACCTCAGTTTAGGTATGGCTGTAGCTTAGGCCCATCTCTAATCCTAATAGACAGAAGGGAGATCAATAATATCTAGCCTTACTCCAGGCTCCTCTTGTTACTGTTTCCAATAGTAGGAATACTGTTTGTTACAGATAGATAGCAAGCTGTTGTGTTATGCACCAAACTCTGCTGCTCCTTTCTCGGTTCTAAGGGCCCCTGCCAGCAGTGCTTCTACTAGCAAGAATGGGAAGGATTCCTAGAGCCAGCACAACACTTGCACAGCTGTGTGAGCTGCAAAGTACTGATCTGTGGGAGCTGTGCACCACTATAGAAGGCATGTGTCAAAATGTGTGGCTGGTGGAGTCATTACTACATAGGTCTGGGATTTGGTGGTGGTGTTTCAGTCCATGACTACGCAGCTTCTAAGCTGGACTTTCCAACACTAGTGGTAGAGGAAACAGGGGGTGGGGGCTTCTTGGGGTTCTCACAATCTTCCCCACCACCACACACACTCTTCCGAGTGCCTCCCGATAATATGCAAATTCTTTATTCCCATTTAACTACTATGCAATGATTGTAGGAAGCCAAGTCTTCTGCTGCACCTGAGATGCCAAGAGCATGGAACCTCTTTGCCCTAGCGTCACCTCCTTTATATTCTCCCACTTCTACTGTGTGGGGGCGGGGAGGGAAGAGATATTTATGTGGTGTGGTTTGCATTTTTTTTTAACATAGACTCAAAATGGCCACTCATTCCAGATCAATTTTGATTCAATTTGATTCCCAATTACAAAACAAAAAAAAAATAACCACATACCAAAAATCATACATTTCAAATCGAGAATGTCAATTTTCTTTTTCCTTTTGACAATCTTTATAAGAATCTTTATAAGCATCTGGAAAGTTTTGAAATCTTACTATTGCATTCTGTGTCAGAATAAAAATAACTTCAATTTTTTCACTAAACTTATATTCTTTATAATTTAGAAATTGGCAATAGTTACCAATTGTAGTTTAACAGGGACAAGGGATGGTCAGGCAATATTGTGTATAACTATACACTCCCCTTCTTCCAGAACTTGAGCTTACCTCTCTGAGGAAGCACAAGCTGAAGTTCTGTCTTTTGAGTACTTTTCAGAAAGCATTACATAAAAATTAAACCATAGTGGTGGTTTATGTGTAAAAACCCTGATAAATGGGTATTAATTATTCCCAGTCAATTTTCAAAGAGAGCATCATACGCTTTCTTAGTGAAACAAGCTAATGCACACAAAATACACTGTGAACAGTCTAAAACATTGTTAATAGTATTTAATAGTATTTGCAATACTATGAATAACTTTTAACAAAAGTTAATAGTCAGTAAACCTACTGGTGTTCCTTACACATACATTCCCATTTTGTTTCTCTTACAAACATTCATATATAACATTTCAACACAACTTTATATATATACCCCCCCCAAAACCACAATCCTTCTGATCTTCTCTGAGATGGCTTCTCAGTCTTTAGCGTGTGACCACGGTATGTAGTATGTGGCAGTTAGACTCGTCAGTGCTTGAGAAGTGGCAGAATCTCAGTCCTTTGAAACACTTCAGAACCCTGTCATCAAACCAACAGTCTGGGAATCTCCACAGCTAGCAGCTTTCCAGCCCATGGGTTAATAGCTGAGTGTGAGTGATAGTAAGTGTGAAAAATCGGGATGGGGGTGGGGGGATAATTGGCACCTATATAAGAAAAAGCCCCAAATATCAGGACTGTCCCTATAAAATCGGGACATCTGGTCACCCTAGTCCAATGTGTTACAAGGATTGGGACCCAGCCCTTACAGTAGACACAGCTCTTGATCCTGTGTCAATCAGCGATTTAAGATCACAGGGTTGTCTTTAATACCTGTATTTATAACCTTTCCCCGTGCACTCTGGCTCAGCTCTCCGAGGGTAACTAGGACACGACCTACCAGGTGGGTTGCCAACAATGAGAAAACAGCCTCAAACAGGGGCTGAGCTTGTGTAATAACTGCCATACCCTGTTCTGGATGTTCCTGGGTCCTTCTATCTGAGTTGCCCTGCCTTGCTTTCTGCAAGTGTGCAAAGACTCAAAATATCCAACTATGATCCAGCTGCCCTTCCCACTGCCTCTCTCCTTCTCCACTGGAGAAACAAAGTCAAATGCTGCAATATAAAGCATGTGGGTTACAGTAGCAATCTGATAAATACATAGAGGACACCAGAAGATGTGGCATGAAAAAGATTAACAAAGGAGTGGCAATGAATTTGTATGGTTGGAAGGCAGAATTAAATCTGTTGAATAGTGCACTACAGTTCCACTTATGTTGATTTTCAGTTCCTCTCCTTGTGTTCCTTTAAGCAAGCATTTCTGCTTGTGGAAATTGCAAATGAAGTAAATCATATGTAATTTGGC